>NW_027362764.1:761561859-762292335 GCF_046119375.1 Phyllobates terribilis
AGGGCAGATACTGTACTTGGGCTTCACCACGTCGCTGCTCACAAAGAACTCATCCCTAGTCCATTCTTCTTCTAGGAATCCATATCCTTTTTAATATTAAACTCAATGACCTGACCCCGGGTTTGGGCCTCTTCTGTGGCCTCCCGCCGGGCACCGTTGGACCCCTCTAGCCACCCCATCAGATACAGGTCCACTTTCTGTGTTCCAGCAAACTCATTGAAGGCAGGCGTTAAGACAATCGCCCCGGGCGATAATCAGGGGGGATGTCGATCGGTGGGGTGTTCATAATGTCCCATTCTATGCCCTGCCAATTAATGTAAGGGACCTTCCTCTTGCCTGGCCTTACCTCCGCCGTGCTGACCGCAGGCACAACTGCGCTCGCCTCCTTCATAGGGATCTCCCTGGTCATTTGTAGGGGCTGGACACATTTTCGAGCTCTTGGGCGCCCATAATATGTGGCTCTTCTTCTCTTCACCACCGCTGCTGCCATTTTGGAATCCATGCTTCTGGCCGCCATCTTGGGCCCCACGTATTCCAGCACTCTTCCACCTGTGCTATTGTGGCGCCCAGCTGCACTTGGAGCCACAGATCCTAGGGGGGTTCATTAAAGGATTCCTCCACAAGAGGCCCCCACAGCATACACACACCTCCACCTCCACCTGACCAGCACATCCTAAGTGTGAACAGGTGCCAGCTGCAGAAACTGCATAATATACATAAAGAAAGTGCAGCAGCACTCTGTAAGGGCCAAGATACATAAAAACAATGCAAACGTTGGATCTAAACTGTGTCATTACTCAGTAAGCTGTACATACAAAAAACAAAGGTTCTTAGTGCATAAATTGGCCAATTCATGTGTGCCCATCAACCGCGGCAAGGTACTTACTATATATTACTATAGGAGATTGTAACTGCCTCCTGTCTGACCCTGCACTCCTCCCATTAATCATGTGTGCCCATCAACCGCGGCGAGGTGACCTCCCGTCTGATGGGTCCTGCTCTACGATACGAGCCTCTCTTGGGATATAAGCCTACAACTCAGGACAAAACATGTCACTTCTGGGCTAAAACACCTACAATTTAAATGGACTGGAAGAACTGGTTATACATCACCTGCTGGTTAATGGGAGGAGTGCAGGGTCAGACAGGAGGCAGTTACAACCTCCTATAGTAACATATAGTAAGTACCTTGCCGCGGTTGATGGGCACACATGAATTGCCCTAATTTATGCACTAAGAACCTTTGTTTTTTGTATGTACAGCTTACTGAGTAATAACACAGTTTAGATCCAACGTTTCCAATGTTTTTAAGTATCTTGGCCCTTACAGAGTGCTGCTGCACTTTCTTTATATCTATCTCTCTATCTATCTCTCTATCTATCTCTCTATCTATCTATCTGTCTATCTATCCATTTATCTATCTATCTATCTATTATCTATCTATCTATCTATCTATCTATCTATCTATCTATCGATCGATCTATCTATTCATGTAGAACCTTCCATAGCACTGAGTTACTTTGCTGCATTGAGGTCCTGGTCTACCATACACAGATGCCCTCGTTGCATGCTCGCCTGTGGATTATACCAGGAAGCTATTTGGCAAAAATGTATTTTTTCTACAAATATTTGAGATGTGAGATTGAGAGCGTCTGCCAACCTCATGTAGACCAACAGAAAGCGGCTGCACACAATAAAACCGCGACTTCCATGATTCCATCTGCAATGAAAACACTGCGCTGGACCAGAGTAAATACAACTTTATCCCCAATGTGGCTCCTTCACCACATGTCGAGCTGAGCTATGAGATCAGGGCAATGAAATGCATCTTACATTTCAAGAATTACTGCAGGTCCTATAGAAGCTATCATCATTTAGAGCGGACGATAAGTCTTCCTGGGGAGGAGGATATCTGCAGCGGAATAACTAAGTGCACCCATACATGTCAATATCGACAGGTTCGGCAGATGGTCTAGTGTGTATGGGGGTGCTGGATGACTGATGGTTGGGAGAGATGTCGATCAGGCATGTCCGTTTTTGGACTGTCAATAGCCTTGTTCTCCCGGAGATAAGCCACCGGTCAAGGTATCAGTCAGCAGCTTTCTCACAGATAACACAGGAGCATTCGGCTAAACGATCACTCTTGTGTATGGGGGAATCGGCTGAGATGGCATCGTTCGGCCGACAGCCATCTAATGTGTAAGACCGGCCTAAAAAGTGCTGAGCCCCATAAGGAGGCTTTGATTGTCTCACAGTCATTTGCTAGATTCATGGGTATGTAAGGGAAAACATAGCGACTAGTGTTGAGCGATACCTTCCGATATCGGGAAATATCGGATCGGATTGGATCGGACCGATACCGAAAAAGTATCGGATATCGCCGATTCCGATACCGGAAACCAATGCAAGTCAATGGGACATAAATATCGGAATTAAAATAAACCCTTTCTTTCCTTGTAGGTTATTTCTACATGAAGGAAAACAACTAAGAATAATGTAGAATGTATTGGGGGAGGTGGGGGAGACAATAAAGGCATAGAGGTTTAGCCCAGTCAAATGGAATAGCAGGAATTAATATTTTTTTATTATGTTCTGAGTTACGGAAATATTAACTATGTTAAGTATTTTTATATTTTGTCAGATATTTATGTTTCACTACTTCCATGCTCTTCACCTTCTTTTTTACTTCTCCCACACTTTCTCCTTCATCATCCTCAGCATCTTTTTCATCCACTTCTTCTTCACCTTCTTCATCTTCTTCTTCTTCTTCACCTTCTTCGTATTATTCTTTTTTTTACATTCTTCATATTCTACTTCTTCATCTTCTTCATATTCTTCTTCTTCATCATATTCTTATTTGTGACAGGCATTCCTGTAGTTGTTATCTATAAAAGGTTGGACATTACACCTTTCGTTCTGCCCGTCACAAAAGATTTACAACAGGATTTGTCCGCGTTCAGTTTGGCCTGCAGCAGCAGGTCTTTTCCAGGGGCACCACGAGGAGGAACGGACTCACCCCCATACACTGCTTAGTCATCTTCTGCTTATAATTTAGATATTATCTTTTGCTCTGATTTTTAGTCTTATGCTTAATGTTCTTCCGCTTTTTGTTCTGCAGCTTCTTGTATTTCTGCTTCTTGGTTTTCTGTCTCTTGTTTTTCTGTATCTTGGTGCTTGTCTTCTCTTCTTTGTCTTCTTGGTCAACTTCTTCAGGGTCATCTTCTTGGTCTTCTTCGGGGTGGTCTTCAGGGTCGTCGTCTTCGGGGGTCCTCGTCTTCGGGGTCCTCGTCTTCTTCGGGTTGGTCTTCTGGGTCCTCGTCTTCGGGGTCCTCGTCTTCTTCGGGGTGGTCTTCAGGGTCCTCGTCTTCTTCGGGGTGGTCTTCAGGGTCCTCGTCTTCTTCGGGGTGGTCTTCAGGGTCCTCGTCTTCAGGGTCATTGTCTTCGGGGTCCTCGTCTTCTTAGGGTTGGTCTTCAGGGTCCTCGTCTTCAGGGTCCTCGTCAGGGAGATCCAGAGTGATTACCAAGAACCATTTCAAAAAGCTTGAACTTGGAAATGTAGCAGAAGGTACAAGAAAGCTGAGGAACTACCGAGGACCAGCTGACGGTACTGGAACCCGGATGGATAGCAGAAGGTACAAGAGCCAATGGAACTACCGAGGACCAGCTGATGTTACTGGAACTCGGTTACTAAGCAGGAGGTACCTGTGCCAGAAAGCACTACCAAGGACCAGCAGACGTTGGTGGAACTTGGATACCGAGAAGGAGGCACCTAATCCAAAGGCACTGCCGAGAACCAGCTGACGGTACTGGAACCCGGATGGGTAGCAGAAGGTACAAGAGCCAATGGAACTACCGAGGACCAGCTGATGTTACTGGAACCCGGATGGGTAGCAGAAGGTACAAGAGCCAATGGAACTACCGAGGACCAGCTGATGTTACTGGAACTCGGTTACTAAGCAGGAGGTACCTGTGCCAGAAAGCACTACCAAGGACCAGCAGACGTTGGTGGAACTTGGATACCGAGAAGGAGGCACCTAATCCAAAGGCACTGCCGAGAACCAGCTGACGGTACTGGAACCCGGATGGGTAGCAGAAGGTACCCATGTAAAAAAAAAGTTCAAGGCCGCGAGCCGGCCGCAGTTACCAAAACCCACAGTCCTACAGAGGGTGCTTGTCCTATTGGCACTATGGAACCAGCCTTCATTGCCAGATCCCGCAGCCCACATAGGAGTCACCTAAACTGCAGGCACCATAGAGTCGGCTAACCCGACCGCAACACGACAGGACAACGCATTGGAGGCAAAGTGACGTTGACACTACCCGGAAACAGCTGGCGTGCTGGAACCAGGCTGGGCAGGAGGGAGTACCCGTGCCAAAGACACTGCCGAGAACCAGCTGACGGTACTGGAACCCGGATGGGTAGCAGAAGATACAAGAGCAAATGGAACTACCGAGGACCAGCTGACGGTACTGGAACCCGGATGGGTAGCAGAAGGTACAAGAGCCAATGGAACTACCGAGGACCAGCTGATGTTACTGGAACTCGGTTACTAAGCAGGAGGTACCTGTGCCAGAAAGCACTACCAAGGACCAGCAGACGTTGGTGGAACTTGGATACCGAGAAGGAGGCACCTAATCCAAAGGCACTGCCGAGAACCAGCTGACGGTACTGGAACCCGGATGGGTAGCAGAAGGTACCCATGTAAAAAAAAAGTTCAAGGCCGCGAGCCGGCCGCAGTTACCAAAACCCACAGTCCTACAGAGGGTGCTTGTCCTATTGGCACTATGGAACCAGCCTTCATTGCCAGATCCCGCAGCCCACATAGGAGTCACCTAAACTGCAGGCACCATAGAGTCGGCTAACCCGACCGCAACACGACAGGACAACGCATTGGAGGCAAAGTGACGTTGACACTACCCGGAAACAGCTGGCGTGCTGGAACCAGGCTGGGCAGGAGGGAGTACCCGTGCCAAAGACACTGCCGAGAACCAGCTGACGGTACTGGAACCCGGATGGGTAGCAGAAGATACAAGAGCAAATGGAACTACCGAGGACCAGCTGACGGTACTGGAACCCGGATGGGTAGCAGAAGGTACAAGAGCCAATGGAACTACCGAGGACCAGCTGATGTTACTGGAACTCGGTTACTAAGCAGGAGGTACCTGTGCCAGAAAGCACTACCAAGGACCAGCAGACGTTGGTGGAACTTGGATACCGAGAAGGAGGCACCTAATCCAAAGGCACTGCCGAGAACCAGCTGACGGTACTGGAACCCGGATGGGTAGCAGAAGGTACCCATGTAAAAAAAAAGTTCAAGGCCGCGAGCCGGCCGCAGTTACCAAAACCCACAGTCCTACAGAGGGTGCTTGTCCTATTGGCACTATGGAACCAGCCTTCATTGCCAGATCCCGCAGCCCACATAGGAGTCACCTAAACTGCAGGCACCATAGAGTCGGCTAACCCGACCGCAACACGACAGGACAACGCATTGGAGGCAAAGTGACGTTGACACTACCCGGAAACAGCTGGCGTGCTGGAACCAGGCTGGGCAGGAGGGAGTACCCGTGCCAAAGACACTGCCGAGAACCAGCTGACGGTACTGGAACCCGGATGGGTAGCAGAAGGTACAAGAGCCAATGGAACTGCCGAGAACCAGCTGGCGGTGCTGGAGCCCAGGGTAAATACTAAAAACAGAAGAGCCAGAGGTGTATTTGGAGGAGGTTTTAAATCCGTACTACAGTGGATGTGGACAAAGCAGGAGAATTTGCCGGACACACAGCTGGGGATCAGCTGACGTTACTGAATCCCAATAACACTGGAGCAAGCGTTGACTGTGCAGACGGCACTTCTGAGCAGCAACTAGCGGTATTGGAGCCCAGGGTAAATACTAAAAACGGAGGAGCCAGAGGTGTAATTGGAGCAAGTTTTAAATAAGTAGCCCAGTGAATATGGACAGAGCAGGAGAAATTGCCGTGAACACAGCAGGGGAACAGCTGACGTTACCGAACCCCAATAACACCGCAGCAAGTGTTGACTGTGCAGACGGCACTTCCGAGCGCCAACTGGCGGTGCTGGAGCCCAGGGATAAGAATGAAAACAGAGGAGCCAGAGGTGTAATTCGAGCAACTTTAAAATGTGTAGTACAGTGGATGTGGACAAAGCAGGAGAAATTGCCGTCCGCACAGCAGGAGAACAGCTGACGTTACTGAACCCCAATAACACGGCAGCAAGTGTTGACTGTGCAGACAGCACTTCCGAGCGCCAACTGGCGGTGTTGGAGCCCAGGGTAAATACTAAAAACGGAGGAGCCAGAGGTGTAATTGGAGCAAGTTTTAAATAAGTAGCACAGTGAATATGGACAGAGCAGGAGAAATTGCCGTGAACACAGCAGGGGAACAGCTGACGTTACCGAACCCCAATAACACCGCAGCAAGTGTTGACTGTGCAGACGGCACTTCCGAGCGCCAACTGGCGGTGCTGGAGCCCAGGGATAAGAATGAAAACAGAGGAGCCAGAGGTGTAATTCGAGCAACTTTAAAATGTGTAGTACAGTGGATGTGGACAAAGCAGGAGAAATTGCCGTCCGCACAGCAGGAGAACAGCTGACGTTACTGAACCCCAATAACACGGCAGCAAGTGTTGACTGTGCAGACGGCACTTCCGTGCGCCAACTGGCGGTGTTGGAGCTCAGGGATAATACTGAAAACAGAGGAGCCAGAGGTGTAATTGGAGCAACTTTAAAATCTGTAGTAGTGAGAATGTGGACAGAGCAGGAGAAATTGCCGTCCGCACAGCAGGGGAACAGCTGACGTTACTGAACCCCAATAACATGGTAGCAAGTGTTGACTGTGCAGACAGCACTTCCGAGCGCCAACTGGCGGTGCTGGAGCCCAGGGATAAGAATGAAAACAGAGGAGCCAGAGGTGTAATTGGAGCAACTTTAAAATCTGTAGTAGTGAGAATGTGGACAGAGCAGGAGAAATTGCCGTCCGCACAGCAGGGGAACAGCTGACGTTACTGAACCCCAATAACATGGTAGCAAGTGTTGACTGTGCAGACAGCACTTCCGAGCGCCAACTGGCGGTGCTGGAGCCCAGGGATAAGAATGAAAACAGAGGAGCCAGAGGAGTAATTGGAGCAACTTTAAAATGTGTAGTACAGTGGATGTGGACAAATCAGGAGAAATTGCCGTCCGCACAGCAGGAGAACAGCTGACGTTACTGAACCCCAATAACACGGCAGCAAGTGTTGACTGTGCAGACGGCACTTCCGAGCGCCAACTGGCGGTGTTGGAGCTCAGGGATTACAGTTCAGGTGGTAGAAACATGAACAGAACAGGAGACCTGGATACTGTTGCCAACCAATTATTTATTCTGGAAGAGGACTGGCAAATTCATGAGAGATCCAGGCCTTGTTCATTTTGAGAAAAGTAAGCCGGTCAACGTTATCGGAGGATAGTCGCATGCGACGGTCTGTTAGTACACCACCTGCGGCACTAAAGACGCGTTCCGATAATACACTAGCAGCAGGGCAAGCTAGCACCTCCAGTGCATACTGACTAAGCTCTGGCCATGTATCCAGCTTACAGACCCAAAACTTGAAGGGAGAAGAGCCGTCTGGGAGTACACTAAGAGGGCAAGACATGTAGTCTGTCACCATCTGACGGAAACGTTGCCTCCTGCTGACTGGAGCTGTCTGTGATGGTGTAGACATTTGTGGCGGCGGGGACACAAAACTTTGCCACATTTCGGCCATACTGGTCTTGCCTTGTGCTGAGGCGCTGCTTCTGCTCCCTCTTTGTGCACAGCTTCCTCCACTGCCTCGACGCACTGAGCTGCTTTGTAAAGCACTAGCAGCACTGCTCTCGGTTGGAATGGAGAACATGATGGAATGCACCAGTGCGTCTTGGTACTCCCGCATTTTACGCTCCCGGTTCAATGGTGTTATGAGGCTTTGTAAGTTGTCCCGGTAGCGAGGATCTAGGAGGGTGGACACCCAATAATCAGCCGTGTTGAGAATGTGGGCGATGCGGCGGTCGTTTCTGAGGCACTGCAGCATGAAATCAACCATGTGCTGCAGACTGCCAACTGGCCAAGAAACGCTGTCCCCTGCTTGAGGCGTGATCTCTGCCTGCTCTGCATCACCCCACCCTCGCTCTAGATACTGACTACTAGAGCATTGTGTACCTCCCTCCTCTGGACAGATGTCTTCCTCATCCATTGACTCCTCCTCATCCTCCTCACAAAGTGTCCCCTGCCTAGGCCTTTGTGAGGAACCACGTTGCGCAGACTGTAGAGAAGCAGATGGCATTTGTGACTCCTCATCCTCCACCTCTTCCAAAACCTCGTCCCTTAGTGCTTGCAGTGTTTTTTCAAGCAGGCAGATAAGGGGGATAGTCATGCTGACTAGTGCATCATCTGCACTCGCCATCCGCGTGGAATAATCGAAGGCACGCAAAACGTGGCAAATGTCCTTCATAGAGGCCCACTCAGTGGTGGTGAAGTGTGAACGGCGCGCACTGCGACTTGTTTGCGCCTGCTGCAGCTGGTACTCCATTACTGCTGCCTGCTGCTCACACAACCTCTCCAACATATGTAACGTTGAATTCCACCTGGTGGGTAGGTCACATATGATGCGATGTTCCGGAAGACATAATCGGCGCTGCAGAGCTGCAATGCGTGATCTTGCATTGCTGGAACGCCGCAAGTGAGCGCACTCTATGCGGACCTTGTGAAGCAGTGCATCAAGATCCGGATAGTCCCTCAAAAAACTCTGCACGACCAAGTTGAGCACATGTGCCAGACATGGGATGTGAGTGAGGTTGCCTAGGCCCAGAGCTGCCACCAGATTTCGGCCATTGTCACACACTACCATGCCTGGCTGGAGATTCGCTGGCACAAACCACACGTCACTCTGCTGCTTGATGGCATTCCAGAGCTCCTGCGCTGTGTGGCTTCGATTCCCCAAAGAAATTAATTTTAATACGGCCTGTTGACGTTTGGCCACGGCTGTGCTCATATCGGTCATCATAACAGGTAACCGTTCACGGGTCGATGTGGAGGTAGACCGTGACGGCTCCTGCAGCGCTGATTCAGAGGAACTGGAGTATGAGGAGGAGTCAATGTGTACAGACTGGATTCCTGCAATCCTTGGAGTTGGCAGAACACGTACAGCGCCACTCTCAAGATCTGTACCCGGCTCCACAACATTTACCCAATGGGCAGTGAGGGAAAGGTATCGTCCCTGTCCATGCTTACTGGTCCACGCATCAGTGGTCAGGTGGACCTTGCTACTGACGACGTTTTGTAGCGCATGTTTAATTTTTCCCTCCACATGATGTTGCAGGGCAGGGACGGCTTGCCTGCTGAAATAAAAGCGGCTGGGCACGTTGTATTGTGGGACTGCCAATGCCATAAAGTTACGGAATGTGTCAGTCTCCACCAGCCTGAATGATAGCATTTCAAGGGCCAGTAGTTTAGCAATGCCAGCATTCAGAGCCTGTGCTCGGGGGTGGTTTGCCGAGTATGGGCGCCTTTTCTCCCATGCCTGTGCTAACGATGGCTGTAGACTGGCCTGGGAGTGTGAGGATGACTGGGAAAGTGGTGCTGTGGGTGGAATTACACTGTGTCTCTGTACAACAGTGCCAGAGATTCTTCCATGGCGATCCTGTGAGGAAGCCGAACCAGCTGTGTGTGAGCTGGAGGAAGAGGCTACAACACGAGCTGAAGAGGTGGTAGGTGGCGCTGTAGGTTGGCCTAGGTCTTCAGTGTGTTTGTGTAACTCCACCACGTGCTTGGTCCGCACATGTTTCCACATATTTGTGGTATTGAGGTTGCTGACACTTTTCCCTCTTTTCACCTTCTGATTACACAGCTTGCATTTGACAAAGCAAATGTCATCTGCAACTGTGTCAAAAAAGGACCAGGCACTGCAAGTCTTGGGAGCGCCCGCTTTGGATTTTGGAAGAGCCATGCTCCTAATGGGTGCCGAAGTGGAGGCTACAGGCAACCAAGTCTGCCCCCTCCCTCTCCCTCCTTTTTGGGCCGTTCGGGGAATCTCTTCCTCAGAGCTGCTCCCACCACCTTCCTGTCCCTCACGCCATGATGGGTCAAGGACCTCATCATCTACACCACCCTCTTCAAACAACTGCTTCTCCTGGGTAGTCTCGACAGCACAGTACGCACCAGAAAGTGGCACCTGAGTCTCATCATCAGATGCGTACTGAGGTGTGCTGCTGACCATAGGCACTGGCCCACCCGCCTCTTCAGATTCAGAGAGACAAAACGGTTGCGCATCACTGCATACTACCTCTTCTTCAAATTCTCGAATTCTGCTTGGCTGGCCCCCTCTTTCCAAGCCAAGAGATTCAGAGAACAGAAGTAGAGATGGCTCCTGTCCAGGGCTCTCTGACTGCCTGGGCAATTTGGCAGGTGGTGAAGAGACAGATGGGTGCTCTTCAGTGCTCAGGACCTGAGAGGATCTGGAACTAATTGAAGTCGATGCGTTAGCTGCCATCCATCCGACAACGGCTTCAATTTGGTCCTCGCGCAGCAGTGGGGTACGGCTAGCTCCTACAAAGCTGCGCATAAAGGACTGTTCCCTGGTAAAACTGGGGGATGCTGAGTCACTGGTGCCCGCAGCAGGCACAGAATCCCCACGTCCTCTCCCTGCAGGCACAGAATCCTCACGTCCTCTCCCTGCAGAAACTCCACGCCCACGCCCACGACCACGACCACATGCCTTACTCCCTGCCTTCTTCATCTTGGTAGACTGATAAAGATAGGCAGAAAAGTACTAAGGGCTTAGTGTGCTTATTCCTGAACAGCTGCTAACAGGTATAAGAAACACTAATTTTATAAAGTGTGGACTAGACTTTAATATGAGCTAATGTGGCCTACACAACTGTAAAGTGGAGTGTTTGGTGAACTTTATTTAGGTTTTTTTTGTCACAAAAAGACACTGGATGTGCCTAAAGATGTAATAACGATAGTATCACAAACTTTTTGTAGCTATTACAATGTAGGAAGGTAACCTACAATGCAATAGATGAGGCTGCAAAAAATAGGCTAATACTAATCTGGCTGGGGCTGCAGGGCCCAATGCTGCAGAAAGGCTCCTCTATCTACTCCTATATAGTGTGTTTGGAATCAATTTAGCTGAATATGGATGGAACCACCACACTAATAGGAGATATCAGGAAAAATTATGAATTGGCAATAAAGGACAATGTATGAGGCAGTGACACACACTGAGTGCACTACAACCAGACGGGGTTGAAGCACACACTACAGGGTGAGCTGCACTCACACACCAGACCTTGCAGACAGCGGTGAACAGTACAGATGCAGAGCACTGTGCACTAGTGCTGCAAGACGGAAAAAAATTTCTCTATCTACTCCTATATAGTGTGTTTGGAACCAATTTAGCTGAATACAGATGGAACCACCACACTAATAGGAGATATCAGGAAAAATTATGAATTGGCAAAAAAGGACAATGTATGAGGCAGTGACACACACTGAGTGCACTACAACCAGACTTGGCTGAAGCACACACTACAGGGTGAGCTGCACTCACACACACAGACCTTGCAGATAGCGGTGAACAGCACAGGGAACTGTGCACTAGCACTGCAAGGCACAGTGATTTAGAAAGTAGCTTGGGTAAAGCAGTATAGAGCAAATAGGTAGCTAAAACTGTCCCTCAGAACAACAGCGTCCTATCCCTAACTGAATTCACAGCAGAGTGAGCTCAAAATGGCGGCGGCAGCTTTTATAGTGCATCATGACATCATTTCAGCAGCCAATCACAGCCATGCCATTAGTTAAGATGCCTACATGCCTAACAGGATGTGCCCACACTTCTTAGGATCCTCATTGGCTGAATAAAATGAAAATGTCTCATTGCATTATGGGAACTTCCGATTCCGGTATACGATATTGCAATAGTATCGGAATTAAGTATCGGAATTCCGATACCGCGAATATCGGCCGATACCCGATATTTCAGTATCGGAATGCTCAACACTAATAGCGACCAAATCCTAAGCCAAACTCCAAAATAAATTTAGACGCCAGACCAGACACCATCAAGTCACCGTCATTCTGAAGGTGTCACTTGACTTTTTCTTGTATTTCTCAAAATCTGGTTCGTAAGGCTATAAGGACATAAGACGCTGCTTTCGACCCAGGGAATTACGTATCTGGACCACATTTTATCTGGTGTAATGCAGACCTCCCAGAAAGGAAAGACAGGAAAGAGAGATATATTTTTTCAGCTAAGCCATATCCCAAACCGCACCCAACCCGTACCTCTAGAGAAGCCCCATAATGTTTTCATGCAGTATGACACCCCCACAATGCCACCTCGCACAGTGTGATGCCCCACTGCATGATTTTCCCACAGTGAAACCCTTATACATTATGATGCCCCCACAGTGCCCTTACACATTACATTATGATACCTTCACACAGTATGATGCCCCTACAGTGCGCACATGCAGTAATATCACCCACACAGCATGATGCCTCCACAGAGTACACCGTATGATGCCCCCGACAATGCACCTACATATTATGAAGCATACACACAGTATGGTGCCCCTACAGTATCCCACGCACAATATGATGGCCCAAAGTTCCCCTCCATGAACAGTATGATTCCCTGCAGCGCCCCCAACATATTAAGATGCCCCAGTGCCCTCCACACAGTATGACATGATGCCCCAAACACAATATTTTTGCGCTCACAGCTCCACATACAGTATGATGCCCCCACAGACCATCCCACACAGTATGATTGCCCAACACACAGTATGATGCACAACAATACACATTATGAAGCATACACACAGTACGGTACCCCACATACATTATGATGGCCCAAAGTGTCTCCATATACAGTATTATTCCCTGCAGTATTCCCCACATATTAAGATGCCACAGTCCCCTCTACACAGTATGACGTCTTTACATAATGCCCACAAGACCCCCAAACACAGTATTTTTGCCCTTGCAGCTCCACACACCGTATGATGCCCCCATAGACCATTCAACACAGTATGATGCCCCCACACACCATTTCATACAGTATGATGCCTCCACAGACCCCCACACACATTATGATACCCTCACAGTCCCTATCTCACAGTATTATGCACCATATACCCATCCATACAATATAATGTCCCCACTAGAGATGAGCGTTGTTCGACTCTAACTGTTCGCCAATCTCAAATTCGAGCTGTTTTGGGCGGTGTTCGAGCCGTTCGACGAACCCGAACGATTTGCAAAAAATCCAGCTGTTCGAGGTTATGTTCGATAACTGTTCGTGCACCAAAATCATAACTGGATTTTTTCTCAGTAATGATGAAAATTAATGTTAATACGCAGTTTGAGTGTACAGCGGGGCGGGGGGAGGGGCAGGGGATGGATCTCTGCAGGAACAATGAAGATCTCCATTTTTTTTTCTCTTTCCCGCATTTGCAGTGGGGAGGTGCAATCTGTCAGCCTATCAGCAGCGCACACACGGAGCGAAGTGCTTTTTTTCACACAAGGGCATGTATCATTGGCTGAGTATGTCACATGTCCTTGCCCTATAAGACCCAGCCATTTTCCCCGTCGCCACCATTTTCTCACTGCTGCAGCTGAGTGTTAGACGGCACCGCTGCTGCTGTGGGCGCTATACTTTGTAACTGTGTGAATTTCAAGCGAATTTGCTCTTAAATAGACAGATAGGTTTAGGGAGTAGGGATTAGTTGTAATTGCAGCCCTTTTGAGGGCTAGGTTACAGCAGTTCCTAGCACTTTTTGCCAGGCAGGTCTGTGCCAGTGCTGTGCAAGTGTTTTTCACAGCATTTGGCTAAATCTAGCTAAGCCAATCCTTTTGGGCCTCTAGCAGTATGTGTTAGTCAGTGGAGTAGCCTATCTGTGTTGCAAGCTACACCACCTGTGTATCTAATACCAATTTTTTACTGCACCTAGCCAAGTAAAACCTTTTGGGCATAGTAGCAGTGTCTGTTACTCATTGGAGTAGCCCATCTGTACCAAGCTACACCACCTTTGTATTTAATAACAATTTTTTACTGCATCTAGCCAAGTAAAACCTTTTGGGCATAGTAGCAGTGTCTGGTAGTCAGTGGAGTAGCCCATCTGTACCAAGCTACACCACCTTTGTATTTAATAACAATTTTTACTGCATCTAGCCCAGTAAATCCTTTTGGGCCTGTAGCAGTGTCTGTTACTCATTGTAGTAGCCCATCTGTACCAAGCTACACCACCTTTGTATTTAATAACAATTTTTTACTGCATCTAGCCAAGTAAAACCTTTTGGGCATAGTAGCAGTGTCTGTTACTCATTGTAGTAGCCCATCTGTACCAAGCTACACCACCTTTGTATTTAATAACAATTTTTTACTGCATCTAGCCCAGTAAATACTTTTGGGCCTGTAGCAGTGTCTGTTACTCATTGTAGTAGCCCATCTGTACCAAGCTACACCACCTTTGTATTTAATAACAATTTTTTACTGCATCTAGCCAAGTAAAACCTTTTGGGCATAGTAGCAGTGTCTGTTACTCATTGTAGTAGCCCATCTGTACCAAGCTACACCACCTTTGTATTTAATAACAATTTTTTACTGCATCTAGCCCAGTAAATACTTTTGAGCCTGTAGCAGTGTCTGTTACTCATTGTAGTAGCCCATCTTTACCAAGCTACACCACCTTTGTATTTAATAACAAATTTTTACTGCATCTAGCCCAGTAAATCCTTTTGGGCCTGTAGCAGTGTCTGTTACTCATTGTAGTAGCCCATCTATACCAAGCTACACCAGCTTTGTATTTAATAACAATTTTTTACTGCATCTAGCCCAGTAAATCCTTTTGGGCATAGTAGCAGTGTCTGTTACTCATTGTAGTAGCCCATCTGTACCAAGCTACACCACCTTTGTATTTAATAACAATTTTTTACTGCATCTAGCCCAGTAAATACTTTTGGGCCTGTAGCAGTGTCTGTTACACATTGTAGTAGCCCATCTGTACCAAGCTACACCACCTTTGTATTTAATAACAATTTTTTACTGCATCTAGCCCAGGCAATACTTTGGGCCTAGTAGCAGTGTCTGCTAGTCAGCGGAGTATCCCAGCTGTTAAGCAAGCTACACCACCTGTGGTTTGGACACTTAATTTTTTCAAAGGAAATGCTTCGGGCCCCCGGGACACTCAGTGAAGAGCATCGGGGAGGCGCCCCAAGGCAAAGGGGCTGGGACTGGCGGTAGCACGCCTTGCGGTGGACCGCCAAGCTCGATCCTTATAAAAGCTTTTTAACTGCAGCAGCTTTAGTGGACGCTACTGGAGCTGGAATTACCGCGGCTGCTGGCATCAGACTTGCCCTCCAATAGATCCTTGTAAAAGGATTTAAAGTGTACTCATTCAAATTACAGAGCCAATTTAAATTACAGAGCTTAAACCTGCCTCCACCGCGGGGGGGCTCGACCCACCAGCGGACAGGCACCAGTATTGGGAGAGGGGGGCTGGCCGTCAGGGTCCACCGTGGCTCTGGCACAAACCCGGCGACACGGAGGTCGCACGGGCAGGAACGGACTGGCCGTGTCGGCTTCGCACTCCAGCGTAGTCCCTCTGCCCGCTCGCGCCCGTAACCTCAAAGGGATGCGCAAGCGGCTTTTCTTCCCAGTGCTGTTCCCCGCCCAGCAGGAACGTGGGGGAGCTCAGGTCGGCCTTCCACTGTACTCCTTTACCTCCCTCGCCCTCTTTCCTTCTTCCGTTTTCCATCTAACCCCTCGGCTCTGTGGTGTCCGCTCTCCCTCCAGCTCTCTCCTTCTCACAGGTGGACTACCGCGTGTATTCACACTGTGGCGAATCTTTTGGGCCCAGGCATAAGAAGTTGTCGAGGTAATGGATAATATGTGCCCCCTTAGAAACGTCCATTACAACCCATTCGAGGAAGCAACTAAACGCCTCAAATAGTGAGCAGGATCTGGACCACCCCATGGGCAAACAGCGATCTATATAGTATGCTCCTTCCCAGAAGCAGCCCAATAGGTGGACACTATTCGGAGGCACAGGTAGTAAGTAACCGGAACGCCGCATCAATGTCTGTTTTGGCCATTAGGTTGCCCCTTCCCAACTTCTTGACCCGCCTGATTGCCTTGTCAAAGGATGTACAGTATATACTACTGTACTTGGTTCCGCGTCAATGTTGTCGTTTACTGACCTGCCCCTTGGATTTGACAAATGGTGGATTAGTCCGAATGCATTGGGTTCCGTTTTTGGCACAACTCACAACGGGGATACCACTACGTCTTGTAAGGAAAGTATATAAGATATTTCTTTTTTTAATTTTCTTGTCACGACGTCTGGGTGTTGATAGGCTGATTTTAGATTTTTTCTCTAGCCTTTCTTGATTTTAGAAGGGCATGACATGCCTATATCTGTGTCTCCCCCTCCTTTTACTCCTCCACCTCTTTTCTTTTCACATGACTATATGTACTTGTCACTTTTCCATGTGTTAGTTGTGTCTTCTGAGCAGTTTGTCAGGTTTTTGACACCTTTGAAGGTGTTTTCTATGTGTTTCTATGTGTTTTTGTTTGCCTGCCATTGGTTTTAACGGTGTTCGACGAACAGTTCGCCGAACACACCAGTGTTCGACGAACCGAACCGAACCCGAACACTACGGGGGTGGCTCAACTCTAGTCCCCACAGACCACCACACATACACTATGATGCATCCCAGGCCCTTCCACACAGTATGATGCCCCCACAGTACCCCTTTCAGCCCCACTGCTAGGATAAGAAGAGGAGTAGATCTCCGCTCGGTGCGGTGTGTGGCCGGGTAGCCGGTGTGATATAGGGATGTCATTATGTTTCCTGTGCCCAGACTCGGACTGCGCAGGTGAATGGTGGAGCAGGACACTGAAAACTCCCTGCTACACAATTACACTCATTTGTTTCTGCATCTTAAAGATGAGTGGGAGGCATGATAAAGCCTCACAGGGAAGGATGAATATTATCTACATTTCTGATGTCAGGTTTCATTTAAGATCCAGCAGCAACCCCCAAATCGAGCTGCTCCAGAAACCTACTAGTTGCAATGTTCCTTTCTGTTAAGGCTTCTCTCTCTTGGTGTATATGATATCTTATCTGATCACTTCAACCACTTGTTACTCTGCCAACAACATCTGACATGATCACGCAGGTCCTGGCTTCAACATGTGGTGGGATCTTTGGAATGAAGAAGTGAGAATCGGACAAGAAACCATATACGTCTGTATCCTCAGGCTGTTACTCCCCATGTGTCTGACCTCATTGCCTTACCGAAACCTGTAGGAGGTACATAATACCACTCATCTAGGTGGAAACACATTTCAAGATTTATGTCCAAAACCAAAATAAGCTTAATAGATTCATCAAATACCAACCGTCCAATATACCCTATAGACAGGACATGTAATGTTTTACCTCCATACACACCTGCCTCAGGTTATATTCATATATACGTTCAGAAGATTATTTTTCCAATTAGTAATTTTTTTGTAGCAAAAAAGTACATTTTGTCTACACAATTTTTGTGCCAGTGGTGATCAGCGATCATGAGCCTTGCAGTAGGTCTAAATAAAGTGATCTGACTTGTTTTGGGCAACTTTCATGTCCCCTGCCTATAGTAGATATGATTTAGGGATTATACTACACTGCTCAAAAAAATAAAGGGAACACTGAAATACCACATCCTAGATCTGAATGAATGAAATATTCTCATTGAATACTTTGTTCTGTACAAAGTTGAATGTGCTGACAACAAAATCACACAAAAATCATCAATGGAAATCAAATTTATAAACCAATGGAGGCCTGGATTTGGAGTCACCCCCAAAACTAAAGTGGAAAAACACACTACAGGCTGATCCAACTTTGATGTAATGTCCTTAAAACAAGTCAAAATGAGTCTCAGTATTGTGTGTGGCCTCCACGTGCCTGTATGACCTCCCTACAATGCCTGGGCATGCTCCTGATGAGGCTGAGTATTGTGTGTGGCCTCCACGTGCCTGTATGACCTCCCTACAACACCTGGGCATGCTCCTGATGAGGCTGAGTATTGTGTGTGGCCTCCACGTGCCTGTATGACCTCCCTACAACGCCTGGGCATGCTCCTGATGAGACTCAGTATTGTGTGTGGCCTCCACGTGCCTGTATGACCTCCCTACAACGCCTGGGCATGCTCCTGATGAGGCTGAGTATTGTGTGTGGCCTCCACGTGCCTGTATGACCTCCCTACAACGCCTGGGCATGCTCCTGATGAGGCTCAGTATTGTGTGTGGCCTCCACGTGCCTGTATGACCTCCCTACAACGCCTGGGCTTGCTCCTGATGAGGCTGAGTATTGTGTGTGGGCTCCACGTGCCTGTATGACCTCCCTACAATGCCTGGGCATGCTCCTGATGAGGCTGAGTATTGTGTGTGGCCTCCACGTGCCTGTATGACCTCCCTACAATGCCTGGGCATGCTCCTGATGAGGCTGAGTATTGTGTGTGGCCTCCACATGCCTGTATGACCTCCCTACAACGCCTGGGCATGCTCCTGATGAGGCTGAGTATTGTGTGTGGCCTCCACGTGCCTGTTTGACCTCCCTACAATGCCTGGGCATGCTCCTGATGAGGTTGAGTATTGTGTGTGGCCTCCACGTGCCTGTATGACCTCCCTACAACGCCTGGGCATGCTCCTGATGAGGCTGAGTATTGTGTGTGGCCTCCACGTGCCTGTATGACCTCCCTACAACGCCTGGGCATGCTCCTGATGAGTCTCAGTATTGTGTGTGGCCTCCACGTGCCTGTATGACCTCCCTACAATGCCTGGGCATGCTCCTGATGAGGCTGAGTATTGTGTGTGGCCTCCACGTGCCTGTATGACCTCCCTACAACGCCTGGGCATGCTCCTGATGAGGCTGAGTATTGTGTGTGGCCTCCACGTGCCTGTATGACCTCCCTACAATGCCTGGGCATGCTCCTGATGAGGTTGCGGATGGTCTCCTGTGGGATCTCCTCCCAGACCTGAACTAAAGCATCCGCCAACTCCTGGACAGTCTGTGGTGCAACGTGACGTTGGTGGATGGAGCGAGACATGATGTCCCAGATGTGCTCAATCGGATTCAGGTCTGGGGAACGGGCGGGCCAGTCCATAGCTTCAATGCCTTCACCTTGCAGGAACTGCTGACACACTCCAGCCACAGAAGGTCTGGCATTGTCCTGCATTAGGAGGAACCCAGGGCCAACCGCCCTCCATGTGCTCGCCAGAGGTAGCCTGACTGCCATTAGGTACCGAGATGAGATCCTCAGACCCCTTGTGAGACCATATGCTGGTGCGGTTGGCCCTGGGTTCCTCCTAATGCAGGACAATGCCAGACCTCATGTGGCTGGAGTGTCAGCAGTTCCAGCAAGATAAAGGCAGTGAAGCTATGGACTGGCCCGCCCGTTCCCCAGACCTGAATCCGATTGAGCACATCTGGGACATCATGTCTCGCTCCATCCACCAATGTCTCCTTCCTGGTATAATGCCCCCCATCCTGAGTCCTTTCCTGGTATAATGCTCCCCATCCTGGGCTCCTTCCTGGTATAATGTTTCCCATCCTGGGCTCCTTCCTGACATAATGTCTCCCATCCTGGGCTCCTTCCTGGTATAATGCTCCCCATCCTTGTCTCCCTCCTGGTATAATGTCCCCCATCCTGGGTATTTTCCTGGTGCAATGTCTCCCACCCTGGACTCCTTCCTGGTATAATGCCCCCCACCCTGGGCTCCTTCCTGGTATAATGTTTCCCAGCTTGGCTCCTTTCTTGGTTGAATTAATGCATTTGGAGACACGTATGGGTTTGTGCACAAAACATCCTTTTCACGACAGTCCGCCCTGAAACCTGCTTGAAAAAGTGCTTAGAAAACATACAAAAGAATGAACACATGCATTTCTGTGTAAAAACGACTTGCAGTTCACATGTTCAGACTTTTCAGCGTCTTTTAACCTCTTCAGGTTTCAAAAGATGGCAAGTGGTTAAAAAAAGTGACGTCCATTCTTCAGACATCGTCCGCTCAGAAGACACTCTATATTTTATAATAGGAGTCAATAAGAATCGGTAAGAAGGCTCAAAAGATGCCTGGATATCTATTTGAGCATTTTCCCACCAATTCCGCTTTGGAAACTGCTAGCGATTTCTTCATTGTCGAAGAAAGAAAGAAAAAAAATGGCAATAAAAAAGGGGACTCAAAAAAGATGGAAAGCAACTCTGTCTGACGAAAAGAGCACACAAAAAACGACCAAAAATGATGCAAAGAAAGACGATTCAGGACAAAAAAAAAAAGCCGACATGCTCTGACGAGTCTACTCTCTTGGAAAACTCTGCGAGTTTAAAAGATGTCATGTGCAGATATCCTAAGGGTAGGTTCACATTTGATTTCTCCACATATGTGAAAAACGGACAGTAGAATATGATAGGTACGACGTGCCTACAAGTGCCTAAGGGCAAATACGACCCTGGGTACGAGTGCGATCCGTGAAAAGCACTCGTATGAGAAAATCAGTTGTGTGCACGAGCTGGAAGAGTCGCTCTTGTCCTGGAGCCACCCTCACTTTGCTTATGACTCGCAGTAAAAGTTGGTATTTCAATTATCTGTCCTATAACTTTAAGGGTTTTGGTACTTGGCGGCAGAAGTCACATAATGGAATGCCATTAAGCTGTGGATTTCCAGGAACGCTCCTTCTGGGCTTAAAGAACCAAAACGGTAAAAAGACCAATGGATGTCAATAGAGCGAAGCGTCCGTCCTTCGAAATTCTTTTCCGTAAGATTTATCTAATAAGGCTGCAAAGGAAAAAATATTTCTGTTAAACCTATAGACAAACTTCTACTTAAAGGGGTTGCTGGATAAAATAATATATTATGGAATAATTGATAACTTGTTGATCGCTGTAGGAGTCCAATCGCTGGGACCCCCCCAATTGGCAGAACGGCAATTTTTTCTCTCCAATAGAACACTTCTATCTTCATTAGGGTTGAGCGGCAGCTAAGATTCCTGACCACCACTCCATTCACCCTTCATGGGGTTGCTGGAAAAAATGAGAGCAACCTTGTAGGGAATGAATGGCCTGGTGGTGGAGCATGGGTACTGCAGCTCCAATCTAACAAGCATAACAGTGCCATGTTCTGTCGATCGGTGCAGGTTCCAGTGGTCGGAGTCCTCCACCGATCAGCAAGTTGTCACCTATACAATGGACTCGAGATATCTTGTTTTCACTAGAAAATCCCTTTAATTCCTGCTAAGGAAGCCATGGACAGCAGAGGATGGTCCGTTGCCTCCTGCTTCTTCTTACGCTGATCGACCGGTGCAGACCATTTGACCCTTATTTAATGTTGCGACTGCCACATGAAATCGAGATCTGCTGGCAATGATCCAATAGAAAAACTCTTCTTGTTGCTCATAGCATCCGATTAATTTCTCTTTTTCCATGTTTCATGCATTTATTCCAAAGCTCCTCATTATTTTAAAGACTTCTTCTTTCCGTCAGCGAATGGGAACACTTGTTTCCAATCTAGACAATGAGGTAATCACATCTGTAGCACAAATTCACCTCTCTCCCAGTGCTGATGTTATGTTACAATGTATCAGTGCAGTAAGTGAGCTGATGAAGGAGATATAAAGAGAGGGTGAGCTCCACCTGCTGGACAGAAAACAGTATTGCAGCCACTACTCAAAATTTCACTTTTAAGGTACCTCCAGGGCTGTAAGAAAAAAAACCCTCTTTATAACAGGCCATTGATGTTTGATCGGTGGCACTCTTGGTCACTTTCCTGTGACAATTAAAGGGCATTTCAACCCTAAAGATAAAAAAATGATCAAATATCAGGTAATCAAGAGTTAGAATAGTTGCCAAAGTTCAATGATTGCGTTTTATTTACTTAAAGGGATAACAGCATATTTCCACAAAGTTTTCTTAAAAAAAAAAAAATCTTTACATAAACCACAGAAATAAAAAACAAATCTGAATGAAACAGAATATTTCCAAGAAAATATTTAGCCTCCGTAGCAACAGGAGAGAAGCTTCTGTCAGAAGTCTGAAGAAATCTGGTATTTCACCCAGGGACATGTGGAGAAGAGATCAGGGACGCAAAATGAGACGGATTATTTCATTCATGAAGCTGGAGTCACAGCAATGAGGAGGTTACCGAAAATAAAGCTACAAAAATAGTATGGAGATGTCCAATACTCCTTAGTCCAGACAGTGCCCTTCTTAGATATTAGCCCTTGATCTCCTTAGCACTTAGTCCAGTCCATGTCCTCCTTAGCCTTTAGCTCAGCACTTGTCATCCTTAGTCAAACCCTTGTCTTTCTTAATCCTTAGTTTAACACTTTATTCCCACTATTGTTCTTCTTAGTCCTTAGTCCAGCACTCGTCCTTCTTAGCCTTTAGAACATGTCTTCCTTAGTTCTTAGCCCAGAGCTTTTCCTCCTTAGTCTTTGGAATAAATCTGTTCTCCTTAGTACTTAGTCCAGAGTTTATCCTTCTTAGAATTTAGTTTTGCACTTGTCCTCCTTAATGCTTAGTCCAGCACTTTTTCTCCTTAGTCTAAATTTTGTCTTCCTTAGTACTTAGTCCAGAACTTATCCTTCTTGGTATTTAGTTTAGCCCTTGTCCTTCTTAGTCCAGCACTTGTCCTCCTTTGTACATAGTTTAAAGCTTGTCCTTCTTAGTCTTTAGTCCAGAACTTGTCCTTCTAAGTCTTTAGAACATGTCTACCTAAATACTTAGCCCATAGATTGTCCTACTTAGTTTTTAGACTAAATTTGTTTTCCTTTGTACTTAGTCCAGAGCCTATCCGTCTTAGTATTTAGCTTAGCCCTTGTCCTTCTTAGTCCTTAGTCTAGCAATTGTCCTTTTTACCACATAGTCCAGAGTTTGTCCTCTTTAGTCTTTAGAACATGTCTTCCTTAGTACTTAGCCCAGGGCTTTTCCTCCTTAGTGTTTAGAGTAAATTTGTTTTCCTTAGTACTTTGTGTGAAGACATGGGGTCTTCTGTGGATGTAATACTACTTAGACAGGGTGAGGGTAAAACAGTGTGGCAATATTTTAATGAGCCACAAAACGGTCAATAAACACATAGGACAGTCCCAGCAAATGCCCAAGATAGTACAACAGTACACAGTCTCACCCTTCCGCTGGCCCGCCTGGGATAAACAACTGCGACTTTGGGACCAGATGACAGGCTGGCTTCTCCGAATGTCTTCATGGGCTCCAGGCGACCGGAGGGTCCCACCTGGCAACCCCAAACAACATATCCATGGGGCCAGGTGACTTCATCGTCCCTACCTGGTCTCCCCAAATGTAGCTATGGGCTCAATTATGGTAAATGGAGCAGATCCGTATCTTTCCAATCAGGGCTATATACCCTTAGGCCGGAATCATGTAGAATCCAAATCTGTGTCTCTTTGGTTAAAGCCATGCTTCCAAGCTGATGGTCTGAGAGAGTTTAATCTTTGATTCTCCTTGTAAAGTCTCTTTCAATTCTCTTTGCAGCAGGATAGAAAAACCCTTTTTTATATTTACATATGTGGCTAAGGTCATCAGTCACAGGTCAGAGGTAAAGTTGCAGGGCTCACTTATGTCTCATTATTTGAGCTAATCAATTTACATAGTTGGTATAGCAGGGGGCTCTTTAAATCAACATTCAGCTGGCTTTAGTATAATATGAAAATAGCATAGTAACAAACATCATTGCTTCACAACCAAGAGAAGACAACAATCAGGGTTACACACATACTGGTCTGTCCCTCTTGACCAGCCATAGAAACACACATACATTCACAAGTCAACACAAACACAAAAGAATATTTCTCTTGGTTTAACAAATCTAGACGTCTGGCTGATTAAGATTAGAAGCTGTATTGTCACACTAAAGTCCAGAGCTTATCCTTCTTAGTATTTAGATTAGACCTTGTCCTCCTTTGTACATAGTTCAAAGCTTGTCCTTCTTAGTCTTAAGTCCAGCACTTGTCCTTCTTAGTACATAATCCAGAGTTTGTCCTTCTTAGTCTTTAGAATATGTCTATCTAAGTACTTATCCCATAGATTGTCCTACTTAGTCTTTAGACTAAATTTGTTTACCTTTGTACTTAGTCCAGAGCCTATCCTTCTTAGGATTTAGTTTCACAATTGCCCTTCTTAGTCTTTAGTCCGACACTTGTCCTCCTTAATTCTTAGTGTAGACGTTATCTTCCTTAGTACTTAGCCCAGAGCTTGTCCTCCTTAGCACTTAGTCCAAATTCCCACACATAAGATCTTATATTTTATCTTGTGAGTGCTGCTCCATAGACAGCACACAGGTCTCCATAAATGGCGGCAGTATGATACTGAAACGCTTGCCTAGGGTTTGACAGGAAGACCAATGATGTCCGGAGAGTTGACGGCTCATATAATCCAGTGTTTCCACAATCGGAACTCCTTCCAGCGACAGCTGCTCCGTTATCACTATCAGGTTGAATATCCTA
Source organism: Phyllobates terribilis (assembly GCF_046119375.1). NCBI lineage: Eukaryota > Metazoa > Chordata > Amphibia > Anura > Dendrobatidae > Phyllobates > Phyllobates terribilis. Next base: position 761,586,399 of record NW_027362764.1, read on the forward strand.
ATACAATATGGCTGCCAAACACCTGCCTGTCCATAAACTTCCAGATGTTCCTCCAGCCTGCCCTGCCACATCACATGGGAACATCAGGGCGTGCACTTCATAACACCAAGAAAGCAATTGTCCATTTTCAGAAATCACTACAGTGCAAAAATATATACTTCAAGAGCTGCATTTTTAAGGGTGGATAATGGGCAAAACTGCAGAACATATAACCAAAATTGGTGATTATTGAGGTTCATGACGACTCGTTCTAGAGCTCAGTGTTATATTCTGGATTTGGTGGCATAGCTAAAGAGGTGCTGAGGCAGCAGTTGCATAAGTTCTGGGCCCGGAGGGAGGCGAAAGGTCTCTACCATTAATGAGACTGTTATAAAAATGCCCTGGTTTGGTGGCCTGTAACAGAGCTTTGATGGATTTATCTGCCCATAATACAATGTTTCCTGATGCCGTGCACTGGGATATAGACAAGACTTCAATGTCACCTGAGAGGTACAGTTATTAAACCAGCAGGGGGCAACACTGAGTTTTGAATTCATTCCAGTGGCATAGCATGGGTTGCAAGGTAAATATTTTGCGCATCCTAATTTGTGAACTTTCATTTAAAGTCCAATATTGAGCTCCTTATCCCCAAAAGACAAGTATTTTAAAACTGATGTAATTATATTTTGGCTTTTGACTTTCTATTTTTTTCTACTTTTTGCTGACAAAGTTTGAAAAATAAAATGTTATATATTATTATTTTATTATTATTATTATTATCATTATTATTCATTTATATAGCTCCATTGATTCCATGGTGCTGAACATGAGAAGGGGTTACATACCAAATACAGATATCACTTACAGTAAACTAATAATGATAGACTGGTATGGAGGGAAGAGGACCCTGGCCTTGCGGGCTTACATTCTACAGGAATGGGGAGGAGACAGTAGGTCGGGGGGTTGCAGTAGCTCCGGTGGTGTTGAGGAGGCAGCAGGGTCATGGCAGGCTGTAAGCTTGTTTGAAGAGATGGGTTTTCAGGTTCCGTCTGAAGGATCCAAGTGTGGCGGATAATCAGACGTGTTGAGGCACAGAATTCCATAGGATGGGGGATATTCGGGAGAAATCTTGGAGGCGATTGCGTGAGGAATGAATAAGTGTGGAGGAGAGAAGGAGGTCTTGGGAGGACCTGAGGTTACGTGAGGGAATATATCGGGAGATTACTGTAGTTCAGATATGTACGGAGGAGAGAGGTTATGGATGGCTTTGTAGGTCAGTGTTAGTAGGGAGCCAGTGAAGGGATTTGCAAAGAGGGGTCGCAGAGGAGTAGCGAGCAGAGTTGAGGATGGACTGGAGGGGTGCAAGAGTGTTAGCAGGTTGGCCACAGAGGAGGATGTTGCAATAGTCGAGGTGGGAGATGATGAGGGCATGCACAAGCAGTTTAGTAGATTGAGGGTTGAGGAAAGGACGGATTCTGGAAATATTTTTGAGCTGGAGGCAACAAGAGGTGGCGAGAGCTTGGATTTGGGGTTTGAAGGACAGAGCAGAATCAAGGGTTACTCCGAGGCAGCGGATTGTCGGTACAGCGGAAAGAGTGATGTCATTTATTGTGATAGAAAGATCAGGTAGGGAGGATATGTGAGATGGGGGAAAGATGATGAGTTCAGTTTTGTCCACATTGAGCTTGAGGAAGCTGGAGGAGAAGAAGGAGGATATGGCTGCTAGACATGCTGGGATTCTGGACAGTAGAGAGGTGACATCTGGGCCAGAGAGGTAGATCTGGGTGTCATCAGCTTACAGATGGTACTGGAAGCCATGGGATTTTATGAGCTGTCCCAGGCCAAGGGTATAGATTGAAAAGAATAGGGGTCCTAGGACAGAGCCTTGAGGGACTCCAACAGAGAGGAGGCGGGGTGAGGAGGTAATGTGGGAGTGGGAGACACTAAATGTGTGGTTAGAAAGGTATGAGGAGATCCAAGATAGGGCAAGGTCTTTGACGCCAAAGGAAGAGAGGATCTGTAGTAGGAGGCAGTGGTCAACTGTATCGAAAGCAGAGGACAGGTCAAGAAGAAGGAGTACAGAGAACTGTCTGTTAGCTTTGGCTGTAAGTAAGTCATTGGTGATTATGGTAAGGGCAGTTTCGGGGGAATGGTGGGGGCGGAAGCCGGATTGTCGGTTGTCGAAGAGAGAGTTCGATGAAAAGTGGGAGGAAAGTTCAGCGTGAACGTGTTGCTCAAGGAGTTTGGAGGCAAATGGGAGCAGCGATATAGGGCGATAGCTGGACAAGGCGCTTGGGTCGAGGTATGGCTTTTTGAGGATGGGCATGATTGTGGCATGTTTGAAGGCAGCGGGGAAAGTACCAGAAGATAGTGATAGGTTGAAAAGATGGGTTAGGGATGGGATGAGTGTGGGGGTGAGGTTGGGGAGGAGGTGGGATGGGATGGGGTCGAGTGCACATGTGGTGAGGTGTGATTTGGAGAGGAGACGAGTAAGGTCTCTTTCCGTGATGTTGGGAAGGGAGGTTATGGGGATAAGGAAATGGTGTGGAAAACAAAGGGGTTGTGGTGGTCGGACAATAAAGACTTGCCGTGTGTAACATACCTGGCGGCGTCCTTGCATGGTGGTCCATCTCCCACTGTGCAAGAGGGCGCACTTGATCTCCTGTCCAGAATGTCTCTCTGGCTTCCCTCCATGCTGTCTGTTTGTGTCTGTCTCTGCTGCTTAAGGGCGGCGCCCGATCACTTCCTGTCTTTTGTACCTGCTGTGGGTCACACCCCTTGTGCGTCCTCAGCCTATTGCTGTCTGACACTTGGTATATAGCTCAGCAGCTCCCTTCTATCCCTGCCTGAGCATATGTGTTTCTTTCAGTGTGTGCTTGCACTCTGAAGTTGCCAGGTCCCGTTCCTGTTTCCCTGTCCGCCTTTCCTGGAGGCTGTATTTCCAGGCCTGTCTGAACTGTGTCCTGTATTTCTCCTGCCTTGCGGTGTCAGCTCCCGTGTCTGAACTGTGTCCTGTATGTCTCCTGCTTTGCGGTATTAGTTCCCGTGTCTGAACTAAGTCCTGTATTTCTCCTGCCTTGCGGTGTCAGCTCCCGTGTCTGAACTGTGTCCTGTATCTTGTCTGTCCTGTCTGAACACGCTCCTTGCCTGTTCGTCCCGCCTCTCTGGGGGCAGTATTCCCAGACCTGCTCCTGTATCCCGCTGCAGTGTCGGTCTCCTCCGTACACTCAGTTCCAGTCTGAACTCTCTCCTATCCTTTACCTGTTTTGTCTATGTCCATTCCCTTCCTTTTCCTGCAGAGTCTGAACTCGTACCTAACTCCTGCCAGTTGTCTCTGTACTTCCGTTTGTGAGTTTGTGGTCTCCTCGCTACTTCACTGCAAGTACCCTGTGGGTGTCTGGCTCTGTCTTTCCCTTCCTGTCTGTTCCGTGTGAACAGAGTCCTGTCCTGCCCTGCTTCTGCCCGCTGCTCCGGCAGTCCTGTCCTGCCCTGCCTGTACCCCTCTGCCTGTATTGTTCCTGAGTCCCAGTGTGTACTGGGCCCTATCCTGCCTGTATTGTTCCTGAGTCCCAGTGTGTACTGGGCCCTATCCTGCCTGTATTGTTCCTGAGTCCCGGTGTGTACTGGGTTCTATCCCGCCTGTGTTCCTACCTGCTAGTGCCTCCCTGTCTGCACTCTAGCTGTGTTTGCCTTTACCCCCCTGCCTGCATACCCGCCTGCCTGCATACCAGTCGTGCCTGCCTATACCCTCCAGTCTGTGTGCCAGCCTACCAGCCTGTTCCTGTATTCCCCTGTGTGGGTCAACAGCCGTGTCCGGGGTCTGTCCTGGAGTAGCACCTGGTCCCTCTGCTCGGTTCCTCCTTGGTGCACTGGCGTCGTATGCCGTCGTGCGACCCTGGTCGGATCGGGTGAATACTTAGTCACGCCCCTCCAGGCATACACTCTCCGGCACGGTCCAGTGGAATCACTATCAATCCCATGCACACGCCGCTTAGCCCAGGCGTGTGCATAACAGCATGCTCAGGCCATGGTTCCCGTTGAGCCCCACGGCCTTCGCCCTCTGAGAAGTTTTCCAGCGAATATATGCATTAAAATAAATAAATAAATTTTTTTTCCCTTAGCTGAGTTCCAGGCGAATTACGCACCGTCCAGATGGATCTATCAGCTCTCGTTCCTGCGGATCCGCCACGTTACTATGGGGATCCAAGACAGTGTCGTGCATTTGTGGAGCAATGCATGCTACACTTTAAGGCCTACCCTCTTTATTTTCCTTCCGATTGGGCTAAAGTGGCCTTTATGATGTCTTACCTGGCGGGGGATGCCTTGGAATGGATCAACCCCCTATATGAGACACAGGATCCGATCCTCCGGGACCTAATGGCCTTCCTGGTGGCCTTTCTAATGGTCTTCGATGATCCTAACCCGGAGGCTCCTGCTGAAGCTTCACTTCCCAATATCCCGGAGCAGCCCCAATGGGTAATGTGTGTGGGTAGCGTAATAGTTCTCCAGCCCAATGAGACTACTGCCCACCCAGAATCCTCACAGGGTGACTACGCTTTCCGGAATACTTCTCCCAACCTCAAGAGGCAGTCCAGACGTGCTAGACTTAGAGGCAAGCAGTCACGCCTGGGTCTGTCCTCCCTGAGACCTCCTGAACCCTTCGGGGTGCTACCTGGTAACGAAAGGACAGAGACTTTCCTATTTCCTGTACCTGATACCTCGCCTGCTTCCTCCAGGGAGTCCGATCTAGTGTTCTCCGAAGCAGAAGTTACTCCCGAGTCTCTACACCCCTCCGACCAGGCGGAGGACCTCCAGTTGTGTTTAGAACCCTTCGGGGTGCCACCTGGTGGTGAATGGACAGAGACTTTCCTATTTCCTGTACCTGATACCTCGCCTGCTTCCTCCAGGGAGTCCGACCTAGTGTTCTCCGAAGCAGAAGTTACTCCCGAGTCTCTACACCCCTCCGACCAGGCGGAGGACCTCCAGTTGTGTTTAGAACCCTTCGGGGTGCCACCTGGTGGTGAATGGACAGAGACTTTCCTATTTCCTGTACCTGATACCTCGCCTGCTTCCTCCAGTGAGTCCGACCTAGTGTTCTCCGAAGCAGAAGTTACTCCCGAGTCTCTACACCCCTCCGACCAGGCGGAGGACCTCCAGTTGTGTTTAGAACCCTTCGGGGTGCCACCTGGTGGTGAATGGACAGAGACTTTCCTATTTCCTGTACCTGATACCTCGCCGGCTTCCTCCAGTGAGTCCGACCTAGTGTACTCTGAAGCAGATGTTTTCTCTGAGCCTCTGTACTCTTCTGACCCGGCGGAGGACCTCCAGTTGTTTCCTGAATCCTCCGGGGTACCACCAGATAACAAAGAGACAGTGACTTTTCCTCATTATGTACCTGATAACCCGTCTATTTCTTCCTGTGAGCTTGACAAGATGTACCTCGAAGCAGAGATTACCCTCAAGTCTCTGTTCCCCTCCAACCCAGTGAACGACTGGTCCTCGAATTCCCTGCGGAAGATTCTGGCAGGCCTGAAGAAGAGGGGGCGTAAGGGGGGAGGTACTGTAACATACCTGGCGGCGTCCTTGCATGGTGGTCCATCTCCCACTGTGCAAGAGGGCGCACTTGATCTCCTGTCCAGAATGTCTCTCTGGCTTCCCTCCATGCTGTCTGTTTGTGTCTGTCTCTGCTGCTTAAGGGCGGCGCCCGATCACTTCCTGTCTTTTGTACCTGCTGTGGGTCACACCCCTTGTGCGTCCTCAGCCTATTGCTGTCTGACACTTGGTATATAGCTCAGCAGCTCCCTTCTATCCCTGCCTGAGCATATGTGTTTCTTTCAGTGTGTGCTTGCACTCTGAAGTTGCCAGGTCCCGTTCCTGTTTCCCTGTCCGCCTTTCCTGGAGGCTGTATTTCCAGGCCTGTCTGAACTGTGTCCTGTATTTCTCCTGCCTTGCGGTGTCAGCTCCCGTGTCTGAACTGTGTCCTGTATGTCTCCTGCTTTGCGGTATTAGTTCCCGTGTCTGAACTAAGTCCTGTATTTCTCCTGCCTTGCGGTGTCAGCTCCCGTGTCTGAACTGTGTCCTGTATCTTGTCTGTCCTGTCTGAACACGCTCCTTGCCTGTTCGTCCCGCCTCTCTGGGGGCAGTATTCCCAGACCTGCTCCTGTATCCCGCTGCAGTGTCGGTCTCCTCCGTACACTCAGTTCCAGTCTGAACTCTCTCCTATCCTTTACCTGTTTTGTCTATGTCCATTCCCTTCCTTTTCCTGCAGAGTCTGAACTCGTACCTAACTCCTGCCAGTTGTCTCTGTACTTCCGTTTGTGAGTTTGTGGTCTCCTCGCTACTTCACTGCAAGTACCCTGTGGGTGTCTGGCTCTGTCTTTCCCTTCCTGTCTGTTCCGTGTGAACAGAGTCCTGTCCTGCCCTGCTTCTGCCCGCTGCTCCGGCAGTCCTGTCCTGCCCTGCCTGTACCCCTCTGCCTGTATTGTTCCTGAGTCCCAGTGTGTACTGGGCCCTATCCTGCCTGTATTGTTCCTGAGTCCCAGTGTGTACTGGGCCCTATCCTGCCTGTATTGTTCCTGAGTCCCGGTGTGTACTGGGTTCTATCCCGCCTGTGTTCCTACCTGCTAGTGCCTCCCTGTCTGCACTCTAGCTGTGTTTGCCTTTACCCCCCTGCCTGCATACCCGCCTGCCTGCATACCAGTCGTGCCTGCCTATACCCTCCAGTCTGTGTGCCAGCCTACCAGCCTGTTCCTGTATTCCCCTGTGTGGGTCAACAGCCGTGTCCGGGGTCTGTCCTGGAGTAGCACCTGGTCCCTCTGCTCGGTTCCTCCTTGGTGCACTGGCGTCGTATGCCGTCGTGCGACCCTGGTCGGATCGGGTGAATACTTAGTCACGCCCCTCCAGGCATACACTCTCCGGCACGGTCCAGTGGAATCACTATCAATCCCATGCACACGCCGCTTAGCCCAGGCGTGTGCATAACACCGTGTTTGGTCAATCTTGTTTTTGAAGTGTATGGCAAACTTCTCAGCAGAGATGACGGAGGTCGGAGGGGGCAATGGAGGGCAGAGGGGAGAGTTAAAAGTGTTGAATAGCTGTTTGGGGTTGTAGGATAGGGAGGATATGAGGGTTGTGAAGTAGGCCTGTTTAGCAGAGGTGAGGGCTGATTTGAATGTGAGTGTTGGTTGTTTGAATGCAGTGAAGTCATCTTGAGTATGTGTTTTCTTCCAACGCCGCTCCGCAACCCTGGACGCTTGTCGAAGCTGTTTAGTGAGGTTGTTGTGCCAGGGTTGCCTATTGACTCGTCGCGCTCTGCCATGCACAAGAGGGGCGACCGAGTCAATGGCTGATGCGAGAGTGGCATTGTAGAAAGCGGTGGCGCTGTCTGTGTCGTGGAGTGAGGATATGGATGTCAGTGGTAGAACAGAGTCAGAGAGTGTGTGAGTGTCTAGATGTTCAAGGTTTCTGCGGGGGGCGTGCTAGTTGCCGGACATGGGTGACAGGTGAGGAGGACAGGGATGAGAATGTGAGTAGATGGTGGTCAGATAGGGGTAAGGGGGAGATTGTGAGGTTAGATAGGGAGCAGAGTCGGGTGAAGATCAGGTCTAGTGTGTGTCCGTCTGTGTGGGTGGCTGAGGAGGACCACTGAGTAAGTCCAAAGGATGAAGTAGGCGACAAGAGTTTGGATGCTGTTGACGGGCGAGTGTCAGTGGGGATGTTGAAATCGTCCATGATGATGGTGGGAATGTCAGCAGAGAGAAAGTAAAGAAGCCAGGAGGAGAATTGGTCAATAAAGGCAGTGATCGGGCCCGGAGGTCGGTATATGACAGCCACTTGGAGGTTGGAGGGAGAGTAAATGCGGACAGAGTGGACTTCAAAAGAAGGGAGAATAAGGGAAGGTAGAGGTGGGATAGGGCTAAAGGTGCAGTTCTTAGAGAGGAGAAGACCCACTCCTCCACCATGTCTGTTTCCAGGGCGAGGAGTGTGGGTGAAGTGGAGGCCGCCGTAACACAGCGCAGCAGGGGAGGCAGTGTCAGAGGGTGTTAGCCATGTCTCTATGATGCCCAGGAAGGAGAGAAGACGAGAGGTAAAGAGGTCGTGGATAAAATGGAGCTTGTTGCAGACAGAGCGGGTGTGATGAACCTGTAGCCGCCATCTTGGTAATGATAAATCATATCCAGGGATGGCCACACTTCAGCAGCCCCCACCCTTGGGACCTTCTGTTAAAACGTCAACTAGATAGTTTCCCCCCATCCAGGCTCCTGTAAGATAAGAAGCCTACTTAACACTTGAATGCTAGGAGCTTCAAAGACTTCGAGAGGAAACACAGCCAGCAGGGGGGGGTGCTTCGTCTATCTGTACCTGACCATTTGTCCCATAGGACTAGTTTCTTTGTCTGTCACAAGCATGGAGGCATAAGATATAGAAACATGAATAGTACACGCATGTTGCGTGGGATGGGCCAATAAAAAAATATCACGGCGTCCCGGAGCCATTGCGCACACAAGCCTCCGCGGTAGACGTTTGTACGTGCTCTGGAAGCCAAGATATAGCGCGGAGCCATTCCTGAGGACCGTATGGTATCATAATTGATATCAAAAGGTCGGTTACGGCGGCCCGAATCCATGGGAACCCCTGGGGGTATCATGAGACCATCCCAGAAGAAGTTATTGGGTTCCATAGAATTTGGGCTTCTGATCGAAGTTAGACCTGAGGGTGGAGACTGAGCCAGCTGACCTCACCAGCAGTGGGCGGGACGGGGCAGGTAAGATAGCAGGACAGACAAGAGACAAGTCAGTCTTGACCCAAGAGTGGTGTGCTGAACATCTGAGCACCAGCTGAGGCCACCAAGGGGAGGAGCAGTTTGACCATGCGGTGGTAGGCCTCAGCCTGTAACAAAGAACCGTGCCTGCGACCGCAGAATCCTCTCCCTGCGTCACAAGAAAATCAAGAAACCGGTAACTGATATGCTGTGGTGATTCTGTGTGTTGTATTCCATTGTTGTATAGTTTAGCCTGACCTTATACCTGTGTATATTTAGTTGTATATCGTGTATCTAGTGTATTATTATAATCAATTACCTCAAGTAATTGTGGGCCTGCCTTTTATTCTGCATAACGAACGCACGTCCGTGTGAGCTCGGCTCAAGCCAAAAACGCTACCCAGGGTTGGTTCCTGACCCGATATAGGCCCATTCACGGACTGGGCGTATATCTAAAATAGGGACTGGTGGCAGCATACCAACTGGGGATTGGGGAAGGCTGGTAGTGACGGTCGGAGGTTCAGATATATATATTCCTGGCGCGGCCAAGGAAGATATATATACCGCCCTCACTACAGAGGGCCCCGATACCCAGTAGGTTACAGGACAGTCTCCCTGGCGACCGCTTATCCTAGGTGCAGTTCCTTGACTGACCTGAGGCTAAGAGGGCGCTAGCGAGTTGTGCTGTGTAGTGACGTTACGGTTTAGTGACGTTGAAGGGATAACACACTACCGTGTTCCCTGCGCTGGTTGCAGCTTCCTGGCACTACTTTCTCTAGGTGCAGTACCTTGACTGACCTGAGAGGTAAGGGGGCGCCAGAGAGCTGCACCCACCGGCCGGCTTTCATCACATTGGTGGCAGAGCGGTGGGATTGCAGAATAATAGTGTTGTGGGACCCCTACTCCCAGGCACTAAAGACTGCCAGTGGTAACTTCCACTGCTGGAGTCTTAAGGTCAGCCCAACGTTAGACGGTCAGGCTAAAAGTATAACAAGGTGTGTGCAAACTCAGGGTTGCAGCGGTGTCGGTTACCAAGATGGCAGACGGCACCAGGAGCAAGACCCTGCAGGAGGCTAATGCTACGGTCCGTGTGGCAGGAGGGGAGGACATTGTTACTCATGGCGAGGAGGAGTCCAGCCCGGGCACCTCAGGGAGCCAGTCCCCAGTATACGGTCCCGCAGTGGGCTGCCCACCACCTACCCAGCCCAGCCTGTCCAGATCACAAGCCCTTTTACAAGCGGCTATGGCAAGTCTCCAGTCTTATGGCGATGCCGTCTACAAAACCCTCCTGGCAGCATCAGAGAAGGCAGCGGAGGAGGAGCGCGAAGCTGCGGAGCGCCGGGAGGCTGCGGAGCGTGCAGAGCGGGCTGCAGAGCGCCGGGAGGCTGCGGAGCGTGCAGAGCGAGCTGCGGAGCGCCAGCACCAACTGGACCTGGCCCAGCGGGGGCTTCCGCTAGAGCAACCAACCCATCAGGAGACCAAGTCGTCCAAAGTCCGAGCTGAGGACTTCCCTCTACTGGAGAAGGATGGGGACCTGGACTCCTTTCTGGTGGCATTTGAACGGACCTGTCTTCAGCACCATCTGGCCCGGGATCAGTGGGCCAGATACCTGACCCCCCGTTTGAGGGGTAAGTCCCTGGATGCCTTGGGGGACTTACCTGCCGGGGAGGTACAGAACTACGACTGCATCAAGCGGGCCCTGATCCGGCAGTACAACCTCACTCCCGAGTCGTACCGCCAGAAGTTCCGGAGCCTGCTGCGTGGCCCCAAGGACACCTGGACCGATCATATGCGGGCGCTGTTGAGAGCCGCAGAGCACTGGACCTCGGGTCTAGCGCTTACTACCCGCCAGGAGGTCCAGGAACTGTTCGTCACGGAGCAGTTCTTGTGGAACTGCCCAGAGGACCTCCGACAGTTCCTCCGTGACCGAAAACCAACAGGGGCTTCTGCTACAGCCGCCCTGGCAGACGAGTATGCCAATAACAGGGCGCCTGAGCTGAAGAAGTCTGCCAGCAGCACCTGGAGAGGGGGTAAGCCCAGTCATGCCCCTGTTTCCCCGGCCCCTAGAACACAAGGGGTGTATCCCCCTGTTGCCCTCTCCAGGCAAGGACCAGACGTAAGACGTTGTCATCTATGCAACAAACCAGGACACTTTAGGGCTGAGTGTCCCCAGCGCCAAAAGACCCCATCCCAGTCCCAGAGAGCGCCCAATGTTTTGTGTGTGGGAGGGGGTGGTGGTAGGTCCCTGGACAACATCCAACCCGTCACCATAGGCCGTTCTGCGGTCATGGGACTGCGGGACACTGGCGCTGAACGAACACTGGTACGGCCTGAGGTGGTGTCCCCCCAGGACTTGGTACCAGGAAAGACTCTTTCCGTCTCCGGGGTTGGAGGCGTGGAGCCGGCCCTTCCCGTTGCCATGGTGTATTTGGACTGGGGTGCCGGGAGGGGGATGCGGGAGGTGGGAGTAACGCCAAATATTCCCGCAAATGTTTTATTAGGGACCGACTTGGGGCGTCTAGTATCGCAGTATGTACCCTCTGAACCCCCAAGTTCGGCCCCCCAAGAGTGTATTGATTTGTCAGCTGCTAATGCCAACCATGTTGTATGTAGTGTGCGTCCTGCTGAGGAGGAGGGAGTGAAACCTGAGGGTAACACCTGCACAGACACAACACAAACAGGGTTAGTGAAAGCAGGTGGGGAGTGTGGGGATGCCCGCAGAGGTGCTCAGCCGGCGTGCCGTGACCTCTTGTCCTCCGGTGAGGGAGGGGGCGGGCAGGATTCTGTAGAGGGAAGCTCAGGGATGGAGAGGGGGGCAGCTACCGGCAGTGTAGGGCTCCCAGGGGTATCCAGGCTGCTGAGTATAGGCCCACTGCAGGGGGAGGAACAGGCCATGGGAGGTGGGGGTGTCCCAAGAGAGGAGCCGCCAGGTAAGACCCCAGGGCAGGAGTTCCCCACATCCGAGATGTCCAAAGGCCTAGGAAGCCTGCCTGATCGGGCGGCTTGGTCAGAAACAGAGGGGAAGCAGGCACTACCCACGGTCACAGCGGTCATAGCCGCTGTCACCAGGAGTGGGAGCGCCGGAGCCCAAGGAGCCTTGCAGAGGTCCGACGGCTTCCCCACTTCTGACCAAGTGTCTGCCGGGTCAGACAGCGGCCAGGTGACATGCCCGGAGGGGCTGACAGAGGATGTGGCAGTTTCGTCGATTCTGGCCACATCAAGTCAGGAATTTCAGGCTGCGTTGGAAGCAGACGACAGCCTGAAAGCTCTCAAGGAACAGGCGGCACAGCCTCCCATGGAGTCAGACTGCGAGCGTGTGGTCTGGGACCAGGGACGGCTGTACCGGGTAACGGTCCAGCAGGGTTCACCGGAGGCGTGGCCCAGGGACCGACAGTTAGTGGTACCCTATCCGTTCAGGGCAGAATTGTTGCGGATCGCACACGAGATTCCGATGGCCGGACACCTAGGGATCGCTAAAACCAAGGCCAGGATAGCTCAGCATTTCTACTGGCCTGGGATGGGAGCCGCGGTGGGTGCCTACTGCCGTTCGTGTGACACCTGTCAGAGGGTGGGGAAGGCGGGGCCGCGCCCCAAAGCCCCACTGGTAACTCTGCCAATCATCGAAGAGCCTTTCTCGAGGGTTGCTGTGGATCTTATTGGACCTCTGTCCACTCCCAGCCACTCCGGGAAATGCTTCATACTCACGGTAGTGGACTATGCCACCCGGTACCCGGAAGCGGTAGCTTTGTCGTCCATTCGGGCCGACAAGGTGGCTACCGCCTTACTGGAGATCTTCTCCAGAGTGGGTTTCCCCCAAGGAATGCTCACCGACCGAGGGACCCAGTTCATGTCGCGGCTGATGGAGTCCCTCTGTAAGCAAATGCAGGTGCAACATCTGGTGGCCAGCCCGTATCACCCACAGACTAATGGCCTGTGTGAGCGGTTCAATGGCACCTTAAAGCAGATGCTTAAGATGTTGGTCGACTCCCACGGGAGAGACTGGGAGCGTTACCTCCCACACCTCCTATTTGCTTACCGGGAGGTTCCGCAGGCCTCAACGGGGTTCTCCCCCTTTGAGCTCCTGTACGGGCGACGGGTACGGGGCCCCCTGGCTCTGGTGAAGGAAGCATGGGAAGGGGATTTGGCCACCCCCGAGGTGTCGGTCATCGAGTATGTCGTGCGCCACCGGGACAGGATGATGGCCTTGGCAAAGCTGGTGCAGGACAATATGGCCCAGGCCCAGGCCGACCAGAAGCGGTGGTACGACCAGAATGCTTGTGAGAGGACCTACCAGGTGGGTCAAAAGGTGTGGGTACTGGTCCCCGTACCACAGAACAAGCTTCAGGCAGCCTGGGAAGGTCCCTACTTCGTGCACCAGAAACTCAATGCCGTCACCTATCTGGTCACCCTGGATCACGCCCGTGGAAGGAGGAAGGCCTTCCACGTGAACATGATGAAGGCTCATCATGAGCGGGAAGCGACTGCCCACCCAGTGTGCAACCTTCCCGAGGAAGGAGAGGTAGAAACCCTCCTGGATCTGCTCACCCAAGCCAAGGCGGGTGGGTCCATCGAGGATGTGGGGGTTGGCCACCAGCTCACGGAGGACCAACGGTCCCAGCTGGGGACCACCCTGCACCCCTTCCGGGGGCTGTTCAGCAGCCTGCCCGGAAGGACTGAGATGGCTGTCCACGACGTGGACACTGGCGATCACCCGCCGATCCGGCGTTCAGCATATCGGGTCTCTTTCGAGGTGCAGGGAAACATGCGCCAAGAGATAGACGAGATGCTGAAGCTGGGGGTGATCCAGGCATCCAGCAGCGCGTGGGCCTCGCCTGTAGTCCTCGTACCAAAGAAGGACCGAACTACACGGTTCTGCGTGGACTACCGGGGGCTCAACGCTGTAACGGCCACCGATGCGTTCCCCATACCACGCATCGATGACCTGCTCGATCGGATGGCCGGGGCTAAGTACCTGACCATCATGGATCTGAGCCGGGGGTACTGGCAGATTCCTCTGACCCCCGCGGCAAGGGAACGCTCTGCCTTTATCACCCCTTTTGGACTGTACGAGTCCACAGTGATGCCATTCGGCATGAAGAATGCCCCTGCCACTTTTCAGCGGATGGTCAATACGCTGCTTGAGGGACTTGAAGGGTACGCGGCTGCGTACTTGGACGATATTGCAGTCTTCAGTCCCACTTGGGAGGATCACCTAGAGCACCTGCGGCAGGTGCTCGGTCGGATCCACCGGGCAGGCTTGACCATCAAGCCGGAAAAGTGCCAGCTGGGCATGAGTGAGGTCCTCTACCTGGGTCACCGGGTAGGCGGGGGGGTTCTGAAGCCAGAACCGGGGAAAGTGGATGCCATCGCATCCTGGCCCACTCCTAGGACCAAAAAGCAGGTGATGTCCTTCTTGGGGACCGCCGGGTACTATAGGAGGTTCGTCCCACACTATAGCACCCTGGCCAAGCCCCTGACGGACCTCACCAAGAAGAAGCTGCCCGTCGCAGTCGACTGGACAGTCGCCTGCGAGACAGCTTTCGGGGCACTCAAGGCCGCCCTAAGTAGCTCCCCTGTACTGCAAGCTGCCGACTTCGACCGGCCGTTTGTGGTACAGACCGACGCCAGTGACTTTGGCCTCGGTGCTGTGCTAAGTCAGGTCAACACGACAGGCCAGGAACATCCTGTCTTGTACCTGAGCAGGAAGCTACTGCCCCGGGAGGTGGCTTACTCCACGGTGGAAAAAGAATGCCTGGCAATTGTATGGGCCCTGCAGCGTCTGCAGCCCTACTTGTACGGGAGCCATTTCACCGTGGAGACGGACCACAACCCCCTCAGCTGGTTACACACGGTCTCTGGGTCGAATGGCAGGTTGCTACGCTGGAGCCTCGCTCTCCAGCAGTACCACTTCTCCATTCGCCACAGAAGAGGCCGTGACCACGGTAACGCTGACGGGTTATCCCGGCAAGGGGAGGGTGCAGAAGGACGCACGGGGGAACACAGGAATGTGCTACCCCCTCGCGCCCTCGTATAGGGGGAGGTGTGATGAACCTGTAGCCGCCATCTTGGTAATGATAAATCATATCCAGGGATGGCCACACTTCAGCAGCCCCCACCCTTGGGACCTTCTGTTAAAACGTCAACTAGATAGTTTCCCCCCATCCAGGCTCCTGTAAGATAAGAAGCCTACTTAACACTTGAATGCTAGGAGCTTCAAAGACTTCGAGAGGAAACACAGCCAGCAGGGGGGGGTGCTTCGTCTATCTGTACCTGACCATTTGTCCCATAGGACTAGTTTCTTTGTCTGTCACAAGCATGGAGGCATAAGATATAGAAACATGAATAGTACACGCATGTTGCGTGGGATGGGCCAATAAAAAAATATCACGGCGTCCCGGAGCCATTGCGCACACAAGCCTCCGCGGTAGACGTTTGTACGTGCTCTGGAAGCCAAGATATAGCGCGGAGCCATTCCTGAGGACCGTATGGTATCATAATTGATATCAAAAGGTCGGTTACGGCGGCCCGAATCCATGGGAACCCCTGGGGGTATCATGAGACCATCCCAGAAGAAGTTATTGGGTTCCATAGAATTTGGGCTTCTGATCGAAGTTAGACCTGAGGGTGGAGACTGAGCCAGCTGACCTCACCAGCAGTGGGCGGGACGGGGCAGGTAAGATAGCAGGACAGACAAGAGACAAGTCAGTCTTGACCCAAGAGTGGTGTGCTGAACATCTGAGCACCAGCTGAGGCCACCAAGGGGAGGAGCAGTTTGACCATGCGGTGGTAGGCCTCAGCCTGTAACAAAGAACCGTGCCTGCGACCGCAGAATCCTCTCCCTGCGTCACAAGAAAATCAAGAAACCGGTAACTGATATGCTGTGGTGATTCTGTGTGTTGTATTCCATTGTTGTATAGTTTAGCCTGACCTTATACCTGTGTATATTTAGTTGTATATCGTGTATCTAGTGTATTATTATAATCAATTACCTCAAGTAATTGTGGGCCTGCCTTTTATTCTGCATAACGAACGCACGTCCGTGTGAGCTCGGCTCAAGCCAAAAACGCTACCCAGGGTTGGTTCCTGACCCGATATAGGCCCATTCACGGACTGGGCGTATATCTAAAATAGGGACTGGTGGCAGCATACCAACTGGGGATTGGGGAAGGCTGGTAGTGACGGTCGGAGGTTCAGATATATATATTCCTGGCGCGGCCAAGGAAGATATATATACCGCCCTCACTACAGAGGGCCCCGATACCCAGTAGGTTACAGGACAGTCTCCCTGGCGACCGCTTATCCTAGGTGCAGTTCCTTGACTGACCTGAGGCTAAGAGGGCGCTAGCGAGTTGTGCTGTGTAGTGACGTTACGGTTTAGTGACGTTGAAGGGATAACACACTACCGTGTTCCCTGCGCTGGTTGCAGCTTCCTGGCACTACTTTCTCTAGGTGCAGTACCTTGACTGACCTGAGAGGTAAGGGGGCGCCAGAGAGCTGCACCCACCGGCCGGCTTTCATCACAGCGGGTATTCCCGAGTGCTCCAGAGAGAGGGAGCAGCGGGGTGGGCGTCAGGGGACAGGTTTTGCGTAAGAGAGGTTGCTGTAGTTTGCAGTTGGTTTGATGCGATAGGTGGGGGAATTGGTGGAAGCTGTGGGGGTCCAGGATTGGGAGATATGTCGCCAGCAGTGAGGGGAAGCAGAGAGAGGGAGAGCAGATGGGAGAAGGAGAGTGTCCGGCTTGTTTTATGTTTCGGTAGGATCGATCTGAGGTTGAGGAGCAGGTCTGTAGATGAGGTTAGGGCGGGAGGTAGGAGGGAAGGAGAGATGATGATTTGGTTAGAGGGTGCTGGGGTTTGGGGATAGCGAAGGAGAGTGAGGATTAGTGGGGCAAAAACAGTAAGGGCATATGTAAGCATGATGAAAGTGTAAGGGAGAATGAGAAAGAAAATCTAAGTACAAACAGTAGATAGTTATCCGTACCTTCTGGTCACTTCTGGCCCATTTCTGGCATATTTAATTTTTAGCCCCTTAAAAAGCGACCCTTTAAAAGCCAGACCCGTCTGTGCCAGACTTGGCTCGCTTGATTTATGGAGCTCTGGCCAGCACATTAGGTGGGTCAGGTGTGCAGACTTATATTGTTACAATGTATACTTTGTATTGTTTATTTTATTACATTTGTTTATTTTATTACTCTAGCCCTAACCCTAACCCTAATCATTGGTGTAACCCTAACACAAGCTCTAATTATGGATAGAAAATATGTAAAAACATAAAATTTGTTTAGCATTTGTTATTCATGTTTTTACAGGGTCTTTGTCTCTCCTCTCGCAAAAATGAGCAGAGAGCCAGAGAGCTGCAGGTGAGCACAATGATGCACATGGCTCAACACCGTTGCTGCCTATGGAGAGCGCAGCAGCTGAGACTAATTTGCCATCAATTTCTGCGCTCTGCATAGTCAGTGATCAAGATGACAACATTCACTTCATTATACTGATAGCTTTGTCATCTCGGTGGCCACATACTCATTCACTGTGCTCCAAAATTAAGCTGCTAAGTGCAGGGAAATCATGGATCATTTGACAGTGAGAGCAGCTGAAGGACAAAATTCGGCTTTCCCAGAATTTGGCACCCGGGACAACCATTTTTGTGGCTCTCATCAAGCTACGCCACTGATTCATTTAACATGACAGTAAACCGGAAACTGGCAGAATTTAGAATGCAGCTCTGGATGTAACAAGAGCACAGGACCACAGCATCATGTTAGCATCAGTATTTCAGTAGATATATCATTTGTTTCATTTTTACATAGGACTGCACGTGAGTACAATTCATCCCAAATGATAAACAATGCAGTTACTAGATGTAGCAGAGCTGAGATTGCGTGCATTATCTGATGCTTTCCTACTATATTATGTTACATCAAAGGTCAGAAATAAATAATGCAAGGACAAATCCCGCTCTGCAGCATCTGCACAATACACTCAGCTCTTCTGCATCACTATATTGAGACTACATGATTCCCATGCATTTATGACCCCCTGACATATTTTTGGACTGCACCATTTGGCAGCCCTGTTAGATTCACGTTGCGTGTATGAGATCTGGCAGCTGTGAGAGTAGATGGGCGGGCGGGGGGGACACGGTCTGCCTGGACTGCACTGCACCGCTGGATGGCCACCGCTCCATTGTTTGGGGTTGTCAGGAACGTCTCATCATGTCAGTGATTCCTGATGATATCATGTGTGTGGAATGTACAGGACGGGGAGCGTGTCACTGATTGTACGCTGTATACTGAGTGTACAGAAGAGGGGAATACAGCCCCCCAGTGGTGCCAGACCACCGAGGGTATCATGGGGCGGAAATGTAAGCTTCAGGTAGATGACTGACATGTGCACAGATGCAATCCCCTATACATGGCTGCCTGAAATCCCATATACACGGCTGTGATCCCATATACATGTCTGCCAGCGATCCCAGATATACTGCTGCAGCCGTATATACATGGCTGCAATCCCCTATACATGGCTGCCTGAAATCCCATATACACGGCTGTGATCCCATATACATGTCTGCCAGCGATCCCAGATATACTGCTGCAGCCGTATATACATGGCTGCAATCCCCTATACATGGCTGCCTGAAATCCCATATACACGGCTGTGATCCCATATACATGTCTGCCAGCGATCCCAGATATACTGCTGCAGCCGTATATACATGGCTGCAATCCCCTATACATGGCTGCCTGAAATCCCATATACACGGCTGTGATCCCATATACATGTCTGCCAGCGATCCCAGATATACTGCTGCAGCCGTATATACATGGCTGCAATCCCCTATACATGGCTGCCTGCGATCTTATATACACGGCTGCAATGCCATATATATGGCTGCAATCCCCTATACATGGCTGCCTGCGATCTTATATACACGGCTGCAATGCCATATATATGGCTGCAATCCCCTATACATGGCTGCCTGCGATCTTATATACACAACTGCAATCCCATATATATGGCTGCAATCCCCTATACATGGCTGCCTGCGATCTTATATACACGGCTGCAATCCCAGATATATGGCTGCAGTCCCCTATACATGGCTGCCTGCGATCTTATATACACGGCTGCAATCCCATATATATGGCTGCAATCCCCTATACATGGCTGCCTGCGATCTTATATACACAACTGCAATCCCATATATATGGCTGCAATCCCCTATACATGGCTGCCTGCGATCTTATATACACGGCTGCAATGCCATATATATGGCTGCAATCCCCTATACATGGCTGCCTGTGATCCCATATATACAGCTGTAATCCCATATACACAAAAGCAATCCAACATATACAGCTGCGATCCCATATATACAGCTGTGATCCCATATACATGTCTGCCAGCGATCCCAGATATACAGCTGCAACCGTATATACATGGCTGCAATCCCCTATACATGGCTGCCTGAAATCCCATATACACGGCTGTGATCCCATATACATATCTGCCAGCGATCCCAGATATACTGCTGCAGCCGTATATACATGGCTGCAATCCCCTATACATGGCTGCCTGCGATCTTATATACACGGCTGCAATCCCATATACATGGCTGCAATCCCCTATACATGGCTGCCTGCGATCTTATATACACGGCTGCAATCCCATATATATGGCTGCAATCCCCTATACATGGCTGCCTGCGATCTTATATACACGGCTGCAATCCCATATATATGGCTGCAATCCCCTATACACGGCTGCAATCCCATATACATGGCTGCAATCCCCTATACATGGCTGCCTGCGATCTTATATACACGGCTGCAATGCCATATATATGGCTGCAATCCCCTATACATGGCTGCCTGCGATCTTATATACACAACTGCAATCCCATATATATGGCTGCAATCCCCTATACATGGCTGCCTGCGATCTTATATACACAACTGCAATCCCAGATATATGGCTGCAGTCCCCTATACATGGCTGCCTGCGATCTTATATACACGGCTGCAATCCCATATATATGGCTGCAATCCCCTATACATGGCTGCCTGCGATCTTATATACACAACTGCAATCCCATATATATGGTTGCAATCCCCTATACATGGCTGCCTGCGATCTTATATACACGGCTGCAATGCCATATATATGGCTGCAATCCCCTATACATGGCTGCCTGCGATCTTATATACACGGCTGCAATCCCATATATATGGCTGCAATCCCCTATACATGGCTGCCTGTGATCCCATATATACAGCTGTAATCCCATATACACAAAAGCAATCCAACATATACAGCTGCGATCCCATATATACAGCTGTGATCCCATATACATGTCTGCCAGCGATCCCAGATATACAGCTGCAACCGTATATACATGGCTGCAATCCCCTATACATGGCTGCCTGAAATCCCATATACACGGCTGTGATCCCATATACATATCTGCCAGCGATCCCAGATATACTGCTGCAACCGCATATACATGGCTGCAATCCCCTATACATGGCTGCCTGCGATCTTATATACACGGCTGCAATCCCATATATATATGGCTGCAGTCCCCTATATATGGCTGCCTGCGATCTTCTATACACGGCTGCAATCCCATATATATGGCTGCAATCCCCTATACACGGCTGCAATCCCATATACATGGCTGCAATCCCCTATACATGGCTGCCTGCGATCTTATATACACGGCTGCAATCCCATATATATGGCTGCAATCCCCTATACATGGCTGCCTGCAATCTTATATACACGGCTGCAATCCCATATATATGGCTGCAGTCCCCTATACATGGCTGCCTGCGATCTTATATACACGGCTGCAATCCCATATATATGGCTGCAATCCCCTATACATGGCTGCCTGCGATCTTATATACACGGCTGCAATCCCATATATATGGCTGCAATCCCCTATACATGGCTGCCTGCGATCTTATATACACAACTGCAATCCCATATATATGGCTGCAGTCCCCTATACATGGCTGCCTGCGATCTTATATACACGGCTGCAATCCCATATATATGGCTGCAATCCCCTATACATGGCTGCCTGCGATCTTATATACACAACTGCAATCCCATATATATGGCTGCAGTCCCCTATACATGGCTGCCTGCGATCTTATATACACAACTGCAATCCCAGATATATGGCTGCAGTCCCCTATACATGGCTGCCTGCGATCTTATATACACAACTGCAATCCCATATATATGGCTGCAGTCCCCTATACATGGCTGCCTGCGATCTTATATACACGGCTGCAATCCCATATATATGGCTGCAATCCCCGATACATGGCTGCCTGCGATCTTATATACACGGCTGCAATGCCATATATATGGCTGCAATCCCCTATACATGGCTGCCTGCGATCTTATATACACAACTGCAATCCCATATATATGGCTGCAATCCCCTATACATGGCTGCCTGCGATCTTATATACACGGCTGCAATGCCATATATATGGCTGCAATCCCCTATACATGGCTGCCTGCGATCTTATATACACAACTGCAATCCCATATATATGGCTGCAATCCCCTATACATGGCTGCCTGCGATCTTATATACACGGCTGCAATCCCATATATATGGCTGCAATCCCCTATACATGGCTGCCTGTGATCCCATATATACAGCTGTAATCCCATATACACAAAAGCAATCCAACATATACAGCTGCGATCCCATATATACAGCTGTGATCCCATATACATGTCTGCCAGCGATCCCAGATATACAGCTGCAACCGTATATACATGGCTGCAATCCCCTATACATGGCTGCCTGAAATCCCATATACACGGCTGTGATCCCATATACATATCTGCCAGCGATCCCAGATATACTGCTGCAACCGCATATACATGGCTATAATCCCCTATACATGGCTGCCTGCGATCTTATATACACGGCTGCAATCCCATATATATATGGCTGCAGTCCCCTATATATGGCTGCCTGCGATCTTATATACACGGCTGCAATCCCATATATATGGCTGCAATCCCCTATACATGGCTGCCTGCGATCTTATATACACGGCTGCAATCCCATATATATGGCTGCAATCCCCTATACATGGCTGCCTGTGATCCCATATATACAGCTGCAATCCCATATACACAAAATCAATCCAACATATACAGCTGCGATCCCATATATACAGCTGTGATCCCATATACACAAAATCAATCCAACATATACAGCTGCAATCCCATATATGTATATATGGCTGTATTCCCATATACTCTGATGTGTTTCCCTATGCTCACTTTTGATCCCATATACATGCCTGCAATCCCAATATACACAGCTATAAACCCATATATACAGTTGCAATCCCATATACACGATTACAATCCCACATACACAACTGTAATCCCATATACACAGCTGCATTTCCATATACACAGCGGTAATCCCATATACATGGCTGTAATCCCATATACACAGCTGTAATCCCACATATATGCCTACAATCCCACATACACAACCGCAATCCCATATATACAGGTGTAATGCCACAATCACAGCCGCATTCCCATTTACACGTCTGTAATCCCATATTCAGTGCTGTAATCCCATATACATGACTGTAATCCCATATACACAGGTGTATTCCCACATACACGTGTATAATCCCACATGTACAACTGCAATCCGATATACACTGCTGTAATCCCATATACGAGGTTGTTTTGAGCTCCGCTCCTGGCATTTTAGCACAGAAGGTAACAATTCATTGTAATACAGGCAGAATTCCAGCAAACACTGCACTGGCTGTAAAGGGTTTGTCGCACTAAGAATTGACAAATTATGCAGCTTTGTGCTAAGTGTATTTTTTTAGGGTGGTTTGGGGGAAAAACAATAATCTTGCAATTCTCACACTGGCCACTGGGACTTTTTTAAACGCCTTTTTCCTGTTTTTTCATAGATGGATACATGTACATTAGCGGAACTTGTCTGCTCCCTACACAATCTGTTGTATGGAGGCATCTAATGATCGTGACGCGCCCCCTGGGCCGTGGGGTACTCGGTAGCCGGGCCGGTCGGTGCAGGGGGATGTCACAGTGGCAGTGACCCGGTCCATGACCCAGGGCGGTCAATAAAAGGGGATTTTATAGCTTTTATAATTTAATGTTCGTGATGCCACCTGTGGTATGCGGCTATATGGAGCCGCCGCTGCGGAGCAGATCCTCTGGAGCTGATGATGATGCAGCAGAGTTGGTTCAGCTCTCCACAGGTAGAGCTTAGCTCCAGGGCAGTGTAGATGGTGATGTTATAGATGTTGCTGTGCAGTGTAGTGCAGGTGATGGCGCAGATAATAATTCTAGGACACAGTGGGGTGCAGTCTTCAAGGTTTACTCACAGTTGTTGACCTCCTGGTTACCAGCGCCAGGGTAACCTCCCACGCCGTCCTGTGTTTACCAAGGCAGGGGTTCAGCAATCTCTCAAGTAACTCAGGAGTACTTAAACGGGACCCCGTTCTATGTGCCTTCCTCGGTCGTCTTCCTGCACTGGCTCTCACCCTCCTGCCCTGCGCCTCACAATCAGTGTCCCAAGCCGGTAGCCTCGGATCTTGTCGGGCGACCTGCAGTCCCCTGGACCCTCTGTGGCCACCTTTTCGGTGATTAATTGTGGTGGTTGGCAGCTGCACCTTGCAAGTACAGCAACCTCCAGTTATCTAGCTGAGCCTTGTAGTTCTCCACTAGTTTAGGGGCTGGTCCCCTCTGCGGCCTGATCCCTCCATGTCCGTGTAGATTCGGGCGCACGGGTGGCATCCGCACTTCCAGTGCCCCTAGGATCCCTTCTGTTCCTCTTGGAGCCTTCCTTCTGCTCCCGTCCTCTTTAGTCTTTCCTCCTGGGCCTCTCCGTCTAGGCCCGCTCCTCCTGAGCAGAGCTCCTGCAGAGCTCCTGCTCCTCTCACTGTCCTCCTCTGACTGAACTTCTTCTAGATGGTTCCATCCCTTCTTATACTCCTACTGAAGTGCTCCCCTAAACTCCTTCCTCCACCCACACCCACTACATGGTTCCGCCCTCAAGCTAGGGACCAGGGACTGTGCTCTCCCTTAGGAGCAATCTCGCCCTTCCCTGTGAAGTGGAGTGTAATGGATGCTAGTGTGTGGGTCCCGGGCAGTACTCCATCCTTACCTGAGAGTGGGATACCACACATCTGGGTGAGATGCAGTACCTCTGTGGCGACTGAACCCGCAGAGGCCCAACAAGCGTGTGCAAGGGTCATTGTGAAGGGAGGAGGAGCAGGGTTGGCTGCATGGGGCATGACTACAATAGATGCAGGGGTTGCAATTGCACCCAGGACCTGGAGCCTAGGGAGCCAAAAAGGTGCCTTTGGCCCATAAAAAAAAGACCACAACTACTAAAGACTTGCAATAGTTTGGGGGCCCCTTGGAGCTTTTGCATTGGGGCCCAGGAGCTTCTGGCTAAGCCAGGTGTGACATCACCTATTGTGTGTTAATAGCTGTGTATAGAGGCGTTACCGGTGCCTTTGATGTACACACAGGGCAGCATAGTCTGAAGTGACAGCTACACAGTTTTGACTCCAGACTGATACATTTCACTTGCTCTGATACCAGAGATTGTGTGAAGTGGATACAATTGTTGCTGTGAGAAGTATCAGGTCTGTTCTGTTTTTGTTTTGTTTTTTGCTTGAATCCATGTTCTTTATGTTACTTTTTCTTTGCCTTTTTTTTATTATATCTTTTATACGTCTCTAATTCCAGGTCCTGTTACAAAACACCACCACAATGCCACCTGTCCTTGCTGTCTCAGAAGAGTACACTAGGACTCAGTACTGCAAATGGCCGTGCGAGTGCCCTCCAGACACACCTGTGTGCAAACCCGGGGTCAGCCTGGTCACTGATGGCTGCGACTGCTGCAAAACGTGCGCAAAACAGCTGTGGGAAAACTGTACGGAGGCAGATACATGCGACACACACAAGGGGCTATACTGTGACTACAGCAGGGACGCGCCTAGGTACGAAGTAGGTCTCTGTGGACGTAAGTATCTCATACACTTATTAATATTTGTTTCCTAGGTGGCGCTAGTATAATCTTCTACCACTCTGTGGCAGTTCATGATGTCTGGCCATATTTACTCCTTAAAGTGCCAATTCCGGCTTGTAAAATTATTACCTGGATTCCTGTCTGCACCTGTCAATCAATTGACATCACTTCTTCAGATTCTTCCAAATACAATGGTGGCCGATAATAATTCATTAAGGAGTTTGTGAAAGAGCAGGATAGAGATGCTGAGTCCATCAGGCAAGAAGTTATGGAATATGGTGCCCAGTCCTCAAAAGTGAGAGTCATTTCTGCAGTTGAAGGTCATCTGCCATTAAATGGGGTATCCGATCTTAGAGCTACATTTTATAGGGCTGGAGGAGCTGTGCAGATTGATATAAGGGTTGACAGGGAAACATTCATTATAACTAATCTTAACGATTAGAAATTCCTGCTTGCTCTGGGGTTAGGAGTCTGAGAGGCGGAGTTATCCCCGCCCCCTGGACTCCCAATCCCAGAGCAAGCAGGAATTCAAATCAATCAATGGCTGAAGGTTATAGTGAATCTTTTCCTATAAACCCATATATCATTCTGCTCAGCTCCTCCTGCTCTATAACAAGGTGACATATTGGCATCTTTATACGGCACCTACAAGAACACATGCAATAAACGGAACCGATAATTTATGGAATCTGTTAATTAATACATTTGTTCCTTAATTTACATAAATGTATCACCAATGTGTACTTAAAAAAACAAAACAAAAGAACTTAAAAAAATGAATGATAATATTCTAGCATTCTGCAACCTCCACTAGGAGGCGCTTACTACATACTGATTATACATTTGACCTAAAGGAGTTGTCCTATCATAGGCAACCACCGTAAAAATGTCCCACTCGTGGAACCCCCGAACAATCATCTGCTTTCACTTGCAAAACCATGGCCAGCATGTCATAGATACATGGCTGTCCTTGTAATCAGGCCACCAGAACTCAAGCTATTCCTACAAAGTATTCCGGCTCATACAGATGGTCCTGGGGAGTGTGAATCTCCCTTTAAGATGTCCATTTGCCATAATAGCGTATATGAACAAAAGGTTTTATGTATAAACCCTTTTAATACAGCACAGTAAGCTCGTGAGCTCCATCTAGTGGTGACAGCATGAGGCCTGAAATGTATTATTTTACTGTATGTCTATATATCGGATTGGCTACCCCTTTTTAACCCCTTATTCATTGTATATGGGCATAGCAGTGGCGCTGAGAATACAGATGGTTGACAATAATTGTAACCATGTTCTTTCTTGTTTTTTTGCAGAGATGACTGGAGTCGGTTGTCTGCTCAATGGTGTGCGGTACGTCAATGGCCAAAGTTTTCAGCCAAATTGCAAATTCAACTGCACTTGCCTGAATGGGGATATAGGTTGTGTCCCGCTCTGCATGAACTCCCGTCCCCCACTGGTGTGGTGTCAGAACCCCAAACGCGTAAAAATGGCAGGAAAATG
The DNA here is from genome assembly GCF_046119375.1 of Phyllobates terribilis. Classification (NCBI taxonomy): domain Eukaryota; kingdom Metazoa; phylum Chordata; class Amphibia; order Anura; family Dendrobatidae; genus Phyllobates; species Phyllobates terribilis. The sequence continues at coordinate 761,612,713 of NW_027362764.1, forward strand.
TTGTGAGCAATGGATATGTGATGATTCCAAGAGGTTTAGGAAAGCATCACCACGGCACATTGCTTCTCCAGGTTTGTTTGAGAATTATATGGGTTTTAAGTTTATTATTTAGTTTCCAGACTACAACATAATTGTGTTTCCAATATAAACTATTATGCAATGCCCTATGTGACCACATGGCGTGCTGTACTGCAGATCTGTGTCCCTCAGCAGCAAGGAACAGAAGGCACTTTCATTCAAGCACATATATAGCAAAGTCTACAGCTCCACCTAGTGGTAAGAATATTTAGTGCAGTTTTCTAAAAACAGAAATTGACACCGAGAGGTGATTCTTCATATTCAAATGTTTATGATTATTTTCCACAATTTAATGTGATGTAGGATGAGCATAACCCAGAATTTTCCATCATCTGCCTAACTGAAAAAGTTATAGTGTTGTACATATTGTTATTAATATTAGTAGTTGTTGTGTTATTCATATTGTTATTAGCAATAGATTTATAGTAGATATCAGTACAAGCATTGTTATTATTAATAAAATTGGTAGCAATAGATATATGCGTATTGTCATTATCATATAGTGTGAGTAGTGTTAGACATGGTTGTTGTATACATTTTTATGAATTATTATTAATAGTATTATACAAGTGCTTAAAAATGGTAGTAGCTTATTATACATATTATTAGTATTATTACTTCTGGTAGTAGTAGTAGTATTATAAATATTGTTAGTAGTAGTTCTATTATATTTTATCATTACAGTTAGAATTGTTTATATTCTTTTTAGTTGTAAAAATGCAGGAGCCAGGCTCATATTTCTGTCCAGCTGCTACACCGACATCTCCATTATGTGTCAGAAACTGTACTGGTTGTCCTTCCTCCATTGAATACAAAATAAATGTATTACTGTCACCCAATAGGCTCTCCACAGTGCTGCACTGCCCTACATCTCCTCCCTCATCTTTGTCTACCACCCTATCCATCCTCTCCACAGTGCTGCACCGCCCTACATCTCCTCCCTCATCTTTGTCTACCACCCTATCCATCCTCTCCACAGTGCTGCACCGCCCTACATCTCCTCCCTCATCTCAATCTACCACCCTATCCATCCTCTCCACAGTGCTGCACTGCTCTACATCTCCTCCCTCATCTTTGTCTACCACCCTACCCATCCTCTCCACAGTGCTGCACCGCCCTACATCTCCTCCCTCATCTTTGTCTACCACCCTATCCATCCTCTCCACAGTGCTGCACCGCCCTACATCTCCTCCCTCATCTCAATCTACCACCCTATCCATCCTCTCCACAGTGCTGCACCGCCCTACATCTCCTCCCTCATCTCAATCTACCACCCTATCCATCCTCTCCACAGTGCTGCACCGCCCTACATCTCCTCCCTCATCTCAATCTACCACTCTACCCATCCTCTCCACAGTGCTGCACCGCCCTACATCTCCTCCCTCATCTCAATCTACCACCCTATCCATCCTCTCCACAGTGCTGCACTGCTCTACATCTCCTCCCTCATCTTTGTCTACCACCCTACCCATCCTCTCCACAGTGCTGCACCGCCCTACATCTCCTCCCTCATCTTTGTCTACCACCCTATCCATCCTCTCCACAGTGCTGCACCGCCCTACATCTCCCTCATCTCTGTCTACCACCTACACGTCCTCTCCACAGCCCTGCTCCAGCCTACATCTGGCCTAAATCTGCTCCCATGGCTGCAACATCTCCAGACTTGTCTCCCATCATGCACAGGGATATCATTGGCCTAAATGTGCTCCCATGGCTGCAGTATCTCCAGACTTGTCTCCCATCCAGCATATCTGGGATGTCATTGGCCTAAATGTGCTCCCATGGCTGCAGTGTCTCCAGACTTGTCTCCCATCAAGCACATCTCGGATATCATTGGCCTAAATGTGCTCCCATGGCTGCAGTGTCTCCAGACTTGTCTCCCATCCAGCATATCTGGGATGTCATTGGCCTAAATGTGCTCCCATGGCTGCAGTGTCTCCAGACTTGTCTCCCATCAAGCACATCTCGGATATCATTGGCCTAAATGTGCTCCCATGGCTGCAGCGTCTCCGGACTTGTCTCCCATCGAGCACATCTGTCACATCATTGGTTTGTGACTACACAGGAGCTGCCAGCAGCGGACCTTGATGATTTGCTCAAGTGCACTCAGCGGCAGAACCTTCCTCAGACGCCCATTAATAACTTCACTGAGTAAATCCAGATGTTTTGAAATTGTTGTTTCCATTTTTCATTACTTGCATATTAGTAACTTGTCTATCCATCCCGTGATTTCCATCTTTCTACCCCTTTTCTTTATTGGTGCTTCAGTTTCAATGTTGAGGAGTGTATATGTATAGATATAGGGTAAAAGTACTATTAATATTGGCAGCAGTAGTCAGATGATTTTTCTTCTCCCGTTGCAGTTTATGGAGAGTTAAGTGAATCCTGGCACAATAACTGTATCATCCAGACCACTCCGTGGAGCCCGTGCACCAAGACGTGCGGCATGGGAATATCTACACGGATATCCAACGACAACGACAAGTGTAAACTGCTCAAGGAAAGTCGCCTCTGTAACATGAGACCCTGTGAGGTGGACATAACGCGGCATTTCAGGGTATGATATAATTATATGCAATATCGTACTTTGATGCTGTATATAAAGAAGGCGTGAGAGGGACCGGTACAAGCTACAAATCCTTATATTTTTGTAGGACATGGTTAGAAGCTCTGTTTGCAATGGGACACAAATGTAGTACCAGACACAGCCATAGACAAGAGTGGCGCTGTTTTTGGAAAAAACAACAACAAATAAACAAACAAAAAAACAACAACAGATCCTTCATTCTTATTTCATAAATCCCCCAGATGTTGAGCATCTTTAGCTTTTCCCATTGGTCTTCATTTACCTCTAAGAAACCCTCATCTCCACTTAAAAGGGTTAGAAAAACATGGCTTTTTACTTCAAGAAACAGCACCAGTGAAGATAAGCTGCAATACCACACACAGCCTGAGGACAGGAGTGGCGCTGATTTGCAAGAAAAAGCCATGTTTTTTTTTTCAATCCTGTACATCTCCTTTAAAGTTAACCTGTTAACTTGGAATTTCTGCACCTCTTGTAGTCACAAACTTAAAGATGATCTATCTCTTTCCATAAATTATATATATAACCTGATGTAAACGCCGCTGTTCTCCTGAATCAGGCGATGTTTTTCTTTTGTTCCTGCGCCTCTCCAATCCTGAGATATGGCCCACACTCTTTTTTTGTATATAAATCTTACAAGTGGGTGTGACTTTCAACTATTTTCTTGTGGACCATGCCCAGTTGGCTAAATATCATAGACTTATATAGAGGGAAGAAGTGGCCGTATTTCAGGAACGGAGAGGCACAGGAAGAAAAGAAAAACATCGCCGGATTCAGGAGAACAGCGAGATTAACATCAAGTAAAAAAATAACTTATTTATGGCAAGTGGCAGGTCCTCTTTAAAGGGATTCCTTAACGTAATAAAAAAATAAATAAATAAAGAGTAGGGATTATTATTAATTAATTCAAGAAGCTCTACTCACTGGCTGTTACCTCTGTGTCTCCAACGTTGGCCTCCGGTGTTGTCTCCGGCAGGACAGGAGGCATGGGATATACATTGGATGATGTCTCATTCCAGTCCCTTCACTGCTGCAGCCAATCACTGCAGTCAGGAGTTAGAAAAATAGGACCGTTGGAGAATACTGGCTTAGTCTGTGCTTGCGTCAGGGTTTTTGTTTTCTTTACAAGTCAGAGAACCTCTTTAAATGAAAATTAATTTTTCACATTAATATTTTTTTGTTCTCCCCCCCCCCCCCCCCCCAGCCTGGTAAAAAATGTCTGGCAGTTTACCGTGAAACCGAAGCCAAAAATTTCACTATTTCCGGCTGCGTGAGTAAGAAAGCGTACAGACCCAAATACTGCGGCGTGTGCTCGGACGACAGATGCTGCACTCCGTACAAGTCCAAGACTATCAATGTCCAGTTTGATTGCCCAGGTGGGTCGGGGGTCTCCTGGAACGTCATGTGGATCAACGCTTGTTTTTGCAACCTGAACTGTCGGCGACCAAATGACATTTTCGCAGACCTGGAAAGCTACCACGATTATACCGAAATTATAAACTGAGGAAAAAATAATGAAGACCCGGACGTCCTGCCCCCGAGGATCCGTAGATGTTAATGTTGATATTGGTGCTATACCTGTAAAGTGCATTATTGAGTCTCAGGGTGAGATATGACTTATAATCCGCTGCTTAACTTATTATTATTTCCTTTAAAGACGCTTCGCACTTCTATAAGAAGATATTAAGATATAAGAGAAGAAACGTTCCCTCCTTCCAGCCTTCTCTTATCTCCATATATTGTAAGTCCAGTGTTTCACTCTTCTCGAGAGTAAGTTCCGACATCATGGCTGCCAGCTCAGACTTTCCAGTGTGACAGTAATTAGAGTGCCCCATACCCCCCCCCCCCAAAAAATCTTTAAATTGCTGTGGAATTAATGGTGCTATATAGGTGAGTAAAATAAATAAATAAATAAATAAAGGGGTATTCCCATCTCTAAAATCCTATTCCAATAAATAGTAAATGTAATAATAATATTATCAGTACATGCATACAATTAGAAGTGTAGTATAGTTCTTCTGATTAGCTATGTCGCTTACCCCATGTGCAGGGAATTACAATAACTAACTAATAACTACCTGTCACCATATGAGTGGTTCTAACCATGGATACCTAAGCTACTGCAATGCCCTGTACATGGGGTAAGCAGCATAGCTAATCAGAAGAACTATAGTACATTTCTATATCACTTACCCCATGTGCAGGGAATTGCAGCAGCTTGTGTATCCATGGTTACGACCACTCATATAGTGACAGTTAGTTAGGTATTAGTGGTTGTAACCATGGATACCAAAGCTACTGCAATGCCCTGCACATGGAGGAAGCGATATACAGTGCTGGCCAAAAGTATTGGCACCCCTGCAATTCTGTCAGATAATACTCAGTTTCTTCCTGAAAATGATTGCAATCACAAATTCTTTGGTCTTATTATCTTCATTTAATTTGCTTGCAAGGAAAAAAACACAAAAGAGAATGAAGCAAAAATCAAATCATTGATCATTTCACACAAAACTCCAAAAATGGGCCGGACAAAAGTATTGGCACCCTCAGCCTAATACTTGGTTGCACAACCTTTAGCCAAAATAACTGCGAACAACCGCTTCCAGTAACCATCAATGAGTTTCTTACAATGCTCTGCTGGAATTGTAGACCATTCTTCTTTGGCAAACTGCTCCAGGTCCCTGATATTTGAAGGGTGCCTTCTCCAAACTGCCATTTTGAGATCTCCCCACAGGTGTTCTATGGGATTCAGGTCTGGACTCATTGCTGGCCACCTTAAAAGTCTCCAGTGCTTTCTCTCAAACCATTTTATAGTGCTTTTGGAAGTGTGTTTTGGGTCATTGTCCTGCTGGAAGACCCATGACCTCTGAGGGAGACCCAGCTTTCTCACACTGGGCCCTACATTATGCTGCAAAATTTGTTGGTAGTCTTCAGACTTCATAATGCCATGCACACGGTCAAGCAGTCCAGTGCCAGAGGCAGCAAAGCAACACCAAAACATCAGGGAACCTCCGCCATGTTTGACTGTAGGGACCGTGTTCTTTTCTTTGAATGCCTCTTTTTTTTTCCTGTACACTCTATGTTGATGCTTTTTCCAAAAAATCTCTACTTTTGTCTCATGTGACCCGAGAACATTCTTCCAAAACGTTTTAGGCTTTCTCAGGTAAGTTTTGGCAAACTCCAGCCTGGCTTTTTTATGTCTTGGGGTAAGAAGTGGGGTCTTCCTGGGTATCCTACCATACAGTCCCTTTTCATTCAGACGCCAACGGATAGTACGGGTTGACACCGTTGTACCCTCGGACTGCAGGGCAGCTTGAACTTGTTTGGATGTTAGTCGAGGTTCTTTATCCACCATCCGCACAATCTTGCGTTGAAATCTCTCGTCAATTTTTATTTTCCGTTCACATCTAGGGAGGTTAGCCACAGTGCCATGGGCTTTACACTTCTTGATGACACTGCGCACGGAAGACACAGGAACATTCAGGTCTTTGGAGATGGACTTGTAGCCTTGAGATTGCTCATGCTTCCTCACAATTTGTTTTCTCAAGTCCTCAGACAGTTCTTTGGTCTTCTTTCTTTTCTCCATGCTCAATGTGGTACACACAAGGACACAGGACAGAGGTTGAGTCAACTTTAATCCATGTTAACTGGCTGCAAGTGTGATTTAGTTATTGCCAACACCTGTTAGGTACCACAGGTAAGTTACAGGTGCTGTTAATTACACCAATTAGAGAAGCATCACATGATTTTTCAAAGGGTGCCAATACTTTTGTCCACCCCCTTTTTAGGTTTGGTGTGGAATTATATCCAATTTGGCTTTAGGACAATTCTTTTTGTGTTTTTTCATTGAAGACAAATTAAATGAAGAGAATAATACCAAATAATTTGTGATTGCAATCATTTTCAGGAAGAAACTGAGTATTATCTGACAGAATTGCAGGGGTGCCAATACTTTTGGCCAGCACTGTAGCTAATCAGAAGAACTATACAACATTTCTAATTAGAGGTATTTGCTAATATTATTATTATTACACTTAATACAAATTTGGATAGGATCTTTGAGACGGGAATACCGCTTAGTGAAGAATATCTAATCTGTATGTCTACAATATATAAGGGGCATGCACATATCAATAAGGGGGCCATATGGGCATACACACCATAGAGACCATACCATCAAGCCCAGACCAGGCTGTAGAACTATGGAAAATATGCAAAAGTAGTCAATAAATCTTGTTTCTGATGATTTAGAGGAAGGAAGTACAGGAAGTACTGCAACCCCCAATCTGACTTATGTAACTCTGTGTTCCGCATATTTAAACGGAACTTGTCACATTGTACATTCCGTCTGATCTGTGCTCAGCGTGGTACAGAGAAGGAGAGGCTGAGCACAATGATATACAGTACAGACCAAAAGTTTGGACACACCTTCTCATTTAAAGATTTTTCTGTATTTTCTTGACTATGAAAATTGTACATTCACACTGAAGGCGTCAAAACTATGAATTAACCCATGTGGAATTATATACTTAACAAAAAAGTGTGAAACAACTGAAAATATGTCTTATATTCTAGGTTCTTCAAAGTAGCCACCTTTTGCTTTGATGACTGTTTTGCACACTCTTGGCATTCTCTTGATGAGCTTCAAGAGGTAGTCACCGGAAATGGTCTTCCAACAATCTTGAAGGAGTTCCCAGAGATGCTTAGCACTTGTTGGCCCTTTTGCCTTCACTTTGCGGTCCAGCTCACCCCAAACCATCTCGATTGGGTTCAGGTCTGGTGACTGTGGAGGCCAGGTCATCTGGCGTAGCACCCCATCACTCTCCTTCTTGGTCAAATAGCCCTTACACAGCCTGGAGGTGTTTGGGGTCATTGTCCTGTTGAAAAATAAATGATGGTCCAACTAATCGCAAACCGGATGGAATAGCATGCCGCTGCAAGATGCTGTGGTATGCCTTCAATTTTGAATAAATCCCCAACAGTGTCACCAGCAAAGCACCCCCACACCATCACACCTCCTCCTCCATGCTTCTCGGTGGGAACCAGGCATGTAGAGTCCATCCGTTCACCTTTTCTGCGTCGCACAAAGACACGGTGTTTGGAACCAAAGATCTCAAATTTGGACTCATCAGACCAAAGCACAGATTTCCACTGGTCTAATGTCCATTCCTTGTGTTCTTTAGCCCAAACAAGTCTCTTCTGCTTGTTGCCTGTCCTTAGCAGTGGTTTCCTAGCAGCTATTTTACCATGAAGGCCCGCTGTACAAAGTCTCCTCTTAACAGTTGTTGAAGAGATGTGTCTGCTGCTGGAACTCTGTGTGGCATTGACCTGGTCTCTAATCTGAGCTGCTGTTAACCTGCAATTTCTGAGGCTGGTGACTCTCATAAACTTAACCTCAGAAGCAGAGGTGACTCTTGGTCTTCCTTTCCTGGGGCGGTCCTCATGTGAGCCAGTTTCTTTGTAGCGCTTGATGGTTTTTGCAACTGCACTTTTCCCAATTTTTCAGACTGACTGACCTTCATTTCTTAAAGTAATGATGGCCACTCGTTTTTCTTTACTTAGCTGCTTTTTTCTTGCCGTAATACAAATTCTAACAGTCTATTCAGTAGGACTATCAGCTGTGTATCCACCAGACTTCTGCACAACACAACTGATGGTCCCAACCCCATTTATAAGGCAAGAAGTTCCACTTATTAAACCTGACAGGGCACACCTGTGAAGTGAAAACCATTTCCGGTGACTACGTCTTGAAGCTCATCAAGAGAATGCCAAGAGTGTGCAAAGCAGTCATCAAAGCAAAAGGTGGCTACTTTGAAGAACCTAGAATATAAGACATATTTTCAGTTGTTTCACACTTTTTTGTTAAGTATATAATTCCACATGTGTTAATTCATAGTTTTGATGCCTTCAGTGTGAATGTACAATTTTGATAGTCATGAAAATGCAGAAAAATCTTTAAATGAGAAGGTGTGTCCAAACTTTTGGTCTGTACTGTACCTTGTAGGTTTGTTGGAAAAGATTCAGTATAACTCGTATATTATTCATTAAAATCCCTGGTGTTTGGTGTGAGTCCAGTGGGCGGCGCTACTCAGTGATTGACAGCTATCACTGCATGCAAAATCATACAGAGAAGACTGTCAATCACTTAGTAGCTGCGCCCACTGGACTCATATCAAATACCAGGGATTTAATGAACAAATTACAATTCTTTTCCCAGAAAATTGTATATCAATTCCTCCTGATCTATAACATCCTGCCATCACATACCATTATATCATGACAGGTTCTAGTTCAAGCAGTTTTCCAAGACTTTATTACTTTTGACCTTTTTTTTTAATAATAATATATTATCTAAGGTGGTCTGATTTCCAGAATTCCCACTGATCATCTGATTGAAGTGGTCAGCGGAAAAAACCAGAGGAGTCATGCAGCGCCACACATTGCATAGTGGTTGTAAATGGGACTGCGCACTCTTTCCCATAAAAGGTATAGCCTGCAATACCATTTGCTGTCACTGCGCTGTGACTTTTTTTGGTGCACTGTGATTCCTTCAATCAGTTTTTTTCCACAATCTGATATTTGTAAATTATCCTAACGATAGACCATGAATATTTAACACAGTTCAGATCTGATAATAGTAATGAAACGGCCGCTTACCATGACATGGTTTTCCTGTAAAAGGTAGCAGGGGAGGATACACACACGGTCTCACCTGCTACCATGAGCCCTAATATAATAACATCATTAATAAAGGTGTTTAAAAAAAGATGCATAAGCCTCATAAATTAGCAAGAAAAATTTAGTCCAAACACAAGATAATGCCACCCCAGTACCCTAAGAGCAAAGCCTGTGGCTAGATAATAATGTCACCAAGTACCCTAATAATCCTGACATACAGTACACTGCCTAAATAATTGCCATGGGAGGTCCTGATCGAGACTCTGGACCATTTACCCCTTTATTTGGAAATTATTTTCAGAAGTTGGTAACTAGGAACTAAATATGTGTCAATAACTTTATGTTAATTAATTTAAATAAAAATATCTATTTTGTTTGACTCCTTGTGTTGATGCAAATTGGGGTTTCAGAAGTGGAGAATCTGTTGAACTCATGGTTGCTGTAGTGAGATAAGCCCTTTACATGTGAGGATCTTAGCGCACATTTTAATCTAAGTGGGGCAGATATTATTATTCATGGTATATTTTTTGAAACTTGTGACTCAAATTACTGACTAAATGAGTCAATTACACAACCATTTCCAGTTTACTATGTTACAGAATTGCAATGTATCCATAAAAAACCAGATGTTATACTGCGTCTCTGCATGGCATCGGAATACTCACCTGCGCTGCTCCACTGAATAACTTTGGTTGGAGTGCGGTCTGTTTTTTTTTTCATGGACAGCACTTGTACTGAGCCCTGATTATGAGGCTTTGGTGGAGGAAGCCATCCCTGCCCATAATGAGAAGAGGAAAAGACCACCGAGAGGGTAAGCAGGTAGATGGGCTAGTAACAGAAACAGTTTATTTCCAGGTGAACGTCTGCTGTGCTGCATCCCCTGAGAGTCCTGTGTGTACATGGAGGGTGAGGAGTTTGTCACCGAGATTGTGAGATTTCTTATACGAGTGGGTTAGCAAAGCTGCTGAAGACACGTGTGACAAAAGCGCGGCCGGCAGAAGTGTCTCCCGGGGAGAGAGTGACTGAGAAGTGGATGGATGCAGAAGCGTTCTTGTGATTGTCCGCCTGACTTTTGAAGGAGAATTAGACTAAAATAAATGAATAATTAAGCGTCATTGAGACGTCAGATTTTCGCGTACGAGTGCTATCAGTGATTTTCACGGATAGCCCTTGTACCTGTGATAGTCTATGGGGCCATTCACTTGTCCGATTTTAATCCGAGGTTTGGATCAGCGATGCAAATCAGTGGGTCTGTGAAAAAATTGGACCGCACTCAGATGACGTCCAAGTGCGGTCCGATTTTCACTGACTGTCAAAATGGAGAAAGTGTAGAAATATCTTTTTTTACATTTCTCCACATACAAGAAAATCAGATGACACTCCTACCACACTCTGATCAGAATTATCGGTCCGATTTTCTCACACGTGTGAATGAGGCTTTAGTGCTCATTTAGACGTCAGTGATTTTTATCATACGCAAGAAACGGTCCATATTTCATCAGTGTTTTTGATGATCCGAGTGTCATCAGAGTCTTCAGAGTTTGATCAGAGTCTTCAGAGTTTGGTCAGAGTCTTCAGAGTTTGGTCAGAGTCTTCAGAGTTTGGTCAGAGTCTTCAGAGTTTAGCCAGAGTTTCATCAGTTTTTTTTTCCAGTGGAAAAAAAAAACTGAAGGAGGTTCCCGTGAAAAACACTGAGATCACATGGATGTCATCTGGGCGCTGTCCAATTTTTTCACAGACCCATAAACTTGCATTGGCAAGTTTCATCCAAGACTCGGATCAAAATCAGACATGTCTCCATGATTTTGTGTGGATTATAGACCATAGAAAATACCCGGATATTTTAAAAGCTCCAGACGATAATAGGTACGAGTTCTATCCATGAAAAACACTAATATAACTCATGTGAGAAATACTGATGTCTGAATGAGCCCTAAGGTCACGTTCACACATTCAGTATTTGATCAGTATTTTACATCAGTATTTGTAAGCCAAAATCAGGAGTGGGTCAAAAATGCAGGAGTGACTTGTTTCTATTAAACTTTATTTTGATTGTTCCACTCCTGAATTATCAATCATAGCCTAGTGGCTAAAGTTGTCAAATGCAATTAATTTTCAAAAGTGCTCTCTGCTTCGGGTATATCACCCCCTGAAAACCCGCATTTAAGGCTGCTGTCAATTTGGCTGCCCATGGCTACATTCTGTAGTTTTTTCATGACAGGTCACACATGCTCAGTAGATACTGGCTATTGTTCTGCAGCGGGTATCCTCAGGTCACACATGCTCAGTGCATACTGGCTATTCTTCAGCAGGTATCCTCAGGTCGAACATGCTCAATAGATACCGGTTATTCTTCTGCAGCCGGTATCTTCAGGCCACACATGCTCAGTGCATACTGGCTATTCTTCTGCAGAAGGTATCCTCAGGTCGAACATGCTCAATAGATACCGGTTATTCTTCTGCAGCGGGTATCCTCAGGTCGCACATGCTCAGTGCATACTGGCTATTCTTCTGCAGAAGGTATCCTCAGGTCGAACATGCTCAATAGATACCGATTATTCTTCTGCAGCGGGTATCTTCAGGTCACACATTCTCAGTAAATACTGGTTATTCTTCTGCAGCAGGTATCCTCAGGTCACATATGCTCAGTAGATACTGGTTATTCTTCTGCAGCAGGTATCCTCAGGTCGCACATGCTCAATAGATATAGGTTATTCTTCTGCAGCGGGTATCCTCAGGTCACACATTCTCAGTAAATACTGGTTATTCTTCTGCAGCAGGTATCCTCAGGTCACATATGCTCAGTAGATACTGGCTATTGTTCTGCAGCGGGTATCCTCAGGTCACACATGCTCAGTAGATACTGGCTATTCTTCTGCTGCAGGTATCCTCAGGTCGAACATGCTGAACAGATACCGGTTATTCTTCTGCAGCCGGTATCTTCAGGTCACACATGCTCAGTAAATACTGGTTATTCTTCTGCAGCGGGTATCCTCAGATCACACATGCTCAGTAAATACTGGTTATTCTTCTGCAGCGGGTATCTTCAGGTCACACATGCTCAGTAAATACTGGTTATTCTTTTGCAGCGGGTATCCTCAGGTAGCACATGCTCAGTGCATACTGGCTATTGTTCTGCAGCGGGTATACTCAGGTTGAACATGCTCAATAGATACTGGTTATTCTTCTGCAGCGGGTATCCTCAGGTCGCACATGCTCAGTAGATACTGGCTATTCTTCTGCAGCGGGTATCCTCAGGTCGCACCTGCTCAGTGGATACTGGCTATTCTTCTATGGCGGGTATCCTCAGATCGCACATGCTCAGTACATACTGGCTATTCTTCTGCAGCGGGTATCCTCAGGTCCACATGCTCAATAGATACCGGTTATTCTTCTGCAGCGGGTATCCTCAGGTCGCACATGCTCAGTAGATACTGGCTATTCTTCTGCAGCGGGTATCCTCAGGTCGCACCTGCTCAGTGGATACTGGCTATTCTTCTACGGTGGGTATCCTCAGGTCGCACATGCTCAGTACATACTGGCTATTCTTCGGCAGCGGGTATCCTCAGGTCACACATGCTCAGTAGATACTGGCTATTGTTAAGCAGCGGGTATCCTCAGGTCGAACATGCTCAATAGATACCAGTTATTCTTCTGCAGCAGGTATCCTCAGGTCGCACATGCTCAATAGATACCGGTTATTCTTCTGCAACGGGTATCCTCATGGACGCACTTGCTCAGTAGATACTGGCTATTCTTCTGCAGCTGGTATCATTAGGTCGCACCTGCTCAGTGGATATCGGCAATTCTTCTACGGCGGGTATCTTCAGGTCACACATGCTCAGTATACTGGCTATTCTTCTGCAGCGGGTATCTGTTACAACTCTCCTGTTAGTTTTTTTTTTAGTTTGCTGGTCACATGACCAGTTTTGCCTATTTAATCCGGCTCCGCCCTTCTGGCATTGCTGGACTTCATTTGTATTTACTACTGTTGAGCTAGCTTGGTGCTCTGTTGCCGTTCTCTGTTAGTTTTGCTAGGTCTTCTGGCCTCTTTACTTTTTGTTGTGTGTTTGTCTTTGTCTGCTACGATTTCTGCTAGGAGATGTCCAACTTTTCCCAGTCCCTAGATCTTGTAGGGATCCCTCCCTCACATCTATAGGTCTTCGTACAGACTAGCCGAGGACTTTAGCGGGTCTGATCGCAGGATCAGGTTCCCCGTTACATCGTAGGGATCTAGTTTAGTTCTATTGTAGGGACAGATCTCCTGTCTTTCCTTAGTCTCTGTAGCAGATCATAACAGTAAGTCCAGCCTTAAAAAAAAAAAAAAAATTTCTCTAAGGAAAGACCTCCAGTTTTCCATCATGGTCTCGGTGCAAGATTTGGCTCAACGCTTGCAGGGACTCTCTCTGGAGGTGGCCAAGCTCCAACAACACGTGAGTAGCTGTTCTGGAGCGCATTTTGTGGAACCAAAGGTACGTCTGCCTGATTTATTTTTTGGCGAACAATAAGATTTTTTTTCTTTTAAAAATGCTTGTCTATTATATTTTCGTTTGAGACCCGGATCCTCTGGTGATGAATCACAGCGCATAGGGTTCATAATGTCACTTTTGCGCAAAGATCCTCAGGGATGGGCCTTCTCTCTCCAACCTAGTGATCCGTGCTTTAGATCAGTGGATAGTTTTTTTTCTGCTTTGGGTTTATTGTACGATGATCCTGATCGTGTCTCATCTGCTGAGTCTGAATTAAGACGTTTGAGGCAGGGATCAGGTAATGTGGAAAAATATTGTTCTCACTTCCGTCGGTGGTCTGCCCAGGTGGGGTGGAACGATTCAGCTTTGAAAAGCTTGTTTCTTGCAGGACTCGGTGAAAGGGTTAAGGATTTACTGATTGCTTATCCCACACCTGGAAACTTGCAGGAGGCAATGCAATTAGCTATACGGGTGGACAGGAGACTGCGTGCAAGGGTTAATGAGAGCAAATCCTCTGCTATGTCAGCTTCGAGTCCTGAGAGGTTCAGTGCTGACAATGGTGAGCCGATGGAAATTGGGGCGATGACACCCCGCTCTCAGGAAAAAGACCGCCGACTTTCTGAAGGCTTGTGTTTCTATTGCGGAAATTCTGGTCATTTTATTAAGAGCTGTGTGCTTCGTAGGAAGAAAGAAAAAAAAATGGTCAGTCATGCCCGTATTGCCTGTTTAAATTCTAAGGGAGTATTCCTATCTGCCACTACTGCTGCTCAGGATGAATTAATTGAATTTCGGGTATTTGTCGATTGTGGATCTACTCTGAATGTGATTGATGGGGGATTCTTGGAAAAACTTAGATTAGAACCTAAAACTTTGTCATCCCCTATTGCTGTGGTTTCTGTCGATTGCTCTCCCTTGAAGAGTGTTACTCATAAGGTCTGTGAATTTCCCCTCACTATTAATGGTATTCATCAAGAGAATTTGGATTTGGTGGTATTGGATAATTTGCCTTCTCCAGTAATATTGGGGTTACCCTGGTTAAAATTGCACAATCCTGTACTGGATTGGTCTACCAATGAAATTAAGTCCTGGAGCCCTAAGTGTTATGACAAGTGTTGTAACGGGCGCATTGCTGCTGTGGATAGAGGGGAATTGCCTGTACCTATTCAGGATTTTTGGAGAGTTTTTTCTGAGGAGGAGTCGCAGGTTTTGCCTCCCCATAGAGACTATGATTGTACCATTGAATTTGTCCCTGGAGCGACTCTTCCTAAAAGTCGTTTATTTAATCTTACTATTCCTGAGAGAAAGGCTTTGGAGGAATACATACAGACAAGCTTGGCCGCTGGTCACATTAGGCCTTCCAAGTCTCCTGTGGCTGTTGGATTTTTTTTTGTAAAAAAAAAAGATGGCGGTTTACGTCCTTGTCTGGACTTTCGTGAGATTAATAAAATTACTGTACGCAATCCTTACCCACTGCCATTGATTCCTGATTTATTTAACCAGTTAGTGGGGGCCAAGTGGTTCTCTAAAATTGATCTCCGGGGGGCATACAATTTGTTGCGCATGAAGGAGGGTGATGAATGGAAGACTGCTTTTAACACTCCTGTGGGTCATTTTGAGAATCTGGTTATGCCTTTTGGTCTCACCAATGCTCCAGCATTTTTTCAGAATCTTATTAACGATATCCTTAGACCTTTAATCGGCAAAAATGTGGTTGTGTATTTGGATGACATTTTGATTTATTCGCCTGATCTGGAGTCTCATTGGCGGAGCGTACGTGAGGTATTACAGTTATTAATGGACAATTCGCTTTTTGCTAAGCTGGAGAAATGTGAGTTCGCTGTACAGAGAATTAGTTTTTTGGGCTACATTATCTCCAGTGAAGGTTTTGAGATGGATCCGGTTAAGGTTCAGGCTGTGCAGGAATGGCCTAGACCTATTGGTTTGAAATCGATACAGAGGTTTTTAGGTTTCGCCAATTATTACAGAAAATTCATAAAAAAATTTTCTATTATTGTCAAACCGCTGACCGATCTCACCAGGAAAGGTGCTAATGCGGTTCAGTGGACTACTGAGGCCATTGAAGCTTTTGTGTTTCTAAAGGAGAGGTTCACCTCTGCTCCCATCCTTATGCAGCCTGATGTGACTAAGCCATTTTTGGTTGAGGTTGATGCTTCTTCGGTGGGGGTTGGTGCGGTGTTGTCTCAGGAAAACAAGGATGGAGTACATCCCTGTGCCTTTTTTTCAAAAAAATTTTCCGAGACTGAACTTAATTACGATATTGGTAATCGGGAATTGCTGGCGATTAAACTCGCATTTGAACACTGGCGTCACCTCTTGGAAGGTGCTGATTTTCCCATTCAGGTTTTCACTGATCATAAAAATCTGATCTATCTTGATGCTGCCAAGCGCTTGAATGCCCGTCAGGCTAGGTGGGCACTTTTTTTCTCGCGGTTTAATTTTTCCGTTACTTACATCCCGGGTACCAAGAATGTTAAAGCGGATGCTTTGTCTCGCAGCTTTTCTCCCATGGTCGGTGTTGAGGAGGAAAAGGAGACCATTTTACAAGAAGGTGTTGTGATTGCTGCTTTGGACTCCGTTTTGGAGGATGAGATTCTTAAAGCACAGGAGAATGCCCCATCTAACACTCCCCATGGGAGGTTGTTTGTGCCTAGGACCTTTAGGAGAGATTTGTTTGTTGAGTGTCATGAGTCTCGGTTGGCAGGTCATCCAGGAATTTCTGAGACCAAGAGACTTGTGGGTCGCAGTTTTTGGTGGCCTGGATGGCAGAAGGAAGTCATTAAGTGGGTGCGCCAATGTACTGTGTGTGCTAGATCCAAGTCTTCGCATGCTCCTGCTGCGGGGTTGCTTTGCCCTCTGGAGGTTCCTAGTGCACCTTGGACACATCTGGCTATGGACTTTATTACTGACCTTCCTCCCTCTGAAGGTTTCACGGTCATCTGGGTGGTCGTGGACCGTTTTAGCAAGATGTGTCACTTGGTTCCCTTTATCAAACTGCCTTGCGCTAAGACACTCGCTAAGGCCTTTGTCAAGGAGATTGTCAGACTACATGGTGTTCCTACTGACATTGTTTCTGATAGGGGACCTCAGTTCGTGGCTCGTTTTTGGCGTGCCTTTTGTGACAGGTTGGGAGTCCATTTGTCGTTTTCATCCGGATATCATCCTGAGTCTAATGGCCAGACAGAAAGGAAGAACCAGGATGTTGAGCAGTTCTTGCGTTGTTTTGTGGTAGACAATCAAGAGGGGTGGTCTGAGTTTCTGCCACTTGCTGAATTTGCTCTTAACAACCATACATCCTCTTCTGCTGGGTGTTCGCCTTTTTTTTGTTGTTCTGGGAGACATCCGTCTTTTGGGTCATTCTCCAAATTGGTTTCGGCTGTGCCTGAGGAGGAGAGTTTTTCCGGTGATTTGGAGAGAGTTTGGACGGATGTGCGTGGTAATCTTCAGGAGGCTAACAAAAAATCTAAGAGGTACTTTGATAGGAAACGGCAAGAGGTTTTGTTTGCTGTTGGTGACATGGTTTGGTTGTCCTCTAAGAATCTGCGATTGAGGATTCCTTCTAAAAAATTGGGTCCCAAGTTCGTAGGGCCCTTTAAGGTGCTTCAGATAGTTAACCAATCTGCTGTTAGGCTGGAGGTTCCTACGTCCTGGAGGATTAATCCGGTGTTTCATGTTTCTCTGTTGAAAAAAGCTGATGTGTCGGATGGTGACGCCTCTGCCACTGTTCCTCCGGTGGTGGAGGACGGGGAATATGAAATTTCCCGCATCCTAAATTCTAGAAGGTATAGAGGGAGTTTGCAGTATCTTGGAAGGGTTTCGGACCTGAGGATAACTCATGAGTGAGGGCGGATGATGTTTCTGCTTCCAGACTTGTCCGAGCATTTCACAGGAGGTTTCCTGGTAAGCCTGGGCCTAGGGGATCCGGAGGATCCTCTTAGAAGAGGGGGTACTGTTACAACTCTCCTGTTAGTTTTTTTTTTAGTTTGCTGGTCACATGACCAGTTTTGCCTATTTAATCCGGCTCCGCCCTTCTGGCATTGCTGGACTTCATTTGTATTTACTACTGTTGAGCTAGCTTGGTGCTCTGTTGCCGTTCTCTGTTAGTTTTGCTAGGTCTTCTGGCCTCTTTACTTTTTGTTGTGTGTTTGTCTTTGTCTGCTACTGACGCGCCCCTGGGCCAGTGCTGTTTGGGGATTACCCGGAGCCGGATCTGATGGGGGTTGTAGTCTCCGAGTGGCGGCGACCCGGTCCGTGCCCAGGGTGTCAAACTAAGTGTGTGGCAGTCTTTACAGATGTTATTAGTTGTTCTTAGTGTCGACTACGCCACACGTTGATTTGCGGTCAAAAGGCCGCCGCTGCAGCAGGGTCCGCTGAGGCTGGTGGTATATGTGCAGCTGTGGTAGTATAACCCCCAACGGGAGGGGTATAGCCTCAGGGGGTCAGGTGTAGAGGATGGTGGTAGTGGTGGTGCAGTGTGGATGGTAAGAAGACTCAGAGTCGGGCTGTGCAGTTCAGGGTTTTTACTTACTGCTGTTCTGTTGGTCACTCTGGCCTTGAGTGACCGCCCGAGCCGTGCTGCGTCCACCAGGTCCTGGACTCGGCCAACCCCCAAGCAATTCTGGAGCGTGGTCCTGAGCTCCCTTTCTGACTGTCCTCTCTACTGGCCGTTCCCACCAGGGGTCCACTTATGTCCGGCTCCCTCGGGTCTCCTGTTGGGTGAACCTTCTTTGGCTTCCCTGACCCTATGCTCGGTGTGCCTTCTTAGTGGACTTGGTGAGGGGCTGCTCCACATGTAATGTCGCAGCCTCCGGTTCTTAGTTGAGGGTAGTTTCTCTCCTCCACTAATTTGGGATCCGGTTCCCTTGCGTGCCAACCCTTCACCCTTCTGGTTGTATACTGGGTTCTTGGGGTTCCTTCTTCTCCCCCTCTGGGTCCTTCTCTTCCCCTCTCTCTCTTCTCTCTGCAGGCGCTCCTGGACCTCTCTCAGGACTGACTGACCCTCTACAGAAGACTGACCCTGATCTAAGATGGTGCCCACCTTATATACTCCCTCTATGTGTGAGCTCAGGTGACCAGCACCCAATGAGCTCCTAGCCTTACCCAGACTGCTCCCCCTATCTGCCCCTACACTACTGGGATGTTCCACCCCCCTCCCACTCCAGCCAGGGACAGACACTGTCGTACCTGCACATATACTGGTGGGAGTACCGTCGGTCTGTCCCCCGGAAATGGGATGTATGTAGTGTATGCAGCTATCTGAGCTCAGTCCCACACTCCACCCTTACCCGGGAGTGGAATACCACACCTCTGGCTTGAGGCGTAATACCCCTGTAGCAGCCGAGTCCTCAGGGTGCTACATTCCCCCCTGGTAAATCACAGCACGTCCTCGGGCTGTAAGAGAATAAAACATCCATAAACATACAATTTTTTTCCATAACAACATAAACATATAAAACATTATATATATATTTCTGCAGCATACAACTTTTTCATAATAAACATTCTTGTAAACTTTCTTGTTCCTCCGGCCACGGTGCAACTTGTGACCGGGTAAAGTGCGACAGTCTCTTGTAGAATAACACAGCTTTCCTATAAAACCAGTAGGGGGCGCCTTAAAAAGCGCAACTATATACAAGGGGAAATATGGCCGCTCTCAGTCCTCGGCCAGTGGGGAAAAGGAATGGCTGCTCACAGTCCTCAGCCTGTGGGGAGATGGGACACACTGGAACAGTTCACTGGTCCCAACGGGGACTATATTTTAACTAGCAGCAGTACTTATAACAGTTCTCATACCCCGACGGGTAACTATATACAGTGCTCCTACTGTACATCAGTGGCGACGTCCTCCTGGGGGGTCCCACTCAAACTGCGCCTCCTCTAACGAGAGCGGGGTCATCTTGACGGGCTTCGGAGCCGGAATCAGGGGCTCGCACAGGGGCCTTGCTTTTTGGAGTTCCAGTTGGTAGTACTCCGGTGGCCATCTAGGGGGCTGCCCATCCGGGCACGTATGCTGGGCAAATAGGTCTTCACCCAGGTGTGGCGCTGTGGATGTTGAGGGCGCGGTGGTGGTGGCGGCGCCCGGGTTCGCCAGGCCTTGCGACCAGGCCTGGGGTACCCTGAACGTAAAGGGCACCGTGAAGATGGCGGCGCCCGGGGTTACTTGGCCCAGCGACCAGGCCGGTGGCTCAGTGGAGGTAGAGGGCGCTGTTGGTACTGCGGTGCCCGGGGGTACTAGACCTTGCGACCAGGCCGGTGGTGTTTCCTGCTTTGCCGCGCTCAGGGTTGAGGCGCGTGACGTCACAGGGGTCACGGCCGCGGCTTCTGCTTGAGGCCTTGTCTGGAGCGGTGACGATGCAGCGACGGGCACGGCAGGGGGAATTTCGGGCTCTGCGACGGGGAGCTGGGGCAGGCACGCGGTTTCTCGGCTCGGGGTAGTGACGTCCCCTTTACCTGCCTCCATCTGTTCAGCTCCCTCTTCGGCGCCGTCTCCGGCCTTCACTCCTCCTGCACCATCCTCAGAGGCGGTCTGTCTCCTCGTCTCGGGTGGCGTGCTTCGCTGGCGGGTTCTTGCCTGCAGGGCCATCTCTCGGCTCCACTCCGTCAGCGTCTCTCGCTGCACCTGGGCCATCCTCCATGCGAGGCGCTCCAGCGCGGTCTGCGCACACTCCCGGTCTCGGGGGAGCTGTGCCAGGATCTCCACTAAGCCTAGTGGGGTTGTTGCTTGCAGCAGGCTCCTGACCACAGGGTCGGTGCTGCCTGACTCTCCTTCCATCTCCGGGTACGACTTCTCCGGAGTCCTCTCCAGACTTCTTGTCTCCGGGTGCGCTCTCTCCAGACTCCTCCAGGCTGCACCCATCTTCGCTCTCTTGTTCTGTCTCCGCCCACATTGAAGGTGGTCCCGGGGCAACTTTGTGATTGTCAGTTCCAGGGGCAGTTCTCTCACGCTGATGGACATCTCTAGCATCACAGTCTCCGTTGGTGGGGGCGGTTTCCGCTTTTGGCGCCATTCCTTTACCTGGCCCACGATGGGAGGTGACCTCTTGCCACCCTCTGGCACGCCCATAATGGCGTCCGCTCTTCCAAGGCGGGAAATTTTCTGGAAATGGCGGGAATCGTCTCCCAGTGGCGGGAAACTCCGTGGATGGCGGGAAAAAGCTGCAGATGGCGGGCAACCGGCGGGAAACGATCCGTGATGGCGTCCCATGGCGGGGACCCTCTGGAACCGGCGGGAGACTTCTTCTTCAGGTAAATTTGAACTTTTCTTCAGGCACGCAGTACCCGGTGGTTGCGGGCACGAAATCCTGCCGACTACGCCAAAGTTGACGCGCCCCCTGGGCCAGTGCTGTTTGGGGATTACCCGGAGCCGGATCTGATGGGGGTTGTAGTCTCCGAGTGGCGGCGACCCGGTCCGTGCCCAGGGTGTCAAACTAAGTGTGTGGCAGTCTTTACAGATGTTATTAGTTGTTCTTAGTGTCGACTACGCCACCCGTTGATTTGCGGTCAAAAGGCCGCCGCTGCAGCAGGGTCCGCTGAGGCTGGTGGTATATGTGCACCTGTGGTAGTATAACCCCCAACGGGAGGGGTATAGCCTCAGGGGGTCAGGTGTAGAGGATGGTGGTAGTGGTGGTGCAGTGTGGATGGTAAGAAGACTCAGAGTCGGGCTGTGCAGTTCAGGGTTTTTACTTACTGCTGTTCTGTTGGTCACTCTGGCCTTGAGTGACCGCCCGAGCCATGCTGCGTCCACCAGGTCCTGGACTCGGCCAACCCCCAAGCAATTCTGGAGCGTGGTCCTGAGCTCCCTTTCTGACTGTCCTCTCTACTGGCCGTTCCCACCAGGGGTCCACTTATGTCCGGCTCCCTCGGGTCTCCTGTTGGGTGAACCTTCTTTGGCTTCCCTGACCCTATGCTCGGTGTGCCTTCTTAGTGGACTTGGTGAGGGGCTGCTCCACATGTAATGTCGCAGCCTCCGGTTCTTAGTTGAGGGTAGTTTCTCTCCTCCACTAATTTGGGATCCGGTTCCCTTGCGTGCCAACCCTTCACCCTTCTGGTTGTATACTGGGTTCTTGGGGTTCCTTCTTCTCCCCCTCTGGGTCCTTCTCTTCCCCTCTCTCTCTTCTCTCTGCAGGCGCTCCTGGACCTCTCTCAGGACTGACTGACCCTCTACAGAAGACTGACCCTGATCTAAGATGGTGCCCACCTTATATACTCCCTCTATGTGTGAGCTCAGGTGACCAGCACCCAATGAGCTCCTAGCCTTACCCAGACTGCTCCCCCTATCTGCCCCTACACTACTGGGATGTTCCACCCCCCTCCCACTCCAGCCAGGGACAGACACTGTCGTACCTGCACATATACTGGTGGGAGTACCGTCGGTCTGTCCCCCGGAAATGGGATGTATGTAGTGTATGCAGCTATCTGAGCTCAGTCCCACACTCCACCCTTACCCGGGAGTGGAATACCACACCTCTGGCTTGAGGCGTAATACCCCTGTAGCAGCCGAGTCCTCAGGGTGCTACACTACGATTTCTGCTAGGAGGTGTCCAACTTTTCCCAGTCCCTAGTTCTTGTAGGGATTCCTCCCTCACATCTATAGGTCTTCGTACAGACTAGCCGAGGACTTTAGCGGGTCTGATCGCAGGATCAGGTTCCCCGTTACATCGTAGGGATCTAGTTTAGTTCTATTGTAGGGACAGATCTCCTGTCTTTCCTTAGTCTCTGTAGCAGATCATAACAGTGTCCTTAGGTCACACATGCTCAGTAGATACTGGCTATTCTTCTGCAGCGGGTATTCTCAGGTCACACATGCTCAGTAAATACTGGTTATTCTTCTGCAGCGGGTATCCTCAATTCATACATGCTCAGTGGATACCGGCTATCCTTCTGCAGTGGGTATCTTCAGGTCACACATGCTCAGTAAATACTAATTATTCTTCTGCAGCGGGTATCCTCAGGTCGCACATGCTCAATAGATACTGGCTATTGTTCTGCAGCGGGTATCCTCAGGTCGTACATGCTCAATAGATACTGGTTATTCTTCTGCCGCGGGTATCTTCAGGTCACACATACTCAGTAAATACTGGTTATTCTTCTGCAGCAGGTATCCTCAGGTCACACATGCTGAGTAGATACTGACTATTCTTCTGCAACGGGTATCCTTATTGTCGCACATGCTCAGTAGATACTGGCTATTCTTCTGCGGCGGGTATCCTTAGGTCGCACCTGCTTAGTGGATACCAGCTATTCTTCTACAGCAGGTATCCTCAGGTCGCACATGCTCAGTAGATACTGCTATTCTTCTGCAGCGGGTATCCTCAGGTCACACATGCTCAGTAGATACCGGCTATTCTTCTGCAGTGGGTATCCCCAGGCCGCACATGCTCAGTACATACTGGCTATTCTTCTCCAACGGGTATCCTCAGGTCACACATGCTCAGTAGATACTGGCTATTGTTAAGCAGCGGGTATCCTCAGGTCACACATTCTCAGTAGATACTGGCTATTGTTCTGCAGTGGGTATCCTCAGGTCGAACATGCTCAGTAGATACTGGCTATTGTTCTGCATCAGGTATCCTCAGGTCACACATGCTCAGTAGATACTGGCTATTGTTCTGCATCAGGTATCCTCAGGTCACACATGCTCAGTAGATACTGGCTATCGTTCTGCAGCGGGAATCTTCAGGTCAAACATGCTCAATAGATACCGGTTATCCTTCTGGAGCTGATATCCTCAGGTCGCACATGCTCAATAGATACTGGCTATTGTTCTGCAGCGGGTATTCTCAGGTCGCACATGCTCAATAGATACCGGTTATTCTTCTACAGCGGGTATCTTCAGGTCACACATGCTCAGTAAATACTGGTTATTCTTCTGCAGCGGGTATCCTCAGGTTGCACATGCTCAGTAGATACTGGCTATTCTTCTGCAGCGGGTATCCACAGATCGCACATGCTCAGTAGATACTGGCTATTCTTCTGCAGCGGGTATCCTCAGGTCGCACCTGCTCAGTGGATACCAGCTATTCTTCTACGGCGGGTATCCTCAGGTCGCACATGCTCAGTAGATACTGGCTATTGTTCTGCATCAGGTATCCTCAGGTCACACATGCTCAGTAGATACTGGCTATTGTTCTGCATCAGGTATCCTCAGGTCACACATGCTCAGTAGATACTGGCTATCGTTCTGCAGCGGGAATCTTCAGGTCAAACATGCTCAATAGATACCGGTTATCCTTCTGCAGCTGATATCCTCAGGTCGCACATGCTCAATAGATACTGGCTATTGTTCTGCAGCGGGTATTCTCAGGTCGCACATGCTCAATAGATACCGGTTATTCTTCTACAGCGGGTATCTTCAGGTCACACATGCTCAGTAAATACTGGTTATTCTTCTGCAGCGGGTATCCTCAGGTTGCACATGCTCAGTAGATACTGGCTATTCTTCTGCAGCGGGTATCCACAGATCGCACATGCTCAGTAGATACTGGCTATTCTTCTGCAGCGGGTATCCTCAGGTCGCACCTGCTCAGTGGATACCAGCTATTCTTCTACGGCGGGTATCCTCAGGTCGCACATGCTCAGTAGATACTGGCTATTATTCTGCAGCGGGTATCCTCAGGTCGCACATGCTCAGTACATACTGGCTATTCTTCTGCAGTGGGTATCCTCAGCTCACACAGCTCAGTAGATACTGGCTATTCTTCTGCAGCGGGTATCCTCAGGTCGCACCTGCTCAGTAGATACTGGCTATTATTCTGCAGCGGGTATCCTCAGGTCGCACATGCTCAGTACATACTGGCTATTCTTCTGCAGTGGGTATCCTCAGCTCACACAGCTCAGTAGATACTGGCTTTTCTTCTGCAGCGGGTATCCTCAGGTCGCACCTGCTCAGTGGATACCAGCTATTCTTCTACGACGGGTATCCTCAGGTTGCACATGCTGTCACACATGCTCAGTAGATCCTGGCTATTCTTCTTCAGCGGGAATCCTCAGGTCACATATGCTCAGTAGATACTGGCTATTCTTCTGCTGCGGGTATCCTCAGGTCACACAGCTCAGTAGATCCTGGCTATTCCTCTGCAGCGGGTATCCATAGGTCGTACCTGCTAAGTGGATACCGGCTATTCTTCTATTGTGGGTATCCTCTTCTTACTATACAGTGACATGGTGCATGTGTGATTGCAGTGACCTCACCGGGTGAACATGGCACCGTGTGCCCACTCTCTTCCTCTCCGACTGCCCCGCTTGTCTTTGTGAGAGCAAGAGCAACAGCCACTAAACCACCAAGGATTTTCCTCATTAAAAGAGTGACTATTTCTGACGCGCCCCTGGGCCTGTGTCGCGCTGCGGTGCGCACGCGGGAGCTTACCCGGAGCCGGATCCGTGGAGGGTTGTAGTCTCGTGGCGGTGACCCGGTCCGTGCCCAGGGAGTCAAACTGGACGGCAGTCTACTAGTAGTAAATAGTTGATGACTACGCCACCCGTTGAGTGCAGCCAGGGAGCTGCTGCTGCAGGGCAGACCGCTGAGGCCGATGGTAGGATTATGCAGCGTGATAGTATAACCCCCAACGGGAGGGGTATGGTCTCAGGGCAGCCGACGTGGATGATGGGGGTAGCAGGAACCACTCAGAGACGGTACGGTGTAGTTCAGGGTCTTTACTGGTGACAATGATAGACCCTCCCGGAGTACTTGCTAGCGAACGGGGCCTGGTCAGTCCTTGAGCAGATGGGACACCCCTGGCCAGGCGTAGTTGTAGGCCTCCCAAACTGACTGTACTCTTCTGGCTACCTTGCTAGAAGCTGATGTAAGTAGCCCACGTCACTGAGTGTACCGTGTGGTGCTCACCCGTATGGCCGGTGACTCGGGGCCTTCTAATGGCTTCCGCTCCACGATGGCGGTGCTGGTCCCACGCGTGTGACCGTGCCTTCGGGCTTCTGGGCCAGAGGACCTGAAATCCCCTGCCTGACGGATTCTGCTGCTGGGTAGGAGTTAGTCCCCACAGCCTCGGACTCCGGGTCCGGAAAGAAGTCTTCTTAGTCAGGGCGAGCTCTGCGGCTGCCAGCCCCTGACTCCTTGTAACTCTGCTGTTTCCTATGCTGCTTCTTGTCTCTACTCCACTTGTCTGACTCACCCTGCCTCAGCCCCGGGTTTATACAGGGGAAGTTCTTCCCCTCCCAAGACTGGGCAGGAGGTGTGGCATGCACAGGATCCCTGACCAAAGGACCTCCCACCTGCTCTCAGACATAACATTACATTACTGTGGAAAACCAGACCCCGGGGGTGCCACATTCCCCCCTAGTGAAATTTAGTACTCCGGGACTAAACACATTTAGAAAAACATAACAAGGCAAAAACATTAATAATACAATAAGAAAACATATAAAGATGGTTACGGCGTGTCCGCAACCGGGTGCAGTCTCTGAAGAGAGCAAGGTGTCCATTTCACCAACACAGGGAGACGTAACCAGGTAGGGGTCTGTCCTACCCCGAGTCCTTAACAGTCTCTAGTCCATCCTAGGTTACGCTCCAACTATGTATAAGGATTCCCGGTAAATCCACCAAGGATTCCTAAAAATAACTAGAAACACAAAATTATACACAAGCAACAAGACACAGAAAAACATAAATAAAACAATTTATACACTTTAAATTCTCCAGCGTGCGGGTAACTGGCCTCTAGTGGCCCGAGTGGACCTACGGAGCTGACTGTCTGGCCCTGAACTACAGGGTGTAGGAGCTGTCAAGGGTAAACTGGGCAGCTGTCTACCGGCTCTTTGTCTCACTAGGGGTACGGCAGGCTCACTATAAGCAGAGGGTTGATTCTCCTGTTCTGCTTGTGTGGAGTCTTCTGCCTCCTGGACCGGCTGTTCTTCCAGCTCTACCCGTTGCTCCGTAGGTTCTTGGGATGATGGTTGGAGGAAGGTGAGTACGGGTACCACAACTGCACCATTGACTTGAGTCCAAGACTGAGGGAAGTCCCCGAGCACGGTACTAACCATATCTTCCCTTTCTTCCACGGGTCGATGGTCTTCTTGTTCCTCTTCAGGGTTCCTCAGTTGTTCGGGACACTTCTTCAGGTGGTCCCGGGATACAATGGCTGTGGTTTCCCCTCCGTCTTTACTGATGGTACAGACCTTCGGGTTCTCGTGGCTTGAAGGCAGTACGGTGTACGGGTCCTTCTCCCACTGGTCGTCCAACTTGTGGAGCCGTCTCTTCCTCTTCAAGACCTGCTCTCCGGGTACCAGGGGAACAGCGGGAGCATACTGGTTGTAAGTTTTCTCTTGTCTTTCCCTAGCCTGACAGAGACTTCGCTCCACGCTCTCCTGTACTCTCCGGTACTGCTGCTGCCTCTCTGTGTCCCAGTCTGTTTCTGGTGAAGTGTCCTCGGGGGTCAGGACTCCCATTTCCAGGTCAACAGGTAACTTACCAGGTCTTGCCCTCATTAGGTAAGCCGGGGTACAGTTGGTGGAACCTACCGGGATGTGGTTGTATAGGTCCACCAGATCGGGCAACTTTTCAGGCCACAGACTGCGTTCTTCCAGGGGCAACGTTTTTAGAAGATCCATTACCACCTGGTTCATTTTTTCACAAAGTCCATTAGTCTGCGGATGGTAGGGTGTCGTCCTTATCTTCCGGCAGCCATACAGATTGCAGAATTCCTGAAAGACCTCCGCTTCAAAGGCAGGTCCCTGGTCCGTCAGCACTTGGTCCGGGTACCCGTGTGGACGGCAGAAGTGCTGCTGGAAGGCTCTAGCTGCTGTTTGAGCCGTTAAGTCCTTGACGGGGACGACAACCAAGAACCGGGAGTAATGATCCACGATGGTTAACGCGTAGACGTAGCCACTTCTGCTTGGGGTCAGTTTTACATGATCCAAGGCTACCAGTTCCAACGGTTGCCGGGTGACGATGGACTGCAGGGGAGTCTTCTGGCTGGCTCAGTCCTTCCTTCTCAGGTTGCACGGGCCACAATCTCTGCACCACTTCTCGATGGTTCCCCTCATGCCTACCCAGTGGAACCGCTCGCGCAGCAGGAACTCCAGCTTTTTCCACCCAAAGTGTCCAGCTCCGTCGTGGTATGCCTCCATCACCATGGCTGCGTCTCTTCGTGGCACCACTACTTGCCAGAGTAATTCATGCGTCCGGGAGTTAACCATTCTGCGGCACAACTTCCCTTTGTAAAGGAACAGTCGACTCTTCTCTGCCCATAGTTGTTTGGCTTCCTCCGGAGCGTCTGGTTCAAGGCGAGCCTCCGGCCGAGTCAGCATCTCCTTCACCAGTCGGACGGCAGGGTCGCTGTCTTGCGTTTCCGCCCAGTTGTAGTGGGGTAAGGGGTTCAACGTAGCAGCCTGCTTACTCCTTACCCGGTGGGAATACTGAATAGTCCCATGACGGTGGAACGCAGGGAGTTCAACTTCTTCCAGTCCCTCCGGATCTTCTCCTCCGTCCGGCAGGTTGGGCATCCTGGACAGGGCGTCCGCGTTGGTATTGGAGCGTCCTGCCCGGTATTTAATTGTGAACTCGTAGTTGGACAGACGGGCCATCCACCTCTGCTCCAGGGCACCGAGTCTTGCCGTGTCCAGGTGTGTCAGCGGGTTGTTATCCGTGTACACGGTGAACCGGGAAGAAGCGAGGTAATGCTTAAAGCGCTCAGTGATTGCCCATACTACGGCCAGGAACTCTAACTTAAATGAGCTGTAATTCTCGGGGTTCCTTTCGGTGGGTCGCAGTTTTCGGCTGGCGTAGGCGATTACTCGTTCCTTCCCCTGCTGGATCTGGGACAGTACGGCTCCTAGCCCGATGTTACTGGCGTCGGTGTAGAGGATAAAGGGCTGGCTATAATCCGGGTACGCCAGGATTTCGTCCCCCGTGAGGGCCATCTTCAGCTGGCGGAAGGACTCTTCTTCCAGCTCTTCCCATTTGAAGGGCGGCTTCTGGTTCTTGGCCTTCCGGGACTGGCCTATCAGGAGGTCCTGCATAGGTGCTGCCTTTTTGGTGAAACTGGGAATAAACCTTCGGTAGTAGCCTACCAACCCGAGGAACTGCCGCACTTCTTTTACGCTGGAGGGGCTTGGCCATTCCTTAATTGCGGTGATTTTATCAGGGTCGGGAGCCACTCCGTCAGCGCTCACTACGTGTCCCAGGTACTGCACCTTTGGTTTCAGGAGGTGACACTTGGAGGGTTTCACCTTTAGGCCGTAACTCGCCAGAGCCTCGAACACTTCCGCCAGGTGTTTCAGGTGGTCCTCATACGTCTTGGAATATACGATGACATCGTCCAGGTACAACAGGACCGTCTCGAAGTTTCTGTGGCCCAGACAACACTCCATTAGGCGTTGGAAGGTTCCTGGTGCGTTGCAGAGTCCGAACGGCATGCAGGTGAACTCGCTAAGTCCCATCGGGGTGGTGAATGCGGTCTTCTCCCGGTCCGCCTCTGCTACAGGAACCTGCCAGTACCCGCTAGTGAGATCCAAGGTAGAGAAGAAGTTAGCAGATCTTAAAGCAGCCAATGACTCCTCTATCCTTGGTAAGGGGTACGCATCCTTGTGTGTGATACGGTTGATTTTCCGGTAATCTACACACATCCTCATGGTGTTGTCTTTCTTTTTGACTAAAACTAATGGGGCTGCCCAGGGGCTACAACTATCCCGGATTACCCCAGCCTCCTTCATGTCTCTAAGCATCCCCTTGGCGTGTTGGTAATGTGCAGGGGGTACGGGTCGATACCTCTCTTTTATGGGAGGATGATCTCCCGTGGGGATGCGATGTTCTACCCCCTTGACTCGCCCGAAGTCTAACGGGTGTTTACTAAACACTCTCTCATACTCTTGAACCACCCGATAGACTCCTTGTTTCTGATGTGAGGGAGTGGAGTCAGTACCCAGATGTAGTTGCTGACACCAGTCCTCCATGTCTTTCTTAGAGCCGTTACCTTCCTCCGGGTGAGATGGAGGCAAGGGTTCCACAGATTGTATAGAATTTTGATTAGTGATATATAATTTGGCTAGCGTGGCATACCGGGGCAGGTACACTTCCCTCTCCCCGATATTTATTATGCGAACGGGCACCCTCCCATGGCGTACATTGACGACCCCCCGTGCTGTCAAAATGGTGGGCCTACTGTCTGAGTAAACTGGTTCTACCATTGCCTGGTAATCTCTACCTCTCAGACCAATAGCTGCCCGGCACCAAATCATCATTTCACTTTTTGGGGGCATGGCAATAGGAAAAGGGTCACACATTCTTACGCTACCAATCTCACCGCCGGAGAGTTCCACTTGTTGCCGTTGCATCAGTGCCCGGATCTCTTTCTGGAGCACCCGCTGCTCGCCGGAGCTGGCATTCTTGGCAACCTGCTGTAAAAGGAAAATCACCTCTGCAAGACAATTTTCAATTACATTAGTTCCTAGAGTTATTTTTGGGTGACTCTCATGTTTATCAATATCTACAATGATCAGTCCCTGTGCGGCCAGTTCGACTCTACCAATTTTGATGGTCACCTCTTTAAATCCGATCTGTGGCACGGGCTGACCATTGCTGGCGATGATACTCAAGTCGTCGTCGGGGTAGCGGGTAATATCCGAGTCATTCCAGTACTGCTTGAAGAGCACGTACGGGATGGTGGTGACCTGTGACCCGGTGTCCAGTAGGGCACTCATGGGAATGCCATCCAGTACCACAGGCAAGACTGGACGTCCTCCCACATATCTGTCGCGCCAGTTCGATGGGCCTGGTGATCTTTTTCCTGGGGGTTGGCCCTCTACCCCAGGTTGTGCCCGTTTAAAGAACAGTACCTTGCCATATGTCCGGGTTGATTGCAGCGGCGGCAGATGGGTCGTCCGTCCTCACTGTATCGGTCACTGGGTCTTCCTCTGGCCGGTGGGGTCCTCCTTGGTCGACGCCACGGGATGTCCTCCGGTCCGGATGCCAGCTGGATCTTCCCTGGGGTGGAAACCTGTAAAGACTGCACAGTTCGGGTTAGCGCAGCAACGCTCTTAGCTAGCTCTTGGACCTGATGGTGTAGGTCTGGAGCCGGGTCATTGTCCAAAGCCTGCGCATCAGCTCCCACAGGCCCTGCTGACAAGGGCGCCGCCTCCTGGTAGTAAGTGGTAGTGGGGCGTCTGTGGGTCACAACGCCACCTGGTGCCGGTTCTCGGAGCACCCGGATGGCTCTGTCCTTGAACTGTGCAAAGTCCAGATGGGGATCCTGTAAGGCCATTGCCCGCAACTGGGTTCGGTGGGCATTGCAATATAAACCCTCTATAAATTGTTCAGTCAACAGCCTGTCCTCGTTTCCCACCCCATCAGGGTCGGTCTGCTTTATGGCCCTCAGGGCCTCTTGTAGGTTTAGTGCATAGTCCCTTATACTCTCATGCGCTCGCTGCTTGCACCCGTAGAATCTAAGCTTAATCTCGGCTGAGGTGCGGGTATCAAAGGTGTCCTTCAGCCGGGTTAGTATCCCTGCGACAGTCTTCCTCCCAGGTGGCCAGGATTTTACTTCCCTTTTGGCTGCCCCTGTTAGTTGGGCCACCAGGATGCTCACTTTTTGCTCTTCTGTGAGGGGGTACACCTGGAAGAGGCTATCCAGCTTTTCTCTAAAGTCATGCAGGGTATGTGACTCCCCTGAGTACTGGGGTAGCCAAGCTGCTCCCGGGATATAGGGCATGGTGAAGGGCATAACTGCAGCAGCGGTAGCGCTGGCGGGGGTTGAGGCAGTGAAGCTCTCCTCCGTATCCGACATCTTCCTCCCCCCTAGTGGACCGTGGCCTACCTTGCGATGATCCTCTTCCGTAGGCCGCGGCTCCGCAGTGGATCGTCAGGGTTGAGGACCTTCCGTCACGCTCCTGTGACGTCGGCGTCTGCTGGGCTCCTTCCAGGACCTTACGCAACGTCCGGACGTGAGGCGGGGCTTCAGTTCTCGCGCGCTTTCGGAGTCCACGCCCCTCTTCTTCCCGCGCGGCGTCCTCAAGATGGCGTCCAATGGCGGGAAAACTCCACGGATGGCGGGAAGAAGGTCGAAGATGGCGCCGGATGGCGGGAAAACTTCGCGGATGGCGGGAAGAAGGTAGAAGATGGCGCCGGATGGCGGGAAACCTCCACGGATAGCGGGAATCTTCACCACTGGTAAGTTTGAACAGTCTTTGCTTTTCAGGCACGCAGTACCCGGTGGTTGCGGGCACGAAATCCTGCCGACTACGCCAAAGTTGACGCGCCCCTGGGCCTGTGTCGCGCTGCGGTGCGCACGCGGGAGCTTACCCGGAGCCGGATCCGTGGAGGGTTGTAGTCTCGTGGCGGTGACCCGGTCCGTGCCCAGGGAGTCAAACTGGACGGCAGTCTACTAGTAGTAAATAGTTGATGACTACGCCACCCGTTGAGTGCAGCCAGGGAGCTGCTGCTGCAGGGCAGACCGCTGAGGCCGATGGTAGGATTATGCAGCGTGATAGTATAACCCCCAACGGGAGGGGTATGGTCTCAGGGCAGCCGACGTGGATGATGGGGGTAGCAGGAACCACTCAGAGACGGTACGGTGTAGTTCAGGGTCTTTACTGGTGACAATGATAGACCCTCCCGGAGTACTTGCTAGCGAACGGGGCCTGGTCAGTCCTTGAGCAGATGGGATCTCCCCTGGCCAGGCGTAGTTGTAGGCCTCCCAAACTGACTGTACTCTTCTGGCTACCTTGCTAGAAGCTGATGTAAGTAGCCCACGTCCCTGAGTGTACCGTGTGGTGCTCACCCGTATGGCCGGTGACTCGGGGCCTTCTAATGGCTTCCGCTCCACGATGGCGGTGCTGGTCCCACGCGTGTGACCGTGCCTTCGGGCTTCTGGGCCAGAGGACCTGAAATCCCCTGCCTGACGGATTCTGCTGCTGGGTAGGAGTTAGTCCCCACAGCCTCGGACTCCGGGTCCGGAAAGAAGTCTTCTTAGTCAGGGCGAGCTCTGCAGCTGCCAGCCCCTGACTCCTTGTAACTCTGCTGTTTCCTATGCTGCTTCTTGTCTCTACTCCACTTGTCTGACTCACCCTGCCTCAGCCCCGGGTTTATACAGGGGAAGTTCTTCCCCTCCCAAGACTGGGCAGGAGGTGTGGCATGCACAGGATCCCTGACCAAAGGACCTCCCACCTGCTCTCAGACATAACATTACATTACTGTGGAAAACCAGACCCCGGGGGTGCCACATTTCTATCCGTACTTCTCTAATGGACGCCTCCGACCTATAAATACAATGTAAACAGAACTTGGCCTTTATCTATGTTACTCACCACAGCAGCCAATCAAAGTGCAGCTTTCATTTTAGTAAACAGCTCTGGTACAATGAAAGCTGTGCTGTGATTGGTTGCTATGGGCAACAAAGACAGGTTATTGGGAATGGAGGATTAGAAACCTTTACACAAGGGAAGCGGGTTCTTTATAGTATAGTATTAGAGACAACGCACATCCCCGCATCTCCTCCTGTCAGCTTTGCAGACCACAGAGTAGTTAGGGGAGCCGCTATTATTATCTGTGCAGGGGGAGAGAAGGGAGGATGGAGAAGAAGCAGGTGCTTGTGGGAAATGTAGTCTACAGTGGTCACATGGGCAGCAGGAAGGACCGCCCACTTCACACGGAGCGGAGTATGCAAGAGATGGAGAAAGAAAAATGATGTAAGATATCATGTTGTGGGGATCTGCAGGCATGGCGGGGTTAATTTAGAAAGTCTACAGGGAGTTAAAAAAAAAGATTCTGGTAACCCCCTTTAAGTGCACTATAAATCCTTATTTCATGGGTCAGTCATACTGCCATCAATCAGGAGATGGCGCCATAACCTAGTGATAAGCTGTAACACTATAAGGCTGGGTCTTGGCTTTCTGTTGGAGGGCTGCATGTCTCTCAGTGTATTAGCTCTGATAGTAATCAGTGATGTGTGACACTATATACAGAATTACACAGTGCCTTGAAAAAATAATCAAACTCTGTGAACTTTTCCAAATTTTTACATGTTACATCCACAAGCTTAAATGTATTTTATTAAGATTTGAGAGTCCTCAGTGGTTGATACTAGTGATGAGCGAGCACTAAAATGCTCGGGTACTCGTTGTTCGGGTTGAGAAAATTGGAATACTCGGGTGATTGTGTCTCGCCCCCGGTGGGGCCTTACTGACTGGGGCAGTATATATGTATATCACGGTGGCTGGCCCAGGGCGGACAGTGCGCCAAAAAGGGGGTTTAATATTATGAAAATAAAAGTTTGTGACGCCACCTGTGGATTCTGGTAAGAGGTCACCAGCGCTGTGACAGTCCACTGAGGCTGATGTTAGGGGCAGCTTTGATGGGACGGCTCCCCACAGGTGGAGCAGGCCTCAGGGCAGTGTAGAATGAATGGAGGAGGGTGCGCTGGGCGTTGTGGTGCAGGTAGGGAACGATGGCGCAGCCGGAGTAACGGACAGAGACAGGGGGTTTTGCTTCGTTATCTTTACTGGTACAGCTGGTAGATACGGTCCAGGGTACTCTAGGTGAAGGGCGCACTTTTGGACTTCTCCCCAGTGAGCGGCTATAAGGCCTCCGGTTCCGTGTCTGTCTCTGTGTAAGCTCCTGGCCAGCCTGCAACTGTGCCTAGCTTATGTGTCTTGCTTGTTACTCCACCTGTTGCTCTGAAGTAGGATCTCCGGTTGGTAACCACTTTCCCTGGACATCGGGGCCTTCGTGGTACCTGGTCCTGTGAGTCTAGCTTCAGGTCTGCCAGGGATTTGTAGTCCTCCTGGGATTCCGGTTAACCCTATGGGTGTGAAGGATCCCTGTAGGCTGGGACTCGAGTGTCCGGTAAATATACTGGGGTGAGCCTGGTATGCTCCTCTGCCCCCTTTATCACTCCTTCTCTCCTCGCCGTCAGCCACGCTTGGGGCCTTCTCTACAAGGCAGCTGGCGGGCTGCGTCTTCACCGCTCTCTGAGCGTCGGCACGCTCTCTGTCAGGCTGCAGAGCTGCTGGAGGCCTAGCTTGCCTCTAACAGCAGCCTGTGTGCTGCTCGCTTTCTGATCACACTGCCACACTCTCTGTGGACTAAACACTACTCCTCTCACACTAGACTTAACTGAGCTGCCTGGCTCCACCTTCCCTTTATATATCCCTATCAGGGCTCCCTCTGCTGGTATGAGGTTTAACGTGGAGGTGTTTGCATGTAGTGAGGGCCTCTTGTGGAGAAATCCGTCCGTGCAGCCTTCTGGGTTCTGTGGCACCAAGCGCAGCTGGGCGCCACATTCCCCCCTAGTAAAACACAGTACTCCCGTACTGAAGCATTTTTTTGCAAAAACAGGTTAAACAACAATAACTCTTCCCTTTACGGGAGGCACCTGCTTGAACGTTACATAAGAAAACATTAATAAAAATAAATAGATATGTACAATTTAATAAGCAACCCCAGAATTCAAGTCTCTTCAGGTGAGGTTCCACGACAGGATGTCCATCTCACAGGGTAGAGTACTTGGTGGTGGCTGCAGGGCATGGTGATCCTGAGTTGGACCTCCGCTTATGCCACACCAGACAGGTTTTCCTTCTGAGGTCACCTAAAGGGGCACTCCAGGGAGTGCAATTATTTACATGTAACAGTTTTTGGGCTGCTCACAGTCCTAGAGATAAGGTTAAGTGTCCATATCACTTAAATTGTCCATAAGCAAGGCAAAACAAAACAATGATTAAATACATGACAATTTTACAATAATAACATACCCCAGGGGCAACTATTTATACAATCAGAATTTCCTTCTTCATCTATATATATAATCGTCTTATCCCGTCTGTCTGTCTGTCTGTCTGTGTGTCTGTCTGTCCAGGAAATCCCGCGTCGCTCATTGGTCCGGCAGCGGCCAATCAGCGCCGCAGGATTTCTGAAAAAAGATGGCGGCCGTTAGCGGCTCATCTGCGGGACGGAGCTGAGCGGCGATGCAGCCGGGAGATGAGCGCCGCGACGCGCTCATCTCCCGGCCGGCAACAGCAGAAGGAACCCGACCGCCGGACCCATCTGCGGGACCGCAGGCGTCGCTGACCTCCATGCGTAAGAGAGGACTGGGGAGCGGCGCTGCGGGTCGGGATACTTCTGCGAGCGCCCGCTCATGTCCCGGGTTCTCGCAGCGGAAGTACCCGCACAGGCAGCGGCGCTCCCCGGTCCTCACCAAGACGATTCGATGATTGGTCGCGGTCTTCGGATAGCGGCCGCGACCAATTGGATGTCAACGCCGCTCCCCGGTCCTCCCTTCACGCCCTAGCCGCATGGATGTCAGCGGCGCTGCCTGTGCGGATACTTCCGCTGCGAGAACCCGGGACATGAGCGGGCGCTCGCAGCAGAAGTATCCCGACCCGCAGCGCCGCTCCCCGGTCCTCCCTTCACACCCTAGCCGCTGATGTCCCCACAGTATCCGCATGGTGTTACAAAGATCCGGACATTTGTGTTAAAAATCGCTGATTGGTCGCGGGCGGTGCCCGCGACCAATCACCGATTGGGCGCCAAATTAAAATATCGGCCGCGACCAATCACCGATCTTGGCTCCACATTTAAACACCGCTGTACTGATTGGTCGCGGCCGATATTTAAATTTGGCGCCCAAATCGGTGATTGGTCGCGGGCAGCGGCCGCGACCGATCAGCAGAGCGGTGTTTAACTTTAGCGCCAAGATCACTGATTGGTCGCACTCTCCACACGCGACCAATCAGAGAATCGTATTGGTGAGGAGCAGGGAGCGGAATCGTATTAGTGAGGACCGGGGAGCGCCGCTGCCTGTGCGGATACTTCCACTGCGAGAACCCGGGACATGAGCAGGCGCTCGCAGCAGAAGTATCCCGACCCGCAGCGCCGCTCCCCGGTCCTCTCTTCACATCCTAGCCGCTGATGTCCCCACAGTATCCGCATGGTGTTACAAAGATCCGGACATTTGTGTTAAAAATCGCTGATTGGTCGCTGGCGCTGCCCGCGACCAATCACCGATTTGGGCGCCAAATTTAAATATCGGCCGCGACCAATCACCGATCTTGGCTCCACATTTAAACACCGCTGTGCTGATTGGTCGCCGACGCTGGGCACGACCAATCACCGATTTTGGCGCCACATTTAAATAGCGTCCGCGACCAATCAGTACAGCGGTGTTTAAATGCGGAGCCAAGATCGGTGATTGGTCGCGGCCGATATTTAAATTTGGCGCCCAAATCGGTGATTGGTCGCGGGCAGCGCCAGATCAGCGATTTTTAGCTCAAATGTCCGGACCTTGGTAACACCATGCTGATACTGTGGGGACATCAGCGGCTAGGGTGTGAAGGGAGGACCAGGGAGCGGCGCTGCGGGTCGGGATACTTCTCCTGCGAGCAGTCGCTCATGTCCCGGGTTCTCGCAGCGGAAGTAGCCGCACAGGCAGCGGCACTCCCCGGTCCTCACCAATACGATTCCGCTCCCCGCTCCTCACCAATACGATTCGCTGATTGGTCGCACTCTCCGCACGCGACCAATCAGTGATCTTGGCGCTAAAGTTAAACACCGCTCTGCTGATTGGTCGCGGCCACTGCCGCGAATACTGGAATCGGAAGTTCCCATAATGCCTGCGCTCTGCAGTGTCTCTGAAGGATGACAAGCTGGATGGCAGCGCTCAGCTTACTGTACTTGTCATTTAGTGTTAAAGGATTTATTTAAAAAAATAATAGTGTTTTCATGCACCGTCTCTTTAAAAAAGCCGGCCGGCAATTCAGCATCGGTACCCGACAATTTATAACAGAAAGAATAGAGCTTCACACATAGATTAGATAGATAGAAACATGTCAGTCACATATATAAGAAGTACAGTGATAGTGCTGATTACTGTACTTGTCATTTAGTGTTAAAATAAAGGATTTATTAAAAAAAAATTGGGGTGGGGTTCCCCGTAATTTTAGTCTCTAGCGGAGGTTAAGCAGACGGCTGGGGCAGATGTTTGAAGCCTGGGAAGGGGGTAATACCCACGGAGCTTCCCAGGCTACTAATATCAGCCCCCAGCTGAATACCTAGCCTTTACTAGCTATTAAAATGGGGGACCCCCCCAAAAAAATGACGTGGGGTCCCCCCTATTTTAATAGCTAGCATAGGCAGGGCAGACAGCTGGGGGCTGATATTAATAGCCCAGGAAGGGTGCCATGAATATTGGCCCCCTCCCAGGCTAGAAACACCAGCCGTCAGCCGCCCCAGAAATGGTGCATCCATAGGATGCGCCAATTCTGGCACTTAGCCTCGCTCTTCCCACTGCCCTGTAGCGGTGGCAGTGGGGTAATAGGGCTGGGGTTGATGTCAGCTTATAATGCCAGCTGACATCAAGCCCAGGTTAGTAATGGAGAGGCGTCTATAAGACACACCAGCCGTCAGTGAAGGAATGGTGGGTGCTGCGGGCTCTGGGATGGTCCCACCCTGGTAACGCTGGATAGCAGTATCTGTGGTTTCCAGGGGCTGCAGGCCCTTTATAGCCATGTCCTTAAGGGTGTCAAAGGTGGCATCTGGATGGTCTAAAGCCCACCACCATACAGTTCTGCTCTCTTCCTGGGACTTCAACCCCCGGATGAACTGTTTCGTCAGAATTTTATTTTCATCATGGATGCTGGCTGGACTAACCTGTTTCAGGGACTGCAGGGCCTCCTGTAAGCGCCAGGCATAGTCCCGGATATTGTCCTCAGGCTTTTGGACGTAATGGTAGAACCTCATCCGGAGATCTGTCTCAGTGCGGTTTTCAAACACTGCTTGCAGTCTTTTAAAGATAGTGGACACTGATTCTCGGTCTGCGGCTGGCCAGGTCTCAACTTCTCGCTCAGAGGCACCAGTCAATTGTTCTAACACTACAGCGGCTCTCTGTTTGCCAGTCATAGAGTACATGTCCAGTATGCCGCATATCTTCCTCTTGAATCCGGACAAGGTGTCCGGTTTGCCATTATACTGGGGGAACCACTTCACTCCCGGGATATACGGCAGGGCCATAGGTATGACAGGGGTTACAGGCCCTGCTGGTGGAGCGACCGCTTCAGCCTGCTCAGCGCCGAGCGCAGGTGGGACATCGGGACCGTTAACTGATACTTCGGCATTCTGGTGGGCTTCCGACATCGTTGCGCCCCCCTAGTGAACCGCGGCCTACCTTCTTTACTTTTCCTCTGGTAGGCCGCAGCTCCGCAGGTGACGGTCTTCTTAGGGACCTTGTGTCGCTTGCGTCCTACGTCAGGGCGTCCTCTCGCTACTTCCAGGACCTGACGCTTCCTGGTTTGACATCAGGGGCGGGGCGTGTCCTCGACTTCGCGCGCTTCCAGCGGTTACGCCCCTCTTCTTCCCGCGCGGCGTCCGGAAAATGGCGGCCAGTGGCGGGAAACTCCGGAAAATGGCGGGAATAGCTTCACCACAGTGAGTTTTACCGTTTCTTCAGGCGCACAGTACCCGGTGGCCACGGGCATGCAATCCTGTTTGTGACGCCAAAAACGAGCTGTCCCGCCCCCGGTGGGGCCTTACTG
The DNA here is from genome assembly GCF_046119375.1 of Phyllobates terribilis. Lineage (NCBI taxonomy): Eukaryota > Metazoa > Chordata > Amphibia > Anura > Dendrobatidae > Phyllobates > Phyllobates terribilis. The sequence continues at coordinate 761,652,010 of NW_027362764.1, forward strand.
ACTGGGGCAGTATATATGTATATCACGGTGGCTGGCCCAGGGCGGACAGTGCGCCAAAAAGGGGGTTTAATAAAATGAAAATAAAAGTTTGTGACGCCACCTGTGGATTCTGGTAAGAGGTTACCAGCGCTGCGACAGTCCACTGAGGCTTGTGTTAGGGGCAGCTTTGATGGGACGGCTCCCCACAGGTGGAGCAGGCCTCAGGGCAGTGTAGAATGAATAATTCTCATTCCCCATTACCATAAATCAAGCACCAGAAAATTCAAAATATTTAACCAAATTTATTGTTTACAAAGTTTATTCAACAAACAACAGACAACCCTCATAAAATATGCCCCTAAAAAAAGACCCATTTAAATTTTGAGGCAGTGTGGTCCATGGTATGATCTGATACAATCAATGATAGTTATTGCATGGACATGATCCAATTTCCAATACATATATTATGTAATATATCTCAAATACACAAGATCCAAAGATAACATATATATATGGCTAGTATATTATGGATCTAGTATATTATTAGTGGCTATCTACAATGTCATAAGGAACCAGTTTCTAGGTTGATAATAACAATATAAAGTACATATTTGTCTCAGTAAATCATAGAATTAAATTGGTTCTCCTTGCATAATAGCCATACAAAGTAGATCACTATGATAAAGTGGAATCTGAGAGTCCTCAGTGGTTGATACCTTTTAATGGCTAACTGAAAAGATGGTAAACATAGCAAGCTTTCGAGACAGCTCAGGTCTCTTCTTCAGGCTAATAATGACACCAAATCTGGTTCTCCTTGCATAATAGCCATACAAAGTAGATCACAATGATAAAGTGTACAAAAAGTTTTTTTTAAGTCATAGACCACAACATTTATATATATGCATAAACATTATACAGACCATGTGCCATAACTTATGGAGCCATACTGCCTCGTAACCCAATGCGTGTTTCGTGTTCAGCTTCGTCGGGGGGTACTGAGGCAGTGTCTGCCTGGGTATTTATATCAAAAGTATATGCCAGTCACCTGTAAATCCTCGTGCTTTTAGCATCTCCACCCCTCGCCCCTAGGCGGATTTGGTCAATTGCTCTAAAACGTAAGAGGCGCCAATTACACTTATGGGACTCACGGAAGTGTCTGGGAATATTTTTGAGCTTCGCTATTTCTTCTGTAGTAGTAATTTTTGCGGCATTTTCTATGTCCTGTATATGTTCCAGAATTCTCACACGAAACTCTCTGGATGTTAGTCCCACGTAAATCAATTTACAGGGACATATTTCCCAATAGATTATATCGGTGGAGCGGCAGGTTACCCGATGGAGGATTTTAAAGGTACGCGTATTAGAGGAATCATGAAAATCAAAAGCTCTATCTACTTGGGAGCAAGATCCACAAGAACCGCAAGAATAACAACCCCATTTGGGGTTGTGGGAGCCAAAATTTGACCCTTCTGTGGGAGGTGGTATGTAATGGCTTCGTACCAGCATATCATTTAGATTCTGGGATCTTTTTGTAGTTATCAAAGGCTTTGGAGATATAATGTTTTTAAGAATGGGATCTGACATCATAACCGGCCAATATCTAGTGAATATTGCAGACATTTCCCTCCAATGTGCATGGTAAGGGGTAATCAGTCTCACCTGTTCATCTTTTTTCTTAGGTTTATTTCTCAGAAGCTGGTCCCTTGGGGTTGTCGCTGCTTTAGCATAACCCTGTTGGATAATATCATTATTATAGTTACGGGCTTTAAAGCGTTTGTGTAATTCCCTAGCTTGATTTTCAAACAGAGCATCCGAGGAACATACTCCCGAAGGAATTGTCCTGTGGGAATTGATTTTATAACTTGAGGAGGATGAGAAGACTTAGCACTCAGTAAAGAATTTACTGCCGTTTTTTTCCTGTATATAACAGTTTGTATTTTACAGTCAGTCCCCTTTTTTAATTTGTAAATCAAGAAATTCGATTTCCTTGGGGCTCAGAGAGTATGTCAGTCGTATGTTCCGCTTGTTATTATTTAATTCGTCAAAAAAAAACACTTTAACTGATGTTCGCCACCTTGCCAGATCAAGAAGAGATCATCTATGAAGCGGACCCACATGTGGACCGCACCATCATCTTTATCTGGATAGTCAATGCCATGTTCCCAATACCCCAGGAAGAGGCACGCATATGAGGGCGCACAAGACGCCCCCATAGCCGTGCCCCTCTCCTGGAGGTACTGTATATTCTATCCTTAAATAGGAAAGAATTATGTGTAAGGATATAACATAACAATTGCAGAAGTAGTTCTATCAATTGGTGATCTATATTGGTCAACTCCAGGAAGAATTTGACTGCCGTCAGGCCAACCTCATGGTTAATTGATGTTTAAAGGGACTCAATGTCCGCAGTTGCCATGATTATATCCCGGTCAAGCGTCAAATCCTGGAGTCTGACCAACAGATCTGTTGAATCCTTAATATATGACGGCAGGTTCTGCACAAGTGACTTAAGGTAGTAGTCAAGGAATTTACATGCTGGTTCACATAAACCATTTTTACCAGATACTAAGATACTATTGGTCGTCCCGGAGGTTCAATAGTATTTTTATGGACCTTCGGGAGGAGGTATAGTGTTGGCATGGTAGGGTTGGTTACAATCAATCCCTCGAAAACAGATTTGGGAATGATGTTTTTCTCCACTGCAATTTCAAGAATATTTACCAGCTCCTTATTGAATTTCAGGGTTGGATTTTTATCCAATCTTTGGTAGCAAGATAGGTCAGAGAGTTGCCGAAAGTCTTCCTTCTCATACTTTGCTGTAGGCCAAATAACAATGTTACCCCCTTTGTCCGCCCTTTTTATGAGAATGTCCTTCATTATCCTGAGTTCTTTAAGGGCTATTCTTTGTTTATAGTTAAGATTGTCATGGGATCTGTGGCCCGGGAGTGATCTCAGATCCTGAATTACTAATTTAGTAAAGAGTTCTAGTGGGGCACAGGCGGACAAAGGGGGGAAGGTTGTAGATTTTCTCTTAATATATGATGGAAAGTTGGATGAATCATCCTGCTCTGCTAGGAGGGATTCAAGTACCAGTAATGCTTCTCTTTCCTCAGGTGTAACACCCTGAAAAAAATTCATCATGTGTTCTAGAGAAATATCTTTTCAGGAGCAATTTTCGGCTAAATAATTGAACATCTTTTATTGCTGTGAAACAATTGAAGTCTGCTACAGGCGAAAATGTCAGCCCCTTAGCAAGCACTTCCAATTGTTCAGTGGAGAAAATCTTATCAGAGAGATTGATTACCTTTAGTTTATCCTGCTCTATCGTTTCCTCCACGATGGTCCCTGTTTTTTCTTGTAGTTTTTGGATGCAGTATACCGAGTTTCCATCCGCTCTCCCTAACTTGGATCTGGATCGTCCTCTGACATCTGACGCTTGTCCAAAAAATGGACCGCAGATGAACTATCACTGGATGAAATAGAGTCCTGTCTAGACTAAGATCAAGACCTCTGATTAGAATGTTGGCTGTGATACCATTTATAAACACGCCCATTTTTGTAATCCAATAGATCCCGATGATATTTCTTCATTTTATATTGTTTATTTCTACTTCCCATTTGTCAAGATCTTTTGTAAGTTCTCTATCAAGAGCATCCCAGGCCTCCTTAGATAAAGATTTTTTCAATTCTTTTTGAATATCACCAATTTCAATTTCTTAATTATCAAGCTGTTTTTTGTCTAAGCCTATCAGGAGCTCAAGCATAGTGCGTGAGCAGTTTTTACTTCCTCCCTCCCATCGTAATTTAAAGTTAGCATCCTCTACGGGAAAGGATGGAAATACCTGTATACGGAGTCCTCTAGGGATAATCTCTTTACTTAGGTATTGTTCCAGTGAGGCTTTGTTCCACCATGTTCTTGTGGATTGCTTTGTAGTTCCTGACATTGCTGTGACGGAGATTCCGTCCCACTTGCAGTCCCATTGCCAAAAATGTCCGTAAGTTTTGTAGACCAATTAGCATCACGACTACGAAAGTCCATTGCAGAACCTGTATCCACCAAAAAAACAGTTGTAAGTATACAAAATAGGACAACTAGATTCATCACAATTATTCTAATAGATATATATAATTAATGAGGAAGTTCCAAAACCTTATAGACTAATTCTCATTCCCCATTACCATAAATCAAGTACCAGAAAATTCAAAATATTTAACCAAATTTATTGTTTACAAAGTTTATTCAACAAACAACAGACAACCCTCATAAAATATGCCCCTAAAAAAAGACCCATTTAAAATTTGAGGCAGTGTGGTCCATGGTATGATCTGATACAATCAATGATAGTTATTGCATGGACATGATCCAATTTCCAATACATATATTATCTAATATATCTCAAATACACAAGATCCAAAGATAACATATATATATGGCTAGTATATTATGGATCTAGTATATTATTAGTGGCTATCTACAATGTCATAAGGAACCAGTTTCTAGGTTGATAATTACAATATAAAGTACATATTTGTCTCAATAAATCTAGTTGCCCTATTTTGTATACTTACAGTGTAGAATGAATGGAGGAGGGTGCGCTGGGCGTTGTGGTGCAGGTAGGGAACGATGGCACAGCCGGAGTAACGGACAGAGACAGGGGGTTTTGCTTCGTTACCTTTACTGGTACAGCTGGTAGATACGGTCCAGGGTACTCTAGGTGAAGGGCGCACTTTTGGACTTCTCCCCAGTGAGCGTGTATAAGGCCTCCTGTTCCGTGTCTGTCTCTGTGTAAGCTCCTGGCCAGCCTGCAACTGTGCCTAGCTTATGTGTCTTGCTTGTTACTCCACCTGTTGCTCTGAAGTAGGACCACCGGTTGGTAACCACTTTCCCTGGACATCGGGGCCTTCGTGGTACCTGGTCCTGTGAGTCTAGCTTCAGGTGTGCCAGGGACTTGTAGTCCTCCTGGGATTCCGGTTAACCCTACTGGGTGTGAAGGGTCCCTGAAGGCTTGGACCCGGTGTCCGGTAAATATACTGGGGTGAGCCTGGTATGCTCCTCTGCCCCCTTTATCACTCCTTCTCTCCTCGCCGTGGGCAACGCTCGGGGCCTTCACTACAAGGCAGCTGGCGGGCTGCGTCTTCACCGCTCTCTGAGCGTCGGCATGCTCTCTGTCTGGCTTCAGAGCTGTTGGAGGCCTAGCTTGCCTCTAACAGCACACTGCCACACTCTCTGTGGACTAAACACTACTCATCTCACACTAGACTTAACTGAGCTGCCTGGCTCCACCTTCCCTTTATATATCCCTGTCAGGGCTCCCTCTGCTGGTATGAAGTGGGCCTAAAAATTGCCAAAATCGATGGGAACAGTGCTCAAATGACATGGGAACAGTGTGGGGAAGACCCCTGGAAGCATTTCTGGCTCCCAGGTCACTGCTGTCAACAACGTTGTCAGAGGTATTACTCCACTTTTACGGACTCACAATAAAACATACAAAATGAAACCAAAATGGATTTTCCTGGGAAATATGTTAAGGAACATCCTTTCCAGGGTAATGACTTGTATATAAGGCAAAATAAATAACCAAAAACAAAAATGCTCCTCCACACCTTGGGCTATGCTCACACGTAGCATTTTTGATGCGTTTTTGCACTTTTGTATTGCTTTGAACCAAGACAAATGCATTCACCATTTTAACATTTTACAACCTTATCTGGCCATGTGGTGTGTGAGATATCATCAGACACATCCTGTTTCATTTATAATGGAGGGACTCTGAAAGTCACAAAGCCTATCTTTATAGGGCCATCAGGCAGCCCTCACTATACTTAAAGCGCCAGCAGTCAGCCCTCGCTATTGTTAGAGGGCCATCAGCCGGCTATGCTTTGTTGTTCCCATTATTAACGAGTGGGTATTGACGCGCCCCCTGGGACATGGGGTACTCGGTAGCCGGGCCGGTCGTTGCTAGGGGAGAGGTCACAGTGGCGGTGACCCGGTCCGTGACCCAGGGCGGTCAATAAAAGCGGAATTTGGGAAAGGGGATTATAGTTTTTATATAATGTTCGTGATGCCACCTGTGGTATGGGGCTATATGAACCTCTGGAGCCGATGAGGACGCAGCAGAGTTGGTTCAGCTCTCCACAGGCAGAGCTTAGTTCCAGTGCAGGAAGTGGTGATTTTATAGATGTTGCTGTGCAGTGTAGTGCAGGGGATGGCGCAGTTAATAATCAGTCCCCAACTTAATGGCGGTTTCCTCTTATCTTTACTTACGGTGGTTAGGCAGACCGGGGCACGGGTACTAGCTGGTAGTAGAGGTCCGGGCGGCCTGGAAGCAAGTTGGGGGATCCACCTAGCCAGGTGGAGTTGTAGGCCTTCCCTTTGCGCTACCTCTTTAGCCCTGCTGCGTATAGCTATGCTGCGGCCCTCGTCCCTGAGTAAAACATCTTTGTGCTCACCCATTTGGCAGGCAGCTCGGGCCTTCGTGGAGTGTCGCTCCAACGTGGCGGTGCTGGGTCCTATCATCCTGCTGAGCCTCCGGGTGTCTGATGGGGCCAGGAGACCTGCAGTCTCCTGCCCTCCGGTTTCTGCTGCTGGGCCTTCAGTGCCCCACAACCTCGGACTCCGGTGTCCGGTTCTTCTGCGCTTCTCTCCTCTGGGGTGAACTGCCGTGCAGCTCCACTCCCTAGGTCTTTCCTTGTCAACGTCCTGACTTCAACTCCTCTCTGCTCTCCTCACACTAACTAACCCCGCCTCCAAATCCCAGTTGCTAAGGGGAGGAGCTCCCCTTGCTGGTCTGGAGCCAGGAAAGTGTTTCATGCTAGCAAAACCAGATTAGGTGACCCCTCCTTGCTTCCAGGCATGGCATCACCCCTTGTAAGGGAGGCAATGCCACTGTGGCAACCAGACTCCCGGGGTGCCACAGTATCCTATACTGTTATTGCATATGCAGTGACTGCAACGGCTGCCAAAAATTTGGAGGAATTCCAATGCCCCTTGCAAGAGACTTAGAGGTCGGAGGGCCTCCTGCAAAAAATGCACCTATTATTAGGAAGTGGGTCTCCCATAGTGTTTGCCTATGCAGTGAAGCAACGGCTGCCAAAAATGTGGAGGAACTTCAATGTCCCTTGCAAGAGACGTAGAGGTCAGAGAACCTCCTAAAAACAATGTTCCCATTATTAGGAAGTGGGTCTCCCATAGTGTTTGCCTATTCCGTGAAGCAACAGATGCCAAAAATTTGGTGGAACTCCAATTCCCCTTGCAAGAGACGTAGAGGTCGGAGGGCCTCCTGCAAAAAATGCTCCCATTATTAGGAGTGGGTCTCCCATAGTGTTTGCCTATGCAGTGAAGCAACGGCTGCCAAAAATTTGGTGGAACTCCAATGCCCCTTGCAAGAGCCGTAGAGGTCAGAGTCAGCCTCCTTAAAACAATGTTCTCATTATTAGGAAGTGGGTCTCCCATAGTGTTTGCCTATGCAGTGAAGCAACAGCTGCCAAAAATTTGGTGGAACTCCAATGCCCTTGCAAGAGGCATCGAGGTCGGAGTCAGCCTCCTTAAAACAATGTTCCCATTATTAGGAAGTGGGTCTCCCATAGTGTTTGCATATGCAGTGAAGCAATGGCTGCCAAAAATTTGGAGGGACTCCAATGCCCCTTGCAAGAGACGTAGAGGTCGGAGAGCCTCATAAAAATAATGTTCCCATTGTTAGAAAGTGGGTCTCCCATAGTGTTTGCCTATGCAGTGAAGCAACGGCTGCCAAAAATTTGGAGGAACTCCAATGCCGCTTGCAAGAGGCATCGAGGTCGGAGTCAGCCTCCTTAAAACAATGTTCCCATTATTAGGAAGTGGGTCTCCCATAGTGTTTGCCTATGCAGTGAAGCAATGGCTGCAAAAAATTTGGAGGGACTCCAATGCCCCTTGCAAGAGACGTAGAGGTCGGAGAGCCTCATAAAAATAATGTTCCCATTGTTAGAAAGTGGGTCTCCCATAGTGTTTGCCTATGCAGTGAAGCAACGGCTGCCAAAAATTTTGAGGAACTTCAATTCCCTTTGCAAGAGACGTAGAGGTCGGAGGGCCTCCTGCAAAAAATGCTCCCATTATTTGGAAGTGGATCTCCCATAGTGTTTGCCTATGCAGTGAAGCAACGGCTGCCAAAAAATTGGAGGAACTCCAATGCCCCTTGCAAGAGGCGTAGAGGTTGGAGGGCCTCCTGAAAACAAATTTCCCATTATTAGGAAGTGGGTCTCCCATAGTGTTTACCTATGCAGTGAAGCAACGGCTGCCAAAAATTTGGAGGAACTCCAATGCTCCTTGCAATAGACGTAGAGATGTTGATATGGTACATATGGTGGTGATGTGGTGGAGGATGAGGATGCCGAGAAGGAGGAGGACAAGAGTAAATAAACAAAATCAGGAAGCGTATACCCATGTCTGGGTGTGAAGACAGAGGTGCTTGGGAATAGAGTTAGACCTCCCCAAAAAAAGACACTGTATTTGAGTTTATGTTACGCTGCTATCATTCGGTGGTGTGGAGAAGCCTGGTCCAATCCAGCCCTTGTTCATTTTTATAAGAGTCAGCCTGTCAGCATTTTCAGTTGACAGGCGGATGCGCCTATCGGTTATAATTCCACCGGCGGCACTAAAAACCCGCTCTGACAACACGCTAGTGGCATGGCAGGCCAGGACCTCCAAGGCATAGAGAGCCAGTTCATGCCACGCGTCCAGCTTGGATACCCAAAAATTAAAAGGCACAGAGGAATCATGGAGGACGTTGGTACGATGAGCAATGTACTCCCTCACCATCTTCTGAAACTTTGCTCTCCTTGTGAGAGTACCCCCGCTTCAGGACCTGTAAGATGGGAGGGTCTAATAAAGCTGTCCCAGAACTTTGACAGTGTTCCCCTGCCTCTGCTGGATTGCATTTGTGGCTCTCTCGTCTGTACTCCTTGGTTGTCCAACGATCTGTTACCTCAGCCGCCAGTGTTTTCAGATGTGAATTTTTTTAATAATTCCGCAACAAGGGCCTTCTTGTACTGCCCCATTTTATTAGGCCTGTCCTGCAAAGGAATAAGAGACATAAAGTTCTCCCTGTAGCGTAGGTCTAGAAGCGTCACCAACCAGTAATGTCTGTCACCCAAAATTTAGACAACGCGAGGGTCATGGGAAAGGCACCGTAACCTGAACTCAGGCATGTGTGCCAGTCTGCAAAGAGGCAAGACTTCTGTGTCCTCACCAAGAGGACGAATGACCATGCTCTCTTCTTCATCCTCCTCCTCTTCCTTGTCCTTAGGCCATCCATGCTGAACAGAAGGTATGACAGTTGTGCAGGTAGTACCGTCTATAGCGCAGGAAATTAGCTCCTGTTCTTCCTCCTCTTCCTCATTGTCACTCAATCCATGTTGGGATGAGATGAGGCTGTGCTGTGTGTAATCACCCTGTATAATTCCTTGCTTCATCTCATCGTGCTCCGCGTGCAATGCATCCTCTTTAATTGAGAGCAGAGAGCGTTTCAGAAGACAGAGAAGCAGGATGGTAACGCTAATTATGGTGACATCGCCGCTCATCACCTTCCTTCCATCAGTCTTCAAAGTTTTGGAGGATGGTACATATGTCTGACATCCATGTCCATTCCTGAGGTTTTAAGTGTGGAGTCTGACCTGAATACCGATGGCCTTGTTGATGCTGATAGTCAACAACTGCCCTCTTCTGCTCACAAATCCTTCCCAACATCTGCAATGTAGAGTTGCAACGTGTGGGGGCATCACAGATCAGTCGGTGAGCTGGAAGCTGCAAACGCTGCTGAAGCACAGCAAGAGTGGCGGAAGCTGTAGCTGACAAAGACAAGGATGTGCTTGCTGATGGTGCTAGTTGAGAGTGTTCAACGACAGGTGCAGGGCGGGAGGCATCTTGGCATGCGCCATGGACAGGGGATTGGCGTGCACGCACAACAGCGGAACAAGCAGTGGTGTCACCCGCAGACACTGTTGCTGGACCCTGGGGTTCGGCCCACAAAGTTGGGTGCTTTGCTACCATGTGCCTGATCATGCTGGTGGTGGTCAGGCTGGTAGTTTTGCTACCCCTGCTGATGCTGGCTGGGCAGGTGGTGCAAATGGCCTTTTTGGGGTTATCGGCAGATTCTTTTAAAAACAACCAGACTCGGGAAGACCTAACAGTTGTACTGGCAACTTCCGTCGTATTGGCGTTACGGGGAAGGCTTTCCCGCCTTCTGTCTGCGGCCACCACACTGCTTCTTCCTGCCTGTTGTGGTGCTATGCCTCCTTCCCCCTGTGTGCTGCTGTCCTCGCTCTGCATGTCCTCCTGCCAGGTTGGGTCAGTTACTATATCATCCTCCACCTCGTCTTCCACTTCCGCACCCTGGTCCTCCTCCTGACTTTCTGGCAATTGTGTCTCATCATCATCCACCTCTTGTGACAGTTTCCCACTGTCACCTTCGTGTGACCGTGGCTGCTCAAATATTTGGGCATCGCTACATGCGATGTCCTCTTGCTCCGCTTCAAGTGGACCGGGCGAGGGGCCCTAATCTATAAATGGAAAAATTAACAGCTCTTCGGAGTATCCAAGTGTGGGATCAGTTGTCTCTGGGCACTCGGCATGGTGGGAGGAAGGAGGTACAGGGTGCGGAATATGCGCTCCAGACTCACGGCTACTGAGACTTGACCATGTGGAAGACAGGATGGTGGTGGTGGCTAAGTGACTGGAAGCATTATCTGCTATCCAACCAATAACCTTTTCACACTGCTCTGTGTTCAATAGTGTTGTTCTGCGGCCCCCTAGTAATTGGGAAGGTCAAGCAACAAGATGTGGGTGTTTGTTGTGGCATAATTTCAGCTTGCCCACGGCCTCGTCCTCTGCATGCACCATCACTTCCACTTCCCTGTCCCTTGCCACACGCCTCGCCGATTTTAAATGGAGGACAATATTTTCCACGTTCACTACTAATGACTGCATTTGAACCGCAGTGATATGTGATACGTGTGACGGAAAACCACAGTTTTAAATAGCTGGCCTGTAGGTTACTATTTTTCACAGCGACCTGGTGACAATAACTTCACTGACACACTGCAACAAAATTGAAATGGAGGCCAATATTTTCCATGTTCACTGCAAATTTCTGGATTTTTATCGCTGCAATATGGAAAGAATCTGGCAGTATCCTTCTGTGGCAACAAGCAAATGGAGCAGAAAAAAGGTGTTCTCTGGATTGCTTTTTAAGCAAATAATTAGGATTAAGATCAAAAAAATAATTATCCCTGGCCCCTGATACTTGGGGCTATTTGTAGAAATATCTAACAGCAGCAGAAGGCAGAACTGGAATGCAGCCTCTTGTGCTGTATGCACTGCAGTCTGCCACATACACTGCCTGCCTGCCTACCTCTGAGATATATATATATATATATATATATATATATATATATATATATGTTGTGTAATACCTAGACTAACAGGACGTTTAATGGACCCACTGCAGTCTGCCATATACACTGCCTGCCTGCCTAGCTCCTGCTATCACCTTCACCACTGAAAATATGCAGCTAGATTAGTCCTCAGAAGGACTGTTAGTTCAGATGTATATACATATATATGTTGTGGAATACCTACACTAACTAATAAACAAGCAAATCTCTCCCTAGTTCAGCAGCATCTCTCCCTACATTTCCTGTTTCCGGGGTAGACTGTGACGAGCATAGCGGCGCCAGGTCTGATATAGACCTGATGACGCTGTGCGGCCAGCCAATCACTGTAATGCCACAACCAACATGGCTACGGCATTACAGTGAGTGACAGGCAATCCCTGCATGTTCATTGGTTCTCTAAAGAGCACCAAACATGCAGGGAGGAGACCCGAGCTCCCACCCGAGCAACAAGGAAATACTCGCAGAGCGCTAATCATTTTGAGAATAGAGATGCTCGGGCGAGCACCGAGCAGTGGCGAGCACGCTCGCTCATCACTAGTTGATACCTTTTAATGGCTAACTGAAAAGATGGTAACAAGTTGCAAGCTTTTGAGACTATGCAGGTCTCTTCATCAGGCATAGTATACCACAAATCTGAAGAGTCACATATTGATACACAATGTGACACAGAAATAATGCAATAGATAAGACAGCTGATGTAAAGCAGAGCTATTACTGTGGGAGATATATAAACAGTTCTGATTGTAAATATTGGATTAGTTCATAGATAAGGACTGTGAAAGTTTTATTGTCCAGTGATTGAGGTCTGGTCCAGGGTTATGAGGACCACATTCCTTAGTTGATGTAGAATGACATAAATCCATGTGACACATTCATTCCTGCTCTGAATGTGTCAAAGGTCACCATCAGTTTATATTCCCAAACTTTTCTGTCTCTTTGAGATTTGAAATTACCTTTTAATACCAATTATTTCATGTCTGTGATGGTGTGATCAGGGAAACAAAAATGCTTGGCCACAGGTAGATCTATTTTTAGTTCTTTTATTGTGTGGCAATGAGAATTCATCCTTGTCCTAAGTTTTTGCTCTGTCTCCCCTACATACAAACCCCCTGATGGCCATGTGGTGCATATAATTAAGTACACTACATTAGATGTGATACAGCTGAAAGTACCTGGGATCTTATAGTCCTGATGTGAATTGGGAATCTTTATCTTGTCTGTGGTCGTTATACATGGACAGGTTTTACATTTTTTCTGGTTGGAGGGAGAGGTACCTGTAGCTGGTGGAGATGACAGGGGCTACCTGAAACACAGAGGTGGGGGGTCTGGAAATATGGATTGTAATCAGGCATCTTTTTGTAGTAAGGGTTGTAGTTTGGGCTAAATGCAAGACGCTATGTGTGGTGGAAAACTAACACTGCAGCAGTAATTGCAGCGAAAGATGGTCCTACAAAGTATTGACTTGGGGGCTGAATACAAATACAAGTCTCAAATTTCATATTTATATATTTTTTTAAATTTAGAAAGTCATGTATCATTTCCTTTACACATCACAAATAATTGCTACTTTGTGTTGGAATATCACTTCCCAAAATCCCAATAAAATATATTTAAGTTTAGTTTGTGGGTGTAACGTGAAAAATGCAGAAAAGTTCACGGGATATGAATACTTATTCAAGCCCCTGTATATTCACAGTAGGGAACCAGATAGAGGGACTGCCTTAGCTATAGAATGTGTATGGCTACCTATTTAAGGTGTCAGTAGCTGTAGGCCGACAGCTAGACCTCCTCAAACACATGCACACTCAGTTTGGGGGAGTATGCATGTCTTTTAACAGGGCATGTGTATTAGAGGCAGATTATCTCCCTGAATAACAAATTATTCGGCATGTTAAGGATTTTTACCAAGTTACTAAATTAATCCTGATCGATAGTTTAGGGAGTAGGATAGGTCAGACCTCCGGCGATCTCGAAGAGGTCTACTCCATTCATTCTTATGGGGCTGTCGGGGACAGTCGAGCTCTGTACTTTGCCATCTTCAGCAGTTCTATAGAGAATGAAGGGATTGGTGGTCCGCAATGTTTGACCTCATCCCAGAGATCGGTAGAATGGAGGTCCCAGTAGTTTAGACCCCCCAGTAATCAGTAAGTTATCCATTATCCTAATCTTTTTTTAAGAACGTAGGTTAAACAAATGTCGGCAAAACATACTCATCCAAAACATCGGATGGTCATCGGATTCAACAAAATCGCTTGGCTTGCAAATTTTAGTTTAATGTGTATGGCTACTTTTACCTTTAGCTTAAAGCAAGTATATAAATACGGTAGGGACAAAAAAAAAGTTAAATAGATAGAAATAAGATAAAATGTACAACATTATACATCAAATAATAAAACAAAATAATGATAATATTGTCAGTGAAGCGCTGTAGAATTAATGGCGCTATATAAGTGAGTAAAAGAAAGAAATTAATAAGTGATACTGGATATTTCGGTGCAGTTTCCTTTTAATAAGAACAAAGACTTATTCACATCTTGCAGGCAACACATGCGGAGGCTAAATAGTCACTTTGTGTTAGCAAATTGTTTTCCAAAAAAATGCACAAAAAAAACCCCGCCGTAGAGCAAAGTTACAAGTTTATTGTTCTTTAATAAATACAATAATCCCATTCATGTATACAATGAGCTCCTTCAACTAGTTCTAGAGAAATCACAGTTTTCTGCCCCAAAACACTTAGAAAATGAAAATATAGAGAACACTGGATAATGAGTAACATAAAGAACAGGCTAAAATCAACAAATGCAGAAATTAGATTTTTTTTTTTTTGGGTCATAATGCAATAAAACAAATTTACCAAAATGGAAAAAAAAACATTTTTAAAATCTTCAAGCTCTGGAACAAGATGCTAGTTTATAATTAAATTGAAGGGTTACTTTTTTTATATATATATATATAGTTGGAATATTTTCTTGTTAATTAGCAGCAATTTTCCTTTATATAGTTTATTAAACTTTATCAATGTTATGTTGTTAATGATTATTTTTATTTGCTGTTTTTTTTTTGTTTTTTTTTTACTTTTGTCTGTAACGTTGAAAAAAAAAAATAAGGTCTTGAAATTAAAATTCAGGTGGATTTAGAAAAAAAAATGGAAAAATAAAACAAATAATAAAACGATTAATCAGATTTATTTCCTAAAATAGATTTGATAATGTTTGAAATATTGTTCTTTTACATTAAAAAAAAAATAAAAATCCCACTTATAAGTGGCTTAGACTACAAACTATTTCCTAGTATTTAAAACTATTAAAATAGATTTAAATGCACAACACATTTATAAATATTTTCAATTAATTATTTACATTTTTTTTTTTTAGCGCTAAATAGCCCCAAAAATTGCTGCAAACGCCATTAAATTGAGTGGTATTAAAATAAAACAAAAAAAATGCAAAAAAATAAAAATAAAAAATTGCCAGTGTTATCTGAACTATTGAAGCACAATCAAATACAAAAAAAAAAGATTTACTTGTGCTGCTAATACCACAGAGCAAAGTTTTTGAAAGTTTCCATTATACTTTTTGGGAGTGTATTGGGCTTATTGTGTAAGGTTAAATGTCAGACTTAATCTTTGGTCCTCGACTATTTCTGTTTTCCAGAATATACGTCAGCTGTAACCCCTTTGCTGTCATAAAGAATGAGAATTGCTTTAATCTGTACAATTGGCAGGAAGGATTACACTGATCACTGGGATCGATGATTTAGCAGGAAACTTCCATAGATTTGACATTATTGTGGTCTGGGTTGCTGGTATTATTCACATCCATTCTGGTGTCTGTGTGGGAGCGGCCGCGGTTCCCCTCTCCAGTCTGAGATCGGCTTCTGTTACCGTCTCCGGTTTGGGAACGGCTCCTTGACCCTTCGTTAGTGTGAGACCGGCTTCTGTTGCCATCCATAGACGACACACTGGCTCCAGAGTTCGTTCTGGATCTCATCAGTCTGGTCATGCTAGCTGCAGGCACTGAAGAGACAGGAGAGGTTAGAGCTACGGGATTCACTCAGGTCTATGATATACTTATAGATATGAGGCAGTATTATACTACTATATTCTGATACATAAGGGCAGTATTATAGTAGTTTTTGTAGTTTTTGTACATAGGAGCAGTATTATAGTAGTTATATTCTTGTATATAGGAGGCAGTATTATAGTAGTTATATTCTTGTACATAGGGGCAGTATTATAGTAGTTACAGTTATATGAAAAAGTTTGGGCACCCCTATTAATCTTAAGCTTAATGTTTTATAAAAATTGGTGTTTTTGCAACAGCTATTTCAGTTTGATATATGTAATAACTGTTGGACACAGTAATGTTTCTGCCTTGAAATGAGGTTTATTGTACTAACAGAAAATGTGCAATCTGCATTCAAACAAAATTTGACAGGTGCATAAGTATGGGCACCTCACCAGAAAAGTGACATTAATATTTAGTAGATCCTCCTTTTGCAAAAATAACAGCCTCTGGTTGCTTCCTGTAGCTTTTAATGATTTCCTGGATCCTGGATGAAGGTATTTTTGACCATTCCTCTTTACAAAGCAATTCCAGTTCAGTTAAGTTTGATGGTCGCCGAGCATGGACAGCCCTCTTCAAATGATCTCACAGATGTTCAATGATATTCAGGGTCTGGGGACTGGGATGGCCATTCCAGAACATTGTAATTGTTCCTCTGCATGAATGCCTGAGTAGATTTGGAGTGGTGTTTTGGATCATTGTCTTGCTGAAAGATCCATTCCCTGCGTAACTTCAACTTTATCACTGATTCTTGAACATTATTGTCAAGAATCTGCTGATACTGAGTGGAATCCATGCGTCCCTCAACTTTAACAAGATTCCCGGTGCCGGCATTGGCCACACAGCCCCAAAGCATGATGGAACCTCCACCAAATTTTACTGTGGGTAGCAAGTGTTTTTCTTGGAATGCTGTGTTTTTTTGCCGCCATGCATAACGCCTTTTTGTATGACCAAACAACTCAATCTTGGTTTCATCAGTCCACAGGACCTTCTTCCAAAAAGAAATTGGCTTCTCCAAATGTGCTTTTGCATACCTCAGCCGACTCTGTTTGTGGCGTGCTTGCAGAAACGGCTTCTTTCGCATCACTCTCCCATACAGCTTCTCCTTGTGCAAAGTGCGTTGTATAGTTGACCGATGCACAGTGACACCATCTGCAGCAAGTTGATGCTGCAGCTCTCTGGAGGTGGTCTGAGGATTGTCCTTGACTGATCTCACCATTCTTCTTCTCTGCCTTTCTGATGTTTTTCTTGGCCTGCCACTTCTGGCCTTAACAAGAACTGACCCTGTGTTCTTCCATTTCCTTACTATGCTCCTCACAGTAGAAACTGACAGGTTAAATCTCTGAGACAGCTTTTTGTATCCTTCCCCTGAACAACTATGTTGAATAATCTTTGTTTTCAGATCATTTGACAGTTGTTTTGAGGAGCCCATGATGCCACTCTTCAGAGGAGATTCAAACAGGAGAACAACTTGCAAGTGGCCACTTTAAGTAGCTATTCTCATGATTGCATACACCTGGCTATGAAGTTCAAAGCTCAATGAGGTTACAAAACCCAAAAAAGTGCTTTAGTAAGTCAGTAAAAAGTAGGTAGGAGTATTTAAAACAAGAAAATGATAAGGGTGCCCATACTTATGCACCTGTCAAATTTTGTTTGAATGCAGATTGCACATTTTCTGTTAGTACAATAAACCTCATTTCAAGGCAGAAACATTACTGTGTCCAACAGTTATTACATATATCAAACTGAAATAGCTGTTGCAAAAACACCAATTTTAAGAAAACATTAAGCTTAAGATTAATAGGGGTGCCCAAACTTTTTCATATAACTGTATATTCTTGTACATAGGGGCAGTATTATAGTAGTTATATTCTTGTACATAGGGGCAGTATTATAGTAGTTATATTCTTGTACATAGGAGCAGTATTATAGTAGTTATATTCTTGTACATAGGGGGCAGTATTATAGTAGTTATATTCTTGTACATAGGAGCAGTATTATAGTAGTTATATTCTTGTACATAGGGGCAGTATTATAGTAGTTATATTCTTGTACATAGGAGCCGTATTATAGTAGTTATATTCTTGTATATAGGGATCAGTATTATAGTAGTTATATTCTTGTACATAGGGGGCAATATTATAGTAGTTATATTCTTGTACATAGGAGCCGTATTATAGTAGTTATATTCTTGTATATAGGGGCCGTATTATAGTAGTTATATTCTTGTATATAGGGATCAGTATTATAGTAGTTATATTCTTGTACATAGGGGGCAATATTATAGTAGTTATATTCTTGTACATAAGAGCCGTATTATAGTAGTTATATTCTTGTACATAGGGGCAGTATTATAGTAGTTATATTCTTGTACATAGGGGGCAGTATTATAGTAGTTATATTCTTGTATATAGGGGGCAGTATTATAGTAGTTATATTCTTGTACATAGGGGCAGTATTATAGTAGTTATATTCTTGTACATAGAGGGCAGTATTAAAGTAGTTATGTTCTTGTACATAGGGGCAGTATTATAGTAGTTATATTCTTGTACATATGAGTAGTATTATAGTAGTTATATTATTGTACATAGGAGCAGTATTATAGTAGTTATATTCTTGTATATAATAGCAGTATTATAGTAGTTA
Source organism: Phyllobates terribilis (assembly GCF_046119375.1). Classification (NCBI taxonomy): domain Eukaryota; kingdom Metazoa; phylum Chordata; class Amphibia; order Anura; family Dendrobatidae; genus Phyllobates; species Phyllobates terribilis. The sequence goes on from NW_027362764.1 coordinate 761,670,126, forward strand.
TATTCTTGTAAATAGCAGTATTACAGTAGTTATATTCTTGTACGTAGAGAGCAGTATTATAGTAGTTATATTCTTGTACATAGGAGCAGTATTATATTAGTTATATTCTTGTACATAGGGGCAGTATTATAGTAGTTATATTCTTGTATATAGGGGGCAGTATTATAGTAGTTATATTCTTGTACATAGGGGCAGTATTATAGTAGTTATATCCTTGTACATAGGGGGCAGTATGATAGTAGTTATATTCTTGTACATAGGAGCAGTATTATAGTATTTACATTGATGTACATTGAAGGAAGTATTATAATAGGTTGTTGTACATAGGGGAACATTGGATTATTGTAGATGTTATATTATTGTTTTATTGATAGGGACAATCTAAGTTCAGACAAAAGAAGGTGCTTTCATCAATATTTCACTTACTGTAGCCCATGCCTTGGACAAAGTATTTGAAGGCTTCAGCAAGCTTTGCAGGCTAAAATAAAAAAAAATATCTATGTTATTGAAGGATTATTATTTCTAGCCACATGATTTTTTGCATTTTTTGTGACACTAATTAGGTGATACACAAATTGAAAAAATAATCTAAAATTATTTTAGAAAAAAATATAATTACCTGAACGACTTGTGGAAATCCTCCACAGTCCGACATCTGTTGAGAAATAAGTAACAAAATTTTTCTTATTAATGAACATTTTTTTAAGATCATGGGTGAAAAAAATGCTGTGCCTGACTGATTTACGTAAAGGAGTTTTTTGGGGAAATATATATTGATAGTTATGGTTGTGTGATCGGCGGGGGCCTGACCTGATCCGAAATATAGATCATCAATGCATCCTCTTTACTGCACTCATCAATCGGAATAAGGATCTCTGAGTTAAAAGCTGAAGGCACGTAACTTCTGGTGTTGCACCTCGAGCCCCTTCATGCTTTTTATTGATGGAGGCCACTTGTCCGGAATGAGGGTTAGAACAGGTTACTTGATCCTACCTTTAGTAGTGTAGTCTTGGTTGGGTCCAGTTTTGAGTTGCATTCCACCTAAAATGTAAGGAAAAATAATAAATTAAACTTTTCATGTTTCTTTATTTTTTATGTTTTTGACAATTACATTTTCCATAGCGGCTTATTGAGTGGTTCTTGCTCGTTTCGGTGTAACCTTCTTCCAAAATAATAGCTATTAATGAGGCTGAAGAAGACTGCGTCCCGACAGATGGACCTCCAACATTCAACTGGTGGCATAAACCCGATGTCTTGGCCAACAGATTGAAATCTGTGTGGAAGAGTCATTCCGACTGTGGCCAACTTCTATCTTATTTCTATGACTTGTTGAACCCTCCAATAACTTTAGAGAAGACCTCTCACGGGTCAAAAGTGACCAGTTTTAATGCTTACTTAGTTGCCATAAGTATTTGTCTTCTTTTTAAATTCCACCATACAGAACAAGAGATATGGGGTCTTTTTATTTACGGCAAATTTTTATGGCTTTTTCCAAAGGAGTGTTGCTTACAGGGTAATTATGCAGTACAGTCTAAAGACACGCCCCAGAGGATCTTGTGAGCCATGCCCCCTTAGAAAAGAACATGAATTAGCAGTAAACACGTTTCTTGAACAATAGAAGATTAAATACTCAAGGGAACAACGGCAATAAAATAAGGTAAAAAACTGTCCACTTTTGACGGGGGGAGAGATCCTCTTTAACCAAGACATTTGTTCATCTGGATCTTTTACGTAAAATTCAACATTCAACCCTTGCATTTTCAAAGTTAATGGCTGAAGAATTGTTTAGCTGATACTTCAGTTAAAACAGTTTTATCAAGTCTATGGACGATGAAAACAGAAATCAATAAATCAATAGTCTGGTCCTTGGTATTGTCGTATGAGTCTTACAACTTACCACAGCATCCACGGCAGGAGAACTATCACCAACAACCAGCAAAGCAGGACACCTGGAGCACAGGGAGAGAAATGTTTAGATTAAGGAGTCTCCCAACTTATCTGCAGAAATATGTATGAAAGTTGTCCCCTTCATGGCCTGTAGGGGCCCTCAGGACTGAGGATCCTAATAATGTTTTTATGACCTGGACTCTCTAAATATATAATAAAATTTAAGTTAACATTAAAAGAACATGTTATCGCTCCCCACGTATATCATGTTGGAGAAACCATAGGTAGACAGGTTGAATTTTAAACTATCCCGTCCTATGTTTGCCCTGGGGGTCTGAAAGCTTCCTCTCCTCCTTTATCCATACATATGATATTCATTGGGGCATCGTTAAACATGACGGGCCTAAAGAATCCCCCACCCAGACAATTTGTAACAAAGGGCACAACTTTTGACTCCTCAGGGGTGGGGCTTACTGTGACATCTTTACCAGCTTTTAGCTGTAGCAATAAATTGATACACATTAGATTACATCACATTCTCTCACATTAAGTCCCCTAGACCCTTGATCTATATCTTTGAGAGATAAAATGTCATCTTATTTTACATAAAGGTTAGTCGAGTCGGACTTTCATTTACAAATTTTGGAATGTCTGATTGGGGCCTGATCATATGAAAGTAAGGTCTACAGTTGTGTCTAAGAATGAGGCCCCATAATGGACGACATTAGTAGGGTAGTAACAGCAAATATTAACATTCTACTGAGAACTTTTGAAAAACATGAAGAATATCGGCTTTTACATTCAAGACAAAACATAATCTGCTGATTCAGTTACAATTGGAAGGATTTATTAACTTACTTTAATGTTACTGCGTTTGTTCCAGGCACTGGACGTTCAATTTCTAGGTCTCTTCGACTGTGGAAAACCAAAAAATTGACCTCAATACTGGGATTTTCTTTTACAGGAATGTCAGTGCATTATTTTGTAGTCATTTTGTGCCAGCCACAAATATATATATATATTCTTGTATATAGGAAGCAGTATTACAGTTGTTATATTCTTGTACATAGGGGCAGTATTATAGTAGTTATATTCTTGTACATAGGGGGCAGTATTATAGTAGTTATATTCTTCTACATAAGGGGCAGTATTATAGTAGTTATATTCTTGTACATAGGGAGCAGTATTATAGCAGTTATATTCTTCTACATAAGGAGCAGTATTATAGTAGTTATATTCTTGTACATAGGGGGCAGTATTATAGTAGTTATATTCTTCTACATAAGGAGCAGTATTATAGTAGTTATATTCTTGTACATAGGGGCAGTATTATAGTAGTTATATTCTTCTACATAAGGGGCAGTATTATAGTAGTTATATTCTTGTACATAGGGGGCAGTATTATAGTAGTTATATTCTTCTACATAAGGAGCAGTATTATAGTAGTTATATTCTTGTACATAGGGGCAGTATTATAGTAGTTATATTCTTCTACATAAGGGGCAGTATTATAGTAGTTATATTCTTCTACATAAGGAGCAGTATTATAGTAGTTATATTCTTGTACATAGGGGCAGTATTATAGTAGTTATATTCTTCTACATAAGGGGCAGTATTATAGTAGTTATATTCTTGTACATAGGGGGCAGTATTATAGTAGTTATATTCTTCTACATAAGGAGCAGTATTATAGTAGTTATATTCTTGTACATAGGGGCAGTATTATAGTAGTTATATTCTTGTACATAGGGGGCAGTAGTATAGTAGTTATATTCTTGTACATAGGGGCAGTGTTATAGTAGTTATATTCTTGTACATAGGGAGCAGTATTATAGTAGTTATATTCTTGTACATAGGGAGCAGTATTATAGTAGTTATATTCTTGTACATAGGGGCACTATTATAGTAGTGATATTCTTCTACATAGGAGCAGTATTATAGTAGTTATATTCTTTTACATAGGGGCAGTATTATAGTAGCTATATTCTTGTACATAGGGGCAGTATTATAGTAGTTCTATTCTTATAAATAGGGGAGGTATTATAGTAGTTATATTCTTGTACATAGGAGCAGTATTATAGTAGTTATATTCTTGTACATAGGGGGCAGTATTATAGTAGTTATATTCTTGTACATAGAAGCAGTATTATAGTAGTTATATTCTTGTACATAGGAGTAGTATTATAGTAGTTATATTCTTGTACATAGGAGCAGTATTATAGTAGTTATATTCTTGCACATAGGAGCAGTATTATAGTAGTTATATTCTTGTACATAGGGAGCAGTATTATAGTAGTTATATTCTTGTACATAGGAGCAGTATCATAGTAGTTATATTCTTGTATATAGGGGCAGTATTATAGTAGTTATATTCTTGTACATAGGGGTAGTATTATAGTAGTTATATTCTTGTACAAAGAGGGCAGTATTATAGTAGTTATATTCTTGTATATAGGGGCAGTATTATAGTAGTTATATTCTTGTACATAGGGGTAGTATTATAGTAGTTATATTCTTGTACAAAGAGGGCAGTATTATAGTAGTTATATTCTTGTACATAGGAGCAGTATTATAGTAGTTATATTCTTGTACATAGGGGGCAGTATTATAGTAGTTATATTCTTGTACATAGGGGGCAGTATTATAGTAGTTATATTCTTGTACATAGGGGCAGTATTATAGTAGTTATATTCTTGTATATAGGGACAGTATTATAGTTGTTATATTCTTGTACATAGGGGGCAGTATTATAGTAGTTATATTCTTGTACATAGGGGGCAGTATTATAGTAGTTATATTCTTGTACATAGGAGCAGTGTTATAGTAGGTATATTCTTGTACATAGGAGCAGTATTATAGTAGTTATATTCTTGTACATAGGGTCAGTATTATTGTAGTTATATTCTTGTACATAGGAGTATTATTATAGCAGTTATATTCTTGTACATAGGATCAGTATTATTGTAGTTATATTCTTGTATATAGGGAGCAGTATTATAGTAGTTATATTCTTGTATATAGGGGGCAGTATTATAGTAGTTATATTCTTGTACATAGGGTGCGGTATTACACTAGTTATAATGTTGTATATACAGACATTATTGAAGGTTTTCTTACACATTATATTACAGCACAGTAATTTTTGTAACATACGTTATATCATATCAAATCTAAATGAAAATAACTGATACACTGAATACTTTAGATTGGTGTCTTCGCTATTACCTGTTGTATGACTTTACAAACAGGGCGAGATTATTCTGGTTGATGTCATTGAGGATGTGCTTTCGGTAGGTGTGCACTAGTTCGTGGTTATTGTGGATTTCATCCTAGATGCGCAAGGAAAAAAAAAAAAAAAAGAGTTAAGCTGAAATGATTAGATGCCGAACAGGCCCCGGACTCCGATGCAGTCATGAATTTCTGAAACTAGGTCAGTAAACAAGCGGCTTCACCCGAGGAGAATAAAAAACACATGAAACGACATCGACATGTCCTGGGGACAGAGACAGGATGCCGTGCTCTGCAATGTAGATAAAAGCTTATGTCTCCGCGTGTTACACACTTATTTTATAGTAACGCTGCATCACATAAAGGGAGAAGATTCTCCATTTCACTAAATGACCATCAACTGGGCCCCAAACAGTATATGGCTCCCCCGTTAATTATATGCTTATTCATACTATTTTTTGTCTTCGGATTTGGGGCCCAGTAAAGCGACTGCATCCTAAAAACCTAACTTGACGCTCCTGGGTCCTAATGCAAAATGTGTAAGCAGTCCCATGTATTGGGGATGTTATAGAAAAAAAAAAGTTTTTCTGGGGGCGTTCCTGAATGTTTGAGGGAGTGGAGCTTTTATGGTGGTCCTTTGTTCAGGGCTGAAAGAGGAACTGTCACCAGGTCAAAAGTGGGCAGTTTTGCTTTTATTACATTCTCACTGCTCCTCTGAGTATTCTGTGATTTGTATTTTTTTAATCCACCATACGGTTCCAGAGATATTGGCCTTTTTATTTAGTGCTAATTTTATTGGTCTTTTACCAAAGGGGTGGTATTAACGGAGTAATTATACAAAGCAGCCTAAAGACACGCCCATGAGGATCCCGTCAGCCACGCCCCCTAGTAAAGACCATAAAAATCAACACTAAATATAAAGGCCTATATCTCTAGAACCATATGGTGGATTTGAAAAAAAAAACAAAAAGTGTAATACTCAGTGAAGTAGTGGGAATAAAATAACAGCAAAACCGGACACCTTTGACCTGATGATAGGTCCTATTTAAATATACAGGCTAGATGATGAGCTGCATGAGTCATTGGACACTTTCTTAATTTCAGGCTTCAGGTGTCAACAAGTCCTCATCACACAATTTTCCAGATTGTAATAATGTCAGCAAAGAATTATTAAAAAAATAAAATACCAAAAAATTTCAATATATTAAGTATATAAAAAATGTTGCCAGACTGCGACTAGTACTGACTTATATAAATTTTGTAAATCCCCATTAAATTCTTGAATAACATAAACTCACCTTGGAAAATAAATGTGAAATCACCATGTCGGGCAATCCATGGGTAAGGCCAGAGAGCTGTGAAACAATACATAAAAAAGTTATAAAGACTTTATTTTTTAAAAAAAAGGAGTTTTCTGGAAACCTAAATAATGAGTATTAACTGTGCTCAGTGGATCCTTCACTGGCCATTTGCCCCATTAGGATACAATATTTAGCAATATGGATATGTCCAATTAATGGATGGTTTAGCATTAATGCCGCCCTGGCTTGGAATGCCCCTAATCCCACATAGAAAATCCCATTTCCTGGCTCTTTTTTCTGTCCAGGACATCCCCAACTGTTTCCAAAAAATTGGTTTCCGTGTGGAAATGTCATAGACAAGGGCACCCTGATGTGGTTGAAGAGAAGACCCACCATAACAAGTGTCTCTTTCTCTTAAAATATGGTGCATTCTTGATATGTGGACAACCACTTTGCCCCCTTAAGGGTCATTAATATTATCAGGAGTCCTGTGGGGTCCATTCGGGGCGCCCCTCGAGTGCTGATAGAATAAGCAGTTCTCACTCCAGAAGAGTAGATGGATCAATGTATTAGATTGTTCCTCCTTCATACAGCAAAGCAAATGTATAATAATCATTACGAGAGACGACTTATAGAAATAAATTTGAGAGAGCCCAAAACGCGTGGGTTCAATTTACCTTGGTGGCTGCCCAGTCCATCCAGCCCTCGGCACAGGGGTTAATATTAATGAGAACCAGGCCTTCCACCATGCTGGGGTGGTTCAGCTGGAACAGAAAGAATTGTTTATGCAGATCAGTAATTCAGTAACTTTCCACCGACAGAACGACAAGCTGCGTTTCACATGGTGGAGTCGCTGCAGCTGGAGCTGACGCACATTTCCGAGTTGGTTTGTTGTGAATTACGGAAGTCTTCTAATCCCTTTAATGGATCTTAATGAAAACTTTATATCCCGTGGAGAAAATAAAAACTTGGATTACACTTGTGCGCAGATGTAGATGTTTTATGTGAGATACAGAAGACTTGATTAGCACAACCCTTGAATATTTTACAATCTGAAAAGTTGGCTTAAAGGGGTTTCCCCATTCATGGGAAGTGATAAGCAGCTAAGCACTGATTGGTGAGGGACCCCTATGATTGCCAAACTACCAAAATTACATTTCTGCACATTACCAATAACATCCAGGTCGGAAGAACAGAAGGAACAAGGCGAAAAGGTAGAGCAGCAACCCAATCAAGATAACGATGGAGAAGACCCTGATGGACCTATCTAGGCTTGCACAAGATCTATCTTCCTACAGATCGTTCCTCCATCAAGTCGACATGGCTCGAAATCGAGCCGAAGGCCATTAAATAAGTAATAAATATCATTAACATCCAGGTCGGAAGAACAGAAGGAACAAGGCAAAGAGGAAGACCAGGAATCCGATGGCTTGAAACAATCAAGTTAATGGTGGAGAAGACCCTGATGGACCTATCTAGGCTTGCACAAGATCTATCTTCCTACAGATCGTTTCTCCATCAAGTCGCCATGGTTCGAAATCGAGCCGAAGGCCATTAAATAAGTAATAAATATCATTAACATCCAGGTCGGAAGAACAGAAGGAACAAGGCAAAGAGGAAGACCAGGAATCCGATGGCTTGAAACAATCAAGTTAATGGTGGAGAAGACCCTGATGGACCTATCTAGGCTTGCACAAGATCTATCTTCCTACAGATCGTTTCTCCATCAAGTCGCCATGGTTCGAAATCGAGCCGAAGGCCATTAATTAAATAATAAATATCATTAACATCCAGGTCAGAAGAACAGAAGGAGCAAGGCAAAGAGGAAGACCAGGAATCCGATGGCTTGAAACAATCAAGTTAATGGTGGAGAAGACCCTGATGGACCTATCTAGGCTTGCACAAGATCTATCTTCCTACAGATCGTTTCTCCATCAAGTCGCCATGGTTCGAAATCGAGCCGAAGGCCATTAATTAAATAATAAATATCATTAACATCCAGGTCAGAAGAACAGAAGGAGCAAGGCAAAGAGGAAGACCAGGAATCCGATGGCTTGAAACAATCAAGTTAATGGTGGAGAAGACCCTGATGGACCTATCTAGGCTTGCACAAGATCTATCTTCCTACAGATCGTTCCTCCATCAAGTCGCCATGGCTCGAAATCGAGCCAAAGGCCATTAAATAAATAATACATATCATTAAAATCCAGGTAAGGATTACTGAGGGTCTGCAGATGGCCCCCCAAGATCTTAATGCTTTATAAGACTCCCTTTAACCTAAGGAGTAAGTGATATTCAAAAAGGGCAGATAAAAAATGTTTTAAAAAAAAATACAAAAGAATCTGAATTAAAACAGCATCTCGATGAGTGATACTTACAGCAAATCTTGTGAGGATATAGGCACCAGCTCCGATTCCCAACCCAAGGATACTCTTTAAACTACAAGCACAAAAAGAATGATACATCACATTCTGAAGAAAGTACAGAAGTCTCCGCATTACCTACAGGTGGCACTATCTAACCAAGAGCTCAAAGACAAAAATACAAATTCCTAAACTTTTGTTGTTCTATCCCTATATCTAAAATTCCTGCTCAAAACTAGCTTCCAGTAGCAGCACCAGGTGATGTGACCAGTAACACCTCTTTTAGCTCCGTCTCCGAGGAGTCTAAATGAAATCAGAAACTTGCCCAGAATTAGAAGGGAAGGCACTCAGGGTCTCAAATTAAACCTATGTGCACTGCCACCCCATTAACCCTAATTTTGGGCAAACCCATAAAGTTTTCCAAGCCAGTAGCTCATTTGGAAAAGACTTAGGGCTCCCATAATGATAGGTAAAAGTTCCCATTAGAGGGACATCCCTTATTTTTTCAACTTTTGGGAAAAGGTTATACATAGGATATAGAGATCTAGAAAAATGAATATATATGAGTCCTTACCCCAGCTGCTGTACAACACCAGGTAACATTTCAGCCAGTTGGTCCATTGAAGGATATACATACCTGAGCAAAATAAAATGTATTTATTAGCATTTTTATTCTCTTGGTTTCTGCCAGTGGCGCTATTACCGCCAGCCACATGACCTTAGTCTTCAATCCGATGTCCCTAGTTCTAGTAATCAACACAATCGATTGATTCCAATTAATCTGTAACCTCCACCTTCACCATTGTATTAGATACCTACAGACCCTACCAACAAAAGGTCAATGGGTCTACTTAGACTTCTCTAATCAAAGGAAATTCTGGCCACTTGTTTTAAGATTGGTGACCACTCAGACCTCAAAATAATTAAGAAATATTGAAAAGCATGATTACTCTCAGGTAATGTGGATGGGGAATTCATTATTCACAGCTTCTGTGGTCGGACCTCCTTTGGTCAACCTTTAACTACACTCTATAAAAAGAAGAGAACCCAATGGCCATCAGCCACTGACTTCTTTGACAACCCCATATCCCGTCTTGGGATGGAAGGAGAACCTCTACTTCCCCACCAATATAAAGTGTAATTTATCCAAAAAGAAAATTAGTAATTGGCCTCATTGTTTGTTGATGTCCAGAATCGATGCCAAAAATAGGACTTTCCTCGTCACTGAGCCGTACTTATCTGTGATTTCCCGAGCAGCAATCCTGAAGACGCTAATCATTGCTAAATCTTAATTCTGATAAGTCTCATTGAACCTGACAGGGCTTAGTGGTCCATTAACCTCCTATTTTCCAAAGTCACTAATCTGGGGAGAGAAACAAAATAATAATCATCTCATTACGCCCTTACCCGGCTGGGAAAGAAGCAGCTCCTTCGTTCTGACCGGGCGCGTCCACATGGCACACGGAAAAATGCTGTGTGATTTCGTGCATGTCTTCATAGTTAAACAAGGAGTTGAAGCACGTTTTATCTGTACGTTAGGAAAAAAATATGCAAAGTCGTTAGTATAGTTTTGAAAAATTCCGAAAAGGTGAAAAATGTTGGACAACTAGCACTTGTGGGAAGTCTTTACAACCAGACTGTTGTATATGTACACTTGGTTCAAACAACGGAATTGGTTGCTTTAGGTACGTCTTTGGCATGATGATGCCACAAAGCATGGTTTTCTATTGGACTTTGGGTGAACCTAATGAAATTACACAACAACAACAGTTGATTTTGGCCGTGGCACATCACTCATAAAGAATTTATGGTACTTGAGCTCAACAAAGCATGAAAACACCATAAAAGTCATTATGCCTCACAGATGCTCAGGTGCCACCACAAAAAGCAGAACCTACCTTGTAGGACCTACTAATAAAAAAGGGTCACTCTATGCGATGACAGCAATGGTCTTGTGATGTCCTGCCACCATGTCCTTGGGTGTCTTTGGAATTGGACACTACTGAAGTGACTCAAAGTTACCAAGACGTGGATGCCATCCAAGGATTCACTAAAGCATAGACAGTATCCAATGGGTCCACCATAGAATACATACTGCTTTAATGGGCGACGTTACTAGACTAGGGGCCATCAAATAGATGGACACTAGGGTTGAGCAAAATGATTCACAGGACCCTGGTCCAGCTGCCACTGAGGTTGAACCAGAGATCTGCGAACCTCCTCCTACCTGTCGGCATCCACAGCTACTTTTATGATTAGTTGGCCCGGCACGAAGCCATGCCAGCATTATGCCGCAATGATTATGTTGGAGCCAATTCTACTGACATGGCTGCTTAGACCACGGTCCTGCGAATCTTTGTGCTCAACATGACATGATTAAATGCTATCCCAAAGGTTGACCAAGCAGGTGCAATCCTTACGTGGGGACAAGGGATTTTCAACTATACCATCTACCCCAAAGGATCATTGAGTTTGGATATTACTCCACGAGCTCACCAGGAAGTTCACACTATGGCCTTGGGTCACCAAAGAGAAGATGGTATGAGGAAACCATCCCTAGAGAGTGGACACGATTTCTCAAGGTGACCAATGAGTGGTTGCCCTAGGCATTTAGTCAAGTCAAGATGGATCCCCTAAGTGTCCGTGCATTCAGTCTTACAAGATTTGGAGGCTTTATATAAGTCCAATATATCTAGAAACTATTCAGAAACCATAGAGAAGTTCTAAAGTAAAAAAAAAAAACCATTGCTTACGATTTAGTCCAATATCATGGTATGTCAGGATGACAGGCCGGTTCTGTCTTGGCGTTCCACACATGGTGACATGGACGATTCCATGAGCTGTTTCAATGTCATGCTCCTGAGGAAGATACCAGAAAAGTTTTTATTAATTATCATATACATGATTGACCATGGCCTCGCATCTGAAATGTCCAAGGCAGGACCGGACATCAGCCCAAACTTCAAGACCCCCTATGACACTGCCCAAGTTTGTTTTTTCTAGAAATCAAGAGGAGCTATTGAGTGCATGTCCAAACCGATGTTATTGTACGTAATAACATTATGTAGTATATTTTATATTTAGCTGTCAAATAAAGACATCAGTGTAATAGACAGCAAATGGTAGGAAGGCGCCCTGTTGAAGGTTTTGCTTTAGGGCCCAGTAGCCTTAAAGGACTTCATTTGCTTTGGTTGTTAGAAAGGACCCTTGATAAACAGCTGATCACAAGAGTGTCCAATGATCTGCTGTGATCTGTGGGGAAACCTGGCAGTAAGAGTTCTATTTCCCTGCAGCGCCTCCGCAGGAGAAAAGAAGCATTACACTGTGTCTATTTAAATCATCAGGTTGTTTTTGTAACGCAGGACAGGACAGATCCTCCCAAAAGAGAGAGAGAAGCTCTTTGTAGCTGAGATTAGTATCCTGAACAGGGGACCCCCCTCTAATAACTGGGAATTTTCCATTATAATTATTAAAAAAAATGGTTTTCTATATCAGACAACCCCATAAAGTTATGCCTGAGGTTCAACAGTTAACTCTGCCTGTACATAAGTACTTTAAAGAAAACTGGACTGAACTGCAATACCACGCGCAACCTGTGGACAGGGTGGCACTATTCTTGGAAGAAAGCAGCCATGTTTTTTTAATCCTGGAAAAGCACTTTGGAGGTTGTGCAAATCTTAGCTACATGTAATGGTCATCTATCTATTATCTATCTATCATCTATCTATTATCTATCTATCATCTATTATCTATCTATCTATCTATTATCTATCTATCTATTATCTATCTATCATCTATTATCTATTATCTATCTATTATCTATTATCTATCTATTATCTATCTATCATCTATCTATTATCTATCTATCTGTTATCTATTATCTATCTATTATCTATCTATTATCTATCTATTATCTATCTATTTATTATCTATTATCTATATATTATCTATCTATCTATCATCTATTATCTATCTATTATCTATCTATTATCTATCTATCTATCATCTATCTATTATCTATCTATCTGTTATCTATTATCTATCTATCTATCTATTATCTATTATCTATCTATTATCTATCTATTATCTATCTATTATCTGTCATCTATCTATTATCTATCTATTATCTGTCATCTATCTATTATCTATCTATCTATTATCTATCTATTATCTATCTATTATCTGTCATCTATCTATTATCTATATATTATCTATTATCTATCATCTATATATTATCTATCTATTATCTATCTATTATCTATCTATTATCTATCTATTATGTATCTATTATCTATCTATTATCTATCTATCTATTATCTATCTATTATCTATCTATTTAGTAGCTATCTATCTCTATCTATCTTGTTATCTATTTCACACTTTATCATATAGTTGCTCCTGATAAAAGTCCTTTGATTCAATTAAATCCGTCTGGACAGACCTAATAAACCCTGAAAAAGCTCCCTGCTCGTGTCTCCATAGAGATATAGATTATATGTCGCGCCTCTGACCTGTCAATGCGCATTTGCAAAGTTTTACTCTATAAACTCCATCTGCATGATTTGATACATTGTGTTATCTATGGAACAATGGAAGGAACAAGCAGAGAAAATACCATAGTAATAGTAATATTCTATGGCAAAAAAACAAGAATATTACAAATTATTGTGCAGTTCATCAATTGTATCAGAGCTGGACGAGGTATTTACCTGTCTGTATTGTACAATGGGAAAACAATGGGGCAAGTTTAGCTGAAGTCCCATGTAAAGTCATAAATAGCTTTAATAGATGACGCAGTTTGCTCTGATACATTTAGATAAATCAGCATTTTTTTTTGCATGGAATTTGCTATAGAGTGCTGCCCACTTTTTTTTTGCATTTTTTTGCTTGTTTAGATAGATAATAGATATATGGATATATACATAATATAGATAGATCTATAAATAGATAGATAGATAATAGATAGATAAATAGATAGATAGATAATAGATAGATAGATAGATAGATAGAGGGATAATAGATAGATAATAGATAGATATATGGATGGATAAATAGATTTATAGATAGATAGAATATAGATAATAGTTAGATATATGGATATATAGACAGATAATAGATAGATAATAGATAGAGAAATAGATAATAGATAGATAATAGATCGATAGATATATGGATAGATATATGGATAGATAAATAGATTTATAGATAGATAATAGTTAGATATATGGATATATATAGATAGATAATAGATATGAGATGTAAGATAATAGAGATAGGTATATAAATAGATATATAGATAATAGATATAGATAGATACATAGATTGATAGACAATAGATAGAGAGATCAGTAATAGATAGATAGATAGATAGATGATAGATAAACTCCACACATTTTGCCTATTAATGGAGTACTGCCTCTTCTTATCTTTATATATCTGACAGATTATGGGATTCTTAGTCTAGGAAGTTTTCACCATGAGTTTTTTTTTAATTTTTTGCATTTTTGGCAATTTGTGCTGCTCAATTTTTTCTATTTAGATGTATAGATAGATAGCAGGTGATACAATAGGGTAATGCACAGACCATATATACATATATACAGGCAGAGACTCTCACTTACTTCATTAGTAGTATAGAAGACGCAGTCATCCACATCCAGCACCATTATGGAGGAGTGAGATGAGGAGCAGCGTGTGACCAGTGCTTACACGGAGGTCCCATGTAACAGGCTTATATAGCCCGCCTGCTGCTCTGCATAAGCTAGCTCCCAGCATGCACCACCTGCACAACAAGCTAAGTTGGGATGAGGATGTTCTTAACCTTGATCTGTGTCAAAGGTTCATCATATGTCAAACGCCCTCCCAATCCAGCTCAGACACCAAAACAAGGTCAACCTCTGAAAAAAGATGGGGGCACCCATGCTGGCAGCGTGCCACAAGGATAAATCCCCTCCATCGCCAGTTAAGAAGGGCACGGCCAGGGATGTAGAGCAGCATCCCACAGAGTATAACACTACAACAACATGTGATTCTGATTAGTCCTGGCAGGTCTCAACTATGACGCTGGGCCACCACAGGGTCAACTAAGTCCGACCATCCCGAAAATCTAGGAAGATCAAATATAGAATCCAATCCAATCAGAAAAGGTTATCATGACTTGGTAACATTAGGTAATACTTAAGATTGTAAACTTAGAAATGATCATTTAGGACAACGCCTGTCCATATGCCCTAATATCAGGTACTACCGATTAGTCAGAGCAGGGCGCCACTGAAAAGAGAAACTCCATTCTGGAGGGCACAGCGCTAATGAGTATTACTATTCACTTGAATTGGGGTCATGTAATACCTAATCTCTCCAATAGCAGCTACTGCAGGAAAAATGTCCGTCTGCTGCAGATCCCCTCAATCACAAGGGGTCTTCATTTAGAGGTTGTCACAATAGGTGAACAGCTAGAAAAAAAAGTGTCCCCGGAAACAGCACTTCTCCTCCCCATGAGCAGTGTTTGGTATTACAGTAGTAGATAACTTGGGGTTATATTTGACTCATATCCTTCCTTCACTCCCTATATCTTACTGTAGCTAATCAGTCTCAAACTTACTAAACCATCCCCTCTCCAATCCATCCTGAATGTGGCAGCCAGGATCATATTTCTGTCCAGCTGCTACACTGATGCCTCTACCTTGTGCCAGTCATTGAACTGGTTGCCCATCTGCTGCAGAGTCCAATATAAACATATCATTCTCATCCACAAAGCTCTGCACAGTTCTGCACCACCCTGCATCTCCACCCTCATATCCGTCTACCAACCTACCCGTGCTCTTCGTTGATCTAAGACTAACATCCTTTATAATCCGAACCTCCCACTCCCATGTCAAAGACTTCTCTGGTGCTGTGCCAGTTCTTTAGAATACTTTACCCGAGACAATCTGGTTAATTCCCTGTCACAGTTTTAAGTGTGAAATAAAAAAAAAATTCTGTAGATTGACCTATCACCTAACTAATCTAACTATACCCTGTTCTCCTTTCCTAAATTTTCCACAGAATCTGTTCCCACACCCTCCATGCACTCAATAGCACTTTGTGGCAGGTTCGCTGGAGTGTGAAGCATCAAATTCATTAAGAGGAACACGCCACTTCATAAATTTGGGGCATCTTCTCAGTGGTGTGCACCTCCGTTCATCTCACCAGAAATGCTAGTGGACTGAAGTGGCATTTCTCGAGTAAGAAATTCCGACACTTTTAATGAATTTGACGGGCTGGCGAGCAGGGCCCTCGCTCCTCGATAACTGCAGAATTATCTGTTACTCTGTAATGCCTTATATTGTCTTTGCATGTATACATGATTTGTAAAGTGCTGCGGAATATGTTGGCGCTATAGAAATAAAATTATTATTATTATTATTATTATTAAAGAACTGCATCAATGATTTTAACATTTAACATATAGGTACGTCAAAGGTCATCTCCCTGCATTTGATGCAGACTCCGGCACTGAGCCCGCATCTTTCCCTGCACATGACAGCTGATCTGATCACCAGTTAAATGCTGCTGTCCGTCACGGACAGCGGCATTTAACACGCGCCGGTTGGAAGCGCGTCACAAGCCCCGCCGATGGTCGCCCCTGTCAAGTGATCAGGGGGTGCCGATGGGTTGTCATAACAGCCGGGGGTCTGCAAAAGAGTTCCATGCCTGTCATTGTGAATCTCCTATGAACGCTGGCCCGTGGCCGGCATTCATTGGAGATAGTGATTTCTGCTATACATAACAGTGCTGGAGCCCTGCTGTGTGTAGCACAAGCGATCAGATGATCACAGCTTCTAGTCTCCCATAGAGACTATTGAAGCAAGTAAAAAGTAAAAAAAATAAGTTTTAAAAAATATTAAAAAGATAAAAAAACACAAAAGTTCAAATCACCCCCCTTTCGCCCCATTGAAAATAAAACACTAAAAAAAAACACATATTTGGTATCGCTGTATTCAGAAATGTCCGAGCTATCAAAATATAAAGTAAGTTAATCAGATTGGTAAACGGCGTAACGATAAAAAAAATCGATATACCAGAATTAATTATTTTTGGCCGCCGCAACATTGTAATAAAATCCAAAAACGGGCGATCAAAACATCGTCTCTACCCTAAAATGGTATCAATAAAAACATAAGCTCGGGGCGCAAAAAAAAAAGCCCTCATCTGGCCCCATATCCCAAAAAATGGAGATGCTACGGGTCTCGGAAAATGGTGCCATAAGCAATTCTTTTTTCTTACAATTTTTTTTTTCACCACTTAAATATAAAAGAACCTACACATGTTTGGTATCTATGAACTGCTACTGACCTGGAGAACCATGATGCAGGTCAGTTTTAGCATTTAGTTAACGTGGTAAAAAAAAAAAAAGCAATTGTGGAATTGCACTTTTTTATGCAATTTCACAGCACTTGGATTTTTTTCCCGTTTTCCAGTACACTATGTGGTAAAATCAATAATGCAATTCAAAAGTACAACTCATTCCGCAAAAAACAAGCCCTCACACGGCCATATTGACGGAAAAATAAAAAAGTTATGGCTCACGGAAGAAGGGGAGGAAAAAACAAAAGGTCAAAAACAGAAAATCGCAAGGTTGGTTGAGGGAAACCTCCTCGTACTAACCCCATAACTCTCCTCTTGAGGGGCAGTTCTTGGATTTCATAGTTTGTCCTACAAGAGTTTGGAAAGTTTAATGTTAGTATTGCACTTTACGGTAAATATACAGGAATCCATGGAGGAGAGAGGACAAGCACTGGTAGGCGTACAGTCTAATCTCCCTATGTTCATTTTCTGTAGGTTCGGAGGCAATCTAAACAATTATAGGAAGAACATAAAGACTCCATGTAAATGTTGTCCGAGGTTGGGTTCGAACCCACGACTCCACCGCTATTATTGTGTCCAGTAAGGTTATTATATGGGGAGAAATGAAGCAATTGCCACATATTTGGGCATCATTCTACACTTTAATCTAACACCCCTTTCAGTACATTATCCATAGATGTCTTGAGAAATGCTGCAGCCACAAATGTCCCCATAGATGTTCCCATAAAGTGTTTTTATCTACAAATTCCCCATAAATTTCTTATCTAAAAATGCCCCCAGTATCTTATCAACGAATGTCCCCAATAAGTATTTAATCCATAAATGCCCCATGAGTGTCTTATCTAAAGTTGCCCCCAAAAAGTGTAATGTCCAAGGATTCCCAATAATAGTCTTATCTATAGATTTCCCATACATGTGTATGTGCAGATGCCCCCAATGGGTATCTTATCCACAGATGATTGATAGATAGAATGGTATGGTGCTGAGAAGGATCACCGGTGACCCTCTACCCCATTAGCCAGGAGTAACCGCCCAGCAGTGGGCATATATAACAAATCACCAAGTTAAAGGGTTGTCATACATGTGAGTATCACTCGCCACAAAATCTAATACCTCTTTAAGTCCCATGCTTAGTGACAGGACGTCCACCTGTGCGCAATCTAATGTCACATGTCTGTCAGTATATACACTTTACCTTTTCTGAAAGGCCACAGAGGCTGCAACACCATTAACAAGAGGCACCACTAACCAAACAACACCATAAAGACCAAGGAGATCTCCAGACAACACCATGAAGACCAAGGAGATCTCCAAACAACACCATGAAGACCAAGGAGATCTGCAGACAACACCATGAAGACCAAGGAGATCTGCAGACAACACCATGAAGACCAAGGAGATCTCCAAACAACACCATGAAGACCAAGGAGATCTCCAGACAACACCATGAAGACCAAGGAGATCTCCAGACAACACTATGAAGACCAAGGAGATCTCCAGACAACACCATGAAGACCAATTAGATCTCCAGACAACACCATGAAGACCAAGGAGATCTCCAGACAACACCATGAAGACCAAGGAGATCTCCAAACAACACCATGAAGACCAAGGAGATCTCCAAACAACCTGAAGACCAAGGAGGTCTCCAGACAAGTCAGGGACAAATATCTTGAGAAGTACAAGTCACGGTTGGGTTATAAAAAAATATCCCAATCTTCGATGATCCACCCGAGCACCATCAAATCCATTATTATCAAATGGGAAGAACATGGTACCACAACAAACCTATCAAGAGAGGGCACTCACCAAAACTTTCAGCCCGGGCAATGAAGACATTAATCAGAGAGGTATCTCAGAGACCAAAGGTAACCCTGAAAGAGCTGCAGCGTTCCCAAGCAGAGAATGGAGTATCTGTCCATATGACCACAATAAGCCGTACACTCCATAGAGGTGGCCTTTATTGAAGAGTGGCCAGAAAAAAGCCTTTACTTACACCAAAAATTGTAAGGATCGTTTTGAGTTAGCCAAAAGGCACGTGGGAGAGTTCCCAAATGTATGAAGGAAGGTGCTGTGGTCAGATGAGACCAGAATTTAATTTTTGGCCATCAAGGTAAAAGCTATGTCTGGCGCCAAAACAACACAGCTCATCGCCCCAAGAACACCATTCCCAAAGTGAAACATGGTGGTGGTAGCATCATGCTGTGTGGGTGTTTTTTGGCAGCAGGGACAGGGAAAATGGTCCTAGGGAATAAGATGGATGGTGCAAAATACAGGGATATTCTTGCGCAAAACCTGTTTCAGTCAGTCAGTGATCTGAGACTCAGACGGACGTTTACCTTCCAATAACACAATGACCCAAAGCGTACTGCTAAAGAACATTCGAGTGGTTTAAGGGAAGACCTTAATCCAATTGACAATCTGCGGTCAGACTTGAAGATTGCTGTTCACCAGAGGAAACCATCTAACTTGAATGATTTGGAGCAGTTTTAGCTTGAGGAATGGACAAAAATCCCAGTGACCAGATATGGAAAGCTGATAGAGACTTATCCAAAGAGACTTGCAGCTGTAATTGCCGCAAAAGGAGTCTCCACAAAGTACTGACTTTAGGGGGTGAATAGTTATGCGCACTGAAGTTTTCAGTAATTTTGTCCTATTTGTTGTTTGCTTCACAATAAAAAGAAACCAAATATTCACAGTTGTCTGCATGTTCTTTACATGAACTGATGCAAACGCTGAAAAAAAAACGGAAATTTCAAGTGGTGAGGAAGCAAAACACGAAAAATGCCAAGGGGGTGGATATTTCTGATGGCAGCCCTGGCCTTCATTGCAATCAGCCAGTGTCCTTATATTATCTCCTAGAACGGACCTCGGCAAAGTGCAGACCAAGACAAATGAAGGTTTGCAAATAGTGGCCCATGGGCTGCACCATGGGGGCTCATGCTGTGTATAGGGAGGCTATGTGGGGGCTCATACTGTATAAAAAGGGTATCTGGAGCGGCTCATACTGTATTTAGGGTGGCTCATACTGTATACAGGGGGCTCATGCTGAATATATGGAGGGCTGTGTTTTGGCTCATACTCCATATAGGGGTGCTGTGTGTGGTCTCATACTGTATATAGGGGTGCTGTGTGGGGCTCATACTGTACATAGGGGCTGTGTGTGGATTCATACTGTTTATAGAGGGTGCTGTGTGTGGGATCATACTGTATATAGTAGCTGTGTGGGGGCTCATGTTGAATATATGTGTTGACTCATACTATATATAGGGGTTCTGTGTGTGGGATCATACTGTATATAGGGGGCTGAGAAAAACCAAAGACAAGCAAAATACCCAAATATCTGGAAGTAAATGGGTAAATTGCACAGTGCAAAAATAATGATAAATAATAAAGGGTATTTAGTTAACATAATTTTGATCAAAATAATGTAAAAGCCATCCCACCACGTCACGGTAACCCTTACGGGACAGTCCTAACTCTAATATTAAAACCTTACCATTTGTCAAGTGACGTAAAGTGGCCTTATGTGAACATGCATTTACATTTTGCATGCATGTTTGCATGTTTCTACTAGGGGTTCAGTCTCTCTGCCCTTATCCATATGTATGCCACTTGACAAATGATAAGGTTTTAATATTAGAGTTAGGACTGTCCCATAAGGGTTACCGTGACGTGGTGGGATGGCTTTTACATTATTTTGATCAAAATTATGTTAACTAAATACCCTTTATTATTTATCATTATTTTTGCACTGTGCGATTTACCCATTTATTTCCAGATATTTGGGTATTTTGCTGGTCTTTGTTTTTTCTCTGTCTAGTGGCCTTATGTGAACATGCATTTACATCTTGCATGCTCATCAATTTACGTTTCAGTACAGACTCCCAGGTTTTTTCTTTGTATATAGGGGGCTGTGTGGATTCATACTGTTTATAGTGGGTGCAGTATGTGTTATCATACTGTTTATAGGGGGCTGTGTGGGGGCTCATACTGTATATAGGGGTGCTGTGTGGGGGCTCATACTGTATATAGGGGCTGTGTGTGGATTCATACTGTTTATAGGGAGTGCTGTATGTGTTATCATACTGTTTATAGGGGGCTGGGTGGGGGCTCATACTGTATATAGGGGTGCTGTGTGAGGATCATACTGTATATATGGGGGCTGTGTGGGGGTTCATACTGTATATAGGGAGACTGTGTGTGGACTCATACTGTATATAGGGACGCTAACACTGTATATAGGGGATGTGTGGTGGCTCATGCTGAATATATGGGGGCTGTGTGTTGGCTCATACTGTATATAGGGGTGCAGTGTGTGATCTCATAATGTATATAGGGGCTGTGTGGATTCATACTGTTTATAGGGGGTGCTGTATGTGTTATCATACTATTTATAGGGGGCTGTGTGAGGGCTCATACTGTATATAGGGAGGCTGTGTGTGAACTCATACTGTATATAGGGATGCTAATACTGTATATAGGGGCTGTGTGGGGGCTCATGCTGAATATATGGGGGCTGTGTGGGTCTCATACTGTATTTAGGGGGCTGTGTGCATTCATACTGTTTATAGGGGGTGCTGTGTTATCATACTGTTTATAGGGGGCTGTGTGGGGGCTCATACTGTGTTTAAGGGGCTGTGTGTGGACTAATATTGTGCATAGGGGGCTGTGTGCAGGCTTATATTGTATATAGGGGGATGTCAGCATACTTAATTCTGAGCAATTAATATAAATTAATAATATAATTAATATGTTAATATTGAGCAGAATTAATTTCATCCTATTGATTCGGCCTCCACAACAGTCACAGTATCTCATGTGGCCCCCCGGGAAAATTAATTGCCCACCCCTGACCTAAAACATCTGGGAGGCTTCCAAAAAAGGAAGACATCTGGGATTCCTGGAAAATGAGAAATCTTCTGGGCATTGCATAAACCTTCCCTAAGCAGCACTCCCTGAAGGTTTGTGGGGAGGAGAGACATTCCTGGATCTCCCGCACGACAACTTCAAAAAGCTGGCGGGTATGCTTTATGTAACCGGAGGGTCTTGGGCCTCCTGAAGTATCAGTGCTCAGGTGGGACTTCTAACTCCGCTTGTGGCCAGCCACCGAAGTTGTCACCTTGTGATCCTCAGGGGTTGTGTTCTTACTCTTTGGGAAATGCTATGTCTAGAGCCAAACCAACACAGCTCATCGCCCCAAGAACACCATCCCCACAATGAAATATGGTGGTAGCAGCATCATGCTGTGGGGATGTTTTTCGGCAGCAGGGACAGGGAAAATGGTTTGAGTCGAGGGGAAGATGGATGGTGTGAAATACAGGGATATACACAGTCATTATTCGTCCCTTGTTTCCATCCATCATCCTTTATCCTACTAGGGTAGAATTAATTGACATGAGGGGTCTGGAAATCCCACTGTTTTTTGTAATGTAATTATTGGCGCCATTTGTGTCATTGACTTCTTCAGTAGTAAATTCCGTGTTATCGATGCGCTGCGATCACTGCGGAGACAGATGGCTGCACATAACAAGGGAACGTCCCTGTTATTAGGGAAGCAGCCTCTTTAACCACCGATTTGCATTAAAACACCATCTCAGGGAAGGGGAGGAGGCGAATGCCGCGGTCTAGCATGGTAATCTACTGAGGATGAAGGCGCTCGCCATCTGTCCAGACATTGTGACCTTTATGCAGCACAAGAATTGTTCCATCCGTCACATTGGCGCGGGCCGTGTACACAGAGGAAGTGCAACAATGTCACCATCATCTGCAGAAAGTATTCATGGCTTTATCCCAGCAGCCTGGCACTGTGCACATGAGGAACATGTAGAGATCACGAATGTGATAGACACAGACCGATACTTTGTGGATCCTCCCAGAGAGTTACTGGAGTCACTAATATTCACAGAGACCACCCATGAGCGCTTACTCCCCTTCATCAATCATCACATAAAGCCTTGTCCTTACTGACATCACAGGTCAATTCCTCCTGGTACATCAACACTCCTCTCCTGACATACTCTGTGCTGCTGTGGATGCTGCTCTTTCTACTAAGTCAGTGACCGCCCATTCCCCTACTCATATCATGGGATTACCCCCATAACATGCAGTCTTCTCCTATCTAATATGAGAGGACAGGTTACTGCCTCCTGCAAAATCAGCATACGCCTCTCCTGACATACTCTGTGCTGCTGTGAAACTCCCTTTTCTCTACTCATATTGTGAGCTAACCCCCCATAAAATGCAGCCTTCTTCTATCTAATATGAGAGGACAGGTCACTGCCTCCTGCAAAATCAGCATACGCATCTCTGTGCTGCTGTGGACCCTGCTCCTTCTATTAACGTCAATGACCGCCCATTCCCCTAATCATATCATGAGATTGCCCTTCATAAAATGCAGCCTTCTCCTATCTAACATGAGAGGACAGGTCACTGCCTCCCTCAAGATCAGCATTCTCTTCTCCTGACATACTCTGTGCTGCTGTGAACCCGGCTCTTTCCACTAGATGAGTGGCCATCCATTCCTTGACTCATATAATGAGCTTTCCCCCTAACATACAGCTTTCTCCTATCTAACATGAGAGGACAGGTCACTGCTTTCTACAAGATCAGCATACGCCTCTCCTGACATACTCTGTGCTGCTGTGAAACTCCCTTTTCTCTACTCATATTGTGAGCTAACCCCCCATAAAATGCAGACTTCTCATATAGAACAGGAGAGGACAGGTCACTGTCTCCCCCGTGGGATCAGCACACTGCTCTTCAGGGAAAGGAGCAGGGTGACCCAGCAGAGCAGAGTATTTCAGGAGAGTAGTTCACTCATTGGTGCATATGATAGCGGCTGCATGATTATGTGCAGAGAAGTCAGATCTTATAAGTAAAGGGAGTCGCAGTCGCACCAGGGCCCTGAAGATTAGAGGGGCCTTGGAGATTAGAGGGGTCCTGGGGATTAGAGGGGCCCTGGAGATTAGAGGGGCCCTGGGGATTAGAGGGGCCCTGGGGATTAGAGGGGCCCTGGAGATTACAGGGGCCCTGGAGATTAGAGGGGCCCTGGACATTAGAGGGGCCCTGGACATTAGAGGGGCCCTGGACATTAGAGGGGCCCTGGAGATTAGAGGGGCCCTGGAGATTAGAGGGGCCCTGGAGATTAGAGGGGCCCTGGGGATTAGAGGGGCCCTGGGGATTAGAGGGTCCCTGAGGATTAGAGGGGCCCTGGAGATTAGAGGGGCCCTGGAGATTAGAGGGTCCCTGGAAATTAGAGGGGCCCTGGGGATTAGAGGGGCCCTGGAGATTAGAGGGTCCCTGGAAATTAGAGGGGCCCTGGGGATTAGAGGGGCCCTGGAGATTAGAGGGGCCCAATAATAAACTGTTTTGCATTATTTGGGAGTTTCGCCCGCATTGTGGTACCCATATAGAGAAGCACTGATTGCCCTCCGGTATAAACACTAATCGCTTGGAAATGCTCTTCCGGAGATCTGCACGTATGGCGGCTTTGGAGCGAGCTGGATATAACAACAGTTAAATGGATTAGCCTCCCCTCACTGGCTGACACACTTACACGGGGCAAATCAGACAAGTGGGACAAGAGATCATTACGTTACCAGAACACCAGGGAACTGGGAAGGAAACACCAGAAAAGACGTCTGATCCTGCTCCATTAGGATACAAAGTATCAGGACTGGGGATCTCTTCGCCCCGTGATAAATAGAACGAGAGTTTGATACAAATAATGTGATTCTTGCACAATGTAATGTGCCTAGAATTTCCCAAATCTCAGCAGTAAGACCTATAGCAGGGGTCCTCAAACTACGGCCCGCGGGCCACATGCGGCCCGCGGAGGACTTTTATTCGGCCCGTCGGGCTGTGGGCAGAGGAGAGCGGTGTCAGCGCCCGCTCCCCCCCGCTTGCTCAGGGCCCCGGCAGCTGGATACTTACCTCTCCCCGTGCCTCTGCAGATCCGCTGTCTTCCCGCTCTGCGCTCCCTGTGACGTCTCAGGTCAGAGGGTGCGGTGACGTCTTTACACCGCGCCCTCCCCTGAGCCGTCACAGGCAGCGCAGAGCGGGAAGACGCCGGCGACGCTGGAGTCCTGACCTGAGCAGCGGCAGCAGGTGAGGAGGAGTGAGGTAAGTATTTTTTTTTTTTTTTTTTAATGTATGGAGGCATGGGGCATAATATTAGGGGTGACATCCTGCATGGGGCATAATATGGGGGGGGGGTGACATCCTGCAAGGGGCATTATATGGGGGAGTGATATGCTGCATGGGGCATTATAAAGAGAGGGGGATGATATCCTGCATGGTGCATTATAACGACAGGGGGGTGACATCCTGCATGGGGCATAATATGGGGGGGTGACAGCCTGCATGGGGCATTATATGGGGGGGGTGACAGCCTGAATGGGGCATTTTAACGACAGGGGAGTGATATCCTGCATGGGGCATTATATGGGGGGATGACATCCTGAATAGGGCATTATATGGGGGGTGACATGCTGCATGGGGCATTATATGAGGGGTGACATCCTGAATGGGGCATTATAAAGACAAGGGAGTGATATCCTGCATGGGGCATTATATGGGGGGGTGACATCCAGCATGGGCCATTATATGGGGGGGTGACATCCTGAATGGGGCATTATAAAGACAGGGGAGTGATATCCTGCATGGGGCATTATATGGGGGGGGGGGTGACATCCTGCATGGGGCATTATATGGGGGGGGGTGACATCCTGCATGGGGCATTATATGGGGGGTGACATCCTGCATGGGGCATTATATGGGGGGGGGGTGACATCCTGCATGGGGCATTATAAGGGGGGAACAGCCTGCATGGGGCATTATAAGGGGGGGAACAGCCTGCATAGGACATTATAAGGGGGAAACAGCCTGCCTATTGAGGACCTATGCTGCCTATTGGGGACATTTACCTGCCCATTGAAGACCTATGCTGTCTATTGGGGACATTTACCTCCCCATTGAGGACCTATGCTGCCTATTGGGGACATTTAACTGCCTATTGGGGACCTATGCTGCCTAGTGGGGACATTTACCTGCCTATTGAGGACATATGCTGCCTATTGGGTACATTTACTTGCCCATTGAGGACCTATGCTGCCTAGTGGGGACATTTACCTGCCTATTGGGGACCTATGTTGCCTATTTGGGGACATTTACCTGCCTATTGGGAACCTATGCTGCCTATTGAAGACCTATGCATGCTGCCTATTGGGGACATTTACCTGCCTATTGGGGATATTTATCTGCCTATTGGGGACATTTACCTGCCTATTGGGGACATTTACCTGCCTATTGGGGATATTTATCTGCCTATTGGGGACATTTACCTGCCTATTGGGGACATTTACCTGCCTATTGGGGATATTTATCTGCCTATTGGGGACATTTACCTGCCTATTGGGGACATTTACCTGCCTATTGGGGACATTTACCTGCCTATTGGGGACCTATGCTGCCTATTGAAATACCGGTTGATTTAACTTTATTTGTTCTTCATTTTAAATATTGTATTTGTTCCTGTATTGTTTTTTTTACTACAAAATAAGATATGTGCAGTGTGCATAGGAATTTGTTCATAGTTTTTTTTAAAAATTATATTCCGGCCTTCCAATGGTCTGAGGGACCGTGAACTGGCCCCCTGTTTAAAACGTTTGAGGACCCCTGACCTATAGTATCAGCTTATATCAGGGAGCCTGTCAGCACAAAATGACTGTTCAAACCAAGCACCGACGATTGGTGCAACCTTGTCGTGGCCGAGCAGTTCATGTGCACTTTCCACCTTCTTGTTTGACAGATGCAAAACGAGTAGGTGGGAAGGTGCACCGAACTACTCAGCCACGCCAAGGGTGCACCGAGCTCTTGAGCTTGGTTTGAACAGTCATTTTGTGCCTTAACCAAGTCCTGCTGCAATCCGTTTTCATTTTTTTCTGCTTCCTTTTTTTATCACCATCTTCCAAGAACCAAAACTTTTTACTTTTTATGTCAATGAGGGTTTTTTTTTTTATAGCATTTAATATCCCATATAATTTACTGGAAAGGCGAAAAATAATCATTGAAGAATAGAATTAAAATTAAAAAAAAAAAAAAAAGCAATTTCCGCTTTCATTTTTTGGGTGTTATTTTTATAGTTTGATGTTGTACTTTATTCTATGGGTCAGGCCCATTATGTTAATATCAGATACATCGTTTTTCTCTTTTTAATCTTTTACTACTCTGAAAAAAAAACAAAAAAACCCAAAAGCTAAATTTGGTTTGTTTCTTCATATTCTGAGAGCCGTAACGTTGGCGCTTTTTTTTTGCATGTAGTTTTCATTGGCACCATTTTTGCATTCATACAACCTGTCATTGTCCTTTATTCCATTCTTTTGATATGCATCATGATAAAAAACAGCAATTCTGGAAATTCTTTAATGGTGTTTTCTATAAAAAAAATTATTTGATTTTCTTTTAAGCACTAACTTTTACCAGCAAGGCGAAAACAAAAATGTTCATTTGTTATCCTTTAGGTATTTTTTTTTAATTTCCAAAAAAAGTTTTGTTTTTTTTTTTACTAAAAGTTAAACTTTCCTACAAACTCCCCTGCTGCACTGGATCTCAGGAACAATACATTGCAATAATCCTGTACTTTTATGGTTAGGGGGCCTTAATTGGTGCCCCTACAGGGGTATTGCGGTATTGCAGTGTTTTTCTTTAGCAAATTGCTAGTAAGGTCTGGCAAAGAGTACAAAGATGGCAGTCCTGGAGATACAGGGATTTCATTAGTTCCCTGGCCACCGAGACAGCCCATTATGCCATGGCTATGTCTAACCGCTTAGATACTATTGTTGCTATTGATTGCAGCATCTAAGGGGTTAAACTGTTGAAAGCTACAGGTGGGCGTCAGCTGCTTAACACAGCCGGCATCCGCAGTCTCAGCAATGGATGCCGAGAAGGGAATAAACTGGAAGACAGTTGACCAAGAAGGAAAAGTCCCTTTAATAGGAATTGCACCTTTTTATAGAGTAATCCTTTATTTTCAATGGCATTTATTTTCACCATCAAATTCTTTATCATGGACATAAATGTCAGACAATGCAGTATATATAGTATACATCTGATAGAAGGGTAGAAGCTAATCCAGCACCCTTAACATTCTCCATAATGCAGCCATACAATGCCACTATCATACCGCCCTTATCTGCCTAAACTAGAGCACAGTGCCCACCTGATATTGCCATGCAGTGCCAATAATAAACTGCCGTACACTCCTTCCATAACACTCCCGTATACTGCCTAAATAATAGAAGCATGTCATGAAAAAATATTTCTACCCTTACTCTTTCTCACAAAATATTAGCATGTTGGGAAAAGTAGTGAAAGGCTGCAACTCGCTTTACAACCACTGGGTGGCCACATAAAGAAACATATGACATACACATCTCCCAACAGAGTATCACAAAATCATGTTTTGTTTTTTTAATAATGCTGGTCTCCTCACACCAGGGTACTGTAAACCAAGAGAAAAGGAATATAAAACTGCTACAAAATACTGCCAAACAGCATTTACACAATACCGCCATATGTTGTTATTCAATTGGAGCTCTGATGTAAGTTTGGGACAAGGCTACAGTGAGGGTTAGGGGCTCTTTCATGCTGCCCTTGCTCCTTTAACCCACATTAAATCCCAAAAAGTAAAAACAAAAGAAAACAGTATTAAATATGAAGGTTCCTAATATAAATATTGACTTACCCGGATTTCATATTGCTGCAGTAATACTGTAATTCCCTACAAGATTAAAGAAAATCACATGAACCTCTTGCTGGCGCCAGGTGACTTTTTGTTTTTTCTGCTTTCATAGTCTTTTTACCTTCCTTAATTTTTACACAAAATATGTCCTTTGTGATCATTTGATTGCTTGTACTATACCTTGTATTAGGGCTCATGCACATGACTGTACTTTTGGTCCAAGTGCGATCCGGTTGGATCGCACTCGGACCACTTTTATTCTAAGGGGCTGTGCACATGTCCAATTTTTTCCTCGCGCTGAGTCTGTCTGGGGAAAAAAATCGCAGCATGTCCGAGCTGGATCCAATCGGATCGTACTCAGCCATGCAAGTCAATGAGTCCATGGAAAACATCGGACTGATCCTGGATGACGTCTGAGTGTGGTCAGATTTTCACAAACTGACACAATGGAGAAGATGGAGAAATGTTTTTCTCCATCTTCTGATTTGAGAAAATCGGATCACACTGAGAGTGATTGCATAATAGGCCAGATTCTCTCGGATGAGAGAATATATGGTTGTGTGACCCCGGCCTTAGAGGATGTAGTGAAATTAGCAGACTCCTATGAAGCTCCATCACGGGTGTACAATCGTAGCAGGCATGAGGATTTTCAACAGGATCCTGGCTTCCATTGCAACCCATTGGCACCCTGCGATCATGCTTCATGGAAGAAAATGGTGGTCTCCAAATGCACGCCCCACCAGGATCATGACACTTAAATGCTGTTGTCAGAATTTACATAGTTGAAGAGCAGCGATCAGAGCCAGCTCCAGTTGCTGCTGATAACGCAGCCTGCTGAGTATAGCACTGGGTTCAGCTCCTGAGCCTGCTCCATACAGCCGTACACAACATGCAGTTTACTTTTGCGGTGAATAGAAGTATTATACAACCCCTGGCAAAAATTATGGAATCACCGGGCTCGGAGGATGTTCATTCAGTTGTTTAATGTTGCTGAAAAAAGCAGATCACAGACATGGCACAAAACTAAAGTCATTTCAAATGGCAACTTTAGGGCTTTAAGAAGCAGTTTTGTGCCATGTCTGTGATCTGCTTTTTTTCAGCAACATTAAACAACTGAATGAACATCCTCCGAGCCCGGTGATTCCATAATTTTTGCCAGGGGTTGTATAGATACAGTATAGCAGTACTATTACATAACAATCTGTATTTGGTGACTATATGATGGTATTATTTGGATACTGTATAGTGAGACTAACCAACACCAAAGCAGCCAAGATGTACACTTCAGAGCTCGAGGACTCAAGAGTAGGGAAGAGTGGACCTGAGGAAGTTCGAGTTCTGGCACCCGACCCAAACTTTATTCCAAAGTTCGGTTCGGATACAATAACTGAACCCGAGCTTAAACCAGAACCCGAACCCCTTTGGAAACAATGGGGACCTGAACTTTGGAGCTGGAAAATTCTCTCTCTGAACTTTTCCCCGGAACTCTGAACATTGTAACAGATTGCCGGGAGAAGTCCATGTTCAGAGTTCGTCATCACCGGATACTAACTGTCTGGTACGATCCCTAAACTTTTAAGCTTGGGTTCCCTCAAGAGGCCAATTGATGGTCCAGTCTGGGGTCTGAATAAATTTGTTTGAGTCTGAATTCTTTTTCGGCTGTGTAACAGATTTATTTTCGGATCCAGATCTTTTACTTCTAACTTTCGGCTTTGTGCTCCCCGCGGGAGGCCCGGCTTCTACAGATGATTCCTAAGAAATTACTCACATCCACATGCGCGGGCAAAAACATCCTGTAACTATAGGGCCTGGGGAAACTCCCTGCCAAGAGCGTAGCACTGCCGGCCATCGAATACATGAAGTAAGGATGCAATAATAATTACCTCTTCCTTCTCCACCAACAGCGGCTTCCCCTCTCCGAAACTAAAGTCTTGGAGCTGTGTAGACATTTTGAGAGTCTGCAAAAAGAAAAAATGTCAGTGATTATAATAAGAAACAGATTGCACAATACACAGCACGTAACAAGAATGCGAGATAAAGAGGTCTTACAGCCAGAAAAGTAAAGTCTGCGGTCACTCTGTGTGCAATGTGTACACTGACATGATTCCACAAAGTTTGGGCAGTCACGCGGCCACATCTATGAAATGGGCCCATAAGCCTTCATGGCCAGCGAGGTTCTCGTAAGCTTCTCTCAATGTTCTCTCTATTTGTCATGTGACCAATACTTTGCAAATCGCATAACCGCCCAATATAGCTGCAAGTACCGGGGAATCATGACAGTGAACAGATTGCACATTTCTTCAAACTAGAGTAATAATGGATAAAGCACTCATCAGCTGATTTATAAGCAGTAAAATTTGCTTTATTTGCTGCAAATACAAATGTGAGAGGAAGTATGGAGCAGGCAGCTGGCATTTTCTGTTCCATACTTCCTCTGTACATGTAACATGTAAAGCAAACTTTAATGCTTAAAAAATCAGCTAGTAATGCCATATCCATCCATACTGTATTGTGAAGATAACTACTATAATACTACCACTAAGTACAAGAATATAACTACTATAATACTGCCCTCTATGTACAAGAATATAACTACTATAATACTGTCCCTATGTGCAAGAATATAACTACTATAATACTGTCCCTATGTACAAGAATATAACTACTATAATACTGCCCCTATGTACAAGAATATAACTACTATAAAACTGCCCCTATGTACAAGAATATATCTACTATAATACAGCTCCTATGTACAAGAATATAACTACTATAATACTGCCCTCTATGTACAAGAATATAACTACTATAATACTGCCCCTATGTACAAGAATATAACTACTATAATACTGCTCCTATGTACAAGAATATATCTACTATAATACAGCTCCTATGTAAAAGAATATATCTACTATAATACTGCCCCTATGCACAAGAATATAACTACTATAATACTTCTCCTATGTACAAGAATATAACTACTATAATACTGCTCCTATGTACAAGAATATTACTACTATAATACTGCCCCTATGTACAAGAATATTACTACTATAATACTGCCCCCTATGTACAGGAATATAACTACTATAATACTGCTCCTATGTACAAGAATATAACTACTATAATACTGCTCCTATATACAAGAATATAACTACTATAATACTGCCCTCTATGTACAAGAATATAACTACTATAATACTGCCCCTATGTACAAGAAAATAACTACTATAATACTGCTCCTATGTACAAGAATATAACTACTATAATACTGCTCCTATGTACAAGAATATAACTACTATAATACTGCTCCCATGTACAAGAATATAACTACTATAATACTGCCCCCTATGTACAAGAATATAACTACTATAATACTGCTCCTATGTACAAGAATATAACTACTATAACACTGCCCCCATGTACAAGAATATAACTACTATAATACTGCCCCCTATGTACAAGAATATAACTACTATAATACTGCCCCCTATGTACAAGAATATAACTACTATAATACTGCCCTATGTACAAGAATATAACTACTATAATACTGCTCCTATGTGCAAGAATATAACTACTATAATACTGCCCCCTATGTACAAGAATATAACTACTATAATACTGCCCTATGTACAAGAATATAACTACTATAATACTGCACCTATGTACAAGAATATAACTACTATAATACTGCTTCTATGTACAAGAATATAACTACTATAATACTGCCCCCTATGTACAAGAATATAACTACTATAATACTGCTCCTATGTACAAGACTAGAACTACTATAATACTGCCCCTATGTAAAAGAATATAACTGCTATAATACTGCTCCTATGTACAAGAATATAACTACTATAATACTGCCTCTATGTACAAGAATATAACTACTATAATACTGCTCCTATGTACAAGAATATAACTACTATAATACTGCTCCCATGAACAAGAATATAACTACTATAATACTGCTCCCATGAACAAGAGTATAACTACTATAATACTGCCCTATGTACAATAATATAACTACTATAATACTGTTCGTATGCACAAGACTAGAACTACTATAATACTGCTCCTATGTACAAGAATATAACTACTATAATACTGCTCCTATGTACAAGACTAGAACTACTATAATACTGCCCCTATGTAAAAGAATATAACTGCTATAATACTGTTCCTATGTACAAGAACATAACTACTATAATCCTGCCCCCTATGTACAAGAATATAACTACTATAATACTGCCCTCTATGTACAAGAATATAACTACTATAATACTGTCCTATGTGCAAGAATATAACTACTATAATACTGTCCCTATGTACAAGAATATAACTACTATAATACTGCCCCTATGTACAAGAATATAACTACTATAAAACTGCCCCTATGTACAAGAATATATCTACTATAATACAGCTCCTATGTACAAGAATATAACTACTATAATACTGCCCTCTATGTAAAAGAATATAACTACTATAATACTGTCCCTATGTACAAGAATATAACTACTATAATACTGCCCCTATGTACAAGAATATAACTACTATAATACTGCTCCTATGTACAAGAATATATCTACTATAATACAGCTCTTATGTAAAAGAATATATCTACTATAATACTGCCACTATGCACAAGAATATAACTACTATAATACTTCTCCTATGTACAAGAATATAACTACTATAATACTGCTCCTATGTACAAGAATATTACTACTATAATACTGCCCCTATGTACAAGAATATTACTACTATAATACTGCCCCCTATGTACAGGAATATAACTACTATAATACTGCTCCTATGTACAAGAATATAACTACTATAATACTGCTCCTATATACAAGAATATAACTACTATAATACTGCCCTCTATGTACAAGAATATAACTACTATAATACTGCCCCTATGTACAAGAAAATAACTACTATAATACTGCTCCTATGTACAAGAATATAACTACTATAATACTGCTCCTATGTACAAGAATATAACTACTATAATACTGCTCCCATGTACAAGAATATAACTACTATAATACTGCCCCCTATGTACAAGAATATAACTACTGTAATACTGCTCCTATGTACAAGAATATAACTACTATAACACTGCCCCCATGTACAAGAATATAACTACTATAATACTGCCCCCTATGTACAAGAATATAACTACTATAATACTGCCCCCTATGTACAAGAATATAACTACTATAATACTGCCCTATGTACAAGAATATAACTACTATAATACTGCTCCTATGTGCAAGAATATAACTACTATAATACTGCCCCCTATGTACAAGAATATAACTACTATAATACTGCCCTATGTACAAGAATATAACTACTATAATACTGCTCCTATGTACAAGAATATAACTACTATAATACTGCTTCTATGTACAAGAATATAACTACTATAATACTGCCCCCTATGTACAAGAATATAACTACTATAATACTGCTCCTATGTACAAGACTAGAACTACTATAATACTGCCCCTATGTAAAAGAATATAACTGCTATAATACTGCTCCTATGTACAAGAATATAACTACTATAATACTGCCTCTATGTACAAGAATATAACTACTATAATACTGCTCCTATGTACAAGAATATAACTATTATAATACTGCTCCTATGTACAAGAATATAACTACTATAATACTGCTCCCATGAACAAGAATATAACTACTATAATACTGCTCCCATGAACAAGAGTATAACTACTATAATACTGCCCTATGTACAATAATATAACTACTATAATACTGTTCGTATGCACAAGACTAGAACTACTATAATACTGCTCCTATGTACAAGAATATAACTACTATAATACTGCTCCTATGTACAAGACTAGAACTACTATAATACTGCCCCTATGTAAAAGAATATAACTGCTATAATACTGTTCCTATGTACAAGAACATAACTACTATAATCCTGCCCCCTATGTACAAGAATATAACTACTATAATACTGCCCTCTATGTACAAGAATATAACTACTATAATACTGTCCTATGTGCAAGAATATAACTACTATAATACTGTCCCTATGTACAAGAATATAACTACTATAATACTGCCCCTATGTACAAGAATATAACTACTATAAAACTGCCCCTATGTACAAGAATATATCTACTATAATACAGCTCCTATGTACAAGAATATAACTACTATAATACTGCCCTCTATGTAAAAGAATATAACTACTATAATACTGTCCCTATGTACAAGAATATAACTACTATAATACTGCCCCTATGTACAAGAATATAACTACTAAAATACTGCTCCTATGTACAAGAATATATCTACTATAATACAGCTCCTATGTAAAAGAATATATCTACTATAATACTGCCCCTATGCACAAGAATATAACTACTATAATACTTCTCCTATGTACAAGAATATAACTACTATAATACTGCTCCTATGTACAAGAATATAACTACTATAATACTGCTCCCATGAACAAGAATATAACTACTATAATACTGCTCCCATGAACAAGAGTATAACTACTATAATACTGCCCTATGTACAAGAATATAACTACTATAATACTGTTCGTATGCACAAGACTAGAACTACTATAATACTGCTCCTATGTACAAGAATATAACTACTATAATACTGCTCCTATGTACAAGACTAGAACTACTATAATACTGCCCCTATGTAAAAGAATATAACTGCTATAATACTGTTCCTATGTACAAGAACATAACTACTATAATCCTGCCCAAATGTACAAGAATATAACTACTATAATACTGTCCCTGTGTCCAAGAATATAACTAGTATAATACTGCCCCCTATGAACAACAATATAACTACTATAATACTGCTCCTATGTACAAGAATATAACTACTATAATACTGCCCCTATGTACAAGAATATAACTACTATAATACTGCTCCTATGTACAAGAATATAACTACCATAATACTGCCCCTATATGCAAGAATATAACTACTATAATACTGCCCCCTATGTACAAGAATATAACTACTATAATACTGCCTCCTATGTACAGGAATATAACTACTATAATACTACTCCTATGTACAAGAATATAACTACTAAAATACTGACCCTATGTACAAGAATATAACTGCTATAATACTGCTCCAATGTACAAGAATATAACTGTTATAATACTGCCCCTATGTACAAGAATATAACTACTATAATACTGCTCCCATGTACAAGAATATAACTACTATAATACTGCCCCTATGTAAAAAGAATATAACTACTATAATACTGCTCCTATGTACAAGAATATAACTACTATAATACTGCCCCTAAGTACAAGAATATAACTACTATAATACTGCTCCTATGTACAAGGATATAACGACTATAATACTGCTCTTATATACAAGAATATAACTACTATGATACTTCCCCCTATGTACAAGAATATAACTACTATAATACTGGTCCTATGTACAAGAAAATAACTACTATAATACTGCCCCCTATATACAAGAATATAAGTACTATAATACTGTCCCCTATATACAAGAATATAACTACTATAATACTGCTCCTATGTACAGGAATATAAATACTATAATACTGCCCCATATACAAGAATATAACTACTATAATGCTGCCCACTATGTACAAGAATATAACTACTATAATACTGCTCCTATGTACAAGAATATAACTACTACAATACTGCTCCAATGTACAAGAATATAACTACTATAATACTGCCCTCTATGTACAAGAATATAACTACTATAATACTGCCCTCTATGTACAAGAATATAACTGCTATAATACTGCCCCTATGTACAAGAATATAACTACTATAATACTACTCCCATGTACAAGAATATAACTACTATAATACTGCCCCCTATGTACAAGAATATAACTACTATAATATTGCCACAATGTACAAGAATATAACTACTATAATCCTGCTCCTATGTGCAAGACAATAACTACTATAATACTGCCGCTATGTACAAGAATATAACTACTATAATACTCCTCCTATATACAAGAATCTAACTAATATAATACTGCCCTATGTACAAGAAAATAACAACTATAATACTGTCCTATGTACAAGAATGTAACTAATATAACACTGCTTCTATGTACAAGGATATAACGACTATAATACTGCTCTTATATAATACTGCCCCCTATGTACAAGAATATAACTACTATAATATTGCCACAATGTACAAGAATCTAACTACTATAATACTGCTCCTATGTGCAAGACAATAACTACTATAATACTGATCCTATGTACAAGAATATAACTACTATAATACTGCTCCTATGTACAAGAATATAACTACTATAATACTGCTCCTATGTACAAGAATATAACTACTATAATACTGCTCCTATGTACAAGAATATAACTACTATAATACTGCTCCTATGTACAAGAATATAACTACTATAATACTGCTCCTATGTACAAGAATATAACTACTATAATACTGATCCTATGTACAAGAATATTGCTACTATAATACTGCCCCTATGTACAAGAATATAACTACTATAATACTGCTCCTATGTAAAAGAATATAACTACTATAATACTGCCCCCTATTTACAAGAATATAACTACTATAATACTACCCCCTATGTACAAGAATATAACTACTATAATACTACTCCTTTGTACAAGAATATAACTACTATAATACTGATCCTATGTACAAGAATATTGATACTATAATACTGCCCCCATGTACAAGAATACAATTACTATAATACTGCTCCTATGTACAAGAATATAACTGCTATAATACTGATCCTATGTACAAGAATATAACTACTATAATACTGCCACAATGTACAAGAATCTAACTACCATAATACTGCCCAATATACAAGAATATAAGTACTATAATACTGTCCCCTATATACAAGAATATAGCTACTATAATACTGCTCCTATGTACAGGAATATAACTACTATAATACTGCCCCCTATATACAAGAATATAACTACTATAATACTGCCCTCTATGTATAAGAATATAACTACTATAATACTG
Organism: Phyllobates terribilis; assembly: GCF_046119375.1. NCBI lineage: Eukaryota > Metazoa > Chordata > Amphibia > Anura > Dendrobatidae > Phyllobates > Phyllobates terribilis. The sequence continues at coordinate 761,708,081 of NW_027362764.1, forward strand.
CTCCTATGTACAAGAATATAACTACTATAATACTGCTCCAATGTGCAAGAATATAACTACTATAATACTGCCCCCTATGTACAAGAATATAACTACTATAATACTGCTCCTATGTACAAGAATATAACTACTATAATACTGATCCTATGTACAAGAATATAACTACTATAATACTGATCCTATGTACAAGAATATAACTACTATAATACTGATCCTATGTACAAGAATATAACTACTATAATACTGATCCTATGTACAAGAATATAACTACTATAATACTGATCCTATGTACAAGAATATAACTACTATAATACTGATCCTATGTACAAGAATATAACTTCTATAATACTGCTCCTATGTACAAGAATATAACTACTATAATACTGGCACAATGTACAAGAATCTAACTACTATAATACTGATCCTATGTACATGACAATAGCTACTATAATACTGCCGCTATGTACAAGAATATAACTACATAACTACTATAATACTCCTCCTATATACAAGAATATAACTACTATAATACTGCCCTATGTACAAGAAAATAACAACTATAATACTGTCCTATGTACAAGAATGTAACTAATATAATACTGCTTCTATGTACAAGGATATAACGACTATAATACTGATCCTATGTACAAGAATATTGCTACTATAATACTGCTCCTATGTACAAGAATATAACTACTATAATACTGCTCCTATGTACAAGAATATAACTACTATAATACTGATCCTATGTACAAGAATATTGCTACTATAATACTGCTCCTATGTAAAAGAATATAACTACTATAATACTGCCCCCTATTTACAAGAATATAACTACTATAATACTACCCCCTATGTACAAGAATATAACTACTATAATACTACTCCTATGTACAAGAATATAACTACGATAATACTGATCCTATGTACAAGAATATAACTACGATAATACTGCCCCCATGTACAAGAATAAAATTACTATAATACTGCTCCTATGTACAAGAATATAACTGCTATAATACTGATCCTATGTACAAGAATATTGCTACTATAATACTGAACCCAAGGTACAAGAATATAATTACTATAATGCTGCTCCTATATACAAGAATATAACAACTAAAATACTGCCCCCTATTTAGAAGAATATAACTACTATAACACTGCTCCTATGTACAAGAATATAGCTACTATAATACTGCCACAATGTACAAGAATCTATCTACTATATTATTGCCCCCTATATACAAGAATATAAGTACTATAATACTGTCCCCTATATACAAGAATATAACTACTATAATACTGCTCCTATGTACAAGAATATAACTACTATAATACTGCTCCAATGTATAAGAATAAAACTAGTATAACACTGCCCTCTATGTACAAGAATATAACTACTATAATACTGCCCTCTATGTACAAGAATATAACTGCTATAATACTGCCCCTATGTACAAGAATATAACTACTATAATACTACTCCTATGTACAAGAATATAACTACTATAATACTGCCCCCTATGTACAAGAATATAACTACTATAATACTGCTCCCTATGTACAAGAATATAACTACTATAATACTGCCCCTATGTACAAGAATATAACTACTATAATACTGCTCCCTATGTACTAGAATATAACTGCTATAATATTGCCACAATGTACAAGAATCTAACTACTATAATACTGCTGCTATGTACAAGACAATAGCTACTATAATACTGCCGCTATGTACAAGAATATAACTACATAACTACTATAATACTCCTCCTATATACAAGAATATAACTACTATAATACTGCCCTATGTACAAGAAAATAACAACTATAATACTGTCCTATGTACAAGAATGTAACTAATATAATAATGCTTCTATGTACAAGGATATAACGATTATAATACTGCTCTTATATAGAAGAATATAACTACTATAATACTGCCCCCTATGTACAAGAATATAACTACTATAATACAGCTCCTATGTACAAGAATATAACTACTATAATACTACTCCTATGTGCAAGAATATAACTACTATAATACTGATCCTATGTACAAGAATATTGCTACTATAATACTGCCCCTATGTACAAGAATATAACTACTATAATACTGGTCCTATGTAAAAGAATATAACTACTATAATACTGCCCCCTATTTACAAGAATATAACTACTATAATACTACCCCCTATGTACAAGAATATAGCTACTATAATACTGCTCCTATGTACAAGAATATAACTACTATAATACTGATCCTATGTACAAGAATATTGCTACTATAATACTGCCCCTATGTACAAGAATAAAATTACTATAATACTGCTCCTATGTACAAGAATATAACTGCTATAATACTGATCCTATGTACAAGAATATTGCTACTATAATACTGAACCCAAGGTACAAGAATATAATTACTATAATACTGCTCCTATGTACAAGAATATAACTACTATAATACTGCCACAATGTACAAGAATCTAACTACTATACTGCTGCTCCTATGTACGAGAATATACTGTAACTACTCTAATACTGCTCCTATATACAAGAATATAACTACTATAATACTGCTCCTATATACAAGAATATAACTACTATAACACTTCCGCTATGTACAAGAATATAACTACTATAATACTCCTCCTATATACAAGAATATAACTACTATAATACTGCCCTATGTACAAGAAAATAACAACTATAATACTGTCCTATGTACAAGAATGTAACTAATATAATAATGCTTCTATGTACAAGGATATAACGATTATAATACTGCTCTTATATAGAAGAATATAACTACTATAATACTGCCCCCTATGTACAAGAATATAACTACTATAATACAGCTCCTATGTACAAGAATATAACTACTATAATACTACTCCTATGTGCAAGAATATAACTACTATAATACTGATCCTATGTACAAGAATATTGCTACTATAATACTGCCCCTATGTACAAGAATAAAATTACTATAATACTGCTCCTATGTACAAGAATATAACTGCTATAATACTGATCCTATGTACAAGAATATTGCTACTATAATACTGAACCCAAGGTACAAGAATATAATTACTATAATACTGCTCCTATGTACAAGAATATAACTACTATAATACTGCCACAATGTACAAGAATCTAACTACTATACTGCTGCTCCTATGTACGAGAATATACTGTAACTACTCTAATACTGCTCCTATATACAAGAATATAACTACTATAATACTGCTCCTATATACAAGAATATAACTACTATAACACTTCCGCTATGTACAAGAATATAACTACTATAATACTGCTCTTATATACAAGAATATAACTACTATAATACTGCCCTATGTACAAGAAAATAACAACCATAATACTGTCTTATGTACAAGAATGTAACTAATATAATACTGCTGCTATGTACAAGGATATAACGACTATAATACTTCCCCTATGTACAAGAATATAACTACTATAATACTGCTCCTATGTAGAAGAATATAACTACTATAATACTGCTGCTATGTAGAACAATATAACTACTATAATACTGCTCCTATGTACAAGAATATAACTACTATAATACTGCTCCTATGTACAAGAATATAACTACTATAATACTGATCCTATGTACAAGAATATTGCTACTATAATACTGCCCCTATGAACAAGAATATAACTACTATAATACTGCCCCTATGTACAAGAATATAACTACTATAATACTGCCCCTATGTACAAGAATAAAATTACTATAATACTGCTCCTACGTACAAGAATATAACTGGTATAATACTGCCCCTATGTACAAGAATATAACTACTATAATACTGCTCCTATGTATAAGAATATTGATACTATAATACTGCCTCCATGTACAAGAATAAAATTACTATAATACTGCTCCTATGTACAAGAATATAACTGCTATAATACTGATCCTATGTACAAGAATATAACTACTATGATACTGCCACAATGTACAAGAATCTAACTACCATAATACTGCCCCCTATATACAAGAATATAAGTACTATAATACTGTCCCCTATATACAAGAATATAGCTAATATAATACTGCTCCTATGTACAGGAATATAACTACTATAATACTACCCCCTATATACAAGAATATAACTACTATAATACTGCCCTCTATGTATAAGAATATAACTACTATAATACTGCTCCTATGTAGAAGAATATAACTACTATAATACTGCTCCAATGTGCAAGAATATAACTACTATAATACTGCCCCCTATGTACAAGAATATAACTACTATAATACTGCTCCTATGTACAAGAATATAACTACAATAATACTGATCCTATGTACAAGAATATAACTACTATAATACTGATCCTATGTACAAGAATATAACTACTATAATACTGATCCTATGTACAAGAATATAACTACTATAATACTGATCCTATGTACAAGAATATAACTAATATAATACTGCTCCTATGTACAAGAATATAACTACTATAGTACTGATCCTATGTACAAGAATATTGCTACTATAATACTGCTCCTATGTACAAGAATATAACTACTATAATACTGCTCCTATGTACAAGAATATAACTACTATAATACTGATCCTATGTACAAGAATATTGCTACTATAATACTGCTCCTATGTAAAAGAATATAACTACTATAATACTGCCCCCTATTTACAAGAATATAACTACTATAATACTACCCCCTATGTACAAGAATATAACTATTATAATACTACTCCTATGTACAAGAATATAACTACGATAATACTGATCCTATGTACAAGAATATAACTACTATAATACTGCTCCTATGTACAAGAATATAACTGCTATAATACTGATCCTATGTACAAGAATACTGCTACTATAATACTGAACCCAAGGTACAAGAATATAATTACTATAATACTGCTCCTATATACAAGAATATAACAACTAAAATACTGCCCCCTATGTAGAAGAATATAACTACTATAACACTGCTCCTATGTACAAGAATATAACTACTATAATACTGCCACAATGTACAAGAATCTAACTACTATAATACTGCCCCCTATATACAAGAATATAAGTACTATAATACTGTCCCCTATATACAAGAATATAACTACTATAATACTGCTCCTATGTACAGGAATATAACTACTATAATACTGCCCCCTATATACAAGAATATAACTACTATAATACTGCCCTCTATGTATAAGAATATAACTACTATAATACTGCTCCTATGTACAAGAATATAACTACTATAATACTGCTCCAATGTCTAAGAATATAACTACTATAATACTGCCCTCTATGTACAAGAATATAACTGCTATAATACTGCCCCTATGTACAAGAATATAACTACTATAATTCTACTGCTATGTACAAGAATATAACTACTATAATACTGCCCCCTATGTACAAGAATATAACTGCTATAATATTGCCACATTGTACAAGAATCTAACTACTATAATACTGATCCTATGTACAAGACAATAGCTACTATAATACTGCCGCTATGTACAAGAATATAACTACATAACTACTATAATACTCCTCCTATGTACAAGAATATAACTACTATAATACTGATCCTATGTACAAGAATATAACTACTATAATACTGATCCTATGTACAAGAATATAACTACTATAATACTGCCGCTATGTACAAGAATATAACTACTATAATACTGATCCTATGTACAAGAATATTGCTACTATAATACTGCTCCTATGTACAAGAATATAACTACTATAATACTGCTCCTATGTACAAGAATATAACTACTATAATACTGATCCTATGTACAAGAATATTGCTACTATAATACTGCTCCTATGTAAAAGAATATAACTACTATAATACTGCCCCCTATTTACAAGAATATAACTACTATAATACTACCCCCTATGTACAAGAATATAACTACTATAATACTACTCCTATGTGCAAGAATATAACTACGATAATACAGATCCTATGTACAAGAATATAACTACGATAATACTGCCCCCATGTACAAGAATAAAATTACTATAATACTGCTCCTATGTACAAGAATATAACTGCTATAATACTGATCCTATGTACAAGAATATTGCTACTATAATACTGAACCCAAGGTACAAGAATATAATTACTATAATGCTGCTCCTATATACAAGAATATAACAACTAAAATACTGCCCCCTATGTAGAAGAATATAACTACTATAACACTGCTCCTATGTACAAGAATATAGCTACTATAATACTGCCACAATGTACAAGAATCTATCTACTATATTACTGCCCCCTATATACAAGAATATAAGTACTATAATACTGTCCCCTATATACAAGAATATAACTACTATAATACTGCTCCTATGTACAAGAATATAACTACTATAATACTGCTTCAATGTATAAGAATAAAACTACTATAACACTGCCCTCTATGTACAAGAATATAACTACTATAATACTGCCCTCTATGTACAAGAATATAACTGCTATAATACTGCCCCTATGTACAAGAATATAACTACTATAATACTACTCCTATGTACAAGAATATAACTACTATAATACTGCCCCCTATGTACAAGAATATAACTACTATAATACTGCTCCCTATGTACAAGAATATAACTACTATAATACTGCCCCTATGTACAAGAATATAACTACTATAATACTGCTCCCTATGTACTAGAATATAACTGCTATAATATTGCCACAATGTACAAGAATCTAACTACTATAATACTGCTGCTATGTACAAGACAATAGCTACTATAATACTGCCGCTATGTACAAGAATATAACTACATAACTACTATAATACTCCTCCTATATACAAGAATATAACTACTATAATACTGCCCTATGTACAAGAAAATAACAACTATAATACTGTCCTATGTACAAGAATGTAACTAATATAATAATGCTTCTATGTACAAGGATATAACGATTATAATACTGCTCTTATATAGAAGAATATAACTACTATAATACTGCCCCCTATGTACAAGAATATAACTACTATAATACAGCTCCTATGTACAAGAATATAACTACTATAATACTACTCCTATGTGCAAGAATATAACTACTATAATACTGATCCTATGTACAAGAATATTGCTACTATAATACTGCCCCTATGTACAAGAATATAACTACTATAATACTGGTCCTATGTAAAAGAATATAACTACTATAATACTGCCCCCTATTTACAAGAATATAGCTACTATAATACTGCCCCTATGTACAAGAATAAAATTACTATAATACTGCTCCTATGTACAAGAATATAACTGCTATAATACTGATCCTATGTACAAGAATATTGCTACTATAATACTGAACCCAAGGTACAAGAATATAATTACTATAATACTGCTCCTATGTACAAGAATATAACTACTATAATACTGCCACAATGTACAAGAATCTAACTACTATACTGCTGCTCCTATGTACGAGAATATACTGTAACTACTCTAATACTGCTCCTATATACAAGAATATAACTACTATAATACTGCTCCTATATACAAGAATATAACTACTATAACACTTCCGCTATGTACAAGAATATAACTACTATAATACTGCTCTTATATACAAGAATATAACTACTATAATACTGCCCTATGTACAAGAAAATAACAACCATAATACTGTCTTATGTACAAGAATGTAACTAATATAATACTGCTGCTATGTACAAGGATATAACGACTATAATACTTCCCCTATGTACAAGAATATAACTACTATAATACTGCTCCTATGTAGAAGAATATAACTACTATAATACTGCTCCTATGTAGAAGAATATAACTACTATAATACTGCTCCTATGTACAAGAATATAACTACTATAATACTGCTCCTATGTACAAGAATATAACTACTATAATACTGATCCTATGTACAAGAATATTGCTACTATAATACTGCCCCTATGAACAAGAATATAACTACTATAATACTGCCCCTATGTACAAGAATATAACTACTATAATACTGCCCCTATGTACAAGAATAAAATTACTATAATACTGCTCCTACGTACAAGAATATAACTGGTATAATACTGCCCCTATGTACAAGAATATAACTACTATAATACTGCTCCTATGTATAAGAATATTGATACTATAATACTGCCTCCATGTACAAGAATAAAATTACTATAATACTGCTCCTATGTACAAGAATATAACTGCTATAATACTGATCCTATGTACAAGAATATAACTACTATGATACTGCCACAATGTACAAGAATCTAACTACCATAATACTGCCCCCTATATACAAGAATATAAGTACTATAATACTGTCCCCTATATACAAGAATATAGCTAATATAATACTGCTCCTATGTACAGGAATATAACTACTATAATACTACCCCCTATATACAAGAATATAACTACTATAATACTGCCCTCTATGTATAAGAATATAACTACTATAATACTGCTCCTATGTAGAAGAATATAACTACTATAATACTGCTCCAATGTGCAAGAATATAACTACTATAATACTGCCCCGTATGTACAAGAATATAACTACTATAATACTGCTCCTATGTACAAGAATATAACTACAATAATACTGATCCTATGTACAAGAATATAACTACTATAATACTGATCCTATGTACAAGAATATAACTACTATAATACTGATCCTATGTACAAGAATATAACTACTATAATACTGATCCTATGTACAAGAATATAACTACTATAATACTGCTCCTATGTACAAGAATATAACTACTATAATACTGATCCTATGTACAAGAATATTGCTACTATAATACTGCTCCTATGTACAAGAATATAACTACTATAATACTGCTCCTATGTACAAGAATATAACTACTATAATACTGATCCTATGTACAAGAATATTGCTACTATAATACTGCTCCTATGTAAAAGAATATAACTACTATAATACTGCCCCCTATTTACAAGAATATAACTACTATAATACTACCCCCTATGTACAAGAATATAACTATTATAATACTACTCCTATGTACAAGAATATAACTACGATAATACTGATCCTATGTACAAGAATATAACTACTATAATACTGCTCCTATGTACAAGAATATAACTGCTATAATACTGATCCTATGTACAAGAATATTGCTACTATAATACTGAACCCAAGGTACAAGAATATAATTACTATAATACTGCTCCTATATACAAGAATATAACAACTAAAATACTGCCCCCTATGTAGAAGAATATAACTACTATAACACTGCTCCTATGTACAAGAATATAACTACTATAATACTGCCACAATGTACAAGAATCTAACTACTATAATACTGCCCCCTATATACAAGAATATAAGTACTATAATACTGTCCCCTATATACAAGAATATAACTACTATAATACTGCTCCTATGTACAGGAATATAACTACTATAATACTGCCCCCTATATACAAGAATATAACTACTATAATACTGCCCTCTATGTATAAGAATATAACTACTATAATACTGCTCCTATGTACAAGAATATAACTACTATAATACTGCTCCAATGTCTAAGAATATAACTACTATAATACTGCCCTCTATGTACAAGAATATAACTGCTATAATACTGCCCCTATGTACAAGAATATAACTACTATAATTCTACTGCTATGTACAAGAATATAACTACTATAATACTGCCCCCTATGTACAAGAATATAACTGCTATAATATTGCCACATTGTACAAGAATCTAACTACTATAATACTGATCCTATGTACAAGACAATAGCTACTATAATACTGCCGCTATGTACAAGAATATAACTACATAACTACTATAATACTCCTCCTATATACAAGAATATAACTACTATAATACTGCCCTATGTACAAGAAAATAACAACTATAATACTGTCCTATGTACAAGAATGTAACTAATATAATACTGCTTCTATGTACAAGGATATAACGACTATAATATTGCTCTTATATAGAAGAATATAACTACTATAATACTGCCCCCTATGTACAAGAATATAACTACTATAATACTACTCCTATGTGCAAGAATATAACTACTATAATACTGATCCTATGTACAAGAATATTGCTACTATAATACTGCCCCTATGTACAAGAATATAACTACTATAATACTGCTCCTATGTAAAAGAATATAACTACTATAATACTGCCCCGTATTTACAAGAATATAACTACTATAATACTACCCCTATGTACAAGAATATAACTACTATAATACTGCTCCTATGTACAAGAATATAACTACTATAATACTGATCCTATGTGCAAGAATATTGCTACTATAATACTACCCCTATGTACAAGAATAAAATTACTATAATACTGCTCCTATGTACAAGAATATAACTGCTATAATATTGATCCTATGTACAAGAATATTGCTACTATAATACTGAACCCAAGGTACAAGAATATAATTACTATAATACTGCTCCTATGTACAAGAATATAACTACTATAATACTGGCACAATGTACAAGAATCTAACTACTATACTGCTGCTCCTATGTACGAGAATATACTGTAACTACTCTAATACTGCTCCTATATACAAGAATATAACTACTATAATACTGCTCCTATATACAAGAATATAACTACTATAATACTGCCGCTATGTACAAGAATATAACTACTATAATACTGCTCCTATATACAAGAATATAACTACTATAATACTGCTCTATGTACAAGAAAATAACAACCATAATACAGTCTTATGTACAAGAATGTAACTAATATAATACTGCTCCTATGTACAAGGATATAACGATTATAATACTGCTCTTATATACAAGAATATAACTACTATAATACTTCCCCTATGTACAAGAATATAACTACTATAATACTGCTCCTATGTAGAAGAATATAACTACTATAATACTGCTCCTATGTACAAGAATATAACTACTATAATACTGCTCCTATGTACAAGAATATAACTACTATAATACTGATCCTATGTACAAGAATATTGCTACTATAATACTGCCCCTATGTACAAGAATATAACTACTATAATACTGCCCCTATGTACAAGAATATAACTACTATAATACTGCCCCTATGTACAAGAATAAAATTACTATAATACTGCTCCTACGTACAAGAATATAACTGGTATAATACTGATCCTATGTACAAGAATAATGCTACTATAATACTGCCCCTATGTACAAGAATATAATTACTATAATACTGCTCCTATGTACAAGAATATAACTACTATAATACTGCCACAATGTACAAGAATCTAACTACTATAATGCTCCTCCTATGTACAAGAATATAACTACTTTAATACTGCTCCTATATACAAGAACATAACTACTATAATACTGTCCTTATGTACAAGAAAATAACTACTATAATACTGCCGCTATGTACAAGAATATAACTACTATAATACTGCTCCTATATACAAGAATATAACTACTATAATACTGCCCCTATATACAAGAATATAACTGCTATAATACTGCTCCCTATGTAGAAGAATATAACTGCTATAATACTGCTCCCATGTACAAGAATATAACTACTATAATGCTGCTGCCATGTACAAGAATATAACTACTATAATACTATCCCCTATGTACAAGAAAATAACAACTACAATACTGTCCTATGTACAAGAATGTAACTAATATAATACTGCTCCTATGTACAAGGATATAACGACTATAATACTGCTCTTATATACAAGAATATAACTACTATAATACTTCCCCTATGTACAAGAATATAACTACTATAATACTGCTCCTATGTACAAGAATATAACTACTATAATACTGTCCCTATGTACAAGAATATAACTACTATAATACTGCCCCCTATGTACAAGAATATAACTACTATAATACTGTCCCTATGTACAAGAATATAACTACTATAATACTGCTCCTATGTTCAAGAATATAACTACTATAATATTGATCCTATGTACAAGAATATTGCTACTATAATACTGCCCCTATGTACAAGAATAAAATTACTGTAATACTGCTCCTATGTACAAGAATATAACTGCTATAATACTGATCCTACGTACAAGAATATTGCTACTATAATACTGCACCCAAGGTACAAGAATATAACTATTATAATACTGCCGCTATGTACAAAAATATAATTACTATATTACTGCTCCTATGTACAAGAATATAACTACTATAATACTGCCCCTATGTACAAGAATATAACTAATATAATACTGCCCCCTATGTACAAGAATATAACTACTATATTACCTCCTTCTTACCTCCTCACATGACTTCATCTACAGACCTGCTCCTCAACCTCAGGTCTATCCTACTTTGACATGCAGAAGAAGTAGTGCTGTTGCTTTAAAAGCATTCAGCAACTATTAGAAATAACAAAAGCACATGAGACAGGAAGTGTTGTGCTCCAGAAGCATACATCAACTAGAGGGGTTAACACAGTCACAGGAGAAGAGGAGTGTTTTAGCAGAGCCCCAGGGGAATTGAGCAGAAGCTGTTTACTGTCTGGCTGGAGCCAAAGAGAAAGGTGGTGTGTGTGTTCTGTATCTCACAGAAGCGAACCTGCAAGTGAAACGGATTCAAGTCAGGAGTGAAGCTAAGCACAGGTCAGGTAGAGTTCCTGAACTACCAGTGCAGAGTATTGTCAGGCAGAAAGATAAGGACTGGAAGAAATGGTGTCACAGGGATCATCTCCCTCAGCAAACCCTCCCCCCCCTCCTCCATCTCACTGTGCTGTAAAGAATGCTGTGTTCAATAATGTGCCTTTGCATTAGAACTATGCTGTCCTGTACTACTGGGAAGACTGTGACCTGCTGTGCAGCTAAGGAAACTGTACTGTTTGTCACTGGAGCCTGTTGCTGATAAGACTTAACTTGCACTGGCTGTGCGGCTTCTTATTAAATGCTACTGTTCTCCCGTTTATGAGGACTCTTGTCAAGTGTGTCTGGTCAGCAAGTGAAACAACCTACATGTCTGTGCCTGAGGGTCAATACCCCTGTGTGCCTGAGAGACGCTGCAGCACATGGTCTATGGTCGCCCTGAGTAACGGTCCCCCCAGGATTCCAAAGAATTCATGTAACCTGTCTCGCCCCTATCTGAACCTAGCGGTGTGCGCGTAACACTTCCAAAACATAACACAAGCCGGCGACTCTCCTTCTCCCACCTGCTCTCCCTCTCTCTGCTTCTCCTCACTGCTTGCGAGATATCTCCCAATCCTGGATCCCCACAGCTTGCACCTTCCACCAATTCCCCCACCTATGGCTTTAAACCAACTGCAAATACCACAACCTCTTCTACATAAAACCCGTGCCCCTGATGCCCACCCCCCTGCTCCCTCTCTATGGAGCACTCTGGAATGTCCACTCTGTCTGCAACAAGCTCCATGTTATTCACGACCTCTTTACCTCTCACAATCTCTCCTTCCTGGGTATCACAGAGACATGGTTGACACCCTCCGACACTGCCTCCCCTGCTGCGCTGTGTTACGGTGGCTTGCACTTCACCCACACTCCTCACCCTGGTAACAGACATGGTGGAGGAGTGGGTCTTCTCCTTTCTACCAACTGCACCTTTAGCCCTATTCCTCCTCTTCCCTCCCTTATTTTCCCTTCTTTTGAAGTCCACTCTGTCCGCATCTACTCTCCCTCCCACCTCCAAGTGGCTGTCATATACCGACCTCCGGGCCCGATCACTGCCTTTATTGACCAATTCTCCTCCTGGCTTCTTTACTTTCTCTCTGCTGACATTCCCACCATCATCATGGGCGATTTCAACATCCCCACTGACACTCGCCCGTCAACAGCATCCGAACTCCTGTCGCTTACTTCATCCTTTGGACTTACTCAGTGGTCCTCCTCAGCCACCCTCACAGACGGACACACACTAGACCTGATCTTCACCCGACTCTGCTCCCTATCTAACCTTACAACCCCCCCTACACCTATCTGACCACCATTTACTCAACTTCTCATCCCTGTCCTCCTCACCTGTCACCCATGTCCAGAACACCAATTTACATTCCAGTTCAGGTCTCTTGGTTTTTACAGTGACTGCACCAGCAGAATAGTGAGTGCAGCTCTGGAGTATAATACAGGATGTAACTCAGGATCAGTACAGGATCAGTAATGTAATGTATGTCCACAGTGACTGCACCAGCAGAATAGTGAGTGCAGCTCTGGAGTATAATACAGGATGTAACTCAGGATCAGTAATGTAATGTATGTACACATTGACTGCACCAGCGGAATAGTGAGTGCAGCTCTGGAGTATAATACAGGATGTAACTCAGGATCAGTAATGTAATGTATGTACACAGTGACTGCACCAGCAGAATAGTGAGTGCAGCTCTGGAGTATAATACAGGATGTAACTCAGGATCAGTACAGGATCAGTAATGTAATGTATGTACCCAGTGACTGTACCAGCAGAATAGTGAGTGCAGCTCTGGAGTATAATACAGGATGTAACTCAGGATTAGTACAGGATCAGTAATTTAATGTATGTACCCAGTGACTGTACCAGCAGAATAGTGAGTGCAGCTCTGGAATATAATACAGGATTAGTACAAAGAAACAATATAATGGTTTAGAAAAATACTTTACTTTACCACAAAACTGATAGTAGCAATAAATGACATTTCAGATCTGTTACATCTTTTCTCCAGTTTCCATGTGACTGAGGACATTTGTACACGGCTGGACACACTTTACAGATGTGAGTTGCGCTGTCAGCGGATTCCTCACCCTTGTCCTATAACATTTAATAGGTCTTGTGACAAACCTTGTAAAGGTGTAAGGACACTTGGAAGGAGTGGAGGAGCGCAGTAATCTGCGCAGGTTAATGATTACACCTGGATTTATGGAAGGTGCAAGTGAGCAGAAGTCTGAAAAAGAAAAGTTGTTTCTCCGGTCATCTGTCATGTGATTGTGAGCTGCCGATGCCATCAGCCTCTTCTCCAATACCATATAGCGCCCGCCCCGGCCCCTGGATCTGTCCTCGTAGATTGTATTGTATGGTATTCTATGGGCGTTTGTCAGTCCTCGCTGGTATCTGCCCATTCTGGTGTCTTGGTCCGTGGCACAGCAGTATCATTGGATCAATGGGTCAGATGATTAACAAAACCGATCTATAAGGTACAGAATCTACCACGTTCCTCGTTCTCTGCTTCAGGTCTTGTGAAATATCAGATTACATCGAGTTAGCAGAATATCAGACGTTCTAGATTATCAGAGGCCGGATTAAAGGAATTCCACTTTGTTGTGGTGATTCTGTATAACTCGATGCCAAACTGCATTCTTATCTTCTATCATCCAACACAATCATTAATGGGTAACGTTTTACCCAGCGTTAATCGCTCTACTGACCAAAATCTCCAAACAGTCAGATAAACGTCCTTTTTTGTAGTATTGTGTTTTGCAATCCAGAACCAGAAAGTCATCATTCAGCAGAACGGCCGGGATCATAGTGCACTGAGCTCCAAGGAGATAAGAAACTCCATGCACAAATCTCCAAGAAGACTTTTCCACAACTCTTAGTTTACTTATTAAATTAATCTTCATAATCACTGTGTACTGATCCTGAATGAAATCTTATATCATACTCCAGAGCTGTGCTCATTATTCTGCTGGTGCAGTCACTGTGTACATACATTACATTACTGATCCTGTACTGATCCTGAGTTACATCCTGTATTATACTCCAGAGCTGTGCTCATTATTCTGCTGGTGCAGTCACTGTGTACATACATTACATTACTGATCCAGTACTGATCCTGAGTTACATCCTGTATTATACTCCAGAGCTGCACTCACTATTCTGCTGGTGCAGTCACTCTGTACATACATTACATTACTGATCTTGTACTGATCCTGAGTTATATCCTGTATTATACCCCAGAGCTGCACTCACTATTCTGCTGGTGCAGTCACTGTGTACATACATTACATTACTGATCCTGTACTAATCCTGAGTTATATCCTGTATTATCCTCCAGAGCTGCACTCACTATTCTGCTGGTGCAGTCACTCTGTACATACATTACATTACTGATTCTGTACTGATCCTGAGTTACATCCTGTATTATACCCCAGAGCTGCACTCACTATTCTGCTGGTGCAGTCACTTTGTCCATACATTACATTACTGATCCTGTACTGATCCTGAGTTACCTCCTGTATTATCCTCCAGAGCTGCACTCACTATTCTGCTGGTGCAGTCACTGTGTACATACATTACATTACTGATCCTGTACTGTTCCTGAGTTACATCCTGTATTATACCCCAGAGCTGCACTCACTATTCTGCTGGTGGAGTCACTGCACATATATATATATATATATATATATACAGTACAGACCAAAAGTTTGGACACACCTTCTCATTTAAAGATTTTTCTGTATTTTCATGACTTTGAAAATTGTACATTCACACTGAAGGCATCAAAACTATGAATTAACACATGTGGAATTATATACTTAACAAAAAAGTGTAAAACAACTGAAAATATGTCTTATATTCTAGGTTCTTCAAAGTAGACACTTTTTGCTTCGATGACTGCTTTGCACAATCTTGGCATTCTCTTGATGAGCTTCAAGAGGTAGTCACCGGAAATGGTTTTCACTTCACAGGTGTGCCCTGTCAGGTTTAATAAGTTAGATTTCTTGCCTTATAAATGGGGTTGGGACCATCAGTTGTGTTGTGCAGAAGTCAGGTGGATACACGGCTGATAGTCCTACTGAATTGACTGTTAGAATTTGTATTATGGCTATAAAAAAGCAGCTAAGTAAAGAAGGACGAGTGGCCATCATTACTTTAAGAAATGAAGGTCAGTCAGTGCGAAAAATTGGGAAAACTTTGAAAGTGTCCCCAAGTGCAGTTGCAAAAACCATCAAGCGCTACAAAGAAACTGGCTCACATGAGGACCGCCCCAGGAAAGGAAGACCAAGAGTCACCTCTGCTTCTGAGGATAAGTTTATCCGAGTCACCAGCCTCAGAAATCGCAAGTTAACAGCAGCTCAGATTAGAGACCAGGTCAATGCCACACAGAGTTCTAGCAGCAGACACATCTCTACAACAACTCTTAAGAGGAGACTTTGTGCAGCAGGCATTCATGGTAAAATAGCTGCTAGGAAACCACTGCTAAGGACAGGCAACAAGCAGAAGAGACAAGTTTGGGCTAAAGAACACAAGGAATGGACATTAGACTAGTGGCAATCTGTGCTTTGGTCTGATGAGTCCAAATTTGAGATCTTTGGTTCCAACCACCGTGTCTTTGTGCGACGCAGAAAAGGTGAACGGATGGACTCTACATGCCTGGTTCCCACCGTGAAGCATGGAGGAGGAGGTGTGATGGTGTGGGGGTGCTTTGCTGGTGACACTGTTGGGGATTTATTCAAAATTGAAGGCATACTGAACCAGCATGGCTACTACAGCATCTTGCAGCGGCATGCTATTCCATCCGGTTTGCGTTTAGTTGGACCATCATTTATTTTTCAACAGGACAATGACCCCAAACACACCTCCAGGCTGTGTAAGGGCTATTTGACCAAGAAGGGGAGTGATGGGGTGCTACGCCAGATGACCTGGCCTCCACAGTCACCAGACCTGAACCCAATCGAGATGGTTTGGGGTGAGCTGGACCGCAGAGTGAAGGCAAAAGGGCCAACAAGTGCTAAGCATCTCTGGGAACTCCTTCAAGATTGTTGGAAGACCATTTCCGGTGACTACCTCTTGAAGTTCATCAAGAGAATGCCAAGAGTGTGCAAAGCAGTCATCAAAGCAAAAGGTGGCTACTTTGAAGAACCTGGAATATAAGACATATTTTCAGTTGTTTCACACTTTTTTGTTAAGTATATAATTCCACATGTGGTAATTCATAGTTTTGATGCCTTCAGTGTGAATGTACAATTTTCATAGTCATGAAAATACAGAAAAATCTTTAAATGAGAAGGTGTGTCCAAACTTTTGGTCTGTACTGTATATATATTACTTATCCTGTCAGATCCTTAGTAACTGTCTGTATCATTCTCTACAGTTGTTTTTATGATTCGTAAAGCTTCAGAGCTGAAATCTACCATCATCATTGTCACTGGCAGTATACAATAATGTAATATAAGTAAAGCTATCTGCCTGCTTTATATTATAGGAATCCAGTTAAGCTGTTGGAGGAACATCTAGAGACAAGCTTACTGACGGTTTCCAATAACTACAAACCAAATTGTGAATACAGCACTGGAGTGTAATACAGCCTACAGCATTGTGACACACCCTAAAAAATACAGGTTTTCTTGGCATTTTTCTTAAACCGATCTGTAGATAACCTCAGGTGAGAACTCAGGCAAATATCACATTCCTTTGTGGCTCACGTCCACCTCTATCCTACAGATGGCGCCAGTGCACTAATTTTAATGAGGGGTTTCTACTAATTCTCTTAGGCCTAAGTGTCAATTACACAATATAGACTGTGTGCTAAGACCCTACTAATCCTGATAATAAAGGGGTCCCAACCTCTATTCCGAGCGGAGGGGTGGTCATTAAACCACAGGAAGCTCTTTAAAACTTACATTTATGGTAATATAGTTATAGAGATGTCTCCATTTACAGATAAAATAGATTTCATAATATGTCACATGGTTAGTGAAAATTAAAGGGTCTGTCCAGATCAAGAGAATATATTGTGTTATGGGAAGTGCAGACCCTGCAGTAAGCAGAGCACAGTAGTATAGTTTTTCCTGCCCCTTTAAGGGTCATCTGAGAATCAATCAGTAGAATTGTTGTATTTCAGCACAAAAGTTTCCATTATTACCATTACTGCACAAGAAGCAGATGTAGCAGAGCTGAGTTGTGTTTGTCATTATTTAATTTCACATACTTTAGTCGTGGAAGGAAAAACTAAATGATCACGTGTAGAAAAGTTCTGCAACTTTTTAATATACTGTACTTTGTATTTCAAGATCTCTGCTTGCTGCGCTGACTGGCAACAATCGTGTTTCCCTCCAGAGGTTTAGAAGCAGAGTTGGTTACATTAGTATCCAGCCTAGACAATCTCCAGACTTCAGGATGATACATTGTAACAAACTGTCAGGACAAGTAAGAGGACATTGCTGCTGAAGAGCTCACAGAGCATGGTCTATTCTGCACTGATACATTGTAGCAAACTGTCAGGAGATGTAAGAGGACATTGCTGCTGAAGAGCACACAGAGCATGGTCTATTCTGCACTGATACATTGTAGCAAACTGTCAGAGGAGAGGTAAGAGGACATTGCTGCTGAAGAGCACACAGAGCATGGTCTATTCTGCACTGATACATTGTAGCAAACTGTCAGAGGAGAGGTAAGAGGACATTGCTGCTGAAGAGCACACAGAGCATGGTCTATTCTGCACTGATACATTGTGGCAAACTGTCAGGACAGGTAAGAGGACATTGCTGCTGAAGAGCTCACAGAGCATGGTCTATTCTGCAGTGATACATTGTAGCAAACTGTCAGGACAGATAAGAGGACATTGCTGCTGAAGAGCTCACAGAGCATGGTCTATTCTGCATTTATTTTTAGCAAAACAAAAGACAAAAATAACGGTTCTGACTTCACACAAAACGTATGAATCGCGTGCGGCAGTTTGAAGAATTTGGCGCAAAAAAAAAGTTGACGAATAAAAAAATAAACAAGAAAGTGTTCTAGAAAAAACAAACAAATGATGAACAGAAGTTGATTGCGCTGCAATTCACAGCTTCTCTTTACCATTGAATGGCTGATAACAGAGAATGATAGCATCCATCAGAGCAGATGAGAGATGTCATAGATGCGGACGGATCTCCAACATGAGGTCACTTCAGTACAATCCGGAGCAATCCAGGCCAAATCCCCTCCATACACATCACACATCCTGACCTAATAGATGTAGCAGAGAAGAGTGTGTACAGCTACATGTGGATTTACATAGGACTGACAGCAACTCCGCTGCATGATGCCAATATCGAAGGTGTCGACTCTGCTACATCTGTGTGCACAACTAAGCAATGCCAATAATTAAAGTCCTATGGATGTGGTTGCTGGACATTATAGTCCCTTTTAGTTTACCACCTTTACCTAGCAGCTAAGGAACTACAAGTTCCAGCATAGACAGTGCCTGATGATGACTACAACTCCCAGCATTAATTCTTGGGAACCACCAATCCCAGAAGTTGCAAAACAGAATTACAACTCTTTTTTTTAAAGATTTTTTGCAGTAGTTAAGTCTTCAGTTTCCCTGTAGTTGCTGGGACTTGTACTTCCCCTGGGTTTAAGAAGCCTGAGCTGGAGATCTGGAGGTCTTACCTTGCACCAGTGAGATGTGTCTGTGTTCCCAGTTGCTGCTTTCTCTCCTTGCAATGTTTTTTTTTATTTATTTTTTTTTTCACTAATCCGGCTGGCTCAGTGTGGGGGGTTATATGGAGATGGAGCTGCTCCACCCAGCTCTTCCCCCACCCCAGGGCTGGGTCTGGAGTGGGTCAGCCACTCCACGCCTTGTAAACAGCACAGCAGCATGGAGCCCAGGAATATCCACCCACAATGGGGAAGAGGCGCTGCTGATGTGATTGCTCGCACGTCACTAGATGCCATGTTGTGTGCAGATGTAGCAGAGCTGAACTGGTCGTTAACTTTTAGCGGAGCTGTAGCTACTTATTATACTCTTTTATATTGCTCCTCAGCATTTTACACACATTATCTGCACTGTCCCCATTGGGGCTCACAATATACATTCCCTATCAGTCTTTGGAGTGAGGGAGGAAACCAGAGAACCCGAAGGAAACCTACAGTCATGGTCAAAAGTATTGAGAATGAGACAAATAGTAATTCTTCCAAAGTTTACTGCTTCATTTTTTGTAATGGCAATTTGCATATACTCCTGAATGTCAAAGAGTGATCAGCTTAACAGCAATTACTGTACTTGCAAAGTCAATATTTGCCCAGAAAATGAACTTTAACCCCCAAAACACATTTCAACATCATTGCAGTCCTGCCTTAAAAGGAGCAGCTAACATCGTTTTAGTGATTGATCCATTAACACAGGTGTGGGTGTTGATGAGGACAGGGCTGGCGATCAATCAGTCATGATTAAGTAAGAATGACATCACTGGACACTTTAAAAGGAGGCTGGTTCTTGGTATCATTGTTTCTCTTCAGTTAACCATGGTTATCTCTAAAGAAACACGTGCAGCCATCATTGCACTGCACTAAAATGGCCTAACAGGGAAGAGTATCGCAGCTACAAAGATTGCACCTCAGTCAACAATCTATCGCATCATCAAGAACTTCAAGGAGAGAGCTTCCATTGTTGTCAAAAAGGCTCCAGGGCGCCCAAGAAAGACCAGCAAGCGCCAGGACCGTATCTTAAAACTGTTTCAGCTGCGGGATCGGACTACCAGCAGTGCCGAGCTTGCTCAGGAATGGCAGCAGGCTGGTGTGAGTGCTTCTGCACGCACTGTGAGGCGGAGACTCTTTGAGCAAGGGCTGGTTTCAAGGAGGGCAGCAAAGAAGCCACTTCTCTCCAGAAAAAACATCAGGGACCGACTGATATTCTGCAAAAGGTACAGGGAGTGGACTGCTGAGGACTGGGGCAAAGTCATTTTCTCTGATGAATCCCCTTTTCGATTGTTTGGGACATCTGGAAAACAGCTTATTCGAAGAAGAGGTGAGCGCTACCACCAGTCTTGTCTCATGCCAACTGTAAAGCATCCTGAAACCATTCATGTGTGGGGTGGCTTCTCAGCCAAGGGAATCGGCTCACTCACAGTCTTGCCTAAAAACACAGCCATGAATAAAGAATGGTACCAGAATGTCCTCCAAGAGCAACTTCTCCCAACCGTCCAAGAGCAGTTTGGCGCCCAACAATGCCTTTTCCAGCATGATGGAGCACCTTGCCATAAAGCAAAGGTGATAACTAAATGGCTCATGGAACAAAACATAGAGATTTTGGGTCCATGGCCTGGAAACTCCCCAGATCTTAATCCCATTGAGAACTTGTGGTCAATCATCAAGAGACGGGTGGACAAACAAAAACCAACAAATTCTGGCAAAATGCAAGCATTGATTATGCAAGAATGGACTGCTATCAGTCAGGATTTGGTCCAAAAGTTGATTGAGAGCATGCCAGGGAGAATTACAGAGGTCTTGAAGAAGAAGGGGCAACACTGCAAATATTGACTTGCTGCATTAACTCATTCTAACTGTCAATATAACCTATTGGTACTCATAATATGATTGCAATTATATTTCTGTATGTGATATAAACATCAGACAAACACTAATAAAAACCAGAGGCCAGCAGATCATGTGAAAATATCATTTTGGTGTCATTCTCAAAACTTTTGGCCATGACTGTACACAAATACGGGGAGAACATACAAACTCCTTGCAGGATCTTAGAGAGATTTGAACCCAGGACCCCAGCGCTGCAAGGCTGCAGTGCTAACCACTGAGCCACCATACAGTGCTAACCACTGAGCCACCATACAGTGCTAACCACTGAGAGACCATGCACCACAGACTTTCCTTCACCTGGGGCAAAAGGTTCAATGTACTGCCTCCACCCTGCATCTAAATACCCTGGCCTGGGCAAAATGGCTTATTGGTGCCACCTCTGACACCAGAAATGCCCCAGTTGCTCCCCTCCTACTACACCTTTACTGTTTTTTGTACATACTTGTAGGTGGTACTACACAAATTCCCCTCTCAGAACTCCTCCCCGGTTCTCCTTTGTGCCCCTCAGGGTAATAGTTCTGATAATTCCCCGCTAAACAAAACTTACTGTCTATTTTGTGCCCCACAATACAAGTGCCCCCTTTTAGTGACCCACAAAGTAAGATGCCCTAATAATTCCCCAATAAACATGTACCGCCTCCTTTGGTGCCTCACAATAAAAGTGCCCCTTTTTGTGTCACTCACAGTACCAGCGCCCTTTTTTTGTGCTACATAAAGTTATATTGCCCTCATACAGTTATCATTTTGTGCCCACTATAGCATAATAATAATGTCCCCTTTAGGCACACAGAAGCCCCCCATACACAATAATAGTGCCCTCCCTGATGTCCCACACAGTAATAGCTCCTCTGACAAATTCCCCATCTATACCAACCCTAAAAAGTCTTCATTATGCCCCACAATAAAAGTGCCCCCTTTTTTGTGCCCACACAGCAATATTACTCCAGTCGTGGTCCCATAATGTGAACATTACCCTCTTAGCAACTCCACACAGTATTAATCTTTTATGTTTGCCCCTTACAAAGTAATAATGCCCCTTCGGGAACAGTATAGTGTCCCACTGTGTGACCTAACACCATATTTATACCCTCAAAGGTTGATCCCTACTTTGCCCCCATACAGATACCCCCTTTTTCCCTATAGGTAAAATTACTTTTATACCCCAAAAGTAATACCCTCCTTAGTCCCATAAATATCTGCGATGACAATAAAGTAATGTGTTTCTTTGTGCTCACAAAAAGTAATGATCGCCCCTTTCGGCCAGAAAAAGTAAGACAATACCCAAATCCCTTTGTGCCCCATAGTGCCCTCTATTTTTAAGTTGTGCCCCCATACAATAATATCGCCCACCTTACAAAAGCTATAAAATGTTCTCGTTGAGCAGAGCAGCTCATGTTCTGTTCAGTGGCCCCGGTGCAGGAAGCATCACAATCTCATGATTGTTACAATGTATCAGTGCAGGTAAAATGTAAATAAAAAGAAATGTAAAGTGTAACAAACTCACAGCTGTGAGGATCAGGACGGGGGTGGGGGGCGCTTAGCTTCTGGATGGGGACAACAATGTTTCCATTCGCAGACAGCAAGCAGAGGTCTTCAAAATGAAAAAGGGTTTGAGATATAAAGTATATCACAAAAACGCTGGACTGTTCCTTATTTAATAAAAACACTTTTAAGAGGTTGTGTCCATGACCGGTCCGGCACATGAGCACCACTCTGACTGTCACCACTCTGACTGTCGCTTCCCACAGCACCATTATATCCACAGGATTGCAACCATCACTTTATCTACGTCCCATAGATTTCTTATTTTTAGATTTTTTGGGCTATTTCAGATCGCTGTGACCCGGAATCACTGCGTTACATGTCCTTATACACAAAGATTACCGACCACATAGTTATAAATGTAAGAAATAAAACTAAAATGCAAAAACCCAACCGACAGAAAGAGAGGGGTTTAAAGGGATTGTACAAGTCATTTCCAATCCACAAGATAGGAGAAAACCAATCCTAAAAATGGATCAAGAATGAGACCAAATTGACCCCAAGAATAGGTTTGGATTGTCCTATTGGAATGGAGCCATGGTCTCGTATGCTCATCTTTGTCCATGTGCACGGGACTGACGCTGTACCTGGTTATCGCCATCAGTCCCATTGACCATGACTGGTGCAATGGTGCCATTCTAGGAGGTCACTCCACTTCTTAGGATCGGTGGTGGTCCAGGAAGAAGTTGCATTTGTGGTACAACCCCTTCATCATCAAAGTTAAAGAAGCCCTCCTCCTCCCATCAAAAATTTTATCCTCTTAATATATTGCAGTCATCACATTATACAGCACTGTGCACTTACAATTGCTCATTTTGCCTTTCTACCCAGCTAATTCTTCTCTTTTCTCTGCTCTATGTAGAAACAGGAAGTCTCTTGTCCCTGCATTTATCATTCCTCTCTTCAACTCCTGACCCAGCTGCTCCCTCCTTCCCTTGCCAGGGACTTTTGCAGTGACTGATGACTCATACAGGGAAAATTGACCTCCTGTTTCTACATAGAGCTTAGAAGGATTCAGCTAGTCAGTGTTTAATCAAATGATGTCATAGACCTAATGGAAAAGAGAAGAATTATCTGGGTAGAAAGGCAAAATGAGCAATTGTAAGTACACAGTGCTATATAATATGATGATCGTAATATATTAAGAGGATAAGAATTGTGATGGGTGGAGGAGGAGGATGAAGAGGGCTTCTTTAAAAGGGTTGTACAAAAAAAAATAAAATTAGCATTTATGGCCAGTCTGAGGGATGTCAACATCTGGGACCCACAGGTGTCACGCAATATGAAGATGGTGCTTGTGCACTGCGACATTGCTTCTAATGATTGTGAAAAGGATCACAATACAACAATACAATACAAACGCAGTTGGTAGTTTCACAAAAAATCCAATCTTGTCTCCGAACTTCCAGAGTCATTGTGTAACCACAGCTCTAGATCTCTCCTGGAAGGAGAGAACACAACCCCACTAGTGCTACCCTATAAGCCGATGTAGCTGCCTCTGCACTAGTGACTTAATTTTCTTTCCTTCCAGGAGAGAACTAATTTTCATTTTTTTTTCCAATGGAGCACTGCCAATAAGACTCTATACTCAACCAGTCCTCCCCGAAAGCTCCACAGAATTGGGAAATGTCACAACACCAACTCCTTCCTCGTCCAACTCTCCAACCAAAATATAAGTCCTGGGGCCCTATAAGCTTGGAAATGTGAAAAGTGAGACCTTACCAGTTAACACATCATAAAAGCCCGCAAAAAAACCATTGTCATGGACTTCCCCTTTAAGTCCCGCCCATAACTCATTGATAAAGCAATGGCCGCCAGCTTCGTAATGTAAAACATAGATATTAGAATAGTTTCTCATCCTTAGGGAAGTATTGAGTGCACCATATTAATGAATGAATGTGTGAAGAACCAGACGTGACCGCAGGTGAATGGTCTTGAGGACTTAAGAAGGAGTTTATGAACTTTAATTGACGTGTGAGTCACAGGTCGCCTCTGCGGGGGACTCCAACAACCCTTTATACTCTGTTCAGATCTGGCAGCGTCTGATGAAGTTTACAAGCGGATGAGCTGCTGCCGGCCTGGCCCCGCTCCCGAACATTCCCAAGCAGTAGGGCATCTTCTGGGCCGCAGGAACCTATCACAGCTCAGCCGTCAGGAGGATTTATCACGGTTACTTAAATCAGGGTCGTTAATGGTAATTGGAAGAGGTGAGAACAGTAAAACAGAGGAATAATATCCTGTATTACGTAAAAGAACGAGTCCTGCTCCTCAACGTTCATATTTATAATACTACTGGGACATCATATGAATATATTGGGACCAAGAAGTGATATAAAGGTTGGAAGAGCCATATGGCACCAGATTTTGGGTTGGGTATGACATATGACAAGGTAGTATGGAACGAACCCTTACAAACTCCCACATGACCGTACATCTTAGAAAAAGGGAAGACCTTCCAGAAAGATGGAAGTGATGGCTAAGCTCCCAGGGGCCAAAAAAGCCTCCAGAAATGTTCCACAAAGTTGCGCTTACAGAAGGTTTCTTGGGCAGGATTCTCCATCAAAAATACGGAAGGGGCGTGGAGAAGTCAATAATGACCGTCCCCCAATATCACTGGGGTTGCTGTGGCTTCTCATCAATGGCCAAACATTAGGAGCTTCGCCTAAAGATAAATCCCTCACATTAAATAGAAATCTCAAAGAATCTACATCTTCGAAATGTGGTGCTGGAGAAGGATGTTATCAATACCATGGAAGGCAAGAAGAATAAAGGAATCAATTTTGGAATAAACCAAGCCAGACATGTCTATCGAAGCAAAGATCATCAAGCTACGACTTGTCTACTTTGGACACATCATATGAAGAGATGAAGAGAGCAATCACTGGAGAAGGACATCATGGTTGGAAGAATAGAAGGAACAAGGAGAAGAGGAAGATCAGCAAACCGATGGCTTGATACTATCAAGATAATGGTGGAGAAGACCTTAGTGGACCTATCTAGGCTTGCACAAGATCGATCTTCCTGAAGGACGTCAATAATAATAATAATGTACCGTAAGTTGGAGATTCCCCATTCTGGACTCTCCTAATTTATGACCCGAAGTGGAAAGTCGCTACAACGAGTGTCTACGACTTGGAAGGACTCGGTATATTAATGCCTTGCAGGGACAGCCCATTGATTTAATTGGAAATTGTGTAGTACTTCACTTCTCCTGTGATGGCGCTGCAGATAAGTTGAGCCGTTGTTGCGTTCCTCCACAGATGACAGCTGATCACTGGAGGTCACAGCTGGAGGATACCCTATGATCAGATTATTATTGGAAAGTAATAGTTTCAAATAGAAGGGAAAAGTCATACCACAAACCAAAATATACAGAAAGTAGCAGGCTCAGGTCCTGAACCCGGCCTCCCACAGCAGGATCTGGCTCCAAAAAACAGCAGGGCTCCAACTGCAATGTCAAGGGTCTTAAATGACTCTGATCCGGGCCAGTCAACCCCTTAGATGCCACAGTTAATATGAACCCTAGCACCTAAGCAGTTGGGGAATCCTTTTCTGAACTCAATATTCTCCCTTGATGCTAAGCAATTGCTTGGTTCTGATAGACCCCAGGCTGCCAGAACAACCTAACAACAGCCATCTTAATAAAGTTATTAAGCCCTGAGATTATGGACTAAAAGAAAAAGTCATAGAAGGTTTCATAAAATGTTAAAAAATAATCAAAGCAAAAAAAAAAAAAAAGTTATGTAAAAAATATAAACAATATAAAAAAACTGCATTAAAAAATGGTATTGCTGCTTATAAACTATCCTATTATTTATCTGCAAGAAGAACAAACCATGTCAGAATTGCTATTTTTTTAATTCCAAGAGAATTAAAAAGTGATCAAAAATAAAAAAAAATAATATAGCTTCTGGAACCCAGTGGCACAAAAATTATTTTTTAAATGTTTTTTTTTAGCTGAATGTAAGAGTATATAAATTTGGCATTGTAGTGACGTGCAGGATAAAGATAACATTTCATTTATACTGTACGATTAACTGAACCCCGTAAAACAGTAAGAAAAACAGCACAAGAATTGTTGTCTTTCATTCATTTTGCCTCAAAAACAAGGAATGAAAAGTGATTATATTGTCACATGTATCCAAAAAATGGTAGCAATGAAAATAACAGGTCATCCTATCAAAAAAAGATCCCTCCGTCAGCAGAAAAGTAAAAAATAACAAAGTTCTGGCCCTCGGAATATGGTGAGACGTAAAAAACGCAACATTTCTTTTAAATATATTTGTTTAATTCTTTAGCATTTTCTATGGGGGGAAGCACTGTTTGGGGTCATTTGTGGACAGCATTTAAGGAAATGATGGTGTCATCTAAGATTTAGGCACTCATAGGGCATTAGTCCCTGACGATCTGGGTAAATGTGTATAAGCTTGTTTAATTAAGGTTGGGATAGACAGGAACTCATTGTGATTTTGTTGCCTAAGGGTCCACATTTCCCTGTATAATCACCATCATCTGATGGAGGAGGAAGATTTCCAAATTGGCCACATTATTTTTTTGCCCTTAAGGGTAGTCATTTTGCAAGGCTCCTTGAAGAGTTGGACGTTGACTGTTGCAAGATACTTTCTATCCTCTGAAAAGAGCTAATTTCAGTACTGTTTTTCCCATACAGCATTACTCCATTTTTAGCTGGTCTTCTTAAAGGGGTTATCCAGGCTTGAGACTCAAGTCTACAGTCACTCTATGTGACTGCAGACTTGTCAATTCTCACAGTGCAAACAGTGCTCGCTGTGAGGATTGTCTGGTGCTGGGGTTGTAAGCGGTCAGGTGACCGGAAGTATGTGGTTTCCATACATCCGGTCACATTCTGACTAGACGTGTCCAGCCTGCTCAATTCACTTGTACTAAGCGAGGTTGCACAGGTCTACAAGGCTTACACCCTGTCGAATTTCCTGGTTCCCATCTCGTCCTATACACAGATGTCCTTGCCGGATAAAATAAATTAACACTGCAGCAAGACCTGCAGTCTCATTTTCTTTTGTGGTGCTGAGGTTCCCACTTCAATTAATCTGGACCACGAGTCCCTTCCTTGAGCACACTATATTTTTTAAAAAATAAGGACAGTGTTGCTGGTTTTTCTCCTTTATCTAGTTGCACAAGTCAAGTTGGCATGTAACAGCTGCCACAGAATTTTGACAGGGCACACACTGCGCGATGTAAGTATGCACTTTCCATACCTCCGGTCACATTCCGACTAGACGTGTCTGGCCTTGCTCAATTCACTTGCTTTGAGTGAGGTTACACAAGTCTAGTCCTCATGTGACAGCTCCCGCAGAATTTTGACAGTGTGCGCACTGTGCAATGTGATTATGCTGTTTGTACACTTCTGGGCATATTCATACTAGACGTGTCCACCCTTGCTCAATTCACTAGTATTGAGCAAGGTTACACAAGTCTAGTCAGCATGTGACAGCTCCCGCAGAATTTTGTCAGGGTGCATACTGCGTGATGCGGGTATGCAGTTTGCACACTTCTTGGCATATTCATACTATACGTGTCCAGCCTCACTCAATTCATTTGTATTGAGCGAGGTTGCACAAGTCTAGTCGGCATGTGACAGCTCCCACAGAATCTTGACAGTGTGCACACTGCGTGATGTGAGTATGCAGTTTGCACACTTCTGGGCATATTCATACTAGACGTGTTTCCGTCCTCACTCAATTCATTTGTATTGAGCGAGGTTGCACAAGTCTAGTTGTCATGTGACAGCTCCCACAGAATCTTGACAGTGTGCACACTGCGTGATGTGAGTATGCAGTTTGCACACTTCTGGGCATATTCATACTAGACGTGTTTCCGTCCTCACTCAATTCATTTGTATTGAGCGAGGTTGTACAAGTCTAGTCGGCATGTGAGGATTCAAAAGTCTGCAGTCACATAGAGTGAATGCAGACTTGTACCCCAAGCCTGGACAGCCCCTTTAAGCTGAACCCACTTCCCCAAAAGCCATGGTAAACAGCTGAAATCTCAGATGCAGAAATGAAAAAATCAGAAAACCACATTCTCTCCGCTCATTAAAGGAAATAAACCGTGAATCCTCTCTGCTTCATTTAACAAGAAACTTTGAGAAAATTTTAGAGGCCAATCAAAGTCTTAAGTTTTACAAGGTTATTGTCCTTGACTCGAGAAGCTGACGTGGGAACGTCATATGTCATAAAGACCAAACGCCAAAATCATTAAAATGTCTTGTTTTCGGCGGTACGACTTGTACTCTTTATTAACAATATTCAATTTACCGTAGAATAGATTCAAAAACAGAAAGACATTTTTATTGTGGTGTGGAATAGAAAAAAACTGCAACTCCAGGTTTTGGTTTTTTTTTGAGGGGGTGGGGGGGGTTACGTTTTTATGCTGTTTAATGCCCTGATAGCTTTATTCTGGAGGTCAGTTTGGTTACAAAATACCAAATTGACATAGTTTGTTTTAGATACTTTACTACTTTTCCAAAGTAAAAAAACTTTTGCTTTGCGTCCCCATATTCTGAAAACTATGTATATATACACGACGTGATGGCTGCTTTTTTTAATGGTGGTTTTTATTGGTGTCATAAAACTTTTTTTCAGAACTTTTTATTTGGCTTTTTTTTTTTTTTTAAGTGCAAGATATTTACAATGCGATTGTGATATTTTCTTAGTTCGGATTGTTATGTTGCCAGCAATACAAATTAAAATAATGTGTTTTTTTTTAATTATTTTTTTGTTTTTGTTTTTTTGTATCATTTATGTGATTATTTCTAAAACGTTGGCGAATTCAACTTTTATATATTTCGTATTTTTATGTAAAGAAAACATGGAGACTTAAATCTACATCACTGTACACCGAAAGTCCCACCTGCGATTGCGTTTCATCTGGGTGGGAGTTGATCGTTGCGATGACAGTCCGCCTTCTGCTAAGAGACAGTCGAATAGAAAGAGGCTGAAAATTTTTATTTTTTTTTGTTTTTTGGAGAATTCTTGTGAACTTTACCGCTTCAAGTCCAATAAATTTCTCGGTGAGCCCAAATGGCGATTAGGTTGGATCTCTGCTTTTCTGAGACTATACTTTTTTTTCCTCCGTGTGAGTCCCTGCCTCTCATGTTACACAACATATCCTTGTTGGCTTTAGCAGCAGCTGATTGACATTGTGCTGTTATTTACTGTACGATCTACAAATCCGCCCAGATTCTTCTCTAAAACCAACTCCTCCAGTTTTGTTCCCCCTCAGACATTTTTTTTAACACAACTCTTTGCGTGACTGTCCAGAATCTGAGATGTTTTTGTGTCCCTCCAGAAGTTTTCATGTTGTTTTCCTCTCCAGCTCTCCTCCATAAGTAACGTATTACTTGATGATTCACGTGGAGCTTGTGGTTTCCTGTGTTTCCACCAGTTTGTAGTTGATGTTTTGCTTAGTGGCAATGAAATCACCGTAAATTGCTGAACTTTCCATTCTTGCATCATGCTGTGGGTGGATAATTTTGCTTCGTTGAGTCTCGTGACTCCTCACATGACTCCCAATATTAAATATAAAACCAGACCTACCCTGAAGGTCTACATTAAAGGAAAAAATCTACAATTTGGGATTATTGAGGTTGTCCAAAGCTTGGGTGGACTTCTGAGAGCTTTGGTGGAGTCCTCTACCTACAAGCTCCTCTCCATCGGTTGACCACTTTATATTGATACAATCTTATCCTTTTGCCTCTGGTTTTGAGTAATCTAAAAAAAATTTGTAGAGGATCTCTGATTTAGAGGAACCCAGGTATCCGTTTAGGACCTATTGCGGTAATGTGGTGGTCGGGGTGTCCATTAGTTATAATAGGTGAATGCCATGTTTTGTTTTTACTGCAACGGTACCATCAAGAAAAAAAGACCCCCCTCGACACAAGGTGTGTCCCCCTACTGAAACCTCCAGCAATCAGTTATAGTTTGGGGTGAAACCTGGTTTCATTCCTCTGCAGCGCCACCACAGGGGGAAATGAAGCATTACACAGGACTCATTTATACCGACGGGATGTCTATGTTGTGCAGGACAGGTCCTCCGGAGACTGAGAAACTTTCTGGAGTCAATTTCCACTCTGGCCAAGATTTGCGGAACTGTGTCCAATAGTGGACAACCCCTTTCAGATATTAGTTGATTGGCAAAAGGTGATCATTTAGGCCTCATTCAGACATCCGTGTTTCACGTACGTTTTTTGTCTGTGATTTTCACAGCTAGAACTAGTACCCATTATAGTCTATGGTGCTGTTCACATGTCCGGATTTTTTTCTTGTCTGTTTTTTTACTGGCATCATGGATGAAAATTACCAATTAAAGTCTATGGGTCTTTGGAAATCGCGTGGATGGCGTCGGTGTACAATCCGTGTTGTGCCCGTGATAAACATGACAAAGGATCGGAGAAGTTTTCTCAATTATTTACTGATCAATGTGTGAAAAACACTGATGAAAAACTGACGGTACAAACTGACACGCTGAGAAAACACTGATGAAAAACTGATGGTAAAAACTGACACACTGAGCAAATACTGATGGTACAAACTGACACACTGAGCAAACACTGATGCAAAACTGATGGTAAAAACTGACACACTGAGCAAACATTGATGAAAAACTGATGGTAAAAACTGACACACTGAGCAAATACTGATGGTACAAACTGACACACTGAGCAAACACTGATGCAAAACTGATGGTAAAAACTGACACACTGAGCAAACATTGATGAAAAACTGATGGTAAAAACTGACACACTGAGCAAATACTGATGGTACAAACTGACACACTGAGCAAACACTGATGCAAAACTGATGGTAAAAACTGACACACTGAGCAAACATTGATGAAAAACTGATGGTAAAAACTGACACACTGAGCAAATACTGATGGTACAAACTGACACACTGAGCAAACACTGATGCAAAACTGATGGTAAAAACTGACACACTGAGCAAACATTGATGAAAAACTGATGGTAAAAACTGACACACTGAGCAAATACTGATGGTACAAACTGACACACTGAGCAAACACTGATGCAAAACTGATGGTAAAAACTGACACACTGAGCAAACATTGATGAAAAACTGATGGTAAAAACTGACACACTGAGCAAATACTGATGGTACAAACTGACACACTGAGCAAACACTGATGCAAAACTGATGGTAAAAACTGACACACTGAGCAAACATTGATGAAAAACTGATGGTAAAAACTGACACACTGAGCAAATACTGATGGTACAAACTGACACACTGAGCAAACACTGATGCAAAACTGATGGTAAAAACTGACACACTGAGCAAACATTGATGAAAAACTGATGGTAAAAACTGACACACTGAGCAAACACTGATGAAAAACTGATGGTAAAAACTGACACACTGAGCAAACACTGATGAAAAACTGATGGTAAAAACTGACACACTGAGCAAACATTGATGAAAAACTGATGGTAAAAACTGACACACTGAGCAAATACTGATGATACAAACTGACACACTGAGCAAACACTGATGCAAAACTGATGGTAAAAACTGACACACTGAGCAAACATTGATGAAAAACTGATGGTAAAAACTGACACACTGAGCAAACACTGATGAAAAACTGATGGTAAAAACTGACACACTGAGCAAACACTGATGAAAAACTGATGGTACAAACTGACACACTGAGCAAACACTGATGAAAAACTGATGGTACAAACTGACACACTGAGCAAACACTGATGAAAAACTGATGGTACAAACTGACACACTGAGCAAACACTGATGCAAAACTGATGGTACAAACTGACACACTGAGCAAACACTGATGCAAAACTGATGGTAAAAACTGACACACTGAGCAAACACTGATGAAAAACATTGATTATTGTGTCAAATAGAGAAATGTCAGATCAGAGATTCCCACATCATTACATTCTTGTTTTCTTTACATTTTACAGGGTCTGAACTTTTTTGGAATTGGGGTTGTAGAAGATCCCAACGCTTCTCCAGACAATCAATGACAGATGGGTTTAAGTAGATCTCCATCCACATCCCAGAGGGATCCGCTCTGGTGTACGTCTGCTTAGATCCCTCACACTCACAGCTGCGTCTGGCTCCGATGACCTGTAGAGCGCAGGGCTGTTGTCCTTGGGCCGGGCGTCCGGCCAGAGGACCGTGAATGTGCACCGGAATGGCTGATTAATCAGACACTATCAGAATTTACAGCAATACAGTAACCAGACTGCAGAATCTACTCTCACCACGTGTAAAAAGCAGAGAGACAAACTTCCCCGCAGGGGATGGAGAGAAAAACATGTTTCTCTCAAATGCAACAGGTTCTGTCAAGGTTACAGGACCCGTGCAGTGATGGAGGGATTCTGCATATTTCATCTAGAGTTATGTGCAATAGATAAATGTTGTTTGCATTGGTATAGGACGGAATGTGGATGCCATTTTGTACAAGAATGTTGCATTTTTCTCATGCTTGTTATGATATATTTTTAAGAAAAATAATATATACATAAGCTACATACCAAGGGCTAGTCTGGTGCCAGGGGCGTACATAGAAATCATAGCAGAAGTTCTAATTGGGCCCCCCCCCCAAAAAAAAAAAAATATTCGTCAGGGTCACAGAAGAGAGTAATTTTCCTCCCACTGAAGTCCTAGATTCCTCTTTTATTGCGCCCGTAAAGTGTGAAGCGAACAAAAGTGCCCCTCCAAACACAGTATGATACCCGTAGAGTAAATTTCTCCACAGTACCCTCCACATGAACAGTGTGATGGCCCTGCTGTACCTTCCTCAACTCCCTCAGCAAAGTATGGTGACCCCAACACAGTATGATCCCCCAACGGTGACCCCCACACAGTCCTCCATGCAGTAAGATGGGCCTACAAACAGTATACTGGCCCCCACACCTCACCACACTGTATAATGGCCCCCAATAGCCCTCCAAATATTATAATGGCCCCCACATAGCCCTCCATATAATATACTGCACCCGATAATCCTCCATATAGTATATAATACACTCCCCATAGTCCTCCATACAGTATAATGCACTCCCCATATTCTTCGTACAGTATAATGCACTCCCATAGTCCTCCATTTAGTATAATGCACTCATCATAGTACCCCACACAGTATAATGCACTCCCCATAGTCCTCCCTACAGTGTAATGCACCCCCTTAGTCCTCCATACAGTATAATGCACTCCCCATAGTCCTCCATACAGTATAATACATTCTCCATAGTCCTCCATACAGTGTAATGCACCCCCTTAGTCCTCCATACAGTATAATGCACTCCCCATAGTCCTCAATACAGTATAATACATTCTCCATAGTACTCTATTTAGTCTAATGCACCCCCATAGTCCTCCATTTAGTATAATGCACTTCCCATAGTTCTCTATACAGTATAATGCACTCCTCATAGTCCTCCATTTAGTATAATGCACCCCGTAGTCCTCCATACAGTATAATGCACCTCCATAGTCCTCTATACAGTATAATGCACTCCCCCATGTCCTCCACACAGTATTGTGACCACCACAATGTTCTCACTGATTTAAAAAAAAAATACAATACTCATCTCTCCTCGTTCCCCCGCTGCTCCCATCTTTGCAGCCAGTGTTCTGAATTGCATGTACATCTCAGTGCAGCGGGCGCCAGGTAGTGATGTCATCGCACCCACTGTGCTTAGATGCCAGACGTCAAGAAATACTGTTGAGGGAGAGTTTCAGCTGATGCTCCCTCTTTCATCATTACTTTCAACTGCATCAGCATCCAGGATGCCGATACAGTTGATTAAACGATGATGGGTAGGAGGGAGACCCGGTGCCGGAGCTGGAAACAGACCCTCTCGGCTCATGGGCTCCATAGTAGTCGCGTAGCCTGCCGCCATGGGTGGTAGGCCACTGACTGACACCAGGGACAAAAGCACTAAGCCACTAGACACCAGGACTGGAGCACTAAACAACTGGACCTCCAGCATAGGAAAAATGTGAAAGACCAAGGACTGTAGCACAAACCAAGAACTGGAGAGTTAACTACAGAGACAAAAAAACAAAAGGAACTAACCTACTAGACCCCAAGGACTGGAATACTGAACATCTGTATACTTACAACTGGAGCACTAAAGTACGGGATATCAAGGACTGGAGCACTGAACCACTTGACACATGGGACTGGACACAAGGATCTTAAATACTAAACCACCAGACCTTCGGCATTAAAAATAATCTGAAACAAACATAAAGTCGACTGTCAACCTGAAGTCAAATGCCCCATAAACAAATACCGTATTTTTCGGACGCACCAGATCATAAGACGCACCTAGGTTTTAAAGGAGGAAAATAGAAAAAAAAATTGAAGCAAAAAATGTGGTCATGATGCACTGTTAGGGGCTCTGTTGCTGACACTGTTATAGGGGTAATGTCCCCCAATTCTGTACTAATATCCCCCATCTTGGTATATGACGCGCCCCCAGGGCCGTGGGGTACTTGGCAGCCGGGCCTCTGGTTGCCTATATAGGGAATATCACGGTGGCTGGCCCGGTCCGTGGCCCAGGGCGGTCACTCAAAAGGGGGGATATGTATATATGGGGATTTGGGAAAGTTTGTGACGCCACCTGTGGTACCTGGTGAGCATCACCAGAGCTGCAACAGTCCTCTGAGGCAGATGTTAGGGCAGCTTGAGATGGCATGGCTCTCCACAGGTGGAGCAAGCCTCAGGGCAGTGTAGAGGTAGAGAGTGGGTTGCGCTGGGCGTTGTGGTGCAGGGGGAACGATGGCACCGATGACGAATGGACGGAGGCAATGCAGTGCAGTCATCCGAGATTTTACTCACAGTTCTTTAGACACTTCACAGGTTCACTATACAGGTAAAGGCCTCCCGCGTCGCGCTGCGTTCACCGGGCAGAGGTTCAATCCTTCCTCAGGCAACTTGAGAATACCTGGCAGAACTCCACTTTCTCGTGTTCCTATTTTGACCGCCTTCACTCTGGTCTTTCTCCCTCCTGCTCTGCGCTGCCCACTCTCAACCCCGCTCGGGTTCTCTGAAGTCCTTCCTGTACGTCGGATCCGGGACCTATTGACCCTCCTGGGGATTAGAATGTTGCAACGATCCCTCTGTCTTCTGACAGATGTGGGGCGTGCGGGTGCCGTCCTGCACGCGCCGTACCCCCTGGGATCCTTTCTGTAGAATGGAGCCTACTCCCTGCTCCCCTCCTGGGCCTCTGACACTGGGCCCTAACTGTGGAGCAGATCTCCTGAGACTCTGCTCCCGGACTGTTCTTCTGAACTGTCCCAAGCTGTTCTTCTGAACTGCTCCCTAACTCTGATCCTGCCACCCTAAGATGGGTTCCCTATTTATACTCCTACTAAAGTGCTCCCTCTAACTACTTCCTCCACCCACACCCCCTACCTTTGGGTTCCCCCCACTCCAGCCAGGGTCAGGGCTCAGCAGCTGCGCTCTGCATGTTGCCCCTCCAGCCGGCCTGGAGCAGTGTAGTGTTAGATGCAGGTGTTTGGGGTTCCATGCAGCACTCCCACCTTACCTGAGAGAAGGGAGACATCACACCTCTGGGTGAGGTGCAGTACCACTGTGGCGACTGAACCCTCAGGGGCGCCACATATGCATGGCACCCCATCCCCATCCTGGAATGTATGGTCCCCTCATCACCTCCGCCGCTGCCGCTCCCCCCCCCCACATCCACAGCCACAGCAACAAGGTACATTTGAACTATAAGACACCCCCCCACTTTCCTCCAAAATTTTGGAGGAAAAAAGTGTGTCTTATAGTCTGAAAAATACGGTAAGTTAATAAGTCCGCCTGAAAATATAAAAGGAACTTAGGACGATTCCAATACAAGAAACATCTCAGCACTTCTGATTGGGTGATAACATGCAGCCGCAGAGGGCTCAAACATATTAGCAGAGCACCCCAAGATACTCGGATAACACCCGAGCATGCTCAGATAACACCTTATCCGAGCACGCTCGCTCATCACTAATGAAGAGGCTTCTGAACAGATGGACCTCACCATTTTGAATGCCTTTTATGCAGCTGCCAATTTTTGTTTGAAAAACTTTTTGCCTTTTAGTCTGACAATTTTTTCTTATCCATATCTTAATGGGAATGCATCCTCAGATAATATGTTGTTTAAATCAGGTTTTTGTGTTGCAAGTAATTTGAAAAACAATGCATTTTTTCTTTATATCATTTTGAAGAAACGGTAACAGGGCGACCCCGCAGAATCTCTCTGTTGCCACTACTTGTGATGGATCAACACCCAGCCACCTGCCTGACGTCATACTATGCCGGATGGAGCACATGATATGGATCTACCCTTTGCACCAAAGTGATGTTCCGCACCCCCATCAAGCACGCGTAAGGTAAGATTGGTACAGTTCTACACAGTCACTCCTTGTCCACATGGGTACAGAGAGGCACCAGGGAGTGAGCAAAGGTGGTCCACTCAGTCACTGACATGGCACCACACTCGCTCACACCCCCTGACAGCCTGAGAGGCTCTTTCACTGACTCCAGTGAAGTAGAGCCTTGTCAGCCTGGTAGAGCTGCCACCAGTTTCTGTTTGATATAACGGTCTTAGATTGGGCTAGAAACCAGCCTGGTAGCGTGTTCGTTGGTCCGAACAACAGACGTAAGGTAGGTGGATCGAGATAATAAAACAGCCCAAGCTTAAATTAAATATTTAATCGCCGTAAGGGCACACTAAACAATACACTATATACATAAGGGTTATACATACACAGTGGTCAGAGTTA
This sequence comes from Phyllobates terribilis, assembly GCF_046119375.1. Lineage (NCBI taxonomy): Eukaryota > Metazoa > Chordata > Amphibia > Anura > Dendrobatidae > Phyllobates > Phyllobates terribilis. The sequence continues at coordinate 761,746,784 of NW_027362764.1, forward strand.
CAAATACAATAGCCGGGTACAACAAGTATAAGCAGAACTTAAGAGTCAATTACCAGTGTAGATGGAAAGGTCAGGCTTGTGGGGGAGGGCTGCCACATTGGAGGCTGTGGGACCTCTCTTGGTGGATGATGTAACGGGTCTGGGAGGCGGAACCTCTGAGCAACTATACAAGGGGGCGGTCCTTGTAAGGAAGCGGGTGGCTCCCAGGGAAGACGGGCAGGTAGTCACGGCAAGTGACAGGGACAGTCTCTGGGTAGAAGGGCAGGTAGTCGCGGCAAGTGACAGGGACAGTCTCTGGGTAGAAGGGCAGGTAGTCACGGCAAGTGACAGGGACAGTCTCTGGGTAGAAGGATGGGTACTCACGGCAAGTGACAGGGACAGTCTCTGGGTAGAAGGACAGCAGGCAGGTGGCTGGTGAGCGCTCCCAGGTGAGCGGGCGAGAGTCTTTGGACAGGCAGGTGGTCACGGCAAGTGACGGCAGAGCCTCCAGGTAGGCTAGCAGGCAGGTAGCAGGTGAGTGCTCCCAGGTGAGCAGGCAAGAGTCTCTGGACAGGCAGGTGGTCACGGCAAGTGACGGCGGAGCCTCCAGGTAGGCTAGCAGGCAGGTAGCAGGTGAGTGCTCCCAGGTGAGTAGGCAAGAGTCTCTGGACAGGCAGGTGGTCACGGCAAGTGACGGCGGAGCCTCCAGGTAGGCTAGCAGGCAGGTAGCAGGTGAGCGCTCCCAGGTGAGCAGGCAAGAGTCTCTGGACAGGCAGGTGGTCACGGCAAGTGACGGCGGAGCCTCCAGGTAGGCTAGCAGGCAGGTAGCAGGAGAGCGCTCCTAGGTGAGCAGGCAGGCTGGTCCATAGACAGACTGACAGGTGTCGGAAGGCAGACCGTCGGACCGCAGGCTTGCAAGCAGGTAAACGGATATCAGGCAGGAATCAAGCAGGAATCTGACAGGTGACTGGCAGGTAACTGGTAACGGGACCTGAGGGCTGAAGCAGAGTGAAGGCTTTGCAACAACATTGCTCGGGCACCTCCATTTTGGAGGAGGTGCCTTATATATGGTGAAGTCCTCCGGCCATTGGCCGGGGACTCCTTAGGACGGCGCGCGCGGCCCCTTTAAGAGAGGGGGAGCGCGCCCTAAGCACCGTGGCCAGGAAGCAGCGCGCGCTGCCAGCAGAGCGGGAGGAAGACGCCGGGCTCAGAGCGGAGAGGTGAGGGGAACAGCATCCCTGCCTAGCAGGAGGCAGGGACGCCAACGCCAAGGATGAGAGGGGCATGGATGTTCTCCCGGGGCTCCCACGTTCTCTCCTCAGGACCAAACCCCTTCCAATCTACCAGAAAAAAGGTTTTTCCTCTTACCCTTTTGGTGGCCAGAATGTTCTCTACCTCAAACTCGTTCTCAGCGGAAACCGGAGCAGGAGGCGTACCTGTAGACTTGGAAAAAGAGTTAAGTACCACGGGTTTGAGGAGAGATACATGGAAGGAGTTAGGGATCCGCAAGTTGGCCGGGAGTTTTAATTTATAGGCCACCGGGTTGATATGTTTGATAACCTCCAGTGGGCCGATGAACCGAGGCCCTAACTTGTAGGAGGGAATCTTGAGCCGGACATATTTGGACGAGAGCCAGACTTTATCTCCAGGACGGAATTGTGGAGGATCCAGGCGTTTCTTGTCAGCGTGTTTTTTCATCCGTTCGGACGACTGAAGGAGTGCGGATCGGGTACTCTCCCAAATGGAGGAGAATTCGCGAACGAGAGATTCCGCAGCCGGATTGTCCACCGAGGTGGAGACGGGAAATGGGATCCGAGGATGCTGACCGAAGACTACAAAAAACGGGGATTTGGAGGAAGATTAGCTCTCGTGATTATTGTAAGAGAACTCGGCCCATGCTATGAGATCCACCCAGTCCGAATGGTGGGCATTAACGAAGTGCCGTAGGTAACTGGTCAGGTTCTGATTGATCCGCTCCACTTGACCATTGGACTGTGGATGGTAAGCGGAGGAGAAGTCCAGAGTGACGTCAAGCAACTTACATGTGGCTCTCCAGAAGCGTGAGGTGAACTGAACTCCACGATCTGACACGATGTGGAGGGGCAGGCCATGGAGACGGAAGATGTGGCGGATAAAGTCTTTAGCCAGTTCGGGTGCAGACGGGAGACCCGGCAGGGGAATGAAGTGCGCCATCTTGGAGAAGCGATCAGCGACCACCAAAATGACCGTACAACCGGCAGAGACAGGAAGATCCGTTATAAAGTCCATAGCAATATGCTGCCACGGGGCAGCAGGTACTGGAAGAGGAAGAAGGCGACCGGCTGGCAGGTGTCTCGGAACTTTGTTGCGGGCGCAGGACACACAGGCAGAAACAAAGTCTATTACATCCTTGTGCAGGGTAGGCCACCAGTAATGCCGGGTAATGAGCTGGAGGGTCTTTTTCTGACCGGCGTGGCCAGCTAGCTTAGACGAATGACCCCAGTGTAGGACCTTCTTCCGATCAGGTACAGTTACAAAAGTCTTACCGGGAGGGAGACGATTTAGGTTCACAGGAGCCACTTGCATTACTCTGGCGGGATCAATGATGTGCTTAGGTTCCTCCTCTAGATCAGACACCAGGAAGGATCGGGACAAGGCGTCAGCTTTGATGTTTTTGTCTGCCGGGCGAAAATGAAGAACAAAATCAAAGCGGTCAAAAAACAAGGACCACCGGGCTTGGCGCGGGTTAAGTCTTTGGGCGCTCTGAAGGTAAACCAAGTTCTTGTGGTCCGTGTAAATTATTACCGGGTGAAGAGCCCCCTCGAGCAGGTAACGCCACTCCTCCAGTGCCAGCTTAATGGCTAACAATTCACGGTCTCCAATAGAATAGTTGCGCTCAGAAGAGGAGAAGAGTTTGGAGAAAAAAACGCAGGTTACCATTCTTCCGGAAGATGACTTTTGGGTAAGTACCGCCCCGGCTCCGGAGGAGGAAGCGTCAACTTCTAGGAAGAATTGTTTGTTGCCGTCCGGACGATGCAGCACCGGGGCGGAGGAGAAGGCCTGTTTTAAGGAAAGAAAGGCCTCCTCAGCTTCGGGCGGCCATCTTCTGGGATTAGTACCCTTACGGGTGAGCGCAGAGATAGGGGCAGTCCGGGAAGAGAAGTGCGGTATGAAGAGGCGGTAATAGTTGGCGAAGCCCAGGAACCGCTGAATAGCCTTCAACCCCTCTGGTCGGGGCCACTTCTGGATGGCAGACAATTTCTCAGGATCCATTTGTAGGCCGGTCTGAGAGATTATGTAGCCCAGAAATGGAAGAGAGGTCTGCTCAAAGATGCACTTCTCATATTTAGCGTAGAGGTGGTTCTGCCTGAGCCTGAGCAGGACCTGACGAACATCCCTCCTGTGAGTAGGAAGGTCCGGAGAGAAGACCAAGATGTCATCCAGGTACACCACCACGCAGGAGTAGAGAAGGTCACGGAAGATGTCATTGACCAACTCTTGAAAGACGGCAGGAGCGTTACAGAGACCGAAGGGCATTACAAGGTACTCATAGTGGCCATCCCGGGTGTTGAATGCCGTCTTCCACTCATCCCCCTGACAGATACGGACCAGGTTATACGCCCCACGGAGATCCAGTTTGGTGAAGATTCTAGCCTCCCTCAGGCGGTCAAATAATTCAGGAATGAGCGGGAGGGGGTATTTATTCTTCACTGTAATCTGGTTAAGGCCTCTATAATCTATACATGGACGGAGTGAGCCGTCCTTCTTTTTGACGAAGAAGAAGCCTGCTCCCGCCGGGGAGGTAGATATCCAGATAAATCCCCGGGCCAGATTCTCCTCAATATATTCTGACATGGACCGGGTCTCTGCTGCGGACAAAGGGTAGATACGCCCACGGGGAGGAGTAGAGCCGGGTATCAGGTCGATTGGACAATCGTATGGTCTATGAGGGGGTAATGTCTCTGCTTCTTTTTTATTGAAGACATCCGCATAAGACCAATAGGGAACCGGTAGGCCGGGTAGACTGACTGGGGTAGGAGAAGGACGAGCAGGATGAACGGGAACTAGACAAGTCCTATGGCAGTCCTGTCCCCAGCGAAGGACTTCTCCGGTCTGACAGTCAAGCACGGGTGCATGTTTCTGGAGCCAAGGTAGGCCTAACAAGAGTGCGTGAGATAGTCCAGGCAGAACATGAAGGGAGATGCTCTCAGAATGCAGCATTCCCACCTGCAGAGTTATGGATTCGGTGATGAGTTGGATGGGATGTGGTAAGAGGCCCCCATCCACGGCGGCGACAGATAAAGGTACGGCCAGAGGTTTGGTGGGAATGCGGTATTTCTCTACCAGAGACTGAGAAATGAGATTTCCAGCAGCTCCTGAGTCAAGTTGAGCCAGTTCGAAATAACGGTTCTCTCCGCAGGTGATAGAGACTGACAGCATCAGAGATGGAGATGGTTTACTTTTGTCTAGGGTGACCTCTCTGAGCGATCCTAGACACAGGCGTTTCCCGACCTCTCTGGGCAGGAACGGATCCGGTGCTCCTTACTGCCACAGTAGAAGCAGCTCCCCTCGGCACGGCGTAAGCCTTGACGGGTTTTGACCATCTTGGTCTGGTCGACCTGCATAGGCTCAGGTGAGTGTGCCTGGGGAGTAACGGAGGGAGTGACGGATTTCTGGAAGGTGGGGGCTAGACGTGGAAACCTCCTCTCACGGGTGACCTCTTTGGCGCGCTCCTGGAATCGGATGTCAATCCGGGTGGCAAGTGTTATTAAGTCGTCGAGAGTGGTAGGAATGTCCCGACCGGCGAGTTCATCTTTAATACGGCCGGACAGACCCTCCCAGAAGACAGACACCAGAGCGTCGTTATCCCAGGCCAGCTCCGAAGCAAGGGTACGGAACCGTATGGCATATTGGCCCACGGTGAGATCTCCTTGACGGAGGCGTAGCAGAGACGATGCGGATGAGGTCTTCCGTCCGGGTTCGTCGAAGACTTTCCGGAAAGCCGTGAGAAAAGCTGGCAGGTCGGACACCAGGAGATCTCCTCTCTCCCATAGAGGATTTAGCCAAGCCAGTGCCTCCCCCGTGAGATGGGACATGATGAAGGCTACTTTGGCCCGGTCGGAGATAAACTGGTGGAACAGGAGTTCAAACTGCAGGGTGCACTGGTTTATGAAGTCCCGAGCTTGAGCGGGGTCGCTTCCGAAGCGAGGAGGTGCAGAAAGCCGGGGTCCGGGGCAGGATGCCATGGTATTGGTGGGCAGCGGCGCTGCCAGGCTGCGAGTCATGACACTAGCGGTGGTTGCTGGTGGAGCAGTCAGAGTGTCCAGGCGAGAGTTGACATTCCGTAGATGACTCAGGATGGACTCCTGTTGGGACCTCTGACGGGACAGTTCATGACATAGGTCCGAGAGCGAGGGAGCTTGGGTGCCACCGGGTTCCATGGCCCCGAGCAAACTGTAACGGGTCTGGGAGGCGGAACCTCTGAGCAACTATACAAGGGGGCGGTCCTTGTAAGGAAGCGGGTGGCTCCCAGGGAAGACGGGCAGGTAGTCACAGCAAGTGACAGGGACAGTCTCTGGGTAGAAGGGCAGGTAGTCGCGGCAAGTGACAGGGACAGTCTCTGGGTAGAAGGGCAGGTAGTCACGGCAAGTGACAGGGACAGTCTCTGGGTAGAAGGATGGGTACTCACGGCAAGTGACAGGGACAGTCTCTGGGTAGAAGGACAGCAGGCAGGTGGCTGGTGAGCGCTCCCAGGTGAGCGGGCGAGAGTCTTTGGACAGGCAAGTGGTCACGGCAAGTGATGGCAGAGCCTCCAGGTAGGCTAGCAGGCAGGTAGCAGGTGAGTGCTCCCAGGTGAGCAGGCAAGAGTCTCTGGACAGGCAGGTGGTCACGGCAAGTGACGGCGGAGCCTCCAGGTAGACTAGCAGGCAGGTAGCAGGTGAGTGCTCCCAGGTGAGCAGGCAAGAGTCTCTGAACAGGCAGGTGGTCACGGCAAGTGACGGTGGAGCCTCCAGGTAGGCTAGCAGGCAGGTAGCACGTGAGCGCTCCCAGGTGAGCAGGCAAGAGTCTCTGGACAGGCAGGTGGTCACGGCAAGTGACGGCGGAGCCTCCAGGTAGGCTAGCAGGCAGGTAGCAGGAGAGCGCTCCCAGGTGAGCAGGCAGGCTGGTCCATAGACAGACTGACAGGTGTCGGAAGGCAGACCGTCGGACCGCAGGCTTGCAAGCAGGTAAACGGATATCAGGCAGGAATCAAGCAGGAATCTGACAGGTGACTGGCAGGTAACTGGTAACGGGACCTGAGGGCTGAAGCAGAGTGAAGGCTTTGCAACAACATTGCTCGGGCACCTCCATTTTGGAGGAGGTGCCTTATATATGGTGAAGTCCTCCGGCCATTGGCCGGGGACTCTTTAGGACGGCGCGCGCGGCCCCTTTAAGAGAGAGGGAGCGCGCGCGCGCCCTAAGCACCGTGGCCGGGAAGCAGCGCGCGCTGCCAGCAGAGCGGGAGGAAGACGCCTTGCTCAGAGCGGAGAGGTGAGGGGAACAGCGTCCCTGCCTAGCAGGAGGCAGGGACGCCGACGCTACAGATGAACTTTCCCACACGTCTTGATGTCACGACCTCCCAGGAAAAAGACAATAGGCTCTAGCTACCAAGACCTTCAAACTCTCTGGGTCACTCCCTCTACTGCACCCCTGTTCTTTCCAAGCTAATAGCTCCCAAAACTAAAGTGGGCCATACATCCTTGCTACACGGTCCTAGGGAGCCGGTCCTGGTGTCATCGGACCCAGCCGGGCCCCTGCTATGCGTGGATACCAGACATCGGGGTCCTAGGGGTCCCTGCAAGGCTGTGCCGGGTATCTCCTTTTCCTTACTCGCTGGACTATGTTTAACACTAGGGTTACATTCCCCATCCCCACAGGTTTCCAACAAACTATTTTGTGTAAGATACTATAATTTAACGCGACACCAGTTTGGGCCGCACAAGGGTCATCTCAGCGCTGTTGTCTCTCAGTCCTATGGCCCTGGTGTGGCCTATGGTGGCAATCTGAAGGTTGTCAAGGGACCTCCCACCACCCCCACTCACAAACAAAACAGTGCATGGTTTCTGGGAAGGGCCCTTCTGACACTGGGGACACATGGTTTTGAAATGGCCCGGCTGTCTGCAAAGGTAACATAGTCGGGGTTCCCCCACTTTGAGCTTCTGTACTGCTGGCATGCGCGGGGCCCTCTGGCTCGGTCATCAAATATGTCGTGCGGTTCCGTGACAAAATGCAGGAGATACCCGGCACAACCTTGAAGGGGCCCCTAGGACCCCGATATTTGGTATCCACGCATAACAGGGGCCCAGCTGGGTCCGATGACACCAGGACCGGCTCCCTAGGACCGTGTAGTAAGGATGTATGGCCCATTTTGGTTTTGGGAGCTCTTAGCTGGGAAAGAACAGGGGTGGAGACTTCGGCTCGACCAAGGAGGCAGTAGGGGGAGTGACCCAGAGAGTTTGAAGGTCTCTGTAGCTAGAGCCTATTGTCTTTTTCCTGGGAGGTCGTGACATCAAGATGTGTGGGAAAAGTTCATCCACCAAGAGAGGGCCCACTGCCTCCCACAAGCCAGGCCTTTCCATCTACACTGGTAATTGACTCTTAAGTTCTGCTTATACTTGTTGTACCCGGCTATTGTATTTGTAACTCTGACCACTGTGTATGTATAACCCTTATGTATATAGTGTATTGTTTAGTGAGCCCTTACGGCGATTAAATATATAATTTAAGCTTGGGCTGTTCTTTTATCTCGATCCACAAACTGGGCTGGTTTCTAGCCCGATATAAGTCTGTTATATCAAATAGAAACTGGTGGCAGCTCTACCAGGCCGACAAGGCTCTGCTTTATTGGAGCCAGTGAAAGACCCTCTCAGGCTGTCAGGGGGTGTGAGCGAGTGTGGTGCCATGTCAGTGACTGAGTGTACCACCTTTGCTCACTCCCTGGTGCCTCTCTGTACCCGTGTGAACAAGGTGTGACTGTGTAGAAATGTACCAATCTTACCTTACGCATCCTTGGGGGGGCTGTGGAACATCACTTTGGTGCAAACGGTAGATCCGTATCATGTGCTCCGTCTGGTGTAGTGTGACCTTAGGTGGGTGGCGGAGTGTGGATCCATCATAAGTAGTGGCAACAGAGAGATTCTGCGGGATCTCCCTTTTGCCGTTTCTTCACATTGGTGGCAACGGTGTGATAATGTTTCTTGAACAAAGAAGCACATGGCGTCAGGGGAGGAAGGGACAAATCCTGTGCAGCTGCTGTGAGGGATCTCACTCTTCGCTTCTCAGGCTCCTCCTTTTCAAGCTGTAGTGTATTCAAAAGAGTCGGATTACACTGTGCATTGAAGATCTCTATAGAACCTGCCAAACAGGTCACAGTGATTGACATGGGTTGGTCTTGAATATTCTTCACAATCATGATCCGAGGAGTTTTCAGCATGCGCTTTATCATCAGAGGCAGGATAACAATGCCTCTATACACAGCTTATAACACAAGATCACAATAGGCGATATCACAGCTCTCCTTCCATTCACAATAACGTTTGCACACGCTCATTAAATGCTCCGGTTCAATTCATTGTGGCTAATGTACATGTTGATTTCCTGAAACAGCAGGAAATTAGAGTCTCCAAAAGCCCCAGTGGCTGGTGTGAAAATTTCTGAATTTTATTTTTAATAAAGATTTTGATATTGCAAAAAAAATATTTATTTTTAAATTACATTTAACACAAAAACCTGATTGAAGCGATAGGTAATATTCTGATTTTAGCTTCCCTTTAGTCCTCAATACAGAAGAATGTGGGGGAAACTTAACTTCCACTGTCAACCTGAGGTCAAAACATCAACTTAATTCTGCAATAACCTTTCGTATCTGGAATAAAAACCCGTTAATGTTACATTCACAGACGAGTAACAGTTTGAGTTTACACGCTCGGTTACACTTTGGCTATGGCAGATTAAATTTGGAACTGACTTCTTTTTAAAGCACTTGTTGCTTGCTCACCTTCAAATTACACAAGTCATATGATCCCTGCCTGTAATTAGTCGTGCGCTCAACTACAGGGTTAATTAAAGTGCGTACAAGAGAGATCAGGTGCATTTGACCTTGTTGTGGCTGATGAGCACAAACAATTTTGTGCACCTGGTCATCATTTGCTCTTTTTCTTTCTAAATTAATTTCTCTTTTTTTTTTATCTTGTGATGTTTGCTGATGTTTTTTACGCCAAGTTCAAAATAATGGCGCACATAGTACATGAGTACTATGTAAAAGTAAAAAAGGTCTTTTTTCCTGTTCTTAACATTTCAGAGAAAAAAGTTGCTTATTATTTAAAATGTGGCAAACATTGCTTTAAAAAAAAGTACATTTGCAACAAATTTTGTCAATTTTTGAAAAATTGCATATCAGGTGAAAATATCTGGAAATATTACACAAAACAGGTGAACACATAAAAAATTGACTTACAAAAGGCACAAATGGAAAGATACATTTGGTACAAAAAAAAAAGAATGGCGCAAAAAACAACAAAAAACAGGCAGGATTGCTATACTGAATCAGATCCTACGTACCTTTTGTAAAGTATATTCTACATATTAGCATTAGCAGTAATGCAGTTTAGATTTCATATAGTAGATCTTTGCAGATATCTGAGCGCACACAGAGGCTGCTGGATTGTTTGGTTTGTATTTACTGCAGTCACAGCAGCTCGCACCTGTTCACACTGTTTCTTTCTGTTAGGAGGTTTTGGTCAGTTTTGTTTTTTATTGTATCATCTTTTTCAGCAATACTCATTTTCTTGCAAAGTACACATTTTAGTCTATAACTATAAAAAAAAAATATGCAACCTTACTTGATTGTGAATATATTAGTTAATGGTCACATTCAGAAGAATATTCATTATTTTACCATTAATGATATTTACTATAATTTGTAATAATAGAATGTAGCAAATAAGAACAATCATCTGTATCATTACAAAGCAAATAGGAAGATGACTAAATAGACAAATAGATAGATACAGTGGCTTGCAAAAGTATTCACCCCTTTGGCTTTTTACCTATTTTGTTACATTACAACCTGTGTATAAATATTTTTCTAATCTGATTGTGTGTGATGCATCAGCACTAGAGATGAGCGTTGTTCTACTCGAACTGTTCGCCAATCTCAAATTCGAGCTGTTTTGGGCGGTGTTCGAGCCGTTCGGCGAACACGAACAATTTGAGAAAAATTCGGCTGTTCGAGGTTATGTTCGATAACTGTTCGTGCACCAAAATCATAACTGGATTTTTTCTCAGTAATGATGAAAATTAATGTTAATACGCAGTTTGAGTGTACAGCGGGGCGGGGGGAGGGGCAGGGGATGGATCTCTGCAGGAACAATGAAGATCTCCATTTTTTTTTCTCTTTCCCGCATTTGCAGTGGGGAGGTGCAATCTGTCAGCCTATCAGCAGCGCACACACGGAGCGAAGTGCTTTTTTTCACACAAGCAAGGGCATGTGTGATTGGCAGTGTATGTCACATGTCCTTGCCCTATAAGACCAAGCCATTTTCCCCGTCGCCACCATTTTCTCACTGCTGCAGCTGCGTGTTAGACGGCACCGCTGTTGCTGTGTGCGCTATACCTTGTTAATTTCAAGCCAATTTTCGCACAAATATACAGATAGCTTGGGAGTAGGGAATAGTTGTGATTGCAGTCCTTTTAAGGACTAGGTTACAGCATTTCCTACGACTTTTATCAGGCAGGTCTGTGCTCTTAAATAGATAGATTGTGGGAGTAAAGACTAATTGTAATTGGAGTCCTTTTCAGGACTAGGTTACATCAGTTCCTATCAGTTTTTGCCAGGCAGGTCTGTGCCAGTGCTGTGCAAGTTTTTTTCACAGCATTTGGCTGAATCTAGCAAAGCTAATCCTTTTTGGCCTATTGCAGAGTGTGTTAGTCAGTGGAGTAGCCTATCTGTGTTGCAAGATACACCACCTGTGTATAGAATACCAATTTTTTTACTGCACCTAGTGAAGTAAAATCTTTTGGGCATAGCATCATTCTATTAGTCCATCTATACTGACCTCCATCAGGTTGCAAACTGAATATAATTTTTTTCTGCATCTAGCTCTGAAAAAATATTTGGGCTTCTAGCGGTGTGTGGGACTTGGTCTATTAGTCCATCTATACTGACCTCCATCAGGTTGCAAATTGAATAAAAAAAATTTCTGCATCTAGCTCTGAAAAAATATTTGGGCTTCTAGCAGCGTGTGGGACTTGGTCTATTAGTCCATCTATACTGACCTCCATCAGGTTGCAAATTAAAAATAATTTTTTTCTACATCTAGCTCTGAAAAAATATTTGGGCTTCTAGCAGTGTGTGGGACTTGGTCTATTAGTCCATCTATACTGACCTCCATCAGGTTGCAAATTAAAAATAATTTTTTTCTTCATTTATCTCTGAAAAAATATTTGGGCTTCTAGCAGCGTGTGGGACTTGTTCTATTAGTCCATCTATACTGACCTCCATCAGGTTGCAAATTAAAAATAATTTTTTTCTGCATCTAGCTCTGAAAAAATATTTCGGCTTCTAGCGGTGTGTGGGACTTGGTCTATTAGTCCATCTATACTGACCTCCATCAGGTTGCAAATTAAAAATAATTTTTTTCTGCATCTAGCCCAGCCAATAGTTTTGGCCTAATACCACAGTTTGGCCACTCAGCTCTGCTCGGTTACCATCCATTGTTTTTTTGTGCAAACAACTCCAGAGTTGTGAATTAGTTAACCACCAAAATGAGTGGAAAAAGGCCTGCTGCTGGTGGAAAGGGGAATAGGCGTGTTGGGAAGGGGAAAAAAGGTTGTGTCCGTGGGGTAGGTGCAGAAGAAAGACCATCTTCCAGCCAAACTAAAATGTCTACTTCTTTTAGCGGACAATGTGATAAGATCCCTTTCTTACGGCCACGCCAATCGCTACAAATTCCAGATGAGGCACAAAAACAGCAGGTGCTTCAACGGATATCAAGTGCTCCTTTAAGTGGGCTCTCCTCCACATCAACTTCAACATCACAAATACTCCAGTCCTCAAAGGTGTCACCCAAATCGCACTTGCTTCCTCACAGCTCCCAAGTCTCCAGCTGCCCGTCTGAGTATGAGGTAGAACAGATGGTTGAGTCTGCAGAGCTGTTTACTCATACTATAGCCTGGGAATCAGAGGTCGACTCCAGCGCTTCTGTGAATCCAGACGAGGAAATGATCTGCACTGATGCCCAGAATCTTTATGAGTCGGATCCAGGACCAGACGCAGAAGGTTCTGACCATAATGTAGACCCTCATTCCCAAACTGTAACTCCTGTTGGTGGAGACAATGAGGAAGACGATGATAAGACTCAAATACCTGATTGGAGCGACAACTTTAGTTTTTTGTCAGGGCAGGAACAGGTTGGCTCTGAGTACGACGGGTGTGATAACGCACAGGGTGATGATGATGAGGTCGGAGATCCCACTTACTGTCAACCCACAGTCAGCCAAGAGATGAGGTCAGCAGAGGAGGTGGAGGAAGATGCTAGTGACGACGAGGTCAGGTTGCGCCTTCCTGGACAGAGACGTAGTACTGGAAGCACGTCAACAACTGCATCCTCAAACACAACTCTGCCTCTCACCACAAGTCGTGGTGGCTCTTCAGGTCGCATGGGTGCTAAGCCTTGCATAGCCTGGGCATTTTTTCAGATCGATAAAGATGACCCAACTCGTGTTATCTGTAACATTTGTCAGCAAAAGCTAAGTAGAGGCCAAAAAATACATAGTTTGAGTACTTCATGCATGAACCGGCACATGGACATGAAGCATAAGTTGCAGTGGGAAGCTCAGTGTGCTACAATGCGGCCTAGCCGGCCGGGCCAACCACCGTCTGCCATATCTTGTGCATCCGCGGCCTCTTCATCCTCTGTGACTGGGGGGACAGCAGTCACACCTGTTTTGGGGCGCAGACCTGCCACCTCTTTACCCGCAACAGCCAGCGTGATTGGCAGGTCATCATTTTCTTTGGAGGTGGTAACACCAGCTGGTGTTGAGCGCTGTCCGACATCGATAGCACCACCTTTGGATCAAGGCAACCTAACATGTCCGCCTGCATCTTCCTCACAGACCGGCAGTTTGCCGGGGACACCCTTCTCAACCCCGTCTAAGCACAACAGCCAGCCCTCGGTCCCTCAGATGTGGACAAGTAAAAGACCATTTCCTCCTAGCCATGAGAAAGCTAAGAGGTTGAATTTCACCATCTGCAAGCTCTTGGCTACAGAAATGCTGCCTTTCCGCCTGGTGGACACAGAGGATTTTCGAGACCTTATGTCCGTCGCAGTGCCCCAGTACCAGATGCCCAGTCGGCACTACTTCTCAAAGAAAGGTGTGCCTGCGCTCCACCAGCATGTCGCACACAACATCACCGCTTCTTTGAGAAACTCTGTGTGTGACAGGGTGCATTTCACCACAGACACTTGGACGAGTAGGCATGGACAGGGGCGTTACATGTCGCTGACTGGGCACTGGGTAACTATGGTGACAGCAGGACAAGGGGCTGCTGTCCAAGTCTTGCCGTCCCCACGAGTTGTGCGTCAATCCTCTTTATGTCAAAGTTCCTCCACTGCTTCTGCCTCCTCAACCTCCTCTCGGTCTTCCACCTGCACCCAAAGCCTGTCTGGTCATGCCACAAGCTTTCTAACTGCGCAGAAGGGATCCTGCACACCTCCTTACTATGCTGGCAGTAGGGCTCAACGTCATCAGGCGGTTTTTACATTGAAATGTCTGGGAAATGTGAGTCACACAGCTGAGGAGTTGTGGTCAGCTCTGGAGAACCAATTTCATGAATGGTTGTCTCCACTGGACCTGAAACCAGGGAAGGCCGTGTGCGACAATGCTGCAAACCTGGGTGCGGCCCTTCGCCGGGGCAATGTCACACACGTGCCTTGTATGGCTCACGTGTTGAACCTGGTTGTCCAGCAATTTTTAGCCCACTATCCCAGACTAGATGGCCTTCTGCAGAGGGCACGGTCGCTGTGTGCTCACTTCCGCCGTTCGCATCCCGCAGCTCAGCGACTTACATCTCTACAGAAGTCGTTGGGCCTGCCACTTCACCGGCTAAAATGCGATGTGCCTACCCGGTGGAATTCAACTCTGCACATGTTGCAGCGACTGTGGCAGCACCGACAAGCCCTGGTGCAATACGTTCTGACGTATAGCCTGGGCCAACGAGATTCAGAGGTGGGGCAAATCACGCTAGAGGAGTGGTCTCAGATCAGGAACCTATGCACCCTTCTGCACAGTTTTGAAATGGCGACGAAGATGTTTAGTGCTGACGATGCCATTATCAGCATGACTATTCCGGTGATTTACATGCTGGAGCACATGTTAAACAGAATTCGGAGTCAGGTGGTGGCACAAGAGGAGGTGGAGGAAGTAGAGGAGGAGGAGTTGTATGCGGAAGGGCTAACATCTGCAAGGTCCAGACGGTCGGCAGCACCAAGGCGGCAGGCATGTGAGGGTGGGGGAGATGGTTTTACCAGGGCGCATGGTAGCAGCCAAACTAGTGAGGAAGGTGCAGGAGCCCAGGAAGAAGTGGAGGACGAACTGATGGAAGACTCATCAGATGAGGGAGACCTTGATCACATTTCTGTTGTGCGAGGTTGGGGGGAGAGGACAGAGGAAGGAAGCATGATTGTTACCTCGCCACCAACACAACAGGGACTTGGTGCTCCTGGATGCGCAACACACATGAGTGCCTTCTTGCTGCACTACCTGCAACATGACCCTCGAATTGTGAGAATTAGAAATAATCCTGACTACTGGGTTGCCACACTGTTAGATCCCCGGTACAAAAGTAAATTTGCAGAAATTATTCCTGCCATAGAAAGGGATGCACGCATGCAGGAGTATCAGCAGAGACTGTTGCAGAATCTTACATGTGCTTTTCCACAAAATACCAGTGGTGCACATAGTGAATCTCACAGTTCCAACTTGCCAACCGTGGGACCGTCAAGTGTTCAGCACTCAAACCGTAACAGAACCACAGTATCTGCTGGTAACATCAATTTTGCGGAATCATTTCACCACTTTTTTAGCCCATCCTTTGCAAGGCCACAGGAGACAAGAAGTCTGACACATAGTCAACGCCTAGAGACGATGGTACAGGAGTATCTCCAAGTAAACATTGAAGCCACGACTGTGTCACTGGACCCTTGCTCTTTTTGGGCTTCCAATCTGGATAAATGGCCGGAGCTAGCCACTTACGCCTTGGAGATCTTGTCATGCCCCGCAGCCAGCGTTCTGTCTGAACGTGTGTTCAGCGCTGCTGGTGGTGTGCTGACAGATAAGCGCACGCGGCTCTCCACTGATAATGTAGACAGACTCACGTTCATAAAGATGAACAAATCATGGATCCGAAACGACTTTTCTACCCCTGTGTCATCCTGGGGAGAGTAAAAGCTTGATGATTGGTTAAAATCACCTACCAACCGTTTTAAGCTTTCAAATTACTAATCATGTTTATCTGTATCTTGACTGGAAAATAATTTGGGCTTTGTAGCAGTGTGCAGCACTGATCCTATTAGGCCATCTATAATAAGCTTCACCAGATTTAAAATTAAAAATAATTTTTAGCTGCATCTAGCCCGGAAAATAATTTTGGGGCTCCGAGATGCGCAAGACACATAAGTGCCTTCTTGCTGCACTACCTGCAGCATGACCCTCATATTGTCAGAATTCGAAGTAATCATGACTACTGGGTTGCCACACTCTTAGATCCCCCAAACTTTTCGATCAACCTTTTCATTTTAATAAAGACCAAAAAAATGGTCATTTTTGAAATTATAAGCATTAGCAGGTTGTTAGAAACTGAAATCAAACAGTTTTCAACTCAAAACTTTATTCTAGGTGATGTTACATTTTCACATAGGACCCCTTGTTCGAAAGGAGCTTCTGAACTCTCTCGTCCATTGAATTTGTCAGGTTTTGGATGGTTTCTGCTTCAATTGTTTTGCATGAGGACAGAATACCCTCCCAGAGCTGTTGCTTAGATGTGAACTGCCTCCCGCCATCATAGACACTCCTTTTAATGATGCTCCAAAGGTTCTGAATGGGGTAGAGGTCAGGGGAGCATGGGGGTCACACCATAAGTTTGTCCCCTTTTATGCCCATATCAGCCAGAGATGCAGATGTTTTATGTGCAGCATGAGATGGTGCATTATCATGCAGAAAAATGATCTTGCTGTGAAATACACGGTTCTTCTTCTTGAACCATGGCAGGAAGTGCTGTTTGAGAAAATCCACATACATTATGGAGTTCATCTTTAGCGCCTTCAGGGATCCTAAAGGGGCCGACAATCTCTCTCCCCATGATTCCAGCCCAAAACATTACTCCACCTCCTCCTTGTTGGCGCTGTAGCCGTGTTTGCGTGGGGTGTCCATCAACCAGCCATCCTCCACTCCATTCATCTGGACCATCGAGCGCTGCACGGCACTCATCCGTGAACAAAACAGTTTTGAAATCAGTCTTCATGTAATGTTTGGCCCACTGGAGCCGTTTCTGCTTGTGTGAAGTGGATAGAGGAGGTCGACAGGATGGCATATGCACAGCTGCAAACCTCTGAAGGACCCTGCATCTTGTTGTTCGGGGGACGTTGGAGGCACAAGCACCTTCAAAAACTTGTCTGCTGCTATGACAAGGCTTTTTTGCCGCTGCTGTTTCAACCTGACGTAATTGCCTGTAGGAAAGAGTCCTCAATTTGCCCTTATCAGCACGCACACGTGTGTACTGTGAATCAGCTACATACTTCTTGATTGCCAAGACACTTCATCCTGATCATCGCACAATGTTGATTGTAGTCGTGCCTTGACCTAAACACTCCACAATTTGTTGCTTCTCAGCAGCCGACACATCCTTTTTCTTTCCCATTTTGGCAGAAAATGTAGGCTGCTTAATAATGTGAGAGAGCCTTCTTAAGTAGTCTTGCCTTTCATTGGACACACCTGCCAAACTAATTAGCACAGGTGTCTGCAATTGCTTACAGTGATATAAAGAGCCCTGACACACATCACCATCAATGAGTTTAACTGACAAACAAACAAATTCTTCCCTTATCACTCCTAAACACTTTTTGCATAATAATTTGGAACGCAGTATACATGTGCTTTTCCACAAAACACCAGTGGTTCACGTAGTGAATCTTACAGTTCTAACTTGCCAACCGTGGTCTGTATGGAGTTGTTCAATAAAGGGCCCAAAATTAAGATAACATAGACGGGAGAGGTCTCTATGAATAGGAATTCCTAAGTATTTGATACCCTGTGAGGGCCAGGCAAAGGGAAAGTTGGACTGGATGGAATCCTATATGGATTTAGGGAGGGAGACATCGAGGGCCTCAGACTTCGCTGCATTGATTTTAAAATTTTACCATGTAACAAAGTGATCTATTTCAGCCATAACAGCATGGATGGATATATGTGATTGAGTGATATATACTAGGACATCATCAGCAAATAGAGAGCACTTGTACTCGGTGCCTCCCACCTCAATCCACCTAATATTGGGGTTATGGCGAATTGATGAGAGCAGGTGCTCCGTCACTAGGATGTATAAGAGAGGGGACAGAGGACATCCCTGCCTTGTCCCATTGGTGATTGTGAAAGGTGAAGAAAATGTTCTGACGCACCCCCTGGGCCTTGGGACACCCGGAGCCGGACCCTTTTTGGTGGATGCTGGTGGTTGTAGTCTTCGTGGCGGCGATCCGGTTCCGTGGCTCAGGGCGGTCAAACCAGTGGCGGAACTATTTATGTGGTTTTGATGTTTAAATGTCCGACTACGCCACCCGTGGATTGCGGTCAGAGTGAACCGCCGCTACAGGGCAGACCGCTAAGGCTGGTGTTGTGGGTGCAGCAGAGCGTAGCATAACTCCCCACGGGAGGAGTATAGCCTCAGGGCAGTGTATGCGGAGGATGGGGGTGATGGTGCAGGGCAGCAGCAGTAACGACACGGAGTCAGTGATGCAGTTCAGGGCCTTTACTCACAGTTCTTATTATCCAGACCACGTCTGCAGGTAACGGCTGCCCACGTCGTACTGTGCTCACCAGGTGAGGGGCTCAGACAACTCCCAGATAACTTTGGAGCGCTTCACAGGACCCCCTTTGTGTGTCCTTTGTCTGGCCTTTCTTACCAACACTTCTGTCCGGCTGCCTCGGGCCTCCTCTTGGTAAACTTGGCGCCAGTTTCCCTGACCCTATGTGGTGCCTTCCTAGCAGGTGGAGCAAGGGGCTGCGCCACATAAAATGTCAGAGCCTCCGGTTTCTAGCTGAGGGTCGTTTCCTGCCTCCACTAGTTCGGGGACCGGTCTCCCCCTTTGGCCTGACCCCTCCACGCAGGTGGATTCGGGCGTGCGGTGGCGACTCGCCCGTCCGCACCCCTGGGATCCCTTCATTCCTCGTTCCTGGAGCCTTCTCCGCTCCTCTTCCTTCCTTCTCCCTCTTGCAGGCCTGGGCCTCTGTTACTAGGCCCGCCTCCGGAGCAGAGCTCATGCAGAGCCCCTGCTCCCTGCCACTTCTGCTCAGACTTCTCTGCACTGAACTAAGATGGTGCCCACCTTTTATACTCCCTTCTCAATGCACCCAGGAACTGCTTCCTCCCTGCTCCTGCACTGCAGGGTTCCCCTTCCTCAGTGTTCCCTCCCCCCACTCCAGCCAGGGACAGGGACTCTCGTGCCCATCTCAGGGGCATATTGGTCGCCCTGCCCCACGGCAATGTGGTGTAATGCATGCAGGTGTCGGGTCCTGATCCACACTCCATCCTTATCTGAGAGTGAGATATCACACCTCTGGGTGAGGTGCAATACGTCTGTAGCAACCGAGCCCTCGGTGCTACAGTTCCATTTATCTTCAGCCTAGGTGACGTATTGTGATACAGGGCCGTGATTTTGGCTATAAAAGGGTCCCCTAGACCCCTACCCCAAGCTTTTTAAGAGAATCATATATGGCGTGCCAGGAGACTCTATGGAATGCTTTCTCAGCATCCAACGAGAGTATCTACTTACAAATTTTTAACTGCATCTAGCCCAGGAAATACTTTGTGCCTAGTAGCAGTGTCTGCTAGTCAGCGGATTATCCCGGCTGTTAAGCAAGCTACACCACCTGTAGTTTGGACACTTAATTTTTTCAAAGGAAATGCTTCGGGACCACGGGATACTTAGTGAAGAGCATCAGGAGGCACCCCAAGGCATAGGGGCTGGGACTGGCACTAGGATGCCTTGCGGTGGACAGCCGAGCTCGATCCTTATAAAAGCTTTTTAACTGCAGCAGCTTTAGTGGACGCTACTGGAGCTGGAATTACGCGGCTGCTGGCATGAGACTTGCCCTCCAATAGATCCTTGTAAATGGATTTAAAGTGTATTCATTGAAATTAGAGGGACAATTTAAATTAAAAAGCTTAGAGCTGCCTCCACCACAGGGGGGCTCTCTCGACCCACCAGCGGACAGGCACCAGTATTGGGAGAGGGGGGCTGGCCATCAGGGTTCACCGCGGCTCTGGCACAAACCCGGCGACACGGAGGTGGCACGGGCAGGAGCGGACTGGCCGTCTCGGCTTCTCACTTTTTGGATTTTAGAAGGGCATGACATGCCTATATCTGTGTCTCCCCCTCCTTTTACTCCTCCACCTCTTTTCTTTTCGCATGACTATATGTACTTGTCACTTTTCCATGTGTTAGTTGTGTCTTCTGAGCAGTTTGTCAGCTTTTGGACACCTTTGAAGGTGTTTTCTATGTGTTTCTATGTGTTTTTGTTTGCCTGCCATTGGTTTTAACGGTGTTCGAAGGTGTTCGACGAACAGTTCGACGAACAGTTCGGCGAACACACGGGTGTTCGACGAACCGAACCGAACTCGAACACTACGGGGGTGGCTCAACACTAATCAGCACTAAATAGTCTAAGTTGGTGAAGTGAGAAAAATATGGGCATAAATTACATTTATGGGATCAAAGAACTAAAAATTGTCATGTGCATATGTATTCATCCCTTTTGCTATGAAGCCCCTAAAAATTTCTGGTGCAATCAATGCATAAGTCCCATGCTTTGTGCCAGGACGTCCACCTGTGTGCAATCTAATGTCACATGTCTGTCAGTATATACACTTTACCTTTACTGAAAGGCCACAGAGGCTGCAACACCATTAACAAGAGGCACCACTAACCAAACACCACCATGAAGACCAAGGAGATCTCCAGACAACACCATGTAGACCAAGGAGATCTCCAGACAACACCATGAAGACCAAGGAGATCTCCAGACAACACCATGAAGACCAAGGAGATCTCCAGACAACACTGTGGCACCCCAGAGGGACTGGTTGCCCCAGTGGTATTGCTTCCCTCCAAAGAAGTAATGCCATGTCTGGAGGCAAGCAGGGGTTTCCTGGTCAGGAACTTAACACATGCAACACTTCCTGGCTTCAGACCTGCAAGGGGAGGACCCTCCCCTTGGCAACAGGATCTGCAGGCCGGGATAGCTTAATCTAGTGTGAGGAGTCGAGTTTAGGACATCAAGGAGTGAGGAGCTAGGGACTGGAGCTGGAGATAGCTAGCCAGAATACACAGAGAACCGGACACCGGAGTCCGAGGCTGTGGGGGATTCCAGACCCAGCAGCAGATACCATAGGGCAGGAGATTGCAGGTCTCCTGGCCCCCATCAGACGCCCAGAGGCTCAGCAGCACCGAGGGACCAGTACCGCCAAGGAGGAGCGAAGCATCCACAAGGCCCGAGCTGCCAGCCATACGGGTGCGCACAGCACGTTACACTCAGGGACGTGGGCAACAACACAGCTACAAGCAGAATAGCCAAACAGTATAGTAAGAACGTCAGGCCTACAACTTCACCTGTCCAGGAGGACTCTTTGCTTGCTCCCAGACTGACCGGGCTCTTATCACTAGCCAGTACTCCAGTCCAGGCCTGTTTAAAGTGTCATCAGTAAAGACCCTGGGAGTGCACTGCATGGACTCTGTGGTTATTTCTACACAGTGACATCCTGCACAACCACCATCATCCACACACACTGCCCTGAAGCTACATTCTTCCTGTGGGGAGTTATACCACCCTTGCTGCCAAACCATCAGCTTCAGAGGACTGTTCCGCAGCGGCAACCTCATTAGCCACACTCCACAGGTGGCGTAGTCGGACATTATATACAACCTAAACACCTTTACACATAGGCTACCCTTGGATTGACCGCCCTGGGTCACGGACAGGGTTACCGCCATGGTGACTACAACCCCCAGCGTCTACCGGCCCGGCTCCGGGTACCCCACGGCCCAGGGGGCGCGTCAACACCATGAAGACCAAGGAGATCTCCAAACAACACCATGAAGACCAAGGAGATCTCCAAACAACACCATGAAGACCAAGGAGATCTCCAGACAACACCATGAAGACCAAGGAGATCTCCAGACAGCACCATGAAGACCAAGGCGATCTCCAAACAAGTCAAGGACAAAGTTGTTGAGAAGTACAAGTCAGGGTTCAGTTCTAAAAAAATATCCCAGTTTCTGATGATCCCCCGGAGCACCATCAAATCCATTATCATCAAATGGAAAGAACATGGTACCACAACAAATTTGTCAAGAGAGGACACCCACCAAAACTCTCAGCCCGAGCAAGGAGGGCATTAATCAGGCAGCACAGAGACCAAAAGTAACCCTGAAGGAGCTGCTGAGTTCCCAAGCAGGGGCTGGAGTATCTGTCTGTAGCGCCGGCGTCCCTGCCCTCTGCTAGGCAGGGACGCTGTTCCCCTCACCCCTCTGCTCCGAGCCCGGAGTCCTCCTCCCGCTCTGCTGGCAGCGCGCGCTCCTTCCCGGCCACTGTGCTTAGGGCGCGCGCGCGCTCCCTCCCTCTTAAAGGGGCCGCGCGCGCCGTCCTAAGGAGTCCCCGGCCAATGGCCGGAGGACTTCACCATATATAAGGCACCTCCTCCAAAATGGAGGTGCCCGAGCAATGTTGTTGCACTGTTCACTACTCTGCTTCAGCCCTCAGGTCCCGTTGCCAGTTACCTGCCAGATTCCTGCCAGTTTGCTGTCTGATTCCTGCCTGATATTCTGCTTACCTGCCTGCTAGCCCGAGGTCCGACGGTCTGCCCTCCAACTCCTGTCAGTCTGTCTATGGACCAGCTTGCCCGCTCACCTGGGAGCGCACATCCGCTACCTGCCTGCTAGCCTTTCTGGAGGCTCCGCCGTCACGTGCTGTGACCACCTGCCATTCCAGAGACTCCTGCCCGCTCACCTGGGAGCGCACACCTGCTACCTGCCTGATAGCCTACCTGGAGGCTCCGCCGTCACGTGCTGTGACCACCTGCCATTCCAGAGACTCTCGCTTGCTCACCTGGGAGCACACATCTACCATCTGCCTGCTAGCCTACCTGGAGGCTCTGCCATCACAGGTTGTACCTACCCTTTACCCAGAGACTGCCCCGGTCACTTGCCGTGACCTCCTGCCCGTTCATCCAGAGACTGCCCCGGTCACTTGCCGTGACCTCCTGCCCGTTCATCCAGAGACTGCCCCGGTCACTTGCCGTGACCTCCAGCCCGTTCACTCAGAGACTGTCCCGGTCACCTGCTGTGACTGCCTGCCCGTCTTCCCTGGTCGCCACCCGCTCCCTTACAAGGACCGCCCCCTTGTATAGTAGCTCAGAGGTTCCACCTCCCAGATCCATTACACTGTCCATACGACCACAATAAGCCATACACTCCATAGAGGTGGCCTTTATGGAAGAGTGGGCAGAAAAAAGCCCTTACTTACACAAAAATTGTAAGGCTTGTTTTGAGTTTGCCAAAAGACATGTGGGAGACTCTCCGAATGTATGGAGGAAGGTGCTGTGGATGAGACCAAAATTGAACTTTTTGGCCACCAAGGTAAATGCTATGTCTGGCGCCAAACCAACAGCCCATCACCCCAAGAACAGCATGTGGGGATGTTTTTATGTATAATATGCATAGTTTGTATATAGTATAAGGACAATAGGCTTAGTACAGACTGTTATAGGATAGTAACTCTAGTTAGCTGAAGGTACAAGATAAGATAAAGTTATTGTTTGGGAAGAGCTCACAGTGGGAGGGGGTTGTGCTAGTGAAAAGCAGACACTTCCTGGTAGTGACTCAGGTAGGGAAAGTGCACACTGACAAGGTCAAGTTCAAGTGCAGTGGGCTACTAGGGCCTGCATATAGCTATAGTTCAAGGCAGTGAGAGGCAGTAGTAGAATCCCGGGCTGACATATGGGCAACATCAGGAGCTCAAGGCCCAGCAAAGGGGCTAAAGGGCGCATTGTGCCCTCTGGCGCACAGGGGAAGATGGACGCAGAACCGTGTGAAGGGAAGGTAGTGGATCCGTGGTGCACTGCGAGACTAGACAGGAAATACCTGGGGTTCACGGGGCCAGTGGTCTTAGGGAAAGTCCAGGAGAAACGGATGGTAGAGATGAAGATGTGTTGTGCTCTATCCTACATGTTACAACCCGATGAACTTGAACTGTCCAGTAATCTTCTGTTTGTGCAAATCAGCTTGGACTCCCCTGAGTTGTGTGCGGTGGCTCCTGAAGACAGGGTGGCCCGGAGACAGCGGAGGCCTGTGGCCTACACATGAGTGTCATGTACCCCACACCTGACAGCACACTGGGACTGGCACTCGGTTTTTCTGTAAAGGACCCGAGCAAAAGCAGTCAGCAGCTCGGTCATGACTACCGTCCTTTGCCACTTTACACAGGGACAGGGAAAATGATCAGAGTCGAGGGGAAGATGGATGATGCGAAATACAGGGATATTCTTGAGCAAAACCTGTTTGTCTGTCAGTGATTTGTGACTGGGACGGAGGTTCACCTTCCAACAACACAATAACCCAAAGGATACTGCTAAAGCAACGCTCGAGTTGTGTAAGGGGAAACGTGTAAATGTTTTGGAGTGACCTGGTCACAGCCCAGATCTTAATCCATTTGAGAGTCTGCGGTCAGACTTGAAGATTGGTGTTCACCAGAGGAAACATCTAACTTGAAGGAGCTGGAGCAGTTTTGCCTTGAGGAATGGACAAAAATCCCACTGGTGGGATGTGGAAAGCTCATAGAGACTTATCCAAAGAGACTTACAGCTGTAATTGCCGCAAAAGGAGGCTCCACAAAGTACTGACTTTAGGGGGTGAATAGTTATGCACACTGAAGTTTTCAGTTATTTTGTCCTATTTGTTATTTGCTTCACAATAAAAATAAAACCAAATGTTCACAGTTGTCGGCAGGTTCTTTACATGAATGATGCAAACCCTCAAAAAAGAAAACTGTGAAATTCCAGGTTGTGAGGTAGCAAAACACGAAAAATGCCAAGAGGGTGAATACTTTCGTAAGCCACTGTAGATAGATAGACAGACAGACATAGAGGCAGAGAGATAGATAGATAGATAGATATATACTTAGATAATATATAAGGGAAAAAAATTGTTTAGAAACATAGATAGATGAGAGACATATATGTGACATGATAATCAATATGATAATTGATCGATTTGTTTGATTAATCAATATATAGATTTGAGAAACAGAAAGATTAGATCAAAAGGTAGATGGATAAATAGATGAATAACAGAGACAGATATGCTGAGATAATGGTGGTGATGATAGATCAATAGATATGAGCTAAAGAAAAAGATAATGACAAATGAGGTATAATGATAGATATGACATGATAATGATTCTAATGGATCACTCAAGTTGATTGATTAATCTATATTTAGATCTATGAAACAGATTGAAAGATAGAATAGATATTACATAGATTAAAAAAAATGAAAAATTCTATTTATTCCTACCGCATGAACAAAATGTTTCATCTCTGGCAATGAGAGAAAAAGTCTCATAAAGGGCTGAAACATTGTGTGGGCTTGGAATAAATACAATGTTTCACTTCTGTGGAATGGGAGCGCTGCCGATCTTCATTGTTTGTATTTTATAGTCCAGTGGTCCGGACTCTGTGCCTCGCACCCATAATGAGTGCTGCTGCTTTATCCCCTCATTTTTGGTATTTTAGATAGATAGATATTACATAGATAACAGATAGATGATAGATAATAGATAGATAATAGATAGATAATAGATAATAGATAGATAATAGATAGATAATAGATGATAGATAGATAATAGATAGATGATAGATAATAGATAGATAATAGATAGATAATAGATAATAGATAGATAATAGATAGATAGATAGATAATAGATAGATAATAGA
This sequence comes from Phyllobates terribilis, assembly GCF_046119375.1. Lineage (NCBI taxonomy): Eukaryota > Metazoa > Chordata > Amphibia > Anura > Dendrobatidae > Phyllobates > Phyllobates terribilis. Next base: position 761,772,043 of record NW_027362764.1, read on the forward strand.
TAGATAATAGATGATAGATAGATAATAGATAATAGATAGATAATAGATAGATAATAGATAGATAGATAGATAATAGATAGATAATAGATAGATAATAGATGATAGATAGATAATAGATAGATAGATAGATAATAGATAGATAATAGATAGATCATAGATAGATAATAGATAGATGATAAATAGATTTAATTAAAGATAACATTTAGCATGTACAGAGAATTTATTACTGATTCAATAGATGGAATAGATAATATCTTAAAACAAGCTAATTTCTACATGATAGAGAGAAAAGCGAGAGTAATAATAATAATAATAATAATAATTTAGTGATATAATGATCTGAGGCTTCTGTCGTGCAGACGCCACATATGATCCCGCTGCCCACCATCCCCGGCTGTGACCGCTCGGCTGTTACCTCTCTGGACTCCATTTTCCACACTTTGATCATTGTCTCCCCCTATGTTGCGGCCCGTCGGACGGCGTGCAGTGCGGACACCCGGCCTAGACTGAACATCCAGATGACATTGGAGTAAGAGGCTCATCATCCCGGCCAGAGATCCAATGAGGCTTTCTATTGGAGTTAATACACATAGGATTATGGAGAATCATATCACTAATCCACCATGACTGACACTTGTATTACGGCTCGCAGACACCTGCCGTAGTGCGGAGGACGACATGTGCCTCTTTACATGGCGGCTGGACACCGGGTCATACATTCGCATGTTTACCAGCATCACCAAAGACCAGGCGAGTTTTTTGTTTTTGCACCATCATCCCATAAATTTTTACTTGTCCGATGACAGGAGCGTACGAGGGCTTGATTATTGCGAGATGAGGTGTAAATTTAGATGACATTATTTATTTTACCATACAATGTCCTGGAAACAGGAAAAATTACATTTGTCAAGTGGTAGAAAAAACATTTTTGGGGTTTTGTTTTTTTACAGCTTTCATTCTTCAGTACAAACATGATTTTTCTGGTCAGGACGATTACAGCAAAGCAAAACTTAATTGGTTAAACTTATATAAAACTTTTATCAGTGGTTAAAAAAATTCAGAAATTTGTAAAAATAAATTTGGTTATAGAACAGGTGGACGTGTACGACTGATAGAAGCTGCACAGACCGGACTCCGGGGCCTCACATCATGGAAAGACCTCTTCACCTCATGATTGCCACCTTGTTATATTATCCCGTGAGTGCAGCTCTGGAGGATAAGGGTATGTGCACACGGTCAGGAGCCGCTGCATGTTTGAATCTGTATAACGTCACGTAACATCAAACCCGCAGCAGCCAGCTGTTACAGCATAGTGGATGGGATTTCTAGTGAGTGCAGCTCTGGAGTATAATACAGAATGTACCTCAGGATCAGTAATGTAATGTATGTACACAGTGACTGCACCAGCAGAATAGTGAGTGCAGCTCTGGGGTATAATACAGGATGTAACTCAGGATCAGTAATGTAATGTATGTACACAGTGACTGCACCAGCAGAATAGTGAGTGCAGCTCTGGAGTATAATACAGAATGTAACTCAGGATCAGTAATGTAATGTATGTACAGTGACTGCACCAGCAGAATAGTGAGTGCAGCTCTGGAGTATAATACAGGATGTAACTCAGGATCAGTACTGGATCAGTAATGTAATGTATGTACAGTGACTGCACCAGCAGAATAGTGAGTGCAGCTCTGGAGTATAATACAGGATGTAACTCAGGATCAGTATAGGATCAGTAATGTAATGTATTTACACAGTGACTGCACCAGCAGAATAGTGAGTGCAGCTCTGGAGTATAATACAGGATGTAACTCAGGATCAGTAATGTAATGTATTTACACAGTGACTGCACCAGCAGAATAGTGAGTGCAGCTCTGGAGTATAATACAGGATGTAACTCAGGATCAGTAATGTAATGTATGTACAGTGACTGCACCAGCAGAATAGTGAGTGCAGCTCTGGAGTATAATACAGGATGTAACTCAGGATCAGTACAGGATCAGTAATGTAATATATGTACACAGTGACTGCACCAGCAGAATAGTGAGTGCAGCTCTGGGGTATAATACAGAATGCAACTCAGGATCAGTAATGTAATGTATTTACACAGTGACTGCACCAGCAGAATAGTGAGTGCAGCTCTGGAGTATAATACAGGATGTAACTCAGGATCAGTACAGGATCAGTAATGTAATGTATGTACACAGTGACTGCACCAGCAGCATACTGGGTGCAGCTCTGATCAGCTGCTAGTCAGTGTGCTGATTACGGGTGTGGTGGCTGCAGATCCTGCTGTGAGCTCCTGATCTCTGAGAACCAACACCTCTCCACCTGGGGACCTGCTCTCTCTCTTTCCCGGAGGGAGAGCTGGTTTCTGGGATGAGTGAAGGAGCCAAGTCCCAGGCTTCTGCTTCCCGAACCAGGCCGGCGGGGGGCAGAAGAAACCAGCAACCGGCCTGCACATCAGAGGACTCGGGGGTGAGACGCTGCACCAGGAGTCGCAGCAATGTGGCTCCTACTCCCCCCGGGATTGTGGAGACCCCCAGAAGCCGCAAGGCTTCCAGCATGGAGGAAAAGCCTGACAGCGGCGTGCAAGATGGCGCTCCTTCCGGAGGAAAGCTGAGTGCTCACGGAGGTGAGGCCGACCTCCCTGAGGGGGGGTGGGCGCAGCAGGGACCCCGGGAGTCTGTGTCCACCTATGCCTCCCGGGTTATGATCCGCCTCCGTGAGTATGAAGATGCCAGTAAGCTCATCAGGAGGCTCCGGGAGGAGCTGCGCTGCACAAGCGCAAAAGCTGCAGGGGCCTCCAAACCAAGGAAGGCCAAGCTCCAAGCCGAGGTAAAAAGAATGAGCAGTGAAATTCAACGCCTGGAACTTAGGAAAGCTGACATCAGGGAGCAGAGTGGTCATTTCAAAGAAAAACTTATAAATGAAGACCGCTACAGAGAAATGGCTGATACCAGAGAGCAAAGGCAGATGGGGCTGCAGCCTGAGAGCCAGGTGGATGATGAGAGTGATGATGACCAGCAGGAAGCCCCACCTGGCAGCCTGCAAAGTCACCCACAGGCCACGTGCAGCGAGCTCCCTGCAGGACAGGCGACAGTGACATCCGGTCGCAGTTCTGCCGGCTCTGGGGAGGACATTGACAGCAGCGGCCAGGGAGGGGCGCTAATGGCGGAGATTAAGCTCCTGGAGTCCCCAGTGTGCCTCCAAAACTTCCATCTTGGTGACGATCTACCAGAAGAGGCACCTGGGGGCCACAAAAAGGCAAAGAAGACCAAGCCAAAGCTGCAGGAGGCGGTAAGATACGTATATGCCCCCCTCCCTGTACCCCCTGAGTCGGCGGCAGGCTCAGCTCGCTGTATAAGCCCCGTTGCCCAGCCCAGCCCGGGTTCTGCTGTGGATCCGGTGCAAAGGCGCGAGGAGATTACAGAGCGTGGTAGTGAGGCGCAGAGCTCCGTCTCTGCTTGTAGTAGTGGGGACGTAGCAGGAGGTGCATCAGCCGAGAGGCTGGACAGTGAGGGCGGCCCGGCGGCGGGCGTTCCATCAGGCCACGATGCTGTGGTGCGCTCCTCAGTGGGAGGGGGGAGCAGCCCGGTGTCGGGGGCAGCTCCGGTAGCCTCGGCGCCTCTGAATGCTGTTGCCGCTGATCACTTAGTTGAGAAGCGGCGGCAGTGTGAGGGGGCAGTTGGGGCTGAGCGTTCCGGTCCTCCCACGAAAGTGCTATTTTGTGTTGGCGTCGCTGGTCCGGAAGATCCTGATGCTAAAGATCAGCGGCGCCTAACTGCAGCTAGAGATCAGCGGCACATTATACCAAATGCCAAACAGTGGAAATTACCGACCGATGATGTGGAGGGCACACATAAGACCGGGGGTGAGGTCGCCTCCAGTTCTATGGAGGTGACTGAGCCCCTTGTGCCTGATGCGGAGGTCAAAAGGTCATCCACCATTGTTACTGGTCCAGCAGGAATGAATGTGGTGGTGGAGGTGAATGAGGATAATTCATTGTCTGGTGGTGTGGTTGCTGGTTTGGTGGAGGGTGAGATGGAGGTGGGTAATGGTGATACTGTTGGGGCTGACGTGGTCACTGGTCCGGTTGCCCCCCCGGGGGTGGCAACACCTGTCCGGAGTTATGCCAGTGTCACCTCCGGGGCAAATAGGGCATCCTCCTCGTCTCCGGGCTTTGGGGACGGCATGTTGCAACGGCGCCTTCTGGAGGCTCTAAAGAAGGGGGAGAGATCACTAATGGTAGAGGGTCGAGAGGTTGATCTATCCTTCTGGATAGAGAGGCATGGCCTCGGGGCCTTCCGAGAGCAAAAAGGGGGGGATACAGTGTGGTCCCTCCCAACAGCCGGGCCAGGCAGTGTGCGTAGGAATGTGGTCCGTCTTCGGTGGAGGGGCAGTGATGCATGTCCGCCAAGGTCTAAAGTTGTGGATCTCCTGCTGAGGATGGGCTTCAAGGCGATTGACATCTACGCCTTGATACATCCCTATTCCACGCCTGAGTTTGATGTCAGCTTTGTTCGGCCGGAGGGGCTTGAGCTCTTCTGGGCGAATTATGAGTTGGCAAAAAATGAGCCCGGCTGGCGAGACTTTGCCGTTCAGGCAGTGTCTCGCCAAAACCAGATCAAGAAAGTGACCGTGATGACTCGTAACGAGTCGCTTTCTTGCTATGACATCATGACGTGGCTTGGTCGGTATGGAGAGGTGGTGGAGATGCCAAAGAAAAACCGCGACGAGTTTGGTATCTGGTCAGGGGCCTGGATGTTTATGGTAAAACTTAAGCGTTCAGGTGGTATGGTTGCCCACATTCCATCGTCTGCCTTCCTGGGTAGGGATCGTATCCTGGTCTTCTACCAGGGGCAACCGAAGCTCTGTCACAGGTGCGGCGACCCCACACACTTCAGTGCAAACTGCACCGTGCAGAAATGCGCGTTGTGTGGGGGTGTCGGCCATCTTGCCGCCTCTTGTGTGGAGATTAGGTGCCACCTGTGTGGTGAGTTAGGCCACCCATTCAGCAGTTGTCCTCGCTCCTTTGCTAATGCAGTCGAGACCCCGGTGGGAGTAAGCCGTGAGGCCGATTCTGCTGGGGAGGGGACTAGCAGGGGTGGGGGGGCTGAGGGGCCAGGGAAGAAAAGCAATAAAAAGACGCCTGCCCAGCTGAGGCGTCTAGACAAGCGCAGACAGGAGAGGGAGCGGGGCGAGCCCCAGACTACCAGGGCAGCCCCTGTCCTGGATGCCAGTCTTGCTGCTGAGGCCCCGAGGGATGATGAGTTGGATGAGGAGCTCAGGAGGATCCACAGGGAGGAAACTGCCTCTGCTTCAGAATCATTATAAAAGTATGGATGAGGATAATAAGCGGTGGCTAGAGAACAAGCGTAAGCTCGGCACCAAAAACAAGAAAAAGAAGGGAGATAAAACATCTTCTCCCGCTCTGACCAAGGTACCTAAGGAAGGTAAAACCGACTCCCCTCTAGTTGGTCTTTCTAACCGGTTCCAAGCCCTTGATAACATCTCTTCCTCTGAGGAGGAGGCTGAGGGTGAGGATCCGGCTTCAGCGGAGCTTACAGGGGGCGCCGAGTCTCCTTCTCCTGGGGATGCAAGGTCCTTGGGGGGAGGGACTGGCCCAGAGTCCGGAGACTAGGACGAAAAAAGAAGGAAAAATGTGGGAATGGACACCTCTGTGTCATTAAAGAGGGGGAAGGATTCCTCCTCTGAGGCAGAGGATAAGGGGAGTGGGAAGAAGAAAGCCATCTAACTCAATCACCAATGATGGCGGTACCCACTCCGTTGACGCTGGCGTCCATTAATGTCGCCAGCATTAAGTCAAACATGGCTAGATTTGCGGCCTTTGATTTTCTCAGCCGGGTTGAAGCTGACATTTTCTTTTTGCAAGAGACCAGGCTGCCAAATATGGCAGAGGTGTTTATAGCTAAGAGGGAGTGGAGACTCGGGCCCTCCTATTGGTCTCTTGCGGCCGAGCCGTATAGCGGAGTGGCGGTCCTTTTTACCGCACCGGTAGAATGCCGACGGGTTATTGAGTTAGAAATGGGGAGGTGCCTGATATTAGATGTCCTCATGAAGGGACAAGAGCTTTGGCTCATTAACATCTATGGTCCCCAATCTAAATGGGACCGGAAGTGTCTCTTTATGAGGATCAAGCCCTACCTTTTTACGAGTCGGCAGGTCGTCTTTGGAGGGGACTTCAACACTGTCACGAGGCCCCGGGATAAAGGAGGTTCCAGAGACAAGATGACTTATGATAGCGTCGCCCTTAATAGTATAGCTAGTGAGGCTCGCCTGGTGGATGTCCACATCCGGCACACCGCAGGCCACGAGGGGTTCACCTATCATAGAGGTAACTGTAGGTCCAGGATAGACAGGTTTTATTTAAAGGAGGAAGCCGTCTCTTCAGCAGTATCTGTTGTTGAGGTGGAGTTCTCCGATCACTGTATGATTTTGTTTTCCCTGAATGTTACAGAGACCCCCCGGATGGGAAGAGGCTTTTGGAGGCTCAATTCGTCTCTCTTGGAAGAAGCGGAGATAAGACAGTCCTTTGAGGATTTTCTTCAGAGCCAGGTACCCTTACTGGATCTTTGTAGTAGTAAGTCAGAGTGGTGGGAGATGTTTAAGAAAAGGGTGGCGAGATTCTTCCGCCAGCTCTCGAGCCTCAGGAGCCTGGACAGGTACCGCCTGTATCAGGGCCTGAGGAGGAAACTCGAGCATCTTGTCTCAACTGGAGGTAGCCGCGAGGAGATCTCCAGAGTGAAATCTTTGCTAATGAGGTGTCAGTATGATAGACACGCATCTTTGGTTTTTGAGAGGGATTACGGGAAGTACCGCTCGCCCGACCCTTACAGAAACTGCAAGATGTCAGTGAATAGTAAAGTTGTTACAGGACTGGTTGACACTGCGGGGTCCCTGAAAAGATCCAGATCAGGGATCCTGGAGGTCGTCAGATCCTTCTACTCGCACCTCTTGGGGAAGAGGGATCTGGAATGGGATGAGATATCGGCTTTTCTGGCTGAAGCTGTCCCCGAACCAGGGGTAGACCCCTCTCTTGGCGTTTTGACAGAGATGATCAGGGAAGAGGAAGTTAAGTTGGCGATTGAAGGGCTTGCCCTGAAGAAATCTCCCGGTCCGGATGGCTTAACATCTGAATTCTATAAGACCTTTAAGGACGCCTTGGTTCCTCTCTTGACTGAGGTATTCAATGAGTGTCTTTCCTCGGGCACTCTGCCAAAGTCAATGAGGAGGTCTGCCCTGATCATCTTGTCAAAGGGTAAGGACCCATCTTGCATTGAGAATTGGCTTCCCATAGCGCTTCTCAATGCAGACAGGAAGGTTTTGGCAAAGGTGCTGTTTAATCGGCTGGTGAAATTTTCACCCCAGCTCCTTTCGGGGGCCCAGCATTGCTCTGTTCCGGGCCGCAGTACAATTAGTGCTGTACTCTGTGTCTGAGAGGCGGTGGAGCAGGGGAGGGCTGGCCACTGGAAGGGGTACATGCTGTCATTGGACCAGGCAAAAGCGTTTGATCGGGTTAATCATGAGTACCTCTGGTCTGTCCTTCTGAGGTATGGCCTGCCGGGGGGGTTCGTTGATTGGCTTAAGACCTTGTACTCTGGGACAGAGAGTTTCCCGCTTGTGAATGGTTGGATTGGCAGCTCTTTTGAGGTTGGGTGTGGTGTTCGCCAGGGTTGTCCCTTGAGCCCGCTACTGTACGTGTTTGCAATTGACCCACTTCTTAGGAGGGTGGAGCGTGGACCGTTGGCTGGGATCGGGATGGACCGGGCAGCACCAGAAGCCACTCTGAGAGTGGTGACGTATGCCGATGACGTCACCGTTTTTGTTTCCTCTGATGGGGAGGCAGAATGGCTGATGTGAGAGGTAAATTGCTACTCGGAGGCATCCGGGTCTAAGATCAACCGGGATAAGTATGAGAGTCTCTGGCTGGGAGGAGGAGATCCTGGTTTTGATCTCCCGGACACCCTTCCAGAACCCAAAGTCTCTGCAAAAGTTCTTGGCATCGAATTTGGCCAGGGGGATTACTCCAAACAAAATTGGGACAGCAGGCTAGAGATCGCCACTCAGAAGGTGAACCAATGGAAGGGTTGGTCTTTGACCCTAAGGGAAAGGGTAAACCTGATCAAAACTTACCTGCTCCCTTTGCTGATCTATCTGGGCAGTGTGTGCATCTTGCCAGAGCCTCTCTGGACTCGGGTCTACAGTTTGTTCTTTCAACTGTTATGGGGGAATAGACTGAACCTGGTCAAGAGGGAGGTTACTTACCGTACGAGGAGACTAGGAGGGTTGGGTATGGTCAACCCTGTGGTATTCCTTGTGAATACCTTCATTAAGATCAATATTGCAAACCTCTGGAAAGAGAGGGCTCCTCCGTGGGTATTCTCCTGTAAGGGATGGTTTCAGCCTTTCTTCCAGGAATGGGAGACAGGAGGGCAAGTGAAGGATCTGTGGCACCCCAGGGGTCTGGTTTCCACAGTAACAGCAATGTTATGTCTGAGAGCAGGTGGGAGGTCTCTTGGTCAGGGATCCTGTGCATGCCACACCTCCTGCCCAGTCCTGGGAGGGGAAGAACTTCCCCTATATAAACCTAGGGCTGAGGCAGGGTGAGAGAGTAGAGAAGAAGTAGAGACAGAGAAGAGAAGCAGATCTAGGAAAAGAACAACAGGAGCTCTGTGGGAGCAGTGCTATAAGGAGTCAGGGGCTGGCAGCTGCAGAGCTCGCCCTGACTGAGAAGCTATCACCGGACCCGGAGTCCGAGGCTGTGGGGACTAATCTTTACCCAGCAGCAGAAACCGCCCGGCAGGGGATTTCAGGTCCTCTGGCCAAGAAACCCGAAGGCACGGTCACACGCGTGGGACCAGCACCGCCGTCGTGGAGCGGACGCTACTAGAAGGCCCCGAGTCACCGGCCATACGGGTGAGCACCACACGGTACACTCAGGGATGTGGGCTACTTATACCCGCCTCTAGCAAGGTAGCCAGAAGAGTACAGTCAGTTTGGGAGGCCTACAACTCCGCCTGGCCAGGGGAGATCCCATCTGCTCAAGGACTGACCAGGCCCCGATCGCTAGCCAGTACTCCGGGAGAGTCTATCTTTATCACCAGTAAAGACCCTGAATTACACCGCATCGTCTCTGAGTGATTCCTGCTACCCCCATCATCCACGTCGGCTGCCCTGAGGCCATAACCCTCCCGTTGGGGGTGATACTATCACGCTGCACAATCCTACCACCGGCCTCAGCGGTCTGCCCTGCAGCGGCAGCTCCTGCGCTGCATTCAACGGGTGGCGTAGTCGTCCAACATCTACCGCTAATACATCGCCGCTCAGTTTGACTCCCTGGGCACGGACCGGGTCACCGCCACGAGACTACAACCCTCAACAGATCCGGCTCCGGGTAAGCTCCCGTGCGCGCGATGCCGCGCGACGAAGGCCCAGGGGTGCGTCAGATCTCCGCACACCGCATGGACATCTCCCGGCTTACGCTACCGTGGTTCTGAAGGTAATTCGCCGGTGGGGTCTGGGAATGTGGGAGGTCAGGACTCTGCCAAGGAAGCTCCTTGACAAAAGGGTTCTGTTGACCCATTTTCAGAGGCCTCTGGCGCTCAGGGATTGCCCAAGTCGGGATCTTGGGGTGGGTCTGCATCTTTTGAATTCTATCAGGATCCCCTCGAAGGTTTGGGACATGGCTTGGCGCTGCTTCCATGGGAAACTGTGTGTGAGGGACAATCTGAAGTGTAGGAGCTCTGAGGACAGGAACTGTCCTCGGGAGCATTTTGGTACCATGCTTGAAAGCATGGACCACTTCCTGCTTTGTTGTCCCTTTAACACAGAGGTGTACAACAGGGTGGGCGCCTCCATTGGCTGGCCCCGGCTGGCCGGTCTCTCTTATGCGGAATGGGCCTATGGAGCATTCGGGGACCTGGGTGGTCGGGACCGCTGCACCTTATTTCTAGTTAGCGCAGTGGTTAGGTATCACACGTGGAACGCACGGTGCTTAGTATCGACGCAGCGGAAAATCCTCCCAGTGGACGATGTGTTTAGGACCATACTCGGTGACCTGGTGAAGGTGCGTTCTCTGGAGTATGAGAGACTGGGTACACGAAGGGCCGCTCTCCTCTGGAGGGGCTTTTCTTTTAGTGTGCCCTAGTCTGGTCGTCTCCTCTCCTGGTGGTGGGCTGCTGCTGACACCATAGATTTTTGTTTTATTGATCAGTAGACAGTGATGTAGGGCTGCAGGCGCCGAACTTGGGCTTTGTCAGTTGTGGTTATTGTATTGTTTGTTTCTGTATATATTGTATATATGGGTTTGGGTGTAGGTGTTAGGTTGGGTGGAGGGAAAAGGGGGGAGGTCGGTTCATCTTGTGGGACACTGGTTATTTGGGTGAAAAACTGGCACTGCCTGATCTGGCCTATGGACGTTGGACATGGACTGAGGCATGAGGCGCAGGACCAGCTCTCAGGTCAGTGCCGGGGAGGGACTGGTGGGCTTGAGTGTGGGGTGTTTTGTTTTGTCTTGTATATATTTGTATAGTTAGAATTTATTTTATTTTATTTATTAAAAAAAAAAAAAAAAAAAAGAATGTATATATTAGTTTGTATATAATTTGTCGGTTATTGTTTATTATATTGTTATTATTTGTTTGGTAACCGGACCAGATGTCACAGTGTAGGTAGTTATTATTGTGTATATATGTATAATATGTGTGTGAGGAGAGAGGGAGCGGCTGGACCAGTTCATTACATTGTTTATTTTCTGGTTATTAATTTTGTTATGTTTCTGTTCTTATTATTGTTATGTTTTTCATTTTTATAATAAAAGATCTACAGGATGTAACTCAGGATCAGTAATGTAATGTATGTACACAGTGACTGCACCAGCAGAATAGTGAGCGCAGCTCTGGAGTATAATACAGGGTGTAACTCAGGATCAGTACAGGATCAGTAATGTAATGTATGTACATAGTGACTGCACCAGCAGAATAGTGAGTGCAGCTCTGGAGTATAATACAGGATGTAACTCAGGATCAGTACAGGATCAGTAATGTAATGTATGTACATAGTGACTGCACCAGCAGAATAGTGAGTGCAGCTCTGGAGTATAATACAGGATGTAACTCAGGATCAGTAATGTAATGTATGTACAGTGACTGCACCAGCAGAATAGTGAGTGCAGCTCTGGAGTATAATACAGGATGTAACTCAGGATCAGTAATGTAATGTATGTACACAGTGACAGCACCAGCAGAATAGTGAGTGCAGCTCTGGAGTATAATACAGGATGCAACTCAGGATAAGTAATGTAATGTATGTACACAGTGACTGCACCAGCAGAATAGTGAGTGCAGCTCTGGAGTATAATACAGGATGTAACTCAGGTTCAGTACAGGATCAGTAATGTAATGTATGTACACAGTGACTGCACCAGCAGAATAGTGAGTGCAGCTCTGGGGTATAATACAGAATGTAACTCAGGATCAGTAACGTAATGTATGTACACAGTGACTGCACCAGCAGAATAGTGAGTGCAGCTCTGGAGTATAATACAGGATGTAACTCAGAATCAGTACAGGATAAGTAATGGAATATATGTACACAGTGCCTGCACCAGCAGAATAGTGAGTGCAGCTCTGGAGTATAATACAGGATGTAACTCAGAATCAGTACAGGATAAGTAATGGAATATATGTACACAGTGCCTGCACCAGCAGAATAGTGAGTGCAGCTCTGGAGTATAATACAGGATGTAACTCAGGATCAGTACCTGATAAGGAATGTAATGTATGTACTGTAATGCAGCGGCTTGCTTGGCATTACGGTAATGGTCCAGGATGTGTTTTGCCTGACCATGTACCTTCCCCCTCAGGTGACTGGTCACATGACTGTGACATAGTGCTGGTCCTGTGCACACAGAATGTCTGATCACATGACTGTGACATCAGCACAGGTCCTGTGGGTGTGTACTACAGGATATATAAACCCTGGTAGTCTTGACACAGGGGTGTGTAAGGCGTGATGCCTGTTCCCATGTGGGACACCGTTAGTGTGAAGCCTGGTGGAGCCTGAAAGGTCGAGGCTGGATCCTTAGCTGTGTAAGCGATGCCAGTGGCCTTGGAGGGCAGAGGCTTGAAAGATAAGAGTCCTGAAAGGCAAAGGCTGGATGTTAAGTGTGAAGACATACCAGTAGCCTTCGAAGGTATGAGGGCTGGAGACTCCCACCTGGGAAGCCTAAAAGCCACAGCGGTGGCAGTACGAAACCTTTAAGACCCGGCAAAAGGTAAAAGCGGTACGTTATATGGACACTGTTATATATGGATATTGTTATAGTTACTTTGCTGAAGGCTGTAACTGGAGCCAAGTGGGCATAGCTGCCACTGGAAAGGCTCATAGACATTATATGTGTGATAAGCGGTTTATGATAAATAATAAACTGCTGCATTGTGAAAAACCGGAAAGACATTGCATGTGTGCTTTAATTGACCCGGTGCAGCGAGTATCCCCCAGTATGATGACTAGCGCTGCCTTACATGTGGTGGAGAATGCGGGCAATTGCAGCCCGGTTGCTAGGGGCAACCGCAGCCCGGTTGCTAGGGGCAACCGCAGCCCGGTTGCTAGGGGCAACGGCAGCCTTGTTGCTAGAGGTAACGGCATTGAACGACGAGTGTGGATGCAAGCATCTTGCTGTGGCTCGGCGGGGTCACGAAGATTAAAGCATCTGGCTGCAACTCGGTGGGGTTGCGAAGATTGTCGTCGCACTCAAACCCGGTTTTGCTGTGGCTCGGTGGGGTCACGAAGATTAAAGCATCTTGCTGTGACTCGGCGGGGGTTACGAAAATTGTCGTCGCACTCATACCTGGTTTGCTGTGGCTCGGTGGGGCCACGAAAATTTTCTGGGGAGAGCGGTGTGTGTGAATAGTGTACCGCATGGCTGTGAACAGAGCAGCAAAAGAAAATGAAGCTATTGAGCGATTATAGTGCCGGTTAAAACCGCAGCAGGGATTTGGGAAACTTCTACTGGACATGGTGCAGGAACCGCAGGAGCGGTGGGCACCGTATAGAATGGCGGCAGTGGACCATTCTGTGAACTCTCCGGGGGCGCCATTGTTGTCCCAGAGTGCCCGGGGAGGTGGTAAGAGCTGTTGTGAACTGAGTCCTAAGACTATTGTTGATTTTTTGTGTAAAAATTCCCCTACCGGTGTGGTTGTTAAAAAGGGGGCGGAGTCTAAAAAAGGGGTGGTTGTTCAAAACAGCGTGGAGTATAGAAAATCAAAAAAATTTACTGGTGGTGGGTTGGTACCTCCTAAAAATGACAATTTGACCGTTGATAACGGGGTAGCTCCAGTAGAAGAGGGTGACGTCAAGGTGGGAGGTGACTTGTTGGTCCACGACACCATAGGGAGTGACGCAGACCCCACAACTGACGGTGACACTACAAAAGTAGAAAGAGAGTACAGTCAGGAGGGGCTAGACGAGGCGAGAGAGTCCCCCTCTCGTCGTCGACGGCGCAAGGGCCACAAAAAGGTTGCTCCTGTAGTCTTTGCTGAAAGGGCAAATAAAGAAAATGGAAGGCTGTGTGCCTTTATTCCGAGTTTGGATCCTCTTTTAGAAGAAGAGGAGGTGACGTTGCCAGTAGCAACCTCCGGTACAGTACTGAGTCAGAAGGATCTGACAGCCCTGAAAGAGGAGGCGGCCAGTCCTGACCAAGAGCTGGAGCCTATCGGCCAGCAGGGTCAGAGTGACGTGCAGCTACTAAGGAAAAACCTGGATAACGTGTCCTCAGACCAGCTGAACCTGGAGTCTGAACAGCAGAAAATATACCAGGTTGTGAGGAACTGGCAGCGAGACCTGGAGGGAAGCGGCGAGGAGGTTAACCAATGGAAGGAAGCATTCTACGAAATAGAGGAGGACCGCCGCAAAATCAAGGAGGAGGTTTTTCAATTGGAGATTGACAAAGCAGAGTGTGAAGATGAGTTGTGCGAGGTGAAAGGTCGCTTCTCCCTGGTAGGGTTAGAGCTGTCTGCCCTAAAAGAAGCACTGCAGGAGGAAGTTTCTGGGCGTGAACAAAACCTAGAATGACTGCATGAACAGTTCAACCGGGAGCTGTGTGAATCCAAGAAGGAATATAGTGAACGCAGTAAGGAACTGCAACAAATTAAGAGAGACTATGAGGATCTCCTCAGGTTAAAGAAAAACTAGAGGATGATAAGGCGGGTGCAGAACACATGCGCCAAGTGGTTGAGACCACTCTGCAGGACAACCGTGATGAAAATGGTGATCTCCGCAGAAAGACCCTAGGTATGGAAGCGCAGGTGAAGGAGCTGCAGACGTTCTGTGATAATCTCCAGAGGGCAGAGACGTGCCTTAAGGAAAGAATCAACAAGATGGAAGCTGAGCGGGAAAAGATGGAGGAGTCTATCAGAGAAGCCACAGACCAGGACCAGGAGTTGGCCACTGGAGACGGGAGGTATGAAACAAATACCTACTCGAATAATGCGAGCTCGGATGATTCGGTGGATGTAGGAGCCGAGATCAAGGAGCTCAAGGAGTCGCTACAAGTCCATTTGAAGCAAGAGAAGCTTGAGAGACTGGCTGTTGAGAGCCGAGTGGGCGCACTGGAGACAGAGAGGTCTGAAAGAACTCTACTGTTAAAGGAGCAGTTGAAGCAGGAAGAGCTTCAGAGATGGGCTGCTGAGAGGCGAGTAGCTGAGCTAGAGGAAGAAGTTTTCAAGCTCAAAAGTCGCCTGGCAAAGTATCACTCAGTGAACGAGGTCTCCTTGGAGAAGGAAAAGGAAAAAAAAGTTACACTCACTCCCTTATACCATGAGAAGGTGGACCTGAGGAGAGGTAAGAGTGTGTCAACAGAAGATAAAAATAAGATGGAAGTGGTCAAGACGAAAATTCTTGAAGTTGTAGCTGTGAGTCAGCTCAGGGGAAGCATACAGGGTGAAGAAGCTGAAAGTCAGTTGTCCCTGAAACCTGAGCTGGTTGATCGTCTGGAAACCATTGGTGAGACAAAAACGTCTCGGTACAAATGCCTCATAGATGTACCCGAGGATTTGAGAGAAGAGTGCACCAGTGAGTCCGTGCATGAAGAGTTTAAGAAGGCCGTGGGAACCTGTAAGGTGTACTCGACCTCAGAAGCTAAACAGCTGGTGGTCCTGTCCACGACCGAAGTCACAGTGAAGAGGGTGGCAATCCTAAGTGACATACACTGGCGATGTATTCGCACGAAGCGGTTTCTCCGGTTGAAGACGGAACAAGTCGTTAGACAACTGGAGCTTATGAGAAAAGCTCACAGTCTGCGGGAAGAGGTCATCCGGGTGCCTCAGGTTCTGGTGAGAAAGCTCATTGGGAGAAATGACCGAATCATGCAAATGATGGTAAAGAAGTCTGGTGTCGTGAAAGTAAGCAGACCACGTGATCGTCAGGACTGGATACCAGATGAAGATGGCATGGTGTCATTCTCCGCTGTAGGAACGGAAGAAAGTCTGGAATATATGCGCATGCTGATGGAGTACCGAGTGACCTACCTGAGAGAGGTAGAACAGTTGAATCTCGCTAGACTGCGAGTGGATAGACAGCATCATCTGAGCAGCAGAAGATGGCAGCCGTCTAGAAATTGTGGGACCAGACAGAGAAAGGGCCCCCTAAGTAACAGAACAGCTACAGCTGAAGTTAGGGACCTTTCAAGATGTCCTGAGAGTAGTGGGCGTGGGTTTAGAGGTAGTGAGACCTCCAGTAACTCAGGTTTGAGTGGCCCATACAAACGACCCAATAGAGGACGGGACAGTACGGAGTCGAACCAGACCTTAGATACCAGGGCGTGTGAGTCACACTGCTGTATGGACCGCTGGGAGCGGGGGAGGTCTGACAAGGTTATGACTGACCGCTGGAAGCGGGGGAGGTCTGACAAGGTTAATACAGGATGTAACTCAGGGTCAGTACAGGATAAGGAATGTAATGTATGTACAGTGACTCCACCAGCAGAATAGTGAGCGCAGCTCTGGAGTATAATATAGGATGTAACTCAGGATCAGTACAGGATCAGTAATGTGATGTATGTACACAGTGACTGCACAAGCAGAATAGTGAGTGCGGCTCTGGAGTATAATACAGAATGTAACTCCGGATCAGTAATGTAATGTAAGCATACAGTGACTCCACCAGAAGAATAGTGAGTGCGGCTCTGGAGTATAATACAGAATGTAACTCAGGATCATTAATGTAATGTAAGTATACAGTGACTCCACCAGCAGAATAGTGAGTGCAGCTCTGGAGTATAATACAGGATGTAACTCAGGATCAGTACAAGGTAAGGAATGTAATGTATGTACACAGTGACTGCACAAGCAGAATAGTGAGTGCAGCTCTGGAGTATAATACAGGATGTAACTCAGGATCATTACAGGATAAAGAATGCAATGTATGTACAGTGACTGCACCAGCAGAATAGTGAGTGCAGCTCTGGAGTGTAATACAGGATGTAACTCAGGATCAGTACAGGATAAGCAATGTAATGTATGTATGTAGCACCCTGAGGATTCGGCTGCTACAGGGGTATTGCACCTCAACCCAGAGGTGTGATATTCCACTCCCGGGTAAGGAAGGAGTGTGGAACTGAGCTCAGATAGACTGCATGCACTACATACATCCCATTCCAGAGGAGCAGGCCGACGGTACTCCCACTTAGAAATGTGCAGGTACAACCGAGCCTGTTCCTGGCTGGAGTGGGAGGGGGGTGGTACATCCCATGTAGTGTAGGGGCAGATAGGGGGAGCAGTCTGGGTAGTGATAGGAGCTCATTGGGTGCTGGTCACCTGAGCTCACACATAGAGGGATATATAAGGAGGGCACCAACTTAGATCAGGGTCAGACGCTGAGAACAAGTCAGTTGGAGAGGAGAGAGAAGGAAACAGCAGCCCTGGAGAGAGTGAGAGAGGAGCAAAGAAGGAGTACCCAGAGGGGGAAGACTGAAGGGACCCAAGAACCCAAATTAGAGCACCGGGTGAGGAGTCAGCAAGAGGGTACCGGAACCCAAGCTGGTGGGGGCAAAGACATTCCCCAGCCAGAGACCGGAGACCGTGGGCAGTGTCTGTCACGGTCACCCACCACATTCACCCCGAAGGCACACCACGTGAAGGGTCAGGGAACCCAGGGCCAAGGGTGTCCCAAAAGAAGGCCCGAGGGAGCTGGACCTAGGTGAATCACTGGTGGGGACGGCTGAAGAAAGGACAGAGGGAGAGCTCAGGGCCACGCTCCGGACTTGTTTGGGGGTTGGCTGGATCCAGGACCTGGTGGACGCAGCACGGCTCGGGTGGTCACTAGCAGCTGGAGTGACCAGTACAACATCTGCAGTAAGTAAACACCCTTAACTGCACAACCCGAGTCTGTCTTCATTGCCGGCTGCACCGCACCACCACAACCCCCATCCTCTGCGCCTGTCCCCTCTGAGGCTATACCCCTCCCGTTGGGGGTTATCTCACCAAGCTGCGCATCCACCATCAGCCTCAGCGGACCCTGCTGCAGCGGCGGCCACAGTGACCGCGTCACAACGGGTGGCGTAGTCGACACAAAAGAACTTTAATAACATCTGTAGGACTGCCACATAACACTGAGCTTGACGCCCTGGGCACGGGACCGGGTCACAGCCGCTCGGAGACTACAACCCCCCCCATCTGATCCGGTGCCGGGTATTCCCCTCAAAAAGGAATATGTCCCAGGGGGTGCGTCAACTTTGGCGTAGTCGGCAGGATTACGTGCCCACAACAACCGGGTACTGCGTGCCTGAAGAAAAGTGCAAGTTTACCTCAGAAAGAAGTCTCCCGCCGGTTCCGGAGGGTCCACGCCATCGGACTCCATCACCAGTCGTTTCCCGCCGATTGTCCGCCATTTCCAACTTGTTCCCGCCATCTGCAGAGTTTCCCGCCACTGGGCGACGCTTCCCGCCAAAACCGCAGATTTCCCGCCTTGGAAGAGCAGCGGACGCCATTATGGGCGTGCCAAAGGAGGGTAAGAGGCCACCTCCCATCGTGGGCCAGGACAGAAAATGGCGCCAAAAGTGGAAACCGCCCCCACCAACAGAGACTGTGATGCTAGAGGTGTCTGTCAGCGTGAAAGAACTCCCCCTGGAGCTGACAGTCACCGAGTTGCCCCGGGACCGCCCTCGAAGTGGGAGGAGACGAAAGAGAAGAGAAAAGATGGGTGTCGCTTGGAGCAGTCTGGAGCGAGCGCACCCGGAGGCAGGAAGCCTGGAAAGGAGCAGCAGAAAAGCTCACCCGGAGATGGAAAGAGAGCAGAACAGCACCGGCCCGCTGGTCAGGAGTCTGCTAGAGACCGAGGAAGGAGGGCAGAGCAGCACCGGCCCGCTGGCCAGGAGCCTGCCGGAAGCCGAGCAGAGCAGCACCGACCCGATGGTCAGGAGCCTGCTAGAGTCCACAACCCCGCTAGGTCTAGCGGAGATCCTAGCGCAGCTCCCCCGAGACCGGGAGTGTGCACAAACAGCCCTGGAGGGCCTCGCACGGAGGATGGCCCGGGTACAGCGGGAGATACTGGCGGAGTGGAGCCGGGAGATGGCTCAGCACGCAGAGACCAGTCAGCGGAGCACGCTACCCTGGAAGAGGAAGCAGACCGCCTCTGAGGATGGCGCAGGAGGACCCAAGGCCGGAGACGGCGCCGAGGAGGGAGCCGAACGCATGGAGGCAGGTAAAGGGGACGCTTATACCCCAAGCCGAGAAACCGCCCACCTGCCCCAGCTCCCCGTCGCAGAGCCCGAAAGTCCCCCTGCTGTGCCCGTAGCCGCCAGGTCACCGCCATGGACTAGGCCCCGACCGGAAGCCGCCGCAGCGACCCCTGTGACGTCACGCGCCCCGACCCGGAGCGTGACAAAGCAGGAATTACCACCAGCCTGGTCGCAAGGCCTAGTACCCCCGGGCGCCGCACCACCAACAGCGCCCCCTACCTCCGCGGAGCCTCCGGCCTGGCCGCAAGGCCAGGTAGCCCAGGGCGCCGCCGTCCTAACGGTGCCCTTCACCTTCCAGGTGCCCCAGGCCTGGCCGCAAGGCCTGGGCAACCCGGGCGCCACCACCACCGCGCCCGCGCCCGCAATACCTAGGGTGCCACACCTGGGGGAGGACCTCTTCGGCCAGCTCACATGGCCGGACGGGCGGCCCTTCATCTGGCCCGAAGGGTACCCTGAGCTGGAGCGGCAGCAAAGACTAAGGCCCTTGTGTGAGCCCCTAATCCCGGCTCCGAAGCCCGTGGCTCGGGTCTCGCCTCCTCTAGCAGAAGCCCAATTCGTGTGGGACCCCACGGGAGAAGATTTGATGGGGTTCACCGGAGAAACTCGGGCAGCCGCAGCTGAACGTACAGAGTGTTGCCGTCAACAGCTGGCAGAGTTTAAGAGAGAACGGGAGGAGAGGCGGGTCAGAGAACAACAGGCCCAAATCCAGAGCGCGGAGCAGAAGAGCCGGACTAGGAGGAACCCCCGTGCAGCGTATTGTCCCCGCACCATCGGGACAGTGATAAAGTTCAACCCGCAGCATGGGTGGGGCTTTATTCGGGACCGTAACAACCGCGGTGACGTTTTTGTGACCCGCAGAGACGTCGAGTCCCACCTGCCGGAAGGTCACAAAGGCCGTGACCTCTACGTCGGAGACGAGGTCACTTTCACCCGGCACAAGTGTGCCAAAGGACCTTACGCCCTCCACGTACACCGCCTGACGGAGGAGGAGTTGCGGTGCGAGGAGGAGGAGCAAGAGGACCCGGACGGGTCTGAAGTAACAACCAGCTATAAGCAAAGAGCAGGAGGAAGACGCCGTTGAGTGCGGCAGAGCAGGTGTTGTAAATAGTTACCCAATCAGGGTATAAAGGAACTGAAACTGTTGCTGCTAAAATAGTCCCCGTTGGGACCAGGGAACTGTTTACCCGTTAACCCCTTCATCCTACAGGCTGAGGACTGTGAGCAGCCATTCCCTACCCTCTACCTGGCCGAGGACTGAGAGCGGCCAACTTTCAACTTTCCCTGTATATAGTTGCGCTTCCTAAAGCGCCCCCTACCGGTTTTATAGAAAACCAGATTTTCTAAGAGACTGTCGCACTTTTCCCGGACACACGTTGCACAGTGTCCGGAGGAGGAACCAGAGACAAGAGAAGTCTACGAGAATGTTTATATAAAAAGTTTTATATATATATAATGTTTATATGTTTTATATGTTCATATAAAAATTTTGTATGTTTTGGTGTTTTATGTCTTACAGCCCGAGGACGTGCTGTGATTTACCAGGGGGGAATGTAGCACCCTGAGGATTCGGCTGCTACAGGGGTATTGCACCTCAACCCAGAGGTGTGATATTCCACTCCCGGGTAAGGAAGGAGTGTGGAACTGAGCTCAGATAGACTGCATGCACTACATACATCCCATTCCAGAGGAGCAGGCCGACGGTACTCCCACTTAGAAATGTGCAGGTACAACCGAGCCTGTTCCTGGCTGGAGTGGGAGGGGGGTGGTACATCCCATGTAGTGTAGGGGCAGATAGGGGGAGCAGTCTGGGTAGTGATAGGAGCTCATTGGGTGCTGGTCACCTGAGCTCACACATAGAGGGATATATAAGGAGGGCACCAACTTAGATCAGGGTCAGACGCTGAGAACAAGTCAGTTGGAGAGGAGAGAGAAGGAAACAGCAGCCCTGGAGAGAGTGAGAGAGGAGCAAAGAAGGAGTACCCAGAGGGGGAAGACTGAAGGGACCCAAGAACCCAAATTAGAGCACCGGGTGAGGAGTCAGCAAGAGGGTACCGGAACCCAAGCTGGTGGGGGCAAAGACATTCCCCAGCCAGAGACCGGAGACCGTGGGCAGTGTCTGTCACGGTCACCCACCACATTCACCCCGAAGGCACACCACGTGAAGGGTCAGGGAACCCAGGGCCAAGGGTGTCCCAAAAGAAGGCCCGAGGGAGCTGGACCTAGGTGAATCACTGGTGGGGACGGCTGAAGAAAGGACAGAGGGAGAGCTCAGGGCCACGCTCCGGACTTGTTTGGGGGTTGGCTGGATCCAGGACCTGGTGGACGCAGCACGGCTCGGGTGGTCACTAGCAGCTGGAGTGACCAGTACAACATCTGCAGTAAGTAAACACCCTTAACTGCACAACCCGAGTCTGTCTTCATTGCCGGCTGCACCGCACCACCACAACCCCCATCCTCTGCGCCTGTCCCCTCTGAGGCTATACCCCTCCCGTTGGGGGTTATCTCACCAAGCTGCGCATCCACCATCAGCCTCAGCGGACCCTGCTGCAGCGGCGGCCACAGTGACCGCATCACAACGGGTGGCGTAGTCGACACAAAAGAACTTTAATAACATCTGTAGGACTGCCACATAACACTGAGCTTGACGCCCTGGGCACGGGACCGGGTCACAGCCGCTCGGAGACTACAACCCCCCCCATCTGATCCGGTGCCGGGTATTCCCCTCAAAAAGGAATATGTCCCAGGGGGCGCGTCATGTACACAGTGAGTGCACCAGCAGAATAGTGAGTACAGCTCTGGAGGATAATACAGGATGTAACTCAGGATCAGTACACGATCAGTAATGTAATGTATGTACACAGTGACTGCACCAGCAGAATAGTGAGTGCAGCTCTGGAGTATAATACAGGATGTAACTCAGGATCATTACAGCATAAAGAATGCAATGTATGTACAGTGACTGCACCAGCAGAATAGTGAGTGCAGCTCTGGAGTGTAATACAGGATGTAACTCAGGATCAGTACAGGATAAGCAATGTAATGTATGTACACAGTGAGTGCACCAGCAGAATAGTGAGTACAGCTCTGGAGGATAATACAGGATGTAACTCAGGATCAGTACACGATCAGTAATGTAATGTATGTACACAGTGACTGCACCAGCAGAATAGTGAGTGCAGCTCTGGAGTATAATACAGGATGTAACTCAGGATCAGTAATATAATATATGTACACAGTGACTGCACCAGCAGAATAGTGAGTGGAGCTCTGGAGTATAATATAGGATGTAACTCAGGATCAGTAATATAATGTATGTACACTGTGACTCCACCAGCGAAATAGTGAGTGCAGCTCTGGAGTATAATACAGGATGTAACTCAGGATCAGTACAGGATCAGTAATGTAATGTATGTACACAGAGACTGCTCCAGCAGAATAGTGAGTGCAGCTCTGGAGTATAATACAGGATGTAACTCAGGATCAGTACAGGATCAGTAATGTAATGTATGTACACAGTGACTGCACCAGCAGAATAGTGAGTGCAGCACTGGTTTATAATACAGGATGTAACTCAGGATCAGTACAGGATCAGTAATGTAATGTATGTACACAGTGACTCCACCAGCAGAATAGTGAGCGCAGCTCTGATCAGCTGTTGCTCACTGTTGTAATTGTGGGTGTGGTGGCTGCAGATCCTGCTGTGAGCTTCTGATCTCTCTGAGAACCAACACCTCTCCACCTGGGGAACTGCTCTCTCTCCTACCCAGGGAGGGAGTGAGATTCCTGGGATGAGTGATGGAGCCAAGTCACAGGCTTCTGCTTCCCGAACCAGGCCGGCGGGGAGCAGGAGAAACCAGCAACCGGCCTGCACATCGGAGGACTTGGGGGGGAGATTCTCCACCAGGAGTCGCAGCAATGTGGATCCTACTCCCCCCGGGACTGTGGAGACTCCTAGAAGCCGCAAGGCTTCCAGCATGGAGGTAAAGCCTGACAGCGTGCATGATAGTTCTCCTTCCGGAGGAAAGCTGAGTGCTCACGGAGGTGAGGCCATCCTCACTGAGGAAGGTTGGGCGATTCAAAGTCCCCGGAAGTCTGTGTCCACCTATGCCTCCCGGGTCATGAGCCACCTCCGTGAGTAAGAAGATGTGAGTAAGCTCGTCAGAAGGCTCCAAGAGGAGCTGCGCTGCACAAGCGCCAAAGCTGCAGGGGCCTCCAAACCGAGGAAGGCTAAACTCCAGGCAGAGGTAAAGAGGCTCACCAGTGAGATTCATGTGCTGGAACTAAGGAAATCTGTCATCAGGGAGCAGAGTGGTCCTTTTAAGGTAAAACTGATAAATGAAGGCTGATTCAGAGAAATGGCTGATAACAGAGAGCAAAGGCATATAGGGCTGTAGCCTGAGAGCCAGGTGGATTAAAAGAGTGATGATGACCAGCAGCAAGCCCCACCTGGCAGCCTGCAAAGTCACCCGCAGGCTACGTGCAGCGAGCTCCCTGAAGGACAGGCGACAATGACATCCTGTCGCAGTTCTGCCGGCTCTGGGGAGGGCAGTGACAGCAGCGGCCAGGGAGGGGCGCTAATGGCGGAAATAAAGCTCCTGGAGTCCCCAGTGTGCCTCTAAAACTTCCATCTTGGTGACGATCTACCAGAAGAGGCACCTGGGGGCCACAAAATGGATAAGAAGACCAAGCCAAAGCTGCAGGAAGCGGTAAGCTATGTATATGCCCCTCTCCCTGTACCCCCTGAGTCGGCGGCAGGCTCAGCTCGCTGTATAAGCCCCGTTGCCCAGCCTAGCCCGGGTTCTGCTGTGGATCTGATGCAAAGTCGCGGGGAGATTACACAGCCTGGTAGTGAGGTGCAGAGCTCCGTCTCTGCTTTTAGTAGCGAAGACGTAGCAGGAGGTGCATCAGCCGAGAGGCTGGACAGTGAGGGTGGCCCGGCAGCGGGCATTCGGTCAGGCCACAATGCTGTGGTGCGCTCCTCAGTGGGAGGGGGGAGCGGCCCGGTGTCGGGGGCAGCTCCGGTAGCCTTGGCGCCTCTGAATGCTGTTGCCGCTGATCACTTAGTTGAGAAGCGGCGGCAGTGTGAGGGCGCTGTCGGGCTGAGCGTTCCGGTCCTCCCACAAAAGTGCTATTGTGTGTTGGCGCCGCTGGTCAGGAAGATCCTGATGCTAAAGATCAGCAGCGCCTCACAACAGCTAAAGATCAGCGGCGCATCGCTACAAATGCAAAACAGCAGAAATTACCGACTGAAGATGTGGAGGGCACACATTAGACCAGGGGTGAGGCCGCCTCCAGTTCTATGGAGGTGACTGAGCCCCTTGTGCCTGATGACGCTGAGGTCAAAATGTCATCTATCATTGTTACTGGTCCAGCAGGAATGAATGTGGTGGTGGGTGTGAATGAGGCCAATTCATTGTC
Organism: Phyllobates terribilis; assembly: GCF_046119375.1. NCBI lineage: Eukaryota > Metazoa > Chordata > Amphibia > Anura > Dendrobatidae > Phyllobates > Phyllobates terribilis. The sequence continues at coordinate 761,796,221 of NW_027362764.1, forward strand.
TAGTGGTGTGGTTGCTGGTTTGGTGGAGGGTGAGATGGAGGTGGATAATGGTGATGCTGTTGGGGCTGATGTAGTCACTGGTCCGGTTGCCCCCCCGGTGGTGGCAACGCCTGTCCAGAGTTATGCCAGTGTCACCCCTGGGGCAAATAGGGCATCCTCCTCCTCCTCGTCTTCGGGCTTTGGGGACGGCATGTTGCAACGGTGCCTTCTGGAGGCTCTAAAGAAGGGGGAGAGATCATTAATGGTAGAGGGTCAAGAGGTTGATCTATCCTTCTGGATAGAGAGGCATGGCCTCTGCATTGAGAAGCGCTATGGGACGCCAATTCTCAATGCAAGATGGGTCCTTACCCTTTTGACCAGATTAACAGGGCAGACCTCCTCATTGACTTTGGCAGAGTGCCGGAGGAAAGACACTCATTGAATACCTCAGTCAAGAGGGGAACCAAGACGTCCTTAAAGGTCTTATAGAATTCAGATGTTAAGCCATCTGCACCGGGGGATATCTTTAGGGCAAGCCCTTCAATCGCCAACTTAACTTCCTCTTCCCTGATCATCTCTGTCAAAACGCCAGGAGAGGGGTCTACCCCTGGTTCGGGGACGGCTTCAGCCAGAAAAGCCAACATCTCATCCCAATCCAGATCCCTCTTCCCCAAGAGGTGCGAGAAGAAGGATCTGACGACCTCCAGGATCCCTGATCTGGATCTTTTCAGGGAACCCGCAGTGTCAACCAGTCCTGTAACAACTTTACTATTCACTGACATCTTGCAGTTTCTGTAAGGGTCGGGCGAGCGGTACTTCCCATAATCCCTCTCAAAAACCAAAGATGCATGTCTATCATACTGACACCTCATTAGCAAAGATTTCACTCTGGAGAGCTCCTTGCGGCTACCTTCAGTTGAGACAAGATGCTCGAGTTTCCTCCTCAGGCCCTGATACAGGCGGTACCTGTCCAGACTCCTGAGGCTCGCGAGCTGGCGGAAGAATCTCGCCACCCTTTTCTTGAACATCTCCCACCACTCTGACTTACAACTACAAAGATCCAGTAAGGGTACCTGACTCTGAAGAAAATCCTCAAAGGATTGTCTTATCTCCGCTTCTTCCAAGAGAATGACGAATTGAGCCTCCAAAAGCCTCTTCCCATCCGGGGGGTTTCTGTAACATTTAGAGAAAACAAAATCAAACAGTGATCGGAGAACTCCACCTCAACAACAGATACTGCGGAAGAGACGGCTTCCTCCTTTAAATAAAACCTGTCTATCCTGGACCTACAGTTACCTCTATGATAGGTGAACCCCTCGTGGCCTGGGGTGTGCCGGATGTGGACATCCACCAGACGAGCCTCACTAGCTATACTATTAAGGGCGATACTATCATAAGTCAGCTTGTCTCGACTGGTAAAAAGGTAGGGCTTGATCCTCATAAAGAGACACTTCCAGTCCCACTTAGATTGGGGACCATAGATGTTAATGAGCCGAAGCTCCTGTCCCTTCATGAGGACATCTAATATCAGGCACCTCCCCATTTCTAACTCAATAACCCATCGGCATTCTACCGGTGTGGTAAAAAGGACCTCCACTCCGCTATATGGCTCGGCCACAAGAGACCAATAGGAGTGCCCGAGTCTCCACTGCCTCTTAGCTTTAAGCACCTCTGCCATGTTTGGCAGCCTGGTCTCTTGCAGAAAGAAAATGTCAGCTTCAACCCGGCTGAGAAAGTCAAATGCCGCAAATCTAGCCATATTTGACTTAATGCTGGCAACATTAATGGATGCCAGCGTCAACGGAGTGGGTACCGCCATCATTGGTGATCGAGTTAGATGGCTTTCTTCTTCTCACTCCTCTTATCCTCTGCCTCAGACGAAGAATCCTTCCCCCTCTTTAACGATACAGAGGTATCCATCCCCGCATTTTTCCCTCTTTTTTCGTTCTCGTCTCCAGACTCTGGGCCAGTCCCTTCCCTCAAGGACCTAGCATCCCCAGGAGAAGGAGACTCGGCGCCCCCTGTAAGCTCCGCCGAAGCCGGAACCTCACCCTCGGCCTCCTCCTCAGAGGAAGAGATGTTCTCAAGGGCTTGGAATCGGTTAGAAAGACCAACCAGAGGGGAGTCAGTTTTGCTTTCCTTAGATACCTTGGTCAGAGCGGGAGAAGATGTTTTATCTCCATTCTTTCTCTACTTTTTGGTGCCGAACTTACGCTTGTCCTCTAGCCACCACTTATAATCCTCATCCATACTTTCATAATGGGAGGATTCTGAGGCAGAGGCGGTTTCCTCCCTGTGGATCCTCCTGACCTCCTCATCCAACTCATCATCCCTCGGGGCCTCAGCAGCAAGACTGGCATCAAGGACAGGGGCCGCCCCAGTAGCCCGGGACTCGCCCCGCTCCCTCTCCTGTCTGCGCTTGTCTAGACGCCTCAGATGGGCAGGCGTCTTTTTATTGCTTTTCTTCCCTGGCCCCTCAGCTCCCCCACCCCTGCTAGTCCCCTCCCCAGCAGAATCGGCCTCACGGCTTTCTCCCAGCGCGGTTTCGACTGCATTAGCGAAAGATCAAGAACAACGGTTGAATGGGTGACCTAACTCACCACACAGGTGGCACCTAATCTCCACACAAGATGCAGCAAGATGGCCGACACCCCCACACAACGCACCTTTGTTAGGTTCTGGCAAAGGTGCTGTTTTATCGGCTGGTGAAATTTGCACCACGGCTCCTTTCAGAGGCCCAGCATTGCTCTGTTCCGGGCCGCAGTACGATTAGTGCTGTACTCTGTGTCCGAGATGCGGTGGAGCAGGGTAGGGCTGGCCACTGGAAGGGGTACATGCTGTCATTGGACCAGGCAAAAGCATTTGATCGGGTTAATCATGAGTACCTCTGGTCTGTCCTTCTGAGGTATGGCCTGCCGAGGGGGCTTGTTGATTGGCTTAAGACCTTGTACGCTGGGGCAGAGAGTTTCCCGCTTGTGAACGGTTGGATTAGCAGCTCTTTTGAGGTTGGGTGTGGTGTTTGCAAGGGTTGTCCCTTGAGCCTGCTGCTGTACGTGTTTGCGGTTGACCCACTTCTTAGGATGGTGGAGCGTGTACCGTTGGCTGGGATCGGGATGGACCAGGCAGCACCGGAAGCCACTCTGAGAGTGGTGGCGTATGCCGATGACGTCACCCTTTTTGTTTCCTCTGATGGGGAGGCAGAATGGCTGATGTCAGAGGTAAATCGCTACTCAGAGGCATCCGTGTCTAAGATCAACCGGGATAAGTGTGAGAGTCTCTGGCTGGGAGGAGGAGATCCTGGTTTTGATCTCCCGGACACCCTTCCAGGACCCAAAGTCTCTGCAAAAGTTCTTGGCATCGAATTTGGCCTGGGGGATTAACCCCAAACAAAATTGGGACAGGAGGCTAAAGATTGCCACTCAGAAGGTGAACCAATGGAAGGGTTGGTCTTTGACCCTAAGGGAGACGGTAAACCTGATCAAAACTTACCTGCTCCCTTTGCTGATCTATCTGGGCAGTGTGTGCATTTTGCAGGAGCCTCTTTGGACTCGGTCTACAGTTTGTTCTTCCAACTGTTATGGGGGAATAGACTGAACCTGGTCAAGAGGGAGGTTACTTACCGTACGAGGAGACTAGGAGGGTTGGGTATGGTCAACCCTGTGGTATTCCTTGTGCATACCTTCATTAAGATCAATATTGCAAACCTCTGGAAAGAGAGGGCTCCTCCGTGGGTATTCTCCTGTAGGGGATGGTTTTAACCTTTCTTCCAGGAATGGGAGACAGGAGAGCAAGTGAAGGATCTACGCACACCGCATGGACATCTCCTGGCTTACACTACCCTGGTTCTGAAGGTAATTCGCCAGTGGGGTCTGGGAATGTGGGGGTCAGGACTCTGCCGAAGAAGTTCCTTCACAAAAGGGTTCTGTTGACCCATTTTCAGTCGGGATCTTGGGGTGCGTCTGCATCTTTTGAATTCTATCAGGATCCCCTCGAAGTTTTGGGACTTGGCGCTGATTCCATGGGAAACTGTGTGTGAGGGACAATCTGAAGTGTAGGAGCTCTGAGGACAGGAACTGTCCTCGGAAGCATTGTGGTACAATGCTGGAAAGCATGGACTACTTCCTGCTTCGTTGTCCCTTTAACACAGAGGTGTACAACAGGGTGGGCGCCTCCATTGGCTGGCCCCGGCTGGCCGGTCTCTCTTATGCGGAATGGGCCTATGGAGCATTCGGGGACCTGGGTGGTCGGGCCCGCTGCACCTTATTTCTAGTTAGTGCAGTGGTTAGGTATCACATGTGGAACGCATGGTGCTTAGTATCGACGCAACGGAAAATTCTCCCAGTGGACGATGTGTTTAGGACCATACTCGGTGACCTGGTGAAGGTGCGTTCTCTGGAGTATGAGAGACTGGGTACATGAAGGGCCGCTCTCCTCTGGAGGGGCTTTTCTTTTAGTGTGCCCTAGTCTGGTCATCTCCTCTCCTGGTGGTGGGCTGCTGGCGCCGAACTTGGGCTTTGTCAGTTGTGATTATTGTATTGTTTGTTATTGTATTGTTTGTTTCTGTATATATTGTATATAAGGATATGGATTTGGGTGTAGGTGTTAGGTTGGGTGGTGGGAAAAGGGGGGAGGTGGGTTCATGTTGTGGGGCTTTGGGACACTGGGTATTTGGGTGAAAAACTGGCACTGCCTGATCTGTCCTATGGACGTTGGACATGGACTGAGGCATGAGGCGCAGGACCAGCTCTCAGGTCAGTGCCGGGGTTGGGAATGGTGGGCTTGATTGTGGGGTGTTTTGTTTTGTCTTGTATATATTTGTATAGTTAGTATTTATTTTATATTAATTAAAAAAATTAAAAAGAGTTTGTATATATTTGTCAGCGCTTGCTTATTTTGTTTATGTTTATTTTATTTATTGTTTGTGGTTATTATTTTCTTTGGTAACTGGACCAGAAGTCTGTAGTGTAAGTAGTTATTATTGTGTGTACTGTATATGTATAATGTGTGTGTGAGGAGAGAGGGAGCGGCTGGACCAGTTCATTACATTGTTTATTTTCTGGTTATTAATTTTATGTTTCTGTTATTATTATTGTTATGTTTTTCATTTTTATAATAAAAAGATCTACAGGAGGTAACTCAGGATCAGTAATGTAATGTATGTACACAGTGACTGCACCAGCAGAATAGTGAGTGCAGCTCTGGAGTATAATACAGGATGTAACTCAGGATCAGTACAGGATCAGTAATGTAATGTATGTACACAGTGACTGCACCAGCACAATAGTGAGTGCAGCTCTGGAGTATAATACAGGATGTAACTCAGGATCAGTAATGTAATGTATGTACACAGTGACTGCACCAGCAGAATAGTGAGTGCAGCTCTGGAGTATAATACAGGATGTAACTCAGGATTAGTACATGATCAGTAATGTAATGTTATTATTATTGTTATGTTTTTCATTTTTATAATAAAAAGATCTACAGGAGGTAACTCAGGATCAGTAATGTAATGTATGTACACAGTGACTGCACCAGCAGAATAGTGAGTGCAGCTCTGGAGTATAATACAGGATGTAACTCAGGATCAGTACAGGATCAGTAATGTAATGTATGTACACAGTGACTGCACCAGCAGAATAGTGAATGCAGCTCTGGAGTATAATACAGGATGTAACTCAGGATCAGTACAGGATCAGTAATGTAATGTATGTACACAGTGACTGCACCAGCAGAATAGTGAGTGCAGCTCTGGAGTATAATACAGGATGTAACTCAGGATTAGTACATGATCAGTAATGTAATGTTATTATTATTGTTATGTTTTTCATTTTTATAATAAAAAGATCTACAGGAGGTAACTCAGGATCAGTAATGTAATGTATGTACACAGTGACTGCACAAGCAGAATAGTGAGTGCAGCTCTGGAGTATAATACAGGATGTAACTCAGGATCAGTACAGGATCAGTAATGTAATGTATGTACACAGTGACTGCACCAGCAGAATAGTGAGTGCAGCTCTGGAGTGTAATACAGGAGGATAAGTAATGTAATGAATGTACAGGAAGATATGTATATGTGGCGCTCCTGAGGGTTCAGTCGCCACAGAGGTACTGCATCTCACCCAGAGGTGTGGTATCTCACTCTCAGGTAAGGAGGGAGTACTGTCCAGGACCCACCCACTTGCATACATTACACTCCACTTCAGAGGGCAGGGAGAGATTGCTCCTAAGGGACAGCACAGTCCCTGGTCCCTAGCTGGAGGGCGGAACCATGTAGTGGGTGTGGGTGGAGGAAGTAGATCAGGGGAGCACTTCAGGAGTAGTATAAAAAAGGGGTGGAACCATCTAGAAGGGGTTCAGTTAGAACAGTCTGAGAGGGGAAGTAGTGGGAGCAGGAGCTCTGCTCAGGAGGAGCGGGCGTGAGTGAGAGAGGCCCAGGAGGTGAGACTGACTGAAGAGAGGAGAGGAGCACGAAGGAAGGCTCCAGAAGAAGTGAGGGGATCCTAGGGCTATGGGAAGTGCTGGAGGCCACCCTTACGCCCGAATCTACCAGGACGTGGAGGTATCAAGCCGCAGAGGGGACTGGCCCCTAACTAGTGGGAATTGCAATATTCAGCTAGAAACCGGAGGCTTCTACATTTCCAAGGTGTAGTTGTCACAGCTGCAATCAATCGCCAAAAAGGTGGCCACACAGGATCCAGGGCACTCCATGTTGCCCGCCAAGATCTGAGGTTACCGGCTTGGGACACTGTTTGCGAGGCGCAGGGCAGGAGGGTGAGAGCCAGCGCAGGAAGACGACTGAGAAAGGCACACAGCATGGGGTCCCGTTAAGTGCTCCTGAATTACCTGAGGGATTGCTGAACCCCTGCCTGAGTAAACATCGGACGACGTAAGTGGTTATGATCTGCAGTTGTAACCAGGAGCAACGTGATAATCGTGAGTAAACCCTGAAGACTGCACCCCACTGTCTCTGTGAATTATTGCTGCGCCATCATCCCCTGCACCACACTGCACAACCATAGCTACTACATCATCTACCATCACCGCCCTGCCCTGGAGCTTAGCTCTACCTGTGGAGAGCTGAACCAACTCTGCTGCGTCACCATCAGCTCCAGAGGACCCGCTCCGCAGCGGCGGCTCCATATAGCCGCATACCGCAGGAGGCGTCACGAACATTAAACATAAAAACTATAATCCTTTTCTTTAAAACCCCTTTTATTGACCGCCCTGGTTCACGGAACGGGTCACCGCCACTGTGACATTTCCCCTAGAGACGACCGGCCCGGCTACCGAGTACCCCATGGCCCAAGGGGCGCGTCATATATGTATATATATTGTTATCAACTACTTGGACAGCCCATTCTCAATGAATATATTCCACCTTGTAAACTTAAAACAGCCTATTCTCACCTCTGCTGCCGGGGCCCTTCCAGCGATGTTGGCGCTGGGGCAGAGTGATATTGTTATAACATATGAGCCCTGCAGCCAATCATCAGTCACTAATGGGCAGCTTCACATCCGGAAAGAAAGTCAGAGAGTAGAGGCAGCGACTGTCACTTTTGTCACTTCTTCCAGATGTCAGTCGTCTGACAAGTGAGAGTAAAGTGGCCCATTAGTGACTGATGATTGGCTGCAGGCTCATATGACATAATAACGTCACGCGAGCCCTGGGAGACCCAGCACTGCCTTCGCTGGAACCTCTCCGTCCTGCACCGGAGTATAAGGTGATTTTATTTTAAAATAGGGGAATATAGTAATTGAGGAGGACTTGTCTGAGTAGTAGAAAGTTGATCTATATGATTGTAACATGCGGAAAACACTTTTTGATTTTTTTTGCTTTGCAGAATTTATTAGGCTTAAAACAAACAATAATAATAATATAGTAGAGATGTTTCTGTGTCACCCTGGCCTGGATGCCACAAATATAATAAAGCTGTGTCTGAGAGCAAGGGGAAGGTTCTTTAGTCAGGGAATATTAGCATGCAATACCTCCTGTCTCAGGCCAGTAGGGGGAGCAGGCTGCCCCTATAAAAGCTGGAACTGGGGGCAGGGTTAGAGAGAACTGGACGACCTGTCTCAGGATTGAGAGGTGTCCCAGAGCAGAGCAGGGACAGAAAGTTGTATTGCACCTAAGAGGACGTGTGGCAGTAGGAGAGCCACAAGCCAGGGACAAGAGGTGAAGTACGCCTGTCCTGGCAGATAAAGAACCCAATTTACCAGACTTTGGTGTCTGAGGCTGGAAGGATTCCACATCCTACAGCAGATAACCAGTCCGCAGGGGACTGTACGTTCCCTGGCCTAAGAAGCCCGGAGGCTCCGCCACAGCAGAAGGGACCAGCAAAGCCGTACCAGGCCGGGAGTAGAAAGGGACCCACGTTGCAAACCATACGGGCGAGAGGACACGGTGAGCTCGGGACCATGGGCTGTTACCCTACCAGGAGGAGATAGCCAGAAGGAGCGCAGAGAGCACGGTAGGCCTACACCCTCACCCTGACCAGGGCCAATTTCCCAATTGCTCTCAGACATCCAGGTCCCCTCCTAGCCGGGACTGTTTGTGGGTCAGTTCACCTGTTCAAGTAAAGACCCTGGACTGCAACCTGTTGTCTGTGTGCTCCTTGCTCCTCCAGCACTAACGGTACTGGGACGCCCTACACCATCACCCCCATCTTCCATTATACTGCCCTGGGGCCGCACTATTCCCGTGGGGAGTCACACTATCCCAGCTGCATACATCACCAGCCCCAGCGGTCTACCTGGCAGCGGCGGTCCGCACTGACCGCAATCCACGGGTGGCGTTGTCGGAAACACCAACAGCGCATCGCAGACTACCACTGGTCTGACCACCCTGAGCCACGGAACCGGGTAGCCACTACTACCCCCATCGTTCCCCTATTGCCCGGATCCGAGTGCCCCACGGCCCAGGGGGTGAGTCATTTCTATAAGGAGTAACATGGCTCCCGCTTGTCCTGAGCTCGGCTGGTGGGGATGTAGCGGACGGATGTTTTGGCATCAGATGACGTAGAGTGGACATGACATAAGTCCTATTACTGGGTCTTTTCGGCTTACAGACTTATGGTGCTGTGCGGAAAACAAAGGTTTATATGTAACAGCATCTCCTCATTGTAGAATTCTATGTAAGATTGCTTTATAATTATCTGTTCCTATTTCTATTTTTTGGGATTTTTTTTATATCCTCATTCAAATTGAAGAAAAAACGGAGAGTGGTGGTCATGGGGGATTCCCTGTTAAGAGGAACAGAGGCCGCTATCTGCAGACCAGACATAACCTCAAGAGAAATGTGCTGTCTTCCAGGAGCAAAAATTAAAGATGTGTCTGACAGGATATCAAGACTCTTCAGACCTACAGATCACTACCCATTCCTGCTACTACATGTGGGGACAAATGACACCGCAGGAAAGGACCTGGAAACCATCTGCAGTGACTTTGAAGACTTAGGCAAGAAAGTGAAAGAATTGGGAGCGCAGGTGGTCTTCTCATCCATCCTCCCAGTGGATGGCCATGGAACAATGAGGTGGAATAAGATTCTACAGGTGAACAACTGGCTACGTCGATGGTGCCGTCAACAAGGATTTGGATTTCTGGATCACGGAATGAATTACCTATACGATGGACTACTTGCTAGAGATGGGGTGCACCTTACGAAGACTGGAAAACATGTATTTGGAAGTCGCCTTGCTACACTCATCAGGAGAGCTTTAAACTAGAACAATGTGGGAAGGGAAGCAAAAGGGCAGAAAAAGCCATACAGCTGACAAATACTATTGAGATCTCTGCTACTGGAAGTGGAAAAGAAGAACAAAGACAAAACAATTTAAATAATAAAAATATGGGAGGAAGAGAAACCAATCACAAACTAAAATGTTTTTATACAAATGCACAAAGCATGGGCAACAAACAAGGAGAATTGGAACTACTAATGCAGGAAAAGGAATATGATGTCATTGGAATCACTGAAACTTGGTGGGACGATACACATGATTGGAATAAAAGGCTAAAAGGATACAACTTATTTGCAAGAAACAGACTTGATAAACGAGGAGGAGGTGTTGCATTGTATGTTAGAAAAGCGAATATCTGCACAGAGATTGAAGCTTCAGAGACTGGGAGTTCTGTGGAAACTGTTTGGGTAAGAATACAAGGAGAGAACAACGGAAAGGACACCATTGTAGGCATTTACTACAGGCCACCTGGGCAAGCTGAAGATATGGATGAACTCTTTATGTATCAAATGACCAAGTTCTCCAAAAAATATGACGTAGTGGTCATGGGAGATTTCAACTATCCAGACATTTGTTGGGAATCTCTCTCAAGTAAAACTAACAGGTCAAGCAAATTCTTATCCTCTCTTGCTGACAACTTTATCTTCCAAAAGGTAGGGGAGAAAACAAGGGGATCTGCTACTTTGGATCTAATCCTTATAAACAGGGAGGAAATGGTTGAGGAGGTAAAGGTGGCTGGGACCCTAGGAAGCAGCGATCATGCTATTATAGAATTTTGGATAACTAGAGGAGGAAGACATGTGAAGACTCAAACTTCAAGGTTAGATTTTAGAAAGGCAGATTTTAAGAGACTCAGAAAGAGAATAGGAGGGATCCAATGGCTGGATGTCCTTAAGGACAAAAATGTCCAGGAAGGATGGGAAATTTTTAAAAATGAGATTCTCAAAGCACAATCGTTAACAATCCCGAAAAGTAGGAAGAATGGGAAGCATTTAAGGAAACCAGGATGGATGAACACAGAACTTAAACACATGCTAAAAAGAAAGAAAGAAATGTTTATTAAATGGAAAGAGGGAGGCATATCTAAAGAAGATTATAATGCAGTCTGCAGATCCTGCAGGGCACGTATCAGGTTAGCTAAAGCTGACAATGAATTAAGGCTTGCAAGAGATGTCAAAAGCAATAAAAAAGGATTTTGGGGGTATGTCAGAAGTAAAAGAAAAGTCAAAGATGCTATAGGATTTTTACAGGATGAAAATGGAGAAATGGTAAGAGAGGATGTTGAGAAGGCCGAACTTTTTAATTCCTATTTTGCATCTGTTTTCTCTCAGAAAGAAAATGTAACATCAACTGATCTTCACTGTCCTTTTAAAGGAATAGAGGAATCCAAGTTATCTGTAAACAGAAAGATTGTGAGGGAATATTTAGCTAACATAAATGAGTTCAAGTCTCCAGGTCCAGATGAATTACACCCCAGAGCACTGAAGGAGATCGTAGAAGAAATTTTAGAACCACTCTCCATAATCTTTGAAAATTCTTGGAGAACAGGAGAAGTCCCAGAAGACTGGAGAAGAGCAAATGTTGTTCCTATCTTCAAAAAGGGGAAGAAGGTGGACCCAGGGAACTATAGGCCGGTGAGTCTGACTTCTATACCAGGAAAGATCTTTGAACAAATTATTAAACAACATGTATGTAAGTACATGGATAAGAATGAAGTGATTAACCAGAGTCAGCATGGGTTTGTAACTAACAAGTCATGTCAGACTAACTTAATTTCCTTCTATGACAGAATCACTGACTGGGTGGATCAGGGAAATGCTGTAGATATAGTATATCTTGACTTCAGCAAAGCATTTGACAAAGTATCTCACACCATCCTTATTGAAAAAATGACCAAGTATGCAATGGACCAGGCAACTGTTAGGTGGATTCATAACTGGCTTAGTGATCGGACTCAAAGGGTGGTTGTAAATGGCTTCACATCCAGCTGGATGAATGTCTCAAGTGGGGTACCACAGGGCTCCGTCCTGGGACCTGTATTGTTCAACATCTTTATCAATGATTTAGATGAAGGAATTGAGGGTAAACTGATTAAATTTGCTGATGACACAAAGCTAGGAGGGATAGCTAATACTAGAGAAGAGAGAGAGAGGATTCAAAAAGACCTAAATAAACTGGAGCAGTGGGCAGCAACCAACAGAATGGTTTTTAACAGGGAAAAATGCAAAGTACTACATCTGGGCAATAAAAATGAAAAAAACATATACAGAATGGGAGGAATAGAGCTAAGCAACAGTACATGTGAAAAAGACTTAGGTATACTAATAGATCATAGACTGAACATGAGTCAACAGTGTGATGCAGCAGCAAAAAAGGCAAATACAATTCTGGGATGTATTAACAGAAGCATACAGTCTAGATCACGTGAAGTCATTATCGGTCTTTACTCCTCTTTGGTCAGACCTCATCTGGAATACTGTGTACAGTTTTGGGCACCACATTTTAAAAAAGACATAGACAAACTGGAGCAAGTTCAGAGAAGAGCGACCAGAATGATGACTGGTCTGCAAACCATGTCCTATGAGGAACGGTTGCAGGATTTGGGAATGTTTAGCTTGCAAAAAAGAAGACTGAGAGGAGACTTAATAGCTGTCTACAAATATGTCAAGGGCTGTCACATTGTAGAAGGATCATCTTTATTCTCATTTGCACAAGGAAAGACTAGAAGCAATGGGATGAAACTAAATGGGAGGAGACACAGATTAGATATTAGAAAAAACTTTTTGACAGTTAGGGTGATTAATGAGTGGAACAGGCTGCCGCGAGAGGTGGTGAGTTCCCCTTCAATGGACGTCTTCAAACAGAGGCTGGACAGACATCTGTCTGAGATGATCTAGTGAATCCTGCTTTGAGCAGGGGGTTGGACCAGATGACCCAGGAGGTCCCTTCCAACTCTACCATTCTATGATTCTATGATTCTATGAAATTGTTACATTTAACGTTCTTCTATTCTTGGAAATGAGGAGTCAATTATCCCCTTTACTTGAAGTACATTATAGAGTAAAATGTATAATCTGCAACAATGACCTGACGTTTATATGATTGTTCATTCCTTCCAAATACATAGGGCTCATTCACACATCCGGACTGTGTGGTCCATGGAAAAAATCCGAGACATGTTGATTCTGATTCGAGGGTTGTACCAAAATTGGCAATGCAATTCAATGGGTCCTTTTCACGGACTGTCAAAATGGAAAAACTTTTTTTTTAATTTCTCCACGTACGAGAAAATTGGATGAAACTCTGATCAAAGTCTGGTCCAAATAATCGGTCCGTTTTATTTGTGCATGAAAAAATAGGACATATAAATGAGCTCTAAGTCTCTCGCTATTACATTTGCGCCTTTTTTAATATGATTTTAGTTGTTTTTAGCCATTTAGTTTCTGATTTCCTCCAAACTCTTTTTTTTAATTTTTTTATTTTTGTTCTTTTTGTGAATCTATTTTATGAGTTATTTACGTGTTGTTTTTTTTATTTTCGCCCCAGTAGAGTTGTTTTTTTCTTTTCGTTTGTGGCCAACAATTTAACAATTTTGACTTTTTAAAAAGTTACAATATTTTTTGCGCAAACGTATAAGTTGTGAAAGTGTATAAGAATGTAAAGTTCTTTCCTAGAGTGAGTTCATATGCTCCTCAAATTTTATTTTTTTTTGGACAATTTTGTGAAATTTTAACGGAAAATGAGACTTTTTTTGTGATAAATAGGAGCAAGATAAAAAAAATAAACATCAAAAAAAAAAAAAAAGAGCAAAAATGTCAGCAATTTTCATGTCTTTTTTATTATAGTTCTGGCAAAACATTTCAGCAAATACCAGAAGACAAACAAAAGAAATAAAAGAAAACCGCAAATGATGAATTGAGCTCTTCGTTTGAGGACGTGACGTAAAGGGAACCTTTCATCGAGTTTGTCTCATATGGAAGTTGTGGCTGGGCAGGCGCTTTGCCCTTAATAAATAGAATATCTTTTTTTTAGAGATTCAGTTTGTGAGGCGTGAGAAATCAAATGTAGAAGCCATATGCAAATAAGGCTGGAAGTGCACTGGGGGTGTGTCAGTGTACTGAGAAAAAGCATGCTAAGTGCATTGACACACCCCCGATGCACATCCAGCCTGATTTGCATATGGCTTCTACACCCTATTTTTCAGGAATGACACATCGGATCTCTATAAAAAAGGCATTATTTCTACTGGGGGACAAGCACCTATATAGCCGTATCACTACTTCCATATATAAAAATGAGAAGCCTTGTAAACTGTGTGCAAAAACTGATCTGTAGATGTATAGATAGATAATCTCAGTAATAGATGGAAGATAGATAATAGATAGATAATAGACACATTTTCACACACTTCATCTCTTTCCAAGTGCTCAGTACAAAGAGGAAAACGAAAACAAATGACAAAAAATACATTTCACTATGTAACTAGAAGTTTGTAACTTTCAACACCTGAAGATCAAATATTGAAACAAAGTAACTGTTTCTCTTTAATTGATGGTGACTTTAGTCTTGGACGGAAATAGTTATAATTGTTCTAGTCCTCGGTTTTCCTCCTCTCACCTGCCATAGATAGTGTTGGTAATTTTATGGTATATTATTTCTGAACACTATAATGGGAGCTACAAGTGCTTCTCACAAAATTAGAATATCATCAAAAAGTTAATTTATTTCAGTTCTTCAATACAAAAAGTGAAACTCCTATATCATATAGAGTCATTACACACAGAGGGATCTATTATATAGAGTCATTACACACAGAGGGATCTATTATATAGAGTCATTACACACAGAGTGATCTATTATATAGAGTCATTACACACAGAGGGATCTATTATATAGAGTCATTACACACAGAGGGATCTATTATATAGAGTCATTACACACAGAGTGATCTATTATATAGAGTCATTACACACAGAGGGATCTATTATATAGAGTCATTACACACAGAGGGATCTATTATATAGAGTCATTACACACAGAGTGATCTATTATATAGAGTCATTACACACAGAGGGATCTATTATATAGAGTCATTACACACAGAGGGATCTATTATATAGAGTCATTACACACAGAGGGATCTATTATATAGAGTCATTACACACAGAGGGATCTATTATATAGAGTCATTACACACAGAGGGATCTATTATATAGAGTCATTACACACAGAGGGATCTATTATATAGAGTCATTACACAGAGGGATCTATTATATAGAGTCATTACACACAGAGTGATCTATTATATAGAGTCATTACACACAGAGGGATCTATTATATAGAGTCATTACACACAGAGTGATCTATTATATAGAGTCATTACACACATAGGGATCTATTATATAGAGTCATTACACGCAGAGGGATCTATTATATAGAGTCATTACACACAGAGGGATCTATTATATAGAGTCATTACACACAGAGTGATCTATTATATAGAGTCATTACACACAGAGGGATCTATTATATAGAGTCATTACACACAGAGGGATCTATTATATAGAGTCATTACACACAGAGTGATCTATTATATAGAGTCATTACACACAGAGGGATCTATTATATAGAGTCATTACACACAGAGGGATCTATTATATAGAGTCATTACACACAGAGGGATCTATTATATAGAGTCATTACACACAGAGGGATCTATTATATAGAGTCATTACACACAGAGGGATCTATTATATAGTCATTACACTCAGAGGGATCTATTATATAGAGTCATTACACACAGAGGGATCTATTATATAGAGTCATTACACACAGAGGGATCTATTATATAGTCATTACACTCAGAGGGATCTATTATATAGAGTCATTACACACAGAGGGATCTATTATATAGAGTCATTACACACAGAGGGATCTATTATATAGAGTCATTACACACAGAGGGATCTATTATATAGAGTCATTACACACAGAGGGATCTATTATATAGAGTCATTACACACAGGGATCTATTATATAGTCATTACACTCAGAGGGATCTATTATATAGAGTCATTACACACAGAGGGATCTATTATATAGAGTCATTACACACAGAGTGATCTATTATATGGAGTCATTACACACAGAGGGATCTATTATATAGAGTCACTACACACAGAGGGATCTATTATATAGAGTCATTACACACAGAGGGATCTATTATATAGAGTCATTACACACAGAGGAATCTATTATATAGAGTCATTACACACAGAGTGATCTATTATATAGTCATTACACACAGAGGGATCTATTATATAGAGTAATTACACACAGAGGGATCTATTATATAGAGTCATTACACACAGAGGGATCTATTATATAGAGTCATTACACACAGGGATCTATTCTATAGAGTCATTACACGCAGACTCTATATAATAGATCCCTCTGTAATGACTCTATATAATAGATCCCTCTGTGTGTAATGACTCTATATAATAGATCCCTCTGTGTGTAATGACTCTATATAATAGATCCCTCTGCGTGTAATGACTCTATATAATAGATCCCTCTGTGTGTAATGACTCTATATAATAGATCCCTCTGTGTGTAATGACTATATAATAGATCACTCTGTGTGTAATGACTCTATATAATAGATTCCTCTGTGTGTAATGACTCTATATAATAGATCCCTCTGTGTGTAATGACTCTATATAATAGATCCCTCTGTGTGTAATGACTCTATATAATAGATCCCTCTGTGTGTAATGACTCCATATAATAGATCACTCTGTGTGTAATGACTCTATATAATAGATCCCTCTGTGTGTAATGACTCTATATAATAGATCCCTCTGTGTGTAATGACTCTATATAATAGATCCCTCTGTGTGTAATGACTCTATATAATAGATCCCTCTGTGTGTAATGACTCTATATAATAGATCCCTCTGTGTGTAATGACTCTATATAATAGATCCCTCTGCGTGTAATGACTCTATATAATAGATCCCTCTGTGTGTAATGACTCTATATAATAGATCCCTCTGTGTGTAATGACTCTATATAATATAGGAGTTTCACTTTTTGTATTGAAGAACTGAAATAAATTACCTTTGTGATGATATTCTAATTTAGTGAGATGCACCTGTATGTATAATGTGTTTTAACTATACATCATAGAATTACCGTTAGTTTTATATCTGAGGGGAATGACAGGGATTTCCCTTATTCAAACACATGTGACCTCTGATGCCAGCTGTGATTGACCTCTGATCCCGGCTGTTTAACCCCCTAATTGCCATGGTCAGTAGTGACCGTGGCATGTGAGGTGTTTGTCAGACAGAGCGACTTTGATCATCTTTTTCCATCAGTCGCTCTACGTTCTTAGAGTTTGCAGTCTGGGCTGGAGAATGACAGATTTTGACATTTTTCTCTGGTTTTCTTTAGCTCATTGTTCCAAATGTCAACCTTTTAGTTGGGGAGGATGTCAGCCGCTCTGGAGGATCTGTCTGTACTTTGACTTTTTTTTTTAACCCTTTTTTTTTTTATCAATTGAATTTTTTTATTGAAGTTTTTATAATACAATACACAACAATACAAAACAATATCATTTATACTAATAGAAGGGAGGGAGGAAAGGATTATGAAGGGAAAGAACTGGGAACTACAAGGGAAAGAGGGAAACTAACTACAAAGATCCTACTGGTAAATTTGCACTCTATAACCAATCTAATTTTAAACAGAAAATCAAGTACTTCATGTATCGTTAGAGATCATATGTCCAACCGGTATATTAAACTTAGATTCTGAAAAAGTCCTTTAATAGTTTAGTTTGTCGAGGATGATGTGATGAAACTTGGCTTGTCCTGTTCTAGATTAATCAACATATATAAGAAGGAAAAACGTTATTCCAAAGTTGCCATCTCTTGGTATACGTTATAAATTTGTTCTCTCTTAAAGCAAGAGAGAGTTCAAATCTATGACTAGAAATTCTCTCTATAATATCTGAAAATTTGGGAATATCCTTTTGTTTCCACCTTGAAGCAATCAGTAATTTAGTGACCAATAAAATATGAATAATTATGTGTCTAGATTGAAAAGGAATAACTTGAATACCAAGAGATAACAATGCAAGATACGGCGTAAGATTAACATTAAGTTTGGTGATTCTTGAAATGAGTTCAGCTATTTCGGTCCATAGAGATCTTATTACCAGACATTCCCAAAAAATGCGATATAAATGGCCATGATGACCACATTCCCTCCAGCAAAATCTTGATTGTGTTGGAAAGACTTTATGCAGTTTTACTGGTGTGAAGTGCCACCTAGATAATAATTTAAAATGCGCTTCATGTAGAAGAGCACAGGAAGTACGACCCGTTTTGCATCTGTAAACTTTATGCTTCAAAACCACAGTTTTATGACACTTTTGCATCAGTTGGTAAGAGATATGGACCTTGTTATTTATTGTACCCAATATGTGAATTTTATGGAATTTACCAAAGAGTTGTTATCAACGGGTAATTAAACATAGAATAATGAATCCTGTGAGCAATGCCCCCTTGGTAAACACCCAAAAAATTGCATATTTTGGGTGCAATAAATAAAAAAGCCCATATATCTGAACCTGTATGGGGAGTTTAAAAGAGAAAAAAGAAAGTGAAAAACAACAGAAAACTCAGTGGCGAATAAAGTCAGAGCAAAAACAAGACATGTTTGACCTTGTGATGTGGCACCCTGCTACCACAGGTACCACAGGACCCAAAAGGGTGCATGGATGGACTTCTCCACAAGAGACCCTCATTACATACAAACACCTCCACCCTTTCACCTCATACCACCAGATGGAGCCCGTTAGGGATATATATATATGGAGGGTGGAGCCAGACAGTTCAGTCAGTCAGTCAGAAGTTAGTCTGAGGAGAGCGTGCTGACGCTGAGAGCAGCGAAGACGCAGTACGTCTGCTGCTGTGTTGAGGGCCCCGAGTGTGGCCAAAGGAAAAGAGGAGAGGAGAGAGGAGTTGAGGGGGCAGAGGAGCATCATAGGCTCACCCCCGAGTATACAAACCGGACACCGGCTCCGCGCCTACAGGGTCCCTTTATACCCAGTAGGGATCACCGGTGTGTCAGGAGGACTACAAGTCCCTGGTCGACCTGAAGCTAAACCCTTGACAGGACTAGGAACCACGAAGGCCCCGGCGCCCAGGGATAGTGGTTGCCAGCAGAAGGTCCTACTTCCAAGCGACAGGTGAAGAGAGCAACGCGACACAGAAGCTAGGCCCAGTTGCAAGCTGGCCAGGAGCTTAGAGAGAGGGAGACACGGACCAGGAGGCCCTATACCCGCTCACTGGGGAGAAGTCCTGAAGTGCACCCTTCCTACCGAGTACCCTGGACCGTACCTGACATCCGCACCAGTAAAGGTATTGAAGCGAATCCCCTGTCTCTGTCAGTTACTCCTGCTGCGCCATCCCAACTGCACTACAAGCCCCAGCATCACCACCCACTGTCAAACTCTACACTGCCCTGAGGCCCGCTCCACCTGTGGGGAGCTGTTCCATCCTAGCTGCCTATCAACTGCCTCAGAGGTCTGCAGCAGCGCTGGTACAAATTACCAGAAACCGCAGGTGGCGTCACGATCAAACTACAAATCCCATATAAACTATCGCCTTTTTGTTGACCGCCCTGGGCCACGGACCGGGCCAGCCACTGTGACATATTCCCCCCCAGCATCCATAGGCCCGGACACCGAGTACCCCAGTGCCCTGGGGGCGCGTCATCTCTGACGAACATGATTTCGTGCCCGTTGCCACCGGGTACTGTGTGCCGTAATTGAACTGTGTTTAAACTGTATTGAACGTCGTCGCAATTACTGCGTTGCCGCTCGGGAAGAAGAGGGGCGTAACCGCAGGAATCGGAGAGGCGTGACTGATAGAAGCGCGCAAAGCTCAAGCCCCGCCTCGCGCTCTGACGCAGCACCTGGAAGCGTCAGGTCCTGGAAGGAGACCGTCGTCTGCGGAGCTGCGGCCTACCCGATTAAAGAAACAGGAGGTAGGCTACGGTTCACTAGGGGGGGCACAACCATGGCCGACGACCAGCGAGACGCCGGAGCACCGGATAACGCTCCTGATGCTCAACTTGTGCCCGGTGCTGCTCAGGCCGGAGTGGCCGCCCCACCAGCAGGGGTCGTCACTCCGTTAATACCCATGGCCCTGCCGTATACCCTGGAGCAAAATGGCTTCCCCAGTATGATGGCAAACCAGTCACCCTGTCTGGATTCAAGAGAAAGATATGCGGTGTATTGGACATGTACTCAATGACTGGTAGGCAGAGAGCCGCTGTTGTGCTGGGACAATTGACTGGTGCCGCAGAGCGGGAAGTTGAAACCCGGCCAGCCGCAGACCAGGAATCAGTATCCATCCACTGCAAACTGTCTTTTTTAAACCACACTGAGACAGATCTCCGGATGAGGTTCTACCACTGTACCCAGAAACCTGAGGACAGTATCCGGGACTATGCCTGGAGCTTACAGGAAGCCCTGCGGGCCCTGAAACAGGTTAGTCCAACCAGCATACAAGATGAGAATAAAATGCTGACAGAACAATTCATCTGGGGGTTGAGGTCCCAGGAGGAGAGCAGAACCGTACGGTGGTGGGCCTTAGATCATCCAAATGCCACCTTTGACACCCTAAAGGACATGGCTATTAAGGGTCTGCAGCCCCTGGAACCATCAGATACTACTATCCAGCTTTACCAGGGCGGGGCCACCCCAGTGCCCGCAGCACCCACTGCTCCTTCATTAACGGCTGAAACAAAGATGCAAACAGTGCCCCCTAGCGAGCTGGACAGCCTGCGCTCTGAATTGCGTCAGCTAAG
Organism: Phyllobates terribilis; assembly: GCF_046119375.1. Taxonomy (NCBI): domain Eukaryota; kingdom Metazoa; phylum Chordata; class Amphibia; order Anura; family Dendrobatidae; genus Phyllobates; species Phyllobates terribilis. Next base: position 761,816,824 of record NW_027362764.1, read on the forward strand.
TAAAACCCTGGCCACTGTCCTGAGCACCCTGCAGCTACAGACGGAGCCCGAGCCGGAAAGAAGGATCTGACGGGGGTCGTGGTCTCCAAGTGGCGGGGACCCGGTCCGTGCCCAGGGTGGTCAAACCGACGGCAGTCTATTTGCAATGTTGTTATAGAGTTCGACTACGCCACCCGTTGATTTGCGGTCACAAGGCCGCCGCTGCAAAACAGTCCGCTGAGGCCGGTGGTATATATGTGCAGCTATGGTGGTATAACCCCCAACGGGAGAGGTATAGCCTCAGGGCAGCTGGTGCGGGAGAAGGGAGTGATAGTGAGAGCGTCCCGGTACCTATGGTGCTGGTGGTGCGATGGAACACAGAGACTGATTGCAGTTTTCAATGCTTTACTCACAGTTGTTATCAACGTCAGTCCTGCAGGTGATGACGACCCGAGCCGTGCTGCGTCCACCAGGTGCGGGACTCGGCCAACTCCCAGGCAGTTCCAGAGCGTGGTCCTGAGCTCCCCTCTCCTCCTTCCTACTGGCCGTCCCCACCAGGGATCCACCTTTGTCCGGCTCCCTCAGGCCTTCTGGTGGTGAAACCTTTCCCGGCTTCCCTGACCCTATACGTGGTTTGCCTTCCTGGTGGATATGGCGAGGGGTCGCGCCAAAACTTGTCCACGACCTCCGGTTCCTGGCTGAGGATATTTGGCCTCCACCAGTTTGGGATCCGGTACCCTGTTCTGCCAACCCTTCACCCGTTAGCTCGTGGGATCTCAGGGTTCCCTCTTCTCTTGCGTCTCTGGGCCTCTCCTGGCGTTTCTGTTCTTTCTCCTTCCTCTGTCTCTCTGCTTCAGGCCTCCACTCCAGGCCTGACTCTGGAGCTGGGTCCGGACTGAGCCACAGCTCCCTGTCAGCCCTCTCTGGCTGAGCTCCTCTCTTAACAGACTCCTGTCCTAAGATGGTGCCCCCCATATATACTCCCTTCTGACACCCGAGCCCAGGTGACTAGCACCCAATGGGCTCCTACCTATGCCCAGAGTCCCTCCCCTCTCTGCTCCTACACCACTGGGATGTTCCCCCCCCCCACTCCAGCCAGGGACAGAAGCTGTCGTACCTGCACATCTATCTGGTGGGAGTACCGTTGGTCTGTCCCCCGGAAATGGGGTGAGTGTAGTGCATGCAGCTAACTGAGCTCAGTTCCACACTCCATCCTTACCCGGGAGTGGAATACCACACCTCTGGTTCGAGGTGCAATACCCCTGTAGCAGCCGAGTCCTCGGGGTGCTACATTCCCCCCTGGTAAATCACAGCACGTCCTCGGGCTGAAACAGAGCAAAACAATATAAAACATACAATAATTTTAAAGTGTACACTTGCATGTAAGACATATCAACTATGAACTCATCCCTTTATGGGAGGTACTCTGTTCTTCTTAACGTTACAGGTATAAAACATTACGGAAACATTATCAGACTTTCTGCACACACTTATAAAATACCATTAACTCTTTTAGCATCATATAAAACTTTTTCATATAAAACATTCTTGACCAACACGTTCTTGATCTCTGGCCACCGTGCAACTTGTGACCAGGTAAAGTGCAACAGTCACTAATTCCGTGATAGAAAAACAGTTCTTTATAAAACCAGTAGGGGGCGCTTTAGGAAGCGCAACTATTTACAGGGTGACCGCTCTCAGTCCTCGGCCAGTGGGGAATAAGGAAGTGGCTGCTCACAGTCCTCAGCCTGGTTAGGGATAGGGGCACACAGGAAACAGTTCCACGCTAGTCCCAACGGGGACCACACTCCAATTAGCAGCATGACAGGTTCCCTTACGGGTAACTATATACAGTTTCAGTTACCGTACATTAGTAACGATGTCCTCCTGCTCCTTCCTGAGGGTAGTCTTCAGACCCGTCCGGGTCCTCTTGGTCTTCCTCATCCTGCAACTCCTCCTCATTCAGCCGGTGTACGTGAAGGGCGTACGGTCCTTTAGCACACTGATGCCGGGTGAAGGTGACCACATCACCCGGGTAGAGGTCACGTCCACGGTGTCCCTCCGGCAGGTGGCTCTCGACATCCCTGCGGGTGACAAAGACGTCGCCGGGGGTTCGGTGGTCTCGGATAAAGCCCCAGCCGTGTTCCAGTTGAAACTTTATTACGGTCCCGTTGGCGCGGGGACCGTGGGCCGTACGGGGGTTTCGTCGGGCCCGGCGTTTCTGCTCCGCGCTTTGGACCTGCAGCTGTTCTTCGCGGATCCGCCTCTCTCGCCGTTCTCTCCCAAAGACCTCTAGCTGTTGACGGCAGCACTCCTCACGCCGGGCTGCGGCCGCCCGGGTCTCCTTGGTGAACCCCATGAGGTCCTCACCGGTCGGGTCCCATGCAAATTGGGCGTCCTCCAACGGGAGCGGGACAATTTTGGTGGGCGCCGGTGCCGGGATCAGAGGCTCACACAGGGGTCGTTCCCTCCGGAGTCGTGGGTTGATGTACTCCGGTGGCCACACAAAGGGCAGCCCGTCCGGGCTAGTATGCTGCGCGAAGAGATCTTCGCCCAGGGGCAGCACTGTGGAGGTCGAGGGCGCCGTGGGGGCAGCGGCGCCTGGATGCACCAGGCCTTGCGACCAGGCCGGCGGCACAGTGGAGGTAGAGGGCGCTGTGGAAACTGCGGCGCCCGGGGGTACTCGGCCTTGCGCCCAGGCCGGTGGCACTTCCTGTTTTGCCGCGCTCAGGGTCAAGGGGCGTGGCGTAACAGAGGGCGTGACCGCGGCTCCTGCCGCTTGAGGCCTAGTTGGGAGCAGCGGCGGTGCGGCAACGGGCTCGGTGAGTATGACTTCGGGCTCTGCGACGGGGAGCTGGGGCAGGCTTACGGCTACTGGGCACGGGGTGATGACGTCCCCATTACCTGCTTCCATCCTTGCAGCTCCCTCCGCGGCGTCGTCTCCGGCCTTCGTCCCTCCTGCACCATCCTCAGGGGCAAACATGCCCCATGTTGCGGGTGGCGTCCTCTGCTGGCGGGTTCCAGCCTGCTGGGCCATCTCCCTTCTCCATTCGGCCAGTGCTTCTTGCTGTACTCGGGCCATCTTCCGGGCCAAGGCCTCCAGCGCGGTCTGTGCACGCTCCCGATCTCTGGGGAGTTGTGCCAGGATCTCCACCAGGCATTCTGGGGTGGCGGCCTGCAACAGGCTCCGGACCACAGGGTCGGTGCTGCTCGACTCTTCCTCCATCCCCGGGTGCGAACTGTCCAGACTCCTCCAGGCCGCACCCATCTTCTCAGCTTTATTCCCTATCCGCCCCCATTGGGAGTGGTCCCGGGGCATCTTAGTGACAGTCAGTTTCAGGGGCAGACCCCCCACTCTGATGGACATCTCCATTATTCTAGTCTCGGCTGGTGGGGGCGGTCTCTTCCTTTGGCGCCACTCTGGGGCCATGCCCACGATGGGAGGTGGTCTCTTGCCACCCTCTGGCACGCCCATAATGGCGTCCGCTCTGCCAGGGCGGGAAACCTTTTCAGATGGCGGGAATCGTCTTCTGATGGCGGGAAACTCCGCGGATGGCGGGTAAAGGCTGCAAATGGCGGGCAAACGGCGGGAAACGACTCCGGACGGCGTCCGATGGCGGGAACCCTCTGGAATTGGCGGGAGACTCCTTTTTGAGGTATATATGCACTTTTCTTCAGGCACGCAGTACCCGGTGGTTGCGGGCACGAGATCCTGCCGACTACGCCAAAGTTGACTCACCCCCTGGGCCATGTTGTGCCGCGTTGTGCATGCGGGGGATACCCGGAGCCGGATCCGACGGGGGTCGTGGTCTCCAAGTGGCGGGGACCCGGTCCGTGCCCAGGGTGGTCAAACCGACGGCAGTCTATTTGCAATGTTGTTATAGAGTTCGACTATGCCACCCGTTGATTTGCGGTCACAAGGCCGCCGCTGCAAAACAGTCTGCTGAGGCCGGTGGTATATATGTGCAGCTATGGTGGTATAACCCCCAACGGGAGAGGTATAGCCTCAGGGCAGCTGGTGCGGGAGAAGGGAGTGATAGTGAGAGCGTCCCGGTACCTATGGTGCTGGTGGTGCGATGGAACACAGAGACTGATTGCAGTTTTCAATGCTTTACTCACAGTTGTTATCAACTCAGTCCTGCAGGTGATGACGACCCGAGCCGTGCTGCGTCCACCAGGTGCGGGACTCGGCCAACTCCCAGGCAGTTCCAGAGCGTGGTCCTGAGCTCCCCTCTCCTCCTTCCTACTGGCCGTCCCCACCAGGGATCCACCTTTGTCCGGCTCCCTCGGGCCTTCTGGTGGTGAAACCTTTCCCGGCTTCCCTGACCCTATACGTGGTTTGCCTTCCTGGTGGATATGGCGAGGGGTCGCGCCAAAACTTGTCCACGACCTCCGGTTCCTGGCTGAGGATATTTGGCCTCCACCAGTTTGGGATCCGGTACCCTGTTCTGCCAACCCTTCACCCGTTAGCTCGTGGGATCTCAGGGTTCCCTCTTCTCTTGCGTCTCTGGGCCTCTCCTGGCGTTTCTGTTCTTTCTCCTTCCTCTGTCTCTCTGCTTCAGGCCTCCACTCCAGGCCTGACTCTGGAGCTGGGCCCGGACTGAGCCACAGCTCCCTGTCAGCCCTCTCTGGCTGAGCTCCTCTCTTAACAGACTCCTGTCCTAAGATGGTGCCCCCCTTATATACTCCCTTCTGACACCCGAGCCCAGGTGACTAGCACCCAATGGGCTCCTACCTATGCCCAGAGTCCCTCCCTTCTCTGCTCCTACACCACTGGGATGTTCCTCCCCCCCCCCACTCCAGCCAGGGACAGAAGCTGTCGTACCTGCACATCTATCTGGTGGGAGTACCGTTGGTCTGTCCCCCGGAAATGGGGTGAGTGTAGTGCATGCAGCTAACTGAGCTCAGTTCCACACTCCATCCTTACCCGGGAGTGGAATACCACACCTCTGGTTCGAGGTGCAATACCCCTGTAGCAGCCGAGTCCTCGGGGTGCTACAGATCCTACTCGCCGACAGTCCTGAGGATGTCCCCTGGATGAGGAGAAGAAGGAGGACAATGCCACCCCATAGGAGGACAACGCCACCCCGTGGGAGAACCAACGACCAACGTTGCCCTCCAGGAGATTTCATCTGCTACCGTTGCCACAAGGCAGGCCACACCGCGCGGAACTGTCCTTTAAACGGGCAAACCCTGGGGCCGAGGGCCGACACCCAGAAGTAACTCAACCAGGCCCATCAAGCTGGTACGACCGGTTCGTAGGAGGAAGGCCTTTCCTGTCCATCGTGCTGGACGGCATAGCAACACCTGCGTTACTGGACACCGGCTCACAGGTAACCATCATACCTGATGTCCTCTTCAAAAGGTACTGGTCCATAGATGAACTCCACCTGCCAGCCCCGAACCTCTCTGTGTATGCCTCTAATGGCCTTCCTCTTAACCTAGTAGGGGTTAAGGACTTGACAGTGAAGGTGGGGAGAGTGGAACTAAAGGACCAAGGACTAATTGTTATAGAATCTAACCCTGGTGATACCAATCCGTATATGATACTTGGTACAAATATTGTTGGTAATTGTTTGGGAGAAGTGTTGTTTTTACTCCAACAGATTGCTGACACTGCCAAACCAGGGCAGAGGAAGGTGCTCCAAAGAGAGATTCGAGCCCTCCTGTACCAGCAACAGGTAAAGCTAACAGGTGGTGAGATTGGTAATGTACGGGTGACAGACCCAATACCCATTGTGATTCCCCCAATGAGTGAGATGCTGATTTGGTGTAGGGCAGCAATAGGTCTCAAGGGACAGAACTACCAGGGGGTAGTGGAGCCCATTAGCTCAGAGCACAGACCTACACTCTTAACTGCTAGAGGGGTAGTTGATGTACGCAATGGGAGGGTACCTGTATGTCTCTTAAATTGTGGGGAGGATGTAGTTAAATTGCCAAGATACGCCACTGTTGCCAGATTGTATACTGTGGATAATGATGCCATACACACCGTGGAATCCTTGACCCCACCAGATACAGTGGAGGACAACGACTCCGAAGCTCAGCTGGGGGATTGGTGTCAACAGCTCCATGCTGGGACTGACGCCACCCCTGTCCATCAAAAACACGGTGTCTACAGAGTGGTTCAGGAATATGAACAAGTGTTTAGTAAACACCCACTTGATTTTGGAAGGGTTAAAGGGGTACAACACCACATACCCACCGGTAACCATCCACCCATTAAAGAGCGTTACAGACCCATACCACCAGCACATTACCAAAAAGCCAAGGAAATGTTGCATGACATGAAAAAGGCAGGGGTAATAAGGGATAGCTGTAGTCCCTGGGCAGCTCCCCTGGTCCTGGTCAGGAAAAAGGATGGTAGCATGAGGATGTGTGTAGATTATAGACAAATTAATCAAATAACACATAAAGATGCATACCCTTTGCCCCGTATAGAGGAATCCCTGGCTGCACTAAAATCTGCCAATTACTTCTCTACATTGGATCTCACTAGTGGGTACTGGCAAGTCTCTGTTGCTGAGGAAGTCCGAGAGAAGACAGCCTTCACCACCCCGATGGGACTATGCGAGTTCAACAGTATGCCGTTTGGGCTCTGCAACGCACCGGGAACGTTCCATAGGCTGATGAAGTGTTGCTTAGGACACCGGAACTTTGAGACAGTGCTGCTGTACCTGGATGACGTTATCGTGTACTCGAGGACGTATGAAGACCATCTGAAGCACCTGGTAGAGGTATTTGAAGCATTGTCCTGGCATGGGATGAAACTAAAACCTTCTAAATGCCACCTACTCAAGCAGAAGGTTCAATACCTGGGACACGTAGTCAGCTCAGAGGGGGTAGCACCAGACCCGGAGAAGGTCACTGCCATCCAGAAGTGACTTGAACCGAGGAGCATCAAAGAGGTATGGCAATTCCTGGGACAAGGGGAATTGCCAGGGGAGGAGTCCTGAGGAGATAATTTGAATATTCCCACTGCATTTTGGGGTAAGTGAAGAGTCTCCGCGAGCTCAAAGAACACTGGATTTTGGCTGTTGGAGCTGAAAAGAGGACATCGGTAAACCAGGGGAGGAGTCCTGAGGAGATAATTTGCATATTCCCACTGCATTTTGGGGTAAGTGAAGAGTCTCCGCGAGCTCAAAGAACACTGGATTTTGGCTGTTGGAGCTGAAAAGAGGACATCGGTAAACCAGGGCAGGAGTCCTGAGGAGATAATTTGCATATTCCCACTGCATTTTGGGGTAAGTGAAGAGTCTCCGCGAGCTCAAAGAACACTGGATTTTGGCTGTTGGAGCTGAAAAGAGGACAGCGCCGGGGGCCGCGCGCATTTTGAAGCTTTTTTTTAAAGCTTTTTTCACTGTTTTCAGAACATTAACAGTAAGAACATGGAAGAGTCCAGGAGCCATTTGGTGAGCTGCATATCCTGCTACATGTTCACAGACTTGCCAGTGGAAAAGCCAAACTTCACATGCCAGAAATGCAAGCTTGTGTCCCTGTTGGAGGAAAAGTTGCGAAATCTAGAAGAGAGGTTAACTACCTTGAAAATCATTAAGGAAGGTGAAGAGTTCTTAGACAGAGCAGAATTATCTCTTCATGATTCAGAAAGAGAAGAAATTCGAACTGCACCTGAGGAAACAGAGGAATGGAAGCCTGTGACCCACAGAAGCAGGAGGATCGAGAGGCAGTCAGCACCCATACTGCTCAGGAACCAGTACCAGGCTCTCACGCAGGAGAACCATGAAGAAATACAGCAAAATAAGACTTTGCCAGCAATGAATAACCTTGTAAGCCCTCAGAATCCTCCTGGATGGAGAAAGAAGAATGTTGTGAAGAAAAAACGGAGAGTGGTGGTCATGGGGGATTCCCTGTTAAGAGGAACAGAGGCCGCTATCTGCAGACCAGACATAACCTCAAGAGAAATGTGCTGTCTTCCAGGAGCAAAAATTAAAGATGTGTCTGACAGGATATCAAGACTCTTCAGACCTACAGATCACTACCCATTCCTGCTAATACATGTGGGGACAAATGACACCGCAAGAAAGGACCTGGAAACCATCTGCAGTGACTTTGAAGACTTAGGCAAGAAAGTGAAAGAATTGGGAGCGCAGGTGGTCTTCTCATCCATCCTCCCAGTGGATGGCCATGGAACAATGAGGTGGAATAAGATTCTACAGGTGAACAACTGGCTACATCGATCGTGCCGTCAACAAGGATTTGGATTTCTGGATCACGGAATGAAGTACCTATACGATGGACTACTTGCTAGAGATGGGGTGCACCTTACGAAGACTGGAAAACATGTATTTGGAAGTCGCCTTGCTACACTCATCAGAAGAGCTTTAAACTAGAACAATGTGGGAAGGGAAGCAAAAGGCCAGAAAAAGCCATACAGCTGACAAATACTATTGAGATCTCTGCTACTGGAAGTAGAAAAGAAGAACAAAGACAAAAAAATCTAAATAATAAAAATATGGGAGGAAGAGAAACCAATCACAAACTAAAATGTTTTTATACAAATGCACAAAGCATGGGCAACAAACAAGGAGAATTGGAACTACTAATGCAGGAAAAGGAATATGATGTCATTGGAATCACTGAAACTTGGTGGGACGATACACATGATTGGAATAAAAGGCTAAAAGGATACAACTTATTTGCAAGAAACAGACTTGATAAACGAGGAGGAGGTGTCGCATTGTATGTTAGAAAAGCGAATATCTGCACAGAGATTGAAGCTTCAGAGACTGGGAGTTCTGTGGAAACTGTTTGGGTAAGAATACAAGGAGAGAACAACGGAAAGGACACCATTGTAGGCATTTACTACAGGCCACCTGGGCAAGCTGAAGATATGGATGAACTCTTTATGTATCAAATGACCAAGTTCTCCAAAAAATATGACGTAGTGGTCATGGGAGATTTCAACTATCCAGACATTTGTTGGGAATCTCTCTCAAGTAAAACTAACAGGTCAAGCAAATTCTTATCCTCTCTTGCTGACAACTTTATCTTCCAAAGGGTAGGGGAGAAAACAAGGGGATCTGCTACTTTGGATCTAATCCTTATAAACAGGGAGGAAATGGTTGAGGAGGTAAAGGTGGCTGGGACCCTAGGAGGCAGCGATCATGCTATTATAGAATTTTGGATAACTAGAGGAGGAAGACATGTGAAGACTCAAACTTCAAGGTTAGATTTTAGAAAGGCAGATTTTAAGAGACTCAGAAAGAGAATAGGAGGGATCCAATGGCTAGATGTCCTTAAGGACAAAAATGTCCAGGAAGGATGGGAAATTTTTAAAAATGAGATTCTCAAAGCACAATCGTTAACAATCCCGAAAAGTAGGAAGAATGGGAAGCATTTAAGGAAACCAGGATGGATGAACACAGAACTTAAACACATGCTAAAAAGAAAGAAAGAAATGTTTATTAAATGGAAAGAGGGAGGCATATCTAAAGAAGATTATAATGCAGTCTGCAGATCCTGTAGGGCACGTATCAGGTTAGCTAAAGCTGACAATGAATTAAGGCTTGCAAGAGATGTCAAAAGCAATAAAAAAGGATTTTGGGGGTATGTCAAAAGTAAAAGAAAAGTCAAAGATGCTATAGGATTTTTACAGGATGAAAATGGAGAAATGGTAAGAGAGGATGTTGAGAAGGCCAAACTTTTTAATTCCTATTTTGCATCTGTTTTCTCTCAGAAAGAAAATGTAACATCAACTGATCTTCACTGTCCTTTTAAAGGAATAGAGGAATCCAAGTTATCTGTAAACAGAAAGATTGTGAGGGAATATTTAGCTAACATAAATGAGTTCAAGTCTCCAGGTCCAGATGAATTACACCCCAGAGTACTGAAGGAGATCGTAGAAGAAATTTTAGAACCACTCTCCATAATCTTTGAAAATTCTTGGAGAACAGGAGAAGTCCCAGAAGACTGGAGAAGAGCAAATGTTGTTCCTATCTTCAAAAAGGGGAAGAAGGTGGACCCAGGGAACTATAGGCCGGTGAGTCTGACTTCTATACCAGGAAAGATCTTTGAACAAATTATTAAACAACATGTATGTAAGTACATGGATAAGAATGAAGTGATTAACCAGAGTCAGCATGGGTTTGTAACTAACAAGTCATGTCAGACTAACTTAATTTCCTTCTATGACAGAATCACTGACTGGGTGGATCAGGGAAATGCTGTAGATTTAGTATATCTTGACTTCAGCAAAGCATTTGACAAAGTATCTCACACCATCCTTATTGAAAAAATGACCAAGTATGCAATGGACCAGGCAACTGTTAGGTGGATTCATAACTGGCTTAGTGATCGGACTCAAAGGGTGGTTGTAAATGGCTTCACATCCAGCTGGATGAATGTCTCAAGTGGGGTACCACAGGGCTCCGTCCTGGGACCTGTATTGTTCAACATCTTTATCAATGATTTAGATGAAGGAATTGAGGGTAAACTGATTAAATTTGCTGATGACACAAAGCTAGGGGGGATAGCTAATACTAGAGAAGAGAGAGAGAGGATTCAAAAAGACCTAAATAAACTGGAGCAGTAGGCAGCAACCAACAGAATGGTTTTTAACAGGGAAAAATGCAAAGTACTACATCTGGGCAATAAAAATGAAAAAAGCATATACAGAATGGGAGGAATAGAGCTAAGCAACAGTACATGTGAAAAAGACTTAGGTATACTAATAGATCATAGACTGAACATGAGTCAACAGTGTGATGCAGCGGCAAAAAAGGCAAATACAATTCTGGGATGTATTAACAGAAGCATACAGTCTAGATCACGTGAAGTCATTATCGGACTTTACTCCTCTTTGGTCAGACCTCATCTGGAATACTGTGTACAGTTTTGGGCACCACATTTAAAAAAAGACATAGACAAACTGGAGCAAGTTCAGAGAAGAGCGACCAGAATGGTGACTGGTCTGCAAACCATGTCCTATGAGGAACGGTTGCAGGATTTGGGAATGTTTAGCTTGCAAAAAAGAAGACTGAGAGGAGACTTAATAGCTGTCTACAAATATGTCAAGGGCTGTCACATTGTAGAAGGATCATCTTTATTCTCATTTGCACAAGGAAAGACTAGAAGCAATGGGATGAAACTAAATGGGAGGAGACACAGATTAGATATTAGAAAAAACTTTTTGACAGTTAGGGTGATTAATGAGTGGAACAGGCTGCTACGAGAGGTGGTGAGTTCCCCTTCAATGGACGTCTTCAAACAGAGGCTGGACAGACATCTGTCTGAGATGATCTAGTGAATCCTGCTTTGAGCAGGGGGTTGGACCAGATGACCCAGGAGGTCCCTTCCAACTCTACCATTCTATGATTCTATGATTCTATGATTCTAAATCGGGTACTTCAGAAGGTTCATAAAGGACTATACCAAAAAGTTAGCACCTCTACAAGACCTCCTGGTAGGACAGTGATTAAAGAAAACGCTGCACTACTGGACCTGGGTGCATGAGTTGGGTCCAAAGCCTTGAAATATCGCGATAACCTCAGCACACCAAATGGTATATTTGATATTTTTATTTGCAGTCCACAGTAATAGACGTTTCGGTCGACAAGACCTTCATCAGTGTACTGCATGTAAACAAAAAATGAACAGATATAGAATGCAAAAAATGATCAATATAAAATATGACATTAGATGTACAAAACATACAAGAATAGGTCTAAGTGTCCATATTATCTACCATCCTACAGAGAAGCAGAAAAACAACCTACCAAATTACTGGGAGGAGGACAAGGATAAGGAGGGAGACGTATTCCAGTGCAGGGATTCCTATGGAGAGAGCGCATGCTGTAAGGTAATAGGATGCTCAATGGGGGTATAGTGGAGTGAGATCTATGGGGAGAGCAGACATACCTTATGTGCCTTAAAATTCGTGGATGGTGCTGCATGGACCGCGGTATCCACCGCTGGTAACGTGCATTGTGCGCATCTAAATGGCCAGTTTTATATCCTGTTTGGGGAGGGGGGAGATTGGCTGCCAGCCAATAAGGTGAGTGATGCGTGCTGGCAACTAACGCTGAGACCGATGACGTCACCGGAAGTGACGCGAAAATGAGAGTGCTGGCATCTGATTGGTCCGGGTCCGCGCATGCGCACGTGCGTGCATGTCAACCGACGCGCTGGTGGGTTCCAGGGACCAGGAAGTGGCATTCTGCATGAGTAGGAGGTATTCCACTGCGGGGATGGGATGGCTCGAGTGCGTTCCACCGTCAGGGGGAGGAGATAACGGAGTGCAGGAGGGATATGGGAAGATCTGGGTGGGTTTAACTCTTTAATCTGAAATGAAAATGCAGTATTAGAAAAGGCTCTAAATCATAGAGTATAACAAATAATATATAACCTCAGGATCATTGATGTTGTCCCCTGATATAGCATAACTCCATACAATAGACACACATGTAGATATCTTAGTCCCTGTGAGGGCTGAATGGGACCAAGTTAAATGAATGAATGAAAATCATAGTCCTTGTTTAGTCCTTTAGGGTGAAGGGACTGTAGTTCATGAATCCAGAATGCCTCTCTCTGTTTGAGAGTCTGGATTCGATTACCCCCACGATGGGGGGGGGGGGGGGTTATTTGCTCTATAATTTGGAACGGCAATTGGGAGACGTTATGTCCTGCTGCCATAAAATGTTGGGGGATGGGTAGAAGTAAATTTTTGCATCTGATGGTGGACTTGTGTTTCGAGATCTTGTCTTTAATGGGCTGAGTCGTTTCACCTATATAAATAAGGCCGCAGGGGCACTTAATTAGGTATATGACGAAGTTCGTGTCACAGGTGTGGTAGTCCTTGATTGTGTATTTCTTGCCTGTCTGGGGATGATAGATGGTGTCGCCTCTAAGGATATTATGACATTGGTGGCATTGGAGACATGGGAAGGTTCCTTTCTTTGGGGTTTGTAAAAATCTTTGGCGAGATCCAAGGGAGGTAGTCCCTATGTCTGCTCGAGCTAATGAATCTTTAATGTTCGGTGCTCGTTTGAAGCATGGCAAGAAGGGTTGGTTAAAAGATTTGATGGTAGGGTAACCTGTTTGAAGAATGTTCCAGTGTTTCCGTATTGTGCGGTGTAAAATGTAAGCCAGGGGATGATATGTATGGACAAACGGGATACGATCAGATGTGTCTAGTCGTGGTTGTGTGAGGCTGTCTTGTGAATCTTGTAGAAGATCACGGGGGTATCCTCTTTCTTCAAATTTCCGTGTCATCTCTTGTAATCGGACGTTACAAAGTGCTGTGTCGGACACAATACGTTTGACCCTTTGAAATTGCGATTTGGGGATAGCGCTTTTCATAGGGGCTGGGTGGTTACTTGAAAAAATGTAGTAATGTGTTACGATTTGTGAGTTTCCTGTAGATGTCTGTAGTTAATAGTCCTGAATTATCTTTGATTACTAAGGTATCTAGAAAGTTGACCTGATGGGAATGATGGCTCATAGTGAAGTGTAGACCAGGCCACGCAGAGTTGAGGGAACTACAGAATTCATCTAGGGTATCCTGGGAGCCTGTCCGACACAGCACTTTGTAACGTCCGATTCCATAGGAATCCCTGCACTGGGATACGTCTCCCTCTTTATCCTTGTCCTCCTCCCAGTAATTTGGTAGGTTGTTTTTCTGCTTCTCTGTAGGATGGTAGATAATATGGACACTTAGACCTATTCTTGTATGTTTTGTACATGTAATGTCATATTTTATATTGATCATTTTTTGTATTCTATATCTGTTCATTTTTTGTTTACATGCAGTACACTGATGAAGGTCTTGTCGACCGAAACGTCTATTACTGTGGACTGCAAATAAAAATATCAAATATACCATTTGGTGTGCTGAAGTTATCGCGATACTCCTGGTAGGACAGTCCAAAAGAGGAAAGAGTCCCCCATTCCAGTGGGGCAAAGAGCAGACTGAGTCCTTTGCATCAATGAAGGAAGTCCTAACTGGTGAAGAAATCCTGGCTTACCCTGACTACAGCCTGCCTTTCCTGTTGTACACCGACGCCAGCAACGAGGGACTGGGAGCAGTGTTGTCCCAGAAGCAAAATGGCAGAGAAAAGGTAATTGCGTATGCCAGTAGGAAGCTTCGCCCTACTGAGAGGAACCCGGAGAATTACAGTTCCTTCAAGCTGGAGTTCCTGGCCTTGGTCTGGACTATCACTGAAAGGTTCAAGCATTACCTAGCCTCAACGAAATTCACAGCCTTTACTGACAATAATCCCTTGACACACCTGGAGACAGCCAGGTTGGGAGCCATGGAACAGCGTTGGGTGGCCAGATTGTCGAATTATCAGTTCACCATAAAGTATCGGGCAGGTCACAAGAACACCAATGCCGATGCCCTGTCAAGGATGCCCCACCAGTCAGACACCGAGGATGAAGTGGATGATTTAGAGGAAGTTGAATTTCCTGATTTCCACCGAAGCGGAGTGGTCCACGAGCAACACGCCACCAGAAGACGTCATGGAAGGACGCTGAACCCTCTACCTCATCACAGTTGGAAGGAGACCCAGGACAGTGACCCGGTTGTCAGCCTCATCAAAAGACTGATAACTCAAGAAGGTTCTCACCTGGAGAAGGGTGCTCCCCCACAAGCTAAACACCTGTGGAATGAGAGAAGCCGGCTGTTCATCTACAGAGAGAAGCTGTGCAGGAGGTCAACCCCAAGACTCATGAAATGGTGTGGCAGATTGTTGTACCCAGGACAGATATCCAGATGGTGTTGGAGGCCTACCACGACCAAGCAGGTCACTTTGGCTGGAAGAAGCTGGAAACCCTGCTGAAGGACCGGTTCTATTGGGTTGGAATGCGGAGCTCCATAGAGAGGTGGTGCCGGAATTGTGGGCCCTGTAGCCTCAGAAGGAAAGACTACGGCAGCCAAAAAGCACCCTTGCAGTCCATCAAAACAACCCAGCCCCTGGAGATTGTCGCTCTGGATCACGTCAAGCTGTCACCCAGCAGGTCAGGCTATTCCTATGCACTGACCATGGTGGATCATTATTCCCGGTTCCTGGTGGTAGCCCCTGTCAAGGATCTGACAGCAGAAACTGCAGCAAGAACGTTCCAAGCATACTTCTGCAGGCCCCATGGATACCCGGACAAAGTGCTGACGGATCAAGGCCCTGCCTTTAAAGCCGAGCTGTTTAAAGAGTTCTCATCTGTATGGGTGCAAGAAGATCCGGACTACGCCATATCACCCTCAGACCAATGGTTTGTGTGAGAAAATGAACAACATCATCATAGACCTGCTGAAAACCTTACCCTTGGAAGAAAGGAACCAGTGGCCAGACAAACTACCTGACCTGGTAGATCTGTACAATCACATACCTGTGAGTTCTACTAATTGTACCCCAGCGTACCTCATGAGAGCAAGACCCGGAAAGTTGCTCATGGACCTGGAACTCGGAGTGGTAGAACCTGCTGCAGATACGTCCACTGAAGATTGGGACACAAGTCGGAAAGTACAGGCCTGTGTCGAAGACAGTCTAAACAAGGTGAGGGAAAGACAGGAAGAGCAGTACAATAAACATGCACCAGCAGAACCCTTGGCACCTGGAGAGATAGTGCTGAAGCGGAAAAGAAGAGGTCACAAGCTCGATGACCAGTGGGAAAGAGAGCCCTACACTGTGCTAAACTCCAGATTTGACAACAGCAAAACCTGCCTGATCAGTAAAGATGGAGGTAAAACGACCGCAACAGTCTCAAGAGACCATTTGAAAGTGTGCCCAGGTCTACTGAAGACAATGGAGGAAGAAGTACCTCCTATAGCACCGGAAGAACCCAGGGAAGAAGTGCTTCACACAGTTCTAGGAGATTTCCCTGCGGACTGGCCTCAACTTGATGGAGCAGTTATTATACCAGTAATACACTTCTATCAACCACAAGAAGAACCTGTGAACGCCCTAGAGGAACCTGCTCAGGAACAGGAAGAGTCCCCACTCAGAGGAGGATCACTCGTTGAAGCAAAGCCTGAAGGCCCAGTAATCAGTGCACTTGCCAGTCTCATAGAGAGATTGAGGCAGTTTTATAATCTACCAGCACGTACACCTGATAGGTTAACAGAAAGTCCATGCACAGACACCAGTATCACCCCAGTGCTACGAAGGTCCATACGCAGCACACAAGGACAAATCCCTGCCAGGTTTAGGGAATAAGCACAAAGTGCCTACATTATAAATAGTTGCCCAGTTGGGTATTGCCTATTGTTTATTGTATAAACTGAAAATAATATGTGTTCATTTAGTTACTGGTCAGGGTACAGAGACTTGTAGGATGAGGACTGTGAGCAGCCAAAAACTGTTCTTGTAAATAGTTGCACTCATCAAAAGTGCCCCCCTTATTTGACCACTGAACAAAAACCCGTTTGGCGTGGTCGAAGACGTGGTCCAGCACCTGGATCACTTATGCCCTGTAGCCACGCCCAGGGCCTACGTTGAGGGTTTTCAGGCGGGTCCCTCATGTTACTCATTTTGCTCAGTGAAATGGAGACCGGGTTACGGGACTTACTGTAACCTTATTATTGTTATTATTATTATTGTTGTTATTATTGTTATTGTTGTTACCTGTTTTGAAAAAAAAAAGCTTCAGTCCAGGAGTACTGAATTGTACTAGGGGGGAATGTGGCACCCTGCTACCACAGGTACCACAGGACCCAAAAGGGTGCATGGATGGACTTCTCCACAAGAGGCCCTCATTACATACAAACACCTCCTCCCTTCCACCTCATATCACTAGAGGAAGCCCGTTAGGGATATATATATGGAGGGTGGAGCCAGGCAGTTCAGTCGGTCAGTCAGAAGTTAGTCTGAGGAGAGCGTGCTGACGCTGAGAGCAGTGAAGACGCAGCACGTCTGCTGCTGTATTGAGGGCCCCGAGTGTGGCCGAAGGAAAAGAGGAGAGGAGAGAGGAGTTGAGGGGGCAGAGGAGCATCATAGGCTCACCCCCGAGTATACAAACTGGACACCAGGTCCGCGCCTACAGGGTCCCTTTATACCCAGTAGGTATCACCGGCATACCAGGAGGACTACAAGTCCCTGGTCGACCTGAAGCTAAACCCTTGACAGGACTAGGAACCACGAAGGCCCCGGCGGCCAGGGATAGCGGTTGCCAGCAGAAGGTCCTACTACCAAGCGACAGGTGAAGAGAGCAACACGACACAGAAGCTAGGCCCAGTTGCAGGCCGGCCAGGAGCTTAGAGAGAGGGAGAAACGGACCAGGAGGCCTTATACCCGCTCACTGGGGAGAAGTCCTGAATTGCACCCATCCTACCGAGTACCCTGGACCGTACCTGACATCCGCACCAGTAAAGGTATTGAAGCGAATCCCCTGTCTCTGTCAGTTACTCCTGTTGCGCCATCCCGACTGCACTACAAGCCCCAGCATCACCACCCACCATCAAACTCTACACTGCCCTGAGGCCCGCTCCACCTGTGGGGAGCTGTTCCATCCTAGCTGCCTATCAACTGCCTCAGAGGACTGCAGCAGCGCTGGTACAAATTACCAGAAACCACAGGTGGCATCATGATCAAACTACAAATCCCATATAAACTATTCCCTTTTGTGTTGACGGCCCTGGGCCACGGACGGGGCCAGCCACTGTGACATATTCCCCCCTAGCATCCATAGGCCCGGACACCGAGTACCCCACTGCCCTGGGGGCGCGTCAGTGACAGGTCCAACTTAAGGAACTGCCCAATTATATAGAATATACAGTACTTCTTGAAGCAATACCGACACAGTCCATGGACCAGAGTGGCGCTATTTCTGTATGAAAGCAGTCATGTAATTTCTATTCTCTTGCAAGTCTTCTTAAAGGTGATGTCTCACCAAGGGAATCCAGGCTCATACAGCCTCTCAGGGTATGAAGGTGTCACAGAATGACACTCAGGACCCTACTATAAGGAGAGAACCACTAACAAACTGGAAGTTTCTTGTTGTAATTGTATAAAATCGACACATAGTTGGAAGAACATGACCAGCTGCACAGAGCCCGGACCTCAATCCCATCCAACACCCATAATGGAGATTGTGAGCCCGGTGATGTTTCCTCAACATCAGGGTCTGACCTCCCAAATGATCTTCTGAATGAAGGGGCAACTGAAGTGTCGAGTGCATTATAAAAAATCCTGGTGGTCTGCCACATCTTTGTCTTCCTTTTCGACCCCTTTTAAATCTGGAAAATAAACTCCGTAGAATGTTACTGAAGTTTTTACTTGGAGAAAATCAAAGTCTCAATAATATCAATATGAACCAAAAAAACAATACATGAAAGCAAACACTAGTGAGGCAGAACAAGTCAGCGCCAGCGGTGGAAACCACACTTGTCATGCTGGGAAAATTAATGAGGAACACTTCATTCCCATGAAGGATTATTTGGGTGCCGCAGCCAAGGTCAGTAAGACCTGAGAGTATCTGCAGTGAGTTACAGCTGATTGTGAAACCTGAAACTGCTGATAAATTGTACAGTAATATAAGGCCAGGCGAGGAGACCTGGAAACGTGTGGACATCTGTATGTAGCTGCAAAAATAACATAAAAAATGTTAATATACTCAAAAAATTTTCACCATCAGTTCATGCATGGTCAGAGGACATCTCCATCACAATAGTCTGCACTACAGGTGTGGAGCTTCAACTGCTTCGGAGAACTTTAGACATCATTCATCATACCATCGTACCAACTTGAGATACTTGGAGACTGTGAGGATCTGAGGTTATGGGTTGCAATAATCACCTAAGCAAGTTAATGACAATATTTTATTCCTTGCATCCAAGGTTTTACAACAACTCCAGGTAAATGGCCAAAATCCATTTCCCCCAGTCCACAAGATCCCCTCCCTGGGCAGTAGTTCCACTGCCTATGTACCAGGCGATACTCACTGTCTCCCAACTTTTGGTTGGCCCACAGATTTAGCATCTCCAGCCAGTATAGTCTGTAGTCACATTCCATGCTCCTCCAGACGACAGATAAAATGACAGGTATCCAGTAGCACTAGTCCTTAAGAAAGTTCATCAAATCCAGATGACAGGTCCCACAACTGTAGCATGTTTACCCAGCCCAATCGGCAACTGATCTCCAAACTCCATAGGCCATCCATCCATGGCTTCAGGACCTCAGCCTAGATCCTATCCTTTCTACGTCATTCCACAAGCTCCCTGACTAAACATGTGGCTCCTTTTTCTCCCTCTCAGGGATCAGCCCCCAGAATGGGCAGAAGTGTTCAATCCCTCCCCTTTAAACATTTGCTTTTAGCTGAAAGAATGAAGAATATTCCAGAAGCATATCACCTGGGATTGTATGTGAGACCCCTTGTGGTGATGTCTTCTCTGAGTCTACTATCCCTATCCACACAATGGGACTAGTGGCTGAGAGAACAATGGCTTCAGGCCCTTAGATACTAACGAGATTAATGGAATGATGGATTTCCTTGATTACCAATCTTGGGTCTGGCCTTATGTATGTATAAAATCCAGCCTGCAAGTCTTCCTCTGCTTACTAAATGGAAACATTTATTTCCTGAGGCTGAACTGACGAGCAAGAGAATGTCTAATAAAACACAGCAATAGTATTGATGTAACCAGTGCTCCGTGCTGGAAAAAGTCCTTTAGAACAAGGCCAGCTCCTCACAGAGACCAACATAATGTTAATGATTTCCCTTAAAGGGAATCTGTCAGTAGGATCATCCCTCCTAAGCCATTTATATGGGCATGTAGGTCATAGGAAGCTGAATAAAATGATACCTTGATTTCTGAGATCCACGTTTTTCTTAATATATAAATGAGCTGTTAAGATCTATGGGCCGGACCTAGATCTCCCTGAGAATCCACCTCCTTGAGAAGTCAGACCAGAAGTTATCTCCGTTAGAGATGAGTGAACCTGAACTTTAAAGTTCGGAGTTTGGGTGTTAGGTTGGGCCATAACTCCATTACGGGTTAAATGGTCAGTACTGTAAGGACTTGGGCTTTTCTTAATTGTTTTTATACTGTTTTTAGGCTTGTTGTTTTGTAAAATAAAAATGTTATTATTCTCAGGTGATCCCTGTTTTTGCACAGCTTTTTGGTTTACTTATATTATATGCATTAAGTTGATCCTGATACTCCAGGTGGTGCCCGCTTTGCTATTTGTAATATCTAACTATGAAAACACACTCCCTGTTGAACCTCTAAAGTTCACATTTTTAACTTTTTTGAGTATTATTTGGTGAAATAGGTAACAATTCTAGCGGAAGTAGTCACCAGAGTTCATTACCTGACCCATTGAAGGGGGAGGGGTGCGCTAGGGGTCCTGTTACCTCAGTCTCTGACCCATTCCTTTATATGGGGAGGCTGAGAGATCATATAGGGGGCACCATCGGCTTCATCTGCCTATGGCACCAAAATACCTTGCCCCGGCACCGAGTTAGGGCCATTATGGATGGCACTATGAGTGCATTGTACTGTGTAGAGGAGACTGTGGGGCATCATATTGTATGGAGGGGACTGTAGGGCAATCATACTGTGTGGAGGTGATTGTGGGGGTATCATTCTGTGTGTACATGTCATACTGTGTCGGGGAATGTACTGCTGGGGCATAATACTGTGTGGGATCTGTGGAGGCAATGTGCTGTATAGAGGTGGCATCATAATATGTGGGGGGCTCTTGGGACATCATACTGTGTGTGGAGGAATGTACTGTGGAGGGATTATACTATATGTTGGGACTTTTGGGGCATCATACTGTGTGGGGTTGGTCGAGGAATCACACTGTATAGGGGGCATCATACTGTGTAGGAGCAATATTTATATGCGGGCACACATAAAGAACTGGGTAATGTTAGAGAAGTGGCTTGGTGTAAAAAAAAATTGCTGCTGTGCAATGTTTGCTGTGTGTGACGCTCTCAGCCCTCCCTGGGAAATAGGGTTACTCAGAGCCGGGTCAGTGTAGGTGTCTCGGGGTTGCAGCCGTGGCCCGGACCCGGTCCGTGCCCAAGGCGGTCACATAAAAGATTTAATGGGCTTTCAGGGTTGAGTGGTATTTTCCGACTACGCCACCTACGGATTCCGGTGATGGACACCAGCGCTGCTTCAGTCCACTGAGGCCGGTGTTAAAGGCAGCTTAGATGGAACGGCTCCCCACAGGCGGAGCAGGCCTCAGGGCAGTGTGAGGAGGAATGGTGGGTGCAGTGCCGCGCAGGATAATAACAAGCTGAAGCGGGGTGTGAAGTCATCCAGGGTTTTTGCTCACATTCAGATGAACTTTAGCCGCAAAGCTTCCCTCTGCTCCTCGCGGAGTACTGCGACCACCGGGAAGGGGGTCCAGCACTTTCCAGGTAGATCAGGAGCACCTGTTGAGACCCCTTTGGTGTGTGTTCCTCTCCTTGGTGAGTTCTCCCACTAAGTCATCTCCTGACTGTATGTGTGGTTAGAACTAGGTGTAAGGCCGGGTCCCACTGGATAAACGCAGGTAGAGTGTTACAGGTGGCGTATGCCGCTCCGTCCGTATCCCTCCTAGGATCCACTAAGCCTCGGGGCTTTTCCGACTGAGACGTGAAGTAACAGAGTCAGATATCGGGGGCCGGTAACCCCTCTTGCAGCAGGAGTCCCTCTGACTAGGCCAGAGTAAGAAATACAGGTGGCGTATGCCGCTCCGTCCGTATCCCCCTGGGATCCTTTTGCCTGTGGAGCTTGTCTCCTCTGCTCCCCTCCAGGCCTTCTTAGGTAGGGACCATGACCGGGTAGAGACAGTGGTTAACTCTGACCCGCTCCTCGCCTCAAGGCCAGAGAACGAGGATCGTGTATCTTCAGTCGGATGAGGCCTATTACTGAACTCTGGTGGGTGACCACAATCAGAGACGGAGACCACAATCACTGATGAAGATCACAATCAAAGACCTTGAACCTAAGATGGCCGTAGATTAAATATGAATTAGTAAGTGTACCCTAAAAGTGTGTCCTCCACCCTCATCCACTACATGGTTCCCCCTATCTTTGGTTCCCCCCCCATCTCCTATATCCCGGGACGGGGCAGCACCCTGGTGCATTTAGGCCCCCTTCAGGACAGGAGTGATGTAGTGTTGAGTGGTGAAGTAGGGTCCCGAGAAGTGCTCCATCCTTACCTGGAAGAGGAGATACCACACCTCAAGCTGAGGTGCAGTACCCCTGTGGCGACTGAACCCTCAGGGACGCCACAGCTGCAGGTGGTCCTTCTTTACCAATACTACGAGCAGACGGATGGTTCCTAATCTTTGCTGTCCCTCAGAGAGTAAAATCTTCCATCTATTCCCAGCGATAAGAGAAAACTGAAAAAGCCGTAAAGTTTATGAGTTACAGACTGAACTTTGTTCTGTGGCAATAAAATATCACTCGGCGAGAAGAAACTATTTTATCTTTCTGTCTCCGACCAATGCAGAGAAATGAACGAGCGATCATGTAAGCTGAGACCTCCACAGCGGGAGAATCTTTCTTAGAAGGACCCCCCTCTATAACGTTACTATTTCAGCTCCTTCTTTGCTGAGAGTGAATGAAAAAAAAGTGTCAAAAATCTGTTGTGAGCTAGTCATGCTTATACAATTGTAGTTTGTCACGATGTATGAGTGCAAACTGTCCTAAACATAACAGCCTACAATGTAATAAGATGTGAATATATTCCACGTTCGCTAACAGCAAGGAGAGATCTTAGATTAGCGGCACATATTGTTACACCTGGTGTCCAACCAGTAGGTAGAATCACTGCGCCCCACTATGGCTGTGACCTCCATCATTCCCAAGGTCAATAGTGGCATCCTGCTGCTGGAATCCCGCTGACTTGGCCCCTATGACATTTCCCAGGCAGATGGGTCAGTTTTGGAAAAAGTAACCCCGAAAGAGAAAAACAATAGAGTGATTATTTGCAAAGTGACTGTAATTCTATATACGACGTCACTAACCTATCTATAGCCCAGCACGAAGCTCCACAACAGGATTACATGCAGCAATTCAGCTAACGGTCCTGGCACTGGGGGGATTAATGTTTATCTCGTTTCCTCTATGCCAGCACCAAGCTAAACAGATTATTGTCTTCTACTACTGTATTCCACAGAAGAGAAGCACCAGGGAGGCGAGACCAGTCCCAGCAATTTACTCTGCAAAGGGGACTTTGAGCTGTGGATGTAAGAATGGAACTTAAAGGGGTTCTCCTCTTTGGACAAAAACTTATTGGAAGGATCCCATGACATTAAACTTAGGCTTTAAGGGTCCCACTGCTGAGCCCCCCAGCAATCAGCTAAAACTTGTGAGCAGATCTGGTAGTAAGCGTTTATTTTCCCTACAGCGCCACCACACAGGAAAAGAAGCATTACACAGACAGCACCCATTCATATCAATGGATTGTCAGAGTAATTCAGGACAGGACAAGTCCATCATCGTGAGAGATTCTTTTTGTAGTTGCTACTCTGGCTATTAGAAAAGAGTCTTGATCAGAAATTCCCAATTTAGTACTCCTTAATAGATTGTGTGAAAATTGGGAGAAACAGAAAAACACAGATCATGCTGCTGCTTTCTAGAAAGTGGTTTCACAGCAACACTGCTCAGTACTGCTCTGAAATGTCCTCCATGCTGCTGCAGCTTCTTCTGAATGAGTGCTACATAGAGAAAGGAGAGCAGGAATCCCTCATGTCTGTGTGTGGTGTGTATGGGAGCATGTCTCCATTAGCTCAGAGACAACTGACAATTATACATAGAACCTGCAGAGGGGAAAACTGGTGAAAATGCAGGAAACAAGTCATATAATGGCCAGAAATGGTGTTATTCTTCATGTACACAAGTGGCAGCTTATTCTAAACAATCAGCATTAAGCCACTCAGGAGAGACGACAGATCCTCTATATACTACACCACACAGGAGAGCTGACAGATCCTCTATATACTACACCACACAGGAGAGCTGACAGATCCTCTATATACTACACCACACAGGAGAGCTGACAGATCTTCTATATACTACACCACACAGGAGAGCTGACACATCCTCTATATACTACACCACACAGGAGAGCTGACAGATCCTTTATATACTACACCACACAAGAGAGCTGACAGATCCTCTATATACTACACCACACAGGAGAGCTGACAGATCTTCTATATACTACACCACACAGGAGAGCTGACAGATCCTCTATATACTACACCACACAAGAGAGCTGACAGATCCTCTATATACTACACCACACAGGAGAGCTGACAGATCTTCTATATACTACACCACACAGGAGAGCAGACAGATCCTCTATATACTACACCACACAGGAGAGCTGACAGATCCTCTATATACTACACCACACAGGAGAGCTGACAGATCTTCTATATACTACACCACACAGGAGAGCTGACAGATCCTCTATATACTACACCACACAGGAGAGCTGACAGATCCTCTATATACTACACCACACAGGAGAGCTGACAGATCCTCTATATACTACACCACACAGGAGAGCTGACAGATCGTCCATATACTACACCACACAGGAGAGCTGACAGATCCTCTATATACTACACCACACGAGAGAGCTGACAGATCCTCTATATACTACACCACACAGGAGAGCTGACAGATCCTCTATATACTACACCACACAGGAGAGCTGACAGATCCTCTATATACTACACCACACAGGAGAGCTGACAGATCCTCTCTATACTACACCAAGCAGGAGAGATGACAGATCATCTATATACTACACCACACAGGAGAACTGACAGATCCTCTATATACTACACCACACAGGAGAGCTGACAGATCTTCTATATACTACACCACACAGGAGAGCTGACACATCCTCTATATACTACACCACACAGGAGAGCTGACAGATCCTTTATATACTACACCACACAAGAGAGCTGACAGATCCTCTATATACTACACCACACAGGAGAGCTGACACATCTTCTATATACTACACCACACAGGAGAGCTGACAGATCCTCTATTTACTACACTACACGGGAGAGCTGACAGATCCTCTATATACTACACCACACAGGAGAGCTGACAGATCCTCTATATAGTACACCACACAGGAGAGCTGACAGATCCTCTATATACTACACCACACAGGAGAGCTGACAGATCCTCTCTATACTACACCACACAGGAGAGCTGACAGATCCTCTCTATACTACACCACGCAGGAGAGATGACAGATCATCTATATACTATACCACACAGGAGAGCTGACAGATCCTCTATATACTACACCACACAGGAGAGCTGACAGATCATCTATATACTACACCACACAGGAGAGCTGACAGATCATCTATATACTACACCACACAGGAGAGCTGACAGATCCTCTATATACTACATTACACAGGAGAGCTAACACATCCTCTATATACTACACCACACAGGAGAGCTGACAGATCCTCTATATACTACATCACACAGGAGAGCTGACAGATCCTCTATATACTACACCACACAGGAGAGCTGACAGATCCTCTCTATACTACACCACACAGGAGAGCTGACAGATCCTCTCTATACTACACCATGCAGGAGAGATGACAGATCATCTATATACTACACCACACAGGAGAGCTGACAGATCCTCTATATACTACACCACACAGGAGAGCTGACAGATCCTCTCTATACTACACCACACAGGAGAGCTGACAGATCCTCTCTATACTACACCACACAGGAGAGCTGACAGATCATCTATATACTACACCACACAGGAGAGCTGACAGATCCTCTATATACTACACCACACAGGAGAGCTGACAGATCCTCTATATACTACACCACACAGGAGAGCTGACAGATCCTCTATATACTACACCACACAGGAGAGCTGACACATCCTCTATGTACTACACCACACAGGAGAGCTGACAGATCCTCTATATACTACATTACACAGGAGAGCTAACACATCCTCTATATACTACACCACACAGGAGAGCTGACAGATCCTCTATATACTACATCACACAGGAGAGCTGACAGATCCTCTATATACTACACCACACAGGAGAGCTGACAGATCCTCTATATACTACACCACACAGGAGAGCTGACAGATCCTCTATATACTACACCACACAGGAGAGCTGACAGATCCTCTATATACTACACCACACAGGAGAGCTG
Source organism: Phyllobates terribilis (assembly GCF_046119375.1). NCBI lineage: Eukaryota > Metazoa > Chordata > Amphibia > Anura > Dendrobatidae > Phyllobates > Phyllobates terribilis. The sequence goes on from NW_027362764.1 coordinate 761,842,937, forward strand.
ACAGATCCTCTATATACTACACCACACAGGAGAGCTGACAGATCCTCTATATACTACACCAAAAGGAGAGCTAACAGATCCTCTATATACTACACCACACAGGAGATCTGACAGATCCTCTATATACTACACCACACAGGAGAGATGACAGATCCTCTATATACTACACCACACAGGAGAGCTGACAGATCCTCTATATACTACACCACACAGGAGAGCTGACAGATCCTCTATATACTACACCACACAGGAGAGCTGACAGATCCTCTATATACTACACCACACAGGAGAGCTGACAGATCCTCTATATACTACACCACACAGGAGAGCTGACAGATCCTCTATATACTACACCACACAGGAGAGCTGACAGATCCTCTATATACTACACCACACAGGAGAGCTGACAGATCTTCTATATACTACACCACACAGGAGAGCTGACAGATCTTCTATATACTACACCACACAGGAGAGCTGAGAGATCCTCTATATACTACACCACACAGGAGAGCTGACAGAACCTCTATATACTACACCACACAGGAGAGCTGACAGATCCTCTATATACTACACCACACAGGAGAGCTGACAGATCCTCTATATACTACACCACACAGGAGAGCTGACAGATCCTGTATATAGTACACCACACAGGAGAGATGACAGATCCTCTATATACTACACCACACAGGAGAGCTGACAGATCCTGTATATACTACACCACACTGGAGAGCTGACAGATCCTCTATATACTACACCACAGAGGAGAGCTGACAGATCCTCTATATACTACACCACACAGGAAAGATCCTCTATATACTACACCACACAGGAGAGCTGACACATCCTCTATATACTACACCACACAGGAGAGCTGACAGATCCTCTATATACTACACCACACAGGAGAGCTGACAGATCCTGTATATACTACACCACACTGGAGAGCTGACAGATCCTCTATATACTACACCACAGAGGAGAGCTGACAGATCCTCTATATACTACACCACACAGGAAAGATCCTCTATATACTACACCACACAGGAGAGCTGACTGATCCTCTATATACTACACCACAGAGAAGAGCTGACAGATCCTCTATATACTACACCGCACAGGAGAGCTGACAGATCCTCTATATACTACACCACAGAGAAGAGCTGACAGATCCTGTATATACTACACCACAGAGGAGAGATGACAGATCCTCTATATATTACACCACACAGGAGAGCTGACAGATCCTCTATATACTACACCACACAGGAGAGCTGACAGATCCGCTATATACTACACCACACAGGACAGATCCTTTATATACTACACCACACAGAAGAGCTGACAGATCCTCTATATACTACACCACAGAGGAGAGCTGACAGATCCTCTATATACTACACCACACAGAAGAGCTGACAGATCGTCTATATACTACACCACACAGAAGAGCTGAAAGATCCTCTATATACTACACCACACAGGAGAGCTGACAGATCCTCTATATACTACACCACACAGGAGAGCTGACAGATCCTCTATATATTACACCACACAGGAGAGATGAGAGATCCTCTGTATATTACACCACACAGGAGAGCTGACAGATCCTCTATATACTACACCACATAGGACAGATCCTCTATATACTACACCACACAGGAGAGCAGACAGATCCTCTATATACTACACCACACAGGAGAGCTGACAGATCATCTATATACTATACTACACAGGAGAGCTGACAGATCCTCTATATACTGCACCACACGGGAGAGCTGACAGATCCTCTATATACTACACCACACAGGAGAGCTGACAGATCCTCTATATACTACACCACACAGGAGAGCTGACAGATCCTCTATATACTACACCACACAGGAGAGCTGACAGATCCTCTATATACTACACCACACAGGAGAGCTAACAGATCCTCTATATACTACACCACACAGGAGATCTGACAGATCCTCTATATACTACACCACACAGGAGAGATGACAGATCCTCTATATACTACACCACACAGGAGAGCTGACAGATCCTCTATATACTACACCACACAGGAGAGCTGACAGATCCTCTATATACTACACCACACAGGAGAGCTGACAGATCCTCTATATACTACACCACACAGGAGAGCTGACAGATCCTCTATATATTACACCACACAGGAGAGCTGACAGATCCTCTATATACTACACCACACAGGAGAGCTGACAGATCCTCTATATACTACACCACACAGGAGAGCTGACAGATATTCTATATACTACACCACACAGGAGAGCTGACAGATCTTCTATATACTACACCACACAGGAGAGCTGAGAGATCCTCTATATACTACACCACACAGGAGAGCTGACAGAACCTCTATATACTACACCACACAGGAGAGCTGACAGATCCTCTATATACTACACCACACAGGAGAGCTGACAGATCCTCTATATACTACACCACACAGGAGAGCTGACAGATCCTCTATATACTACACCACACAGGAGAGCTGACAGATCCTGTATATACTACACCACACAGGAGAGCTGACAGATCCTCTATATACTACACCACAGAAGAGAGCTGACAGATCCTCTATATACTACACCACACAGGAAAGATCCTCTATATACTACACCACACAGGAGAGCTGACACATCCTCTATATAGTACACCACACAGGAGAGCTGACAGATCCTCTATATACTACACCACACAGGAGAGCTGACAGATCCTGTATATACTACACCACACTGGAGAGCTGACAGATCCTCTATATACTACACCACAGAGGAGAGCTGACAGATCCTCTATATACTACACCACACAGGAAAGATCCTCTATATACTACACCACACAGGAGAGCTGACTGATCCTCTATATACTACACCACAGAGAAGAGCTGACAGATCCTCTATATACTACACCGCACAGGAGAGCTGACAGATCCTCTATATACTACACCACAGAGAAGAGCTGACAGATCCTGTATATACTACACCACACAGGAGAGATGACAGATCCTCTATATATTACACCACACAGGAGAGCTGACAGATCCTCTATATACTACACCACACAGGAGAGCTGACAGATCCGCTATATACTACACCACACAGGACAGATCCTTTATATACTACACCACACAGAAGAGCTGACAGATCCTCTATATACTACACCACAGAGGAGAGCTGACAGATCCTCTATATACTACACCATACAGAAGAGCTGACAGATCGTCTATATACTACACCACACAGAAGAGCTGAAAGATCCTCTATATACTACACCACACAGGAGAGCTGACAGATCCTCTATATACTACACCAAACAGGAGAGCTGACAGATCCTCTATATACTACACCACATAGGACAGATCCTCTATATACTACACCACACAGGAGAGCAAACAGATCCTCTATATACTACACCACACAGGAGAGCTGACAGATCATCTATATACTATACTACACAGGAGAGCTGACAGATCCTCTATATACTGCACCACACGGGAGAGCTGACAGATCCTCTATATACTACACCACACAGGAGAGCTGACACATCCTCTATATACTACACCACACAAGAGAGCTGACAGATCCTCTATATACTACACCACACAGGAGAGCTGACAGATCCTCTATATACTACACCACATAGGACAGATCCTCTATATACTACACCACACAGGAGAGCTGACAGATCCTCTATATACTACACCACACAGGAGAGCTGACAGATCCTCTATATACTACACCACACAGGAGAGCAGACAGATCCTCTATATACTACACCACACAGGAGAGCAGACAGATCCTCTATATACTACACCACACAGGAGAGCAGACAGATCCTCTATATACTACACCACACAGGAGAGCTGACAGATCCTGTATATACTACACCACACAGGAGAGCTGACAAATCCTCTATATACTACACCACATAGGACAGATCCTCTATATACTACACCACACAGGAGAACTGACAGATCCTCTATATACTACACCACACAGGAGAGCTGACAGATCCTCTATATACTACACCACACAGGAGAGCAGACAGATCCTCTATATACTACACCACACAGGAGAGCAGACAGATCCTCTATATACTACACCACACAGGAGAGCAGACAGATCCTCTATATACTACACCACACAGGAGAGCTGACAGATCCTCTATATACTACACCACACAGGAGAGCTGACAAATCCTCTATATACTACACCACACAGGAGAGCAGCTGACAGATCCTCTATATACTACACCACACAGGAGAGTTCACAGATTCTCTATATACTACACCACACAGGAGAGCTGACAGATCCTGTATATACTACACCACACAGGAGAGCTGACAAATCCTCTATATACTACACCACACAGGAGAGTTCACAGATCCTCTATATACTACACCACACAGGAGAGTTCACAGATTCTCTATATACTACACCACACAGGAGAGCTGACAGATCCTCTATATACTACACCTCACAGGAGAGCTGACTGATCCTCTATATACTACACCACACAGGAGAGCTGACAGATCCTCTATATACTACAGCACACAGGAGAGCTGACTGATCCTCTATATACTACACCACACAGGAGAGCTGACAGATCCTCTATATACTACACCACACAGGAGAGCTGACAGATCCTCTATATACTACACCACACAGGAGAGCTGACAGATCCTCTATATACTACACCACACAGGACAGCTGACAGATCCTCTATATACTACACCACACAGGAGAACTGACAGATCCTCTATATACTACACCACACAGGAGAGCAGCTGACAGATCCTCTATATACTACACCACACAGGAGAGCTGACAAATCCTCTTTATACTACACCACACAGGAGAGCAGCTGACAGATCCTCTATGTACTACACCACACAGGAGAGTTCACAGATTCTCTATATACTACACCACACAGGAGAGCTGACAGATCGTCTATATACTACACCACACAGGAGTGCTGACAGATCATCTATATACTACACCACACAGGAGAGCTGACAGATCCTCTATATACTAAACCACACAGGAGATCTGACAGATCCTCTATATACTACACCACACAGGAGAGCTGACAGATCCTCTATATACTACACCACACAGGAGAGGTGACAGATCCTCTATATACTAAACCACACAGGAGAGCTGACAGATCCTCTATATACTACACCACACAGGAGAGCTGACAGATCCTCTATATACTACACCACACAGGAGAGCTGACAGATCCTCTATATACTACACCACACAGGAGAGGTGACAGATCCTCTATATACTAAACCACACAGGAGAGCTGACAGATCCTCTATATACTACACCACACAGGAGAGCTGACAGATCCTCTATATACTACACCACACAGGAGAGCTGACAGATCCTCTATATACTACACCACACAGGAGAGGTGACAGATCCTCTATATACTAAACCACACAGGAGAGCTGACAGATCCTCTATATACTACACCACACAGGAGAGTTGATAGATCCTCTATATACTACACCACACAGGAGAGCGGACAGATCCTCTATATACTACACCACACAGGAGAGCTGACAGATCCTCTATATACTACACCACACAGGAGAGGTGACAGATCCTCTATATACTAAACCACACAGGAGAGCTGACAGATCCTCTATATACTACACCACACAGGAGAGCTGACAGATCCTCTATATACTACACCACACAGGAGAGCTGACAGATCCTCTATATACTAAACCACACAGGAGAGCAGACAGATCCTCTATATACTACACCACACAGGAGAGCAGACAGATCCTCTATATACTACACCACACAGGAGTGCTGACAGATCATCTATATACTACACCACACAGGAGAGCTGACAGATCCTCTATATACTACACCACACAGGAGAGCTGACAGATCCTCTATATACTACACCACACAGGAGAGCTGACAGATCCTCTATATACTAAACTACACAGGAGAGCTGACCGATCCTCTATATACTACACCACACAGGAGAGCAGACAGATCCTCTATATACTATACCACACAGGAGAGCAGACAGATCCTCTATATACTACACCACACAGGAGTGCTGACAGATCAGCTATATACTATACTACACAGGAGAGCTGACAGATCCTCTATATACTACACCACACAGGAGAGCGGACAGATCCTCTATATACTACACCACACAGGAGAGCTGACAGATCCTCTATATATTACACCACACAGGAGAGATGAGAGATCCTCTGTATATTACACCACACAGGAGAGCTGACAGATCCTCTAAATACTACACCACATAGGACAGATCCTCTATATACTACACCACACAGGAGAGCAGACAGATCCTCTATATACTACACCACACAGGAGAGCTGACAGATCATCTATATACTATACTACACAGGAGAGCTGACAGATCCTCTATATACTGCACCACACAGGAGAGCTGACAGATCCTCTATATGCTACACCACACAGGAGAGCTGACAGATCCTCTATATGCTACACCACACAGGAGAGCTGACAGATCCTCTATATACTACACCAAACAGGAGAGCTGACAGATCCTCTATATACTACACCACATAGGACAGATCCTCTATATACTACACCACACAGGAGAGCAAACAGATCCTCTATTTACTACACCACACAGGAGAGCTGACAGATCATCTATATACTATACTACACAGGAGAGCTGACAGATCCTCTATATACTGCACCACACGGGAGAGCTGACAGATCCTCTATATACTACACCACACAGGAGAGCTGACACATCCTCTATATACTACACCACACAAGAGAGCTGACAGATCCTCTATATACTACACCACATAGGACAGATCCTCTATATACTACACCACACAGGAGAGCTGACAGATCCTCTATATACTACACCACACAGGAGAGCTGACAGATCCTCTATATACTACACCACACAGGAGAGCAGACAGATCCTCTATATACTACACCACACAGGAGAGCAGACAGATCCTCTATATACTACACCACACAGGAGAGCAGACAGATCCTCTATATACTACACCACACAGGAGAGCTGACAGATCCTGTATATACTACAACACACAGGAGAGCTGACAAATCCTCTATATACTACACCACACAGGAGAGCAGCTGACAGATCCTCTATATACTACACCACACAGGAGAGTTCACAGATTCTCTATATACTACACCACACAGGAGAGCTGACAGATCCTGTATATACTACACCACACAGGAGAGCTGACAAATCCTCTATATACTACACCACACAGGAGAGCAGCTGACAGATCCTCTATATACTACACCACACAGGAGAGTTCACAGATTCTCTATATACTACACCACACAGGAGAGCTGACAGATCCTCTATATACTACACCTCACAGGAGAGCTGACTGATCCTCTATATACTACACCACACAGGAGAGCTGACAGATCCTCTATATACTACAGCACACAGGAGAGCTGACAGATCCTCTATATACTACACCACACAGGAGAGCTGACAGATCCTCTATATACTACACCACACAGGAGAGCTGACAGATCCTCTATATACTACACCACACAGGAGAGCTGACAGATCCTCTATATACTACACCACACAGGACAGCTGACAGATCCTCTATATACTACACCACACAGGACAGCTGACAGATCCTCTATATACTACACCACACAGGAGAGCAGCTGACAGATCCTCTATGTACTACACCACACAGGAGAGCTGACACATCCTCTATATACTACACCACACAGGAGAGCTGACAGATCGTCTATATACTACACCACACAGGAGTGCTGACAGATCATCTATATACTACACCACACAGGAGAGCTAACAGATCCTCTATATACTACACCACACAGGAGAGCTGACAGATCCTCTATATACTACACCACACAGGAGAGTTGATAGATCCTCTATATACTACACCACACAGGAGAGCGGACAGATCCTCTATATACTACACCACACAGGAGAGCTGACAGATCCTCTATATACTACACCACACAGGAGAGGTGACAGATCCTCTATATACTAAACCACACAGGAGAGCTGACAGATCCTCTATATACTACACCACACAGGAGAGCTGACAGATCCTCTATATACTACACCACACAGGAGAGCTGACAGATCCTCTATATACTAAACCACACAGGAGAGCAGACAGATCCTCTATATAATACACCAAACAGGAGAGCAGACAGATCCTCTATATACTACACCACACAGGAGTGCTGACAGATCATCTATATACTACACCACACAGGAGAGCTGACAGATCCTCTATATACTACACCACACAGGAGAGCTGACAGATCCTCTATATACTACACCACACAGGAGAGCTGACAGATCCTCTATATACTAAACTACACAGGAGAGCTGACCGATCCTCTATATACTACACCACACAGGAGAGCAGACAGATCCTCTATATACTATACCACACAGGAGAGCAGACAGATCCTCTATATACTACACCACACAGGAGAGCGGACAGATCCTCTATATACTACACCACACAGCAGAGCTGACAGATCCTCTGTATACTACACCACACAGGAGAGCAGTTGACAGATCCTCTATATACTACACCACACAGGAGAGCAGCTGACAGATCCTCTATATACTACACCACACAGGAGAGCAGTTGACAGATCCTCTATATACTACACCACACAGGAGAGCAGCTGACAGATCCTCTATATACTACACCACACAGGAGAGCTGACAGATCCTCTATATACTACACCACACAGGAGAGCGGACAGATCCTCTATATACTACACCACACGGGAGAGCTGACACATCCTCTATATACTACACCACACAGGGGAGCTGACAGATCCTCTATATACTACACCACACAGGAGAGCTGACAGATCCTCTATATACTACACCACACAGGAGAGCTGACAGATCCTCTATATACTACACCACACGGGAGAGCTGACAGATCCTCTATATACTACACCACACAGGAGAGCTGACAGATCCTCTATATACTAAACTACACAGGAGAGCTGACCGATCCTCTATATACTACACCACACAGGAGAGCAGACAGATCCTCTATATACTACACCACACAGGAGAGCTGACAGATCCTCTATATACTAAACTACACAGGAGAGCTGACCGATCCTCTATATACTGCACCACACAGGAGAGCAGACAGATCCTCTATATACTACACCACACAGGAGAGCGGACAGATCCTCTATATACTACACCACACAGGAGAGCTGACAGATCCTCTATATACTACACCACACAGGAGAGCTGACAGATCCTCTATATACTAAACTACACAGGAGAGCTGACCGATCCTCTATATACTACACCACACAGGAGAGCAGACAGATCCTCTATATACTATACCACACAGGAGAGCAGACAGATCCTCTATATACTACACCACACAGGAGAGCGGACAGATCCTCTATATACTACACCACACAGCAGAGCTGACAGATCCTCTGTATACTACACCACACAGGAGAGCAGCTGACAGATCCTCTATATACTACACCACACAGGAGAGCAGCTGACAGATCCTCTATATACTACACCACACAGGAGAGCTGACAGATCCTCTATATACTACACCACACAGGAGAGCTGACAGATCCTCTATATACTGCACCACACGGGAGAGCTGACACATCCTCTATATACTACACCACACAGGGGAGCTGACAGATCCTCTATATACTACACCACACAGGAGAGCTGACAGATCCTCTATATACTACACCACACGGGAGAGCTGACAGATCCTCTATATACTACACCACACAGGAGAGCTGACAGATCCTCTATATACTACACCACACAGGAGAGCTGACAGATCCTCTATATACTACACCACACAGGAGAGCTGACAGATCCTCTATATACTACACCACACAGGAGAGCTGACCGATCCTCTATATACTACACCACAGAGGAGAGCTGACAGATCCTCTATATACTACACCACACAGGAGAGCTGACAGATCCTCTATGTACTACACCACACAGCAGAGCTGACAGATCCTCTATATACTACACCACACAGGAGAGCTGACAGATCCTCTATATACTACACCACTCAGGAGAGCTGACAGATCCTCTATATACTACACCACACAGGAGAGCTGACACATCCTCTATATACTACACCACACAGGAGAGCTGACAGATCCTCTATATACTACACCACACAGGAGAGTTCACAGATTCTCTATATACTACACCACACAGGAGAGCTGATAGACCCTCTATATACTACACCACACAGGAGAGATCCTCTATATACTACATCACACAGGAGAGCTGACAGATCCTCTATATACTACACCACACAGGAGAGTTCACAGACTCTCTATATACTACACCACACAGGAGAGCTGATAGATCCTCTATATACTACACCACAGAGGAGAGCTGACAGATCCTCTATATACTACACCACACAGGACAGCTGACAGATCCTCTATATACTACACCACACAGGAGAGATCCTCTATATACTACACCACACAGGAGAGATCCTCTATATACTACACCACACAGGAGAGCTGACAGACCATCTATATACTACACCACACAGGAGAGCTGACAGATCCTCTATATACTACACCACACAGGAGAGCTGATAGATCCTCTATATACTACACCACACAGGAGAGCTGACAGATCCTCTATATACTACACCACACAGGAGAGATGACAGATCCTCTATATACTACACCACACAGGAGAGCGGACAGATCATCTATATACTACACCACACAGGAGAGCTGACAGATCCTCTATATACTACACCACACAGAAGAGCTGACAGATCCTCTATATACTACACCACACAGGAGAGCTGACAGATCCTCTATATACTACACCACATAGGAGAGCTGACAGATCCTCTATATACGACACCACACAGGAGAGCTGACAGATCCTCTATATACTACACCACACAGGAGAGATGACAGATCCTCTATATACTACACCACACAGGAGAGCCGACAGATCCTCTATATACTACCCCACACAGGAGAGCTGACAGATCCTCTATATACTACACCACACAGGAGAGATGACAGATCCTCTATATACTACACCACACAGGAGAGCGGACAGATCATCTATATACTACACCACACAAGAGAGCTGACAGATCCTCCATATACTACACCACACAGGAGAGCTGACAGATTCTCTATATACTACACCACACAGGAGAGCTGACAGATCCTCTATATACTGCACCACACATGAGAGCTGACAGATCCTCTATATACTACACCACACAGGAGAGATGACAGATCCTCCATATACTATACTACACAGGAGAGCTGACAGATCCTCTATATACTACACCACACAGGAGAGCTGACAGATCCTCTATATACTACACCACACAGGAGAGCTGACAGATCCTCTATATACTACACCACACAGGAGAGATGACAGATCCTCTATATACTACACCACACAGGAGAGCGGACAGATCATCTATATACTACACCACACAGGAGAGCTGACAGATCCTCCATATACTACACCACACAGGAGAGCTGACAGATTCTCTATATACTACACCACACAGGAGAGCTGACAGATCCTCTATATACTGCACCACACATGAGAGCTGACAGATTCTCTATATACTACACCACACAGGAGAGCTGACAGATCCTCTATATACTGCACCACACATGAGAGCTGACAGATCCTCTATATACTACACCACACAGGAGAGCTGACAGATCCTCTATATACTACACCACACAGGACACATCCTCTATATACTACACCACACAGGAGAGCTGACCGATTCTCTATATACTACACCACACAGGAGAGATGACAGATCCTCTATATACTACACCACAGAGGAGAGCTGACAGATCCTCTATATACTACACCACACAGGAGAGCTGACAGATCCTCTATGTACTACACCACACAGGAGAGCTGACAGATCTTCTATATACTACACCACACAGGAGAGCTGACACATCCTCTATATACTACACCACACAGGAGAGCTGACAGATACTCTATATACTACACTACACAGGAGAGCTGACAGATCCTGTATATACTATACCACACAGGAGAGCTGACAGATCCTCTATATACTACACCACACAGGAGAGCTGAGAGATCCTCTATATACTACACCACATAGGACAGATCCTCTATATACTACACCACACAGGAGAGCCGACAGATCCTCTATTTACTACACCACACAGGAGAACTGACAGATCCTCTATATACTACACCACACAGGAGAGTTCACAGATTCTCTATATACTACACCACACAGGAGAGCTGATAGATCCTCTATATACTACACCACACAGGAGAGCAGACAGATCCTCTATATACTACACCACACGGGAGAGCTGACAGATCCTCTATATACTACACCACACAGGAGACCTGACAGATCCTCTATATACTACACCACACGGGACACATCCTCTATATACTACACCACACGGGACACATCCTCTATATACTACACCACACAGGAGAGCTGACAGATCCTCTATATACTACACCACACAGGAGAGCTGACAGATCCTCTATGTACTACACCACACAGGAGAGCTGACAGATCCTCTATATACTACACCACACAGGAGAGCTGACAGATCCTCTATATACTACACCACACAGGAGAGCTGACAGATCCTCTATATACTACACCACACGGGAGACCTGACAGATCCTCTATATACTACACCACACAGGAGAGCGGACCAATACTCTATATACTACACCACACAGGAGAGCTGACAGATCCTGTATATACTACACCACACAGGAGAGCTGACAGATCCTCTATATACTACACCACACAGGAGAGCTGACTGATTCTCTATATACTACACCACACAGGAGAGCTGACACATCCTCTATATACTACACCACACAGGAGAGCAGACAGATCCTGTATATACTACACCACACAGGAGAGCTGACAGATCCTATATATACTACACCACACAGGAGAGCTGACAGATCCTCTATATACTACATCACACAGGAGAGCTGACAGATCCTCTATATACTACACCACACAGGAGAGCTGACAGATCCTCTATATACTACATCACACAGGAGAGCTGACAGATCCTCTATATACTACACCACACAGGAGAGCTGACACATCCTCTACATACTACACCACACAGGAGAGCTGACAGATCCTCTATATACTACACCACACAGGAGAGCTGACAGATCCTCTATATACTACACCACACAGGAGAGCCGACAGATCCTCTATATACTACACCACAGAGAAGAGCTGACAGATCCTGTATATACTACACCACACAGGAGAGCTGACAGATCCTCTATATATTACACCACACAGGAGAGCTGACAGATCCGCTATATACTACACCACACAGGAGAGCCGACAGATCCTCTATATACTACACCACAGAGAAGAGCTGACAGATCCTCTATATACTACACCACACAGGAGAGCTGACAGATCCTCTATATACTACACCACACAGGAGAGCTGACAGATCCTCTATATACTACACCACACAGGAGAGCCGACAGATCCTCTATATATTACACCACACGGGAGACCTGACAGATCCTCTATATACTACACCACACAGGAGAGCGGACCAATCCTCTATATACTACACCACACAAGAGAGCGGATAGATCCTCTATATACTACACCACACAGGAGAGCTGACAGATAGTCTATATACTACACCACACAGGAGAGCTGACAGATCCTGTATATACTACACCACACAGGAGAGCTGACAGATCCTCTATATACTACACCACACAGGAGAGCTGACTGATCCTCTATATACTACACCACACAGGAGAGCTGACACATCCTCTATATACTACACCACACAGGAGAGCCGACAGATCCTCTATATACTACACCACAGAGAAGAGCTGACAGATCCTGTATATACTACACCACACAGGACAGCTGACAGATCCTCTATATATTACACCACACAGGAGAGCTGACAGATCCGCTATATACTACAACACACAGGAACGATCCTCTATATACTACACCACACAGGAGAGCTGACAGATCCTCTATACACTACACCACACAGGAGAGCTGACAGATCCTCTATATACTACACCACACAGGAGAGCTGACACATCCTCTATATACTACAGCACACAGGAGAGCTGACAGATCCTCTATATACTACACCACACAGGACAGATCCTTTATATACTACACCACACAGAAGAGCTGACAGATCGTCTATATACTACACCACACAGGAGAGCTGACAGATCCTCTATATACTACACCACACAGGAGAGCTGACAGATCCTCTATATACTACACCACACAGGAGAGCTGACAGATCCTCTATATACTACACCACACAGGAGAGCAGACAGATCCTCTATATACTACACCACACAGGAGAGCTGACAGATCCTCTATATACTACACCACAGAGGAGAGATGACAGATCCTGTATATATTACACCACACAGGAGAGCTGACAGATCCTCTATATACTACACCACACAGGAGAGCAGACAGATCCTCTATATACTACACCACACAGGAGAGCTGACAGATCCTCTATATACTACACCACAGAGGAGAGATGACAGATCCTGTATATATTACACCACACAGGAGAGCTGACAGATCCTCTATATACTACACCACACAGGAGAGCTGACAGATCCTCTATATACTACACCACACAAGAGAGCTGACAGATCCTCTATATACTACACCAAATAGGACAGATCCTCTATATACTACACCACACAGGAGAGCAGACAGATCCTCTATATACTACACCACACAGGAGAGCAGACAGATCCTCTATATACTACACCACACATGAGAGCTGACAGATCCTCTATATACTACAGCACACAGGAGAGCTGACAGATCCTCTATATACTACACCACACAGGAGAGCTGACAGATCCTCTATATACTACACCACACAGGAGAGCTGACAGATCTTCTATATACTACACAACACAGGAGAGCAGACAGATCCTCTATATACTACACCACACAGGAGAGCTGACAGATCATCTATATACTACACCACACAGGAGAGATGACAGATACTCTATATACTATACTACACAGGAGAGCTGACAGATCCCCTATATACTACACCACACAGGAGAGCTGACAGATCCTCTATATACTACACCACACAGGAGAGCTGACAGATACTCTATATACTACTCCACACAGGAGAGCTGACAGATCCTCTATATACTACACCACACAGGAGATCTGACAGATCCTCTATATACTACACCACAGAGAAGAGATGATAGATCCTGTATATATTACACCACACAGGAGAGATGACAGATCCTCTGTATATTACACCACACAGGAGAGCTGACAGATCCTCTATATACTACACCACACAGGAGAGCTGACAGATCCTCTATATACTACACCACACAGGAGAGCTGACAGATCCTCTATATACTACACCAAATAGGACAGATCCTCTATATACTACACCACACAGGAGAGCAGACAGATCGTCTATATACTACACCACACAGGAGAGCAGACAGATCCTCTATATACTACACCACACAGGAGAGCTGACAGATCCTCTATATACTACAGCACACAGGAGAGCTGACAGATCCTCTATATACTACACCACACAGAAGAGCTGACAGATCCTCCATATACTACACCACACAGGAGAGCCGACAGATCCTCTATATACTACACCACACAGGAGAGCTGACAGATCCTCTATATACTACACCACACAGGAGAGCTGACAGATCCTCTATATACTGCACCACACAGGAGAGCTGACAGATCCTCTATATACTACACCACAGAGAAGAGATGATAGATCCTGTATATACTGCACCACACAGGAGAGCTGACAGATCCTCTATATACTACACCACACAGGAGAGCTGACAGATCCTCTATATACTACTCCACACAGGAGAGCTGACAGATCCTCTATATACTACACCACACAGGAGATCTGACAGATCCTCTATATACTACACCACACGGGAGAGCTGACAGATCCTCTATGTACTACACCACACAGGAGAGATGACAGATCCTCTATATACTACACCACACAGGAGAGCTGACAGATCCTCTATATACTACACCACACAGGAGAGCAGACAGATCCTCTATATACTACACCACACGGGAGAGCTGACAGATCCTCTATATACTACACCACACAGGAGAGCTGACAGATCCTCTATATACTACACCACACAGGAGAGCTGACAGATCCTCTATATACTACACCACACAGGAGAGCTGACAGATCCTCTATATACTACACCACCAGGGAGAGCGGATAGATCCTCTATATACTACACCACACAGGAGAGCTGACAGATCCTCTATATACTACACCACGCAGGAGAGCGGACAGATCCTTTATATACTACACCACGCAGGAGAGCGGACACATCCTCTATATACTATACCACACAGGAGAGCGGACAGATCCTCTATATACTACACCACACAGGAGAGCGGACAGATCCTCTATATACTACACCACAAAGGAGAGCAGACAGATCCTCTATATACTACACCACACAGGAGAGCTGACAGATCCTCTATATACTACACCACACAGGAGAGCTGACAGATCTTCTATATACTACACAACACAGGAGAGCAGACAGATCCTCTATATACTACACCACACAGGAGAGCTGACAGATCATCTATATACTACACCACACAGGAGAGATGACAGATCCTCTATATACTATACTACACAGGAGAGCTGACAGATCCCCTATATACTACACCACACAGGAGAGCTGACAGATCCTCTATATACTACACCACACAGGAGAGCTGACAGATACTCTATATACTACTCCACACAGGAGAGCTGACAGATCCTCTATATACTACACCACACAGGAGATCTGACAGATCCTCTATATACTACACCACAGAGAAGAGATGATAGATCCTGTATATATTACACCACACAGGAGAGATGACAGATCCTCTGTATATTACACCACACAGGAGAGCTGACAGATCCTCTATATACTACACCACACAGGAGAGCTGACAGATCCTCTATATACTACACCACACAGGAGAGCTGACAGATCCTCTATATACTACACCAAATAGGACAGATCCTCTATATACTACACCACACAGGAGAGCAGACAGATCGTCTATATACTACACCACACAGGAGAGCAGACAGATCCTCTATATACTACACCACACAGGAGAGCTGACAGATCCTCTATATACTACAGCACACAGGAGAGCTGACAGATCCTCTATATACTACACCACACAGAAGAGCTGACAGATCCTCCATATACTACACCACACAGGAGAGCCGACAGATCCTCTATATACTACACCACACAGGAGAGCTGACAGATCCTCTATATACTACACCACACAGGAGAGCTGACAGATCCTCTATATACTGCACCACAAAGGAGAGCTGACAGATCCTCTATATACTACACCACAGAGAAGAGATGATAGATCCTGTATATACTGCACCACACAGGAGAGCTGACAGATCCTCTATATACTACACCACACAGGAGAGCTGACAGATCCTCTATATACTACACAACACAGGAGAGCTGACAGATCCACTATATACTACACAACACAGGAGAGCTGACATATCCTCTATATACTACACCACACAGGAGAGCTGACAGATCCTCTATATACTACACCACACAGGAGAGCTGACAGATCCTCTATATACTGCACCACACAGGAGAGCTGACAGATCCTCTATATACTACACCACTCAGGAGAGCTGACAGATCATCTATATACTACACCACACAGGAGAGATGACAGATCCTCCATATACTATACTACACAGGAGAGCTGACAGATCCTATATATACTACACCACACAGGAGAGCTGACAGATCCTCTATATACTACACCACACAGGAGAGCTGACAGATCCTCTATATACTACTCCACACAGGAGAGCTGACAGATCCTCTATATACTACACCACACAGGAGATCTGACAGATCCTCTATATACTACACCACACGGGAGAGCTGACAGATCCTCTATGTACTACACCACACAGGAGAGATGACAGATCCTCTATATACTACACCACACAGGAGAGCTGACAGATCCTCTATATACTACACCACACAGGAGAGCAGACAGATCCTCTATATACTACACCACACGGGAGAGCTGACAGATCCTCTATATACTACACCACACAGGAGAGCTGACAGATCCTCTATATACTACACCACACAGGAGAGCTGACAGATCCTCTATATACTACACCACATAGGACAGATCCTCTATATACTACACCACACAGGAGAGCTGACAGATCCTCTATATACTACACCACACAGGAGAGCTGACAGATCCTCTATATACTACACCACCAGGGAGAGCGGATAGATCCTCTATATACTACACCACACAGGAGAGCTGACAGATCCTCTATATACTACACCACGCAGGAGAGCGGACAGATCCTTTATATACTACACCACGCAGGAGAGCGGACAGATCCTCTATATACTATACCACACAGGAGAGCGGACAGATCCTCTATATACTACACCACACAGGAGAGCGGACAGATCCTCTATATACTACACCACACAGGAGAGCAGACAGATCCTCTATATACTACACCACACAGGAGAGCTGACAGATCCTCTATATACTACACCACACAGGAGAGCAGACAGATCTACTATATACTACACCACACAGGAGAGCTGACAGATCCTCTATATACTACACCACACAGGAGAGCGGATAGATCCTCTATATACTACACCACACAGGAGAGCTGACAGATCCTCTATATACTACACCACACAGGAGAGCTGAGAGATCCTCTATATACTACACCACACAGGAGAACAGACAGATCCTCTATATAATACACCACACAGGAGAGCAGACAGATCCTCTATATACTACACCACACAGGAGAGCCGACAGATAGTCTATATACTACACCACACAGGAGAGCTGACAGATCCTGTATATACTACACCACACAGGAGAGCTGACAGATCCTCTATATACTACACCACACAGGAGAGCTGACTGATCCTCTATATACTACACCACACAGGAGAGCTGACACATCCTCTATATACTACACCACACAGGAGAGCTGACACATCCTCTATATACTACACCACAGAGGAGAGCTGACAGATCCTCTATATACTACACCACAGAGAAGAGCTGACAGATCCTGTATATACTACACCACACAGGACAGCTGACAGATCCTCTATATATTACACCACACAGGAGAGCTGACAGATCCGCTATATACTACACCACACAGGAACGATCCTCTTTATACTACACCACACAGGAGAGCTGACAGATCCTCTATATACTACACCACACAGGAGAGCTGACAGATCCTCTATATACTACACCACACAGGAGAGCTGACACATCCTCTATATACTACAGCACACAGGAGAGCTGACAGATCCTCTATATACTACACCACACAGGACAGATCCTTTATATACTACACCACACAGAAGAGCTGACAGATCGTCTATATACTACACCACACAGGAGAGCTGACAGATCCTCTACATACTACACCACAGAGGACAGATGACAGATCCTGTATATATTACACCACACAGGAGAGCTGACAGATCCTCTATATACTACACCACACAGGAGAGCTGACAGATCCTCTGTATACTACACCACACAGGAGAGCTGACAGATCCTCTATAGACTACACCACACAGGAGAGCAGACAGATCCTCTATATACTACACCACACAGGAGAGCTGACAGATACTCTATATACTACACCACACAGGAGAGCTGACAGATCCTCTATATACTACACCACAGAGGAGAGATGACAGATCCTGTATATATTACACCACACAGGAGAGATGACAGATCCTCTGTATATTACACCACACAGGAGAGCTGACAGATCCTCTATATACTACACCACACAGGAGAGCTGACAGATCCTCTATATACTACACCACACAAGAGAGCTGACAGATCCTCTATATACTACACCACACAGGAGAGCTGACACATCCTCGATATACTACAGCACACAGGAGAGCTGACAGATCCTCTATATACTACACCACACAGGACAGATCCTTTATATACTACACCACACAGAAGAGCTGACAGATCGTCTATATACTACACCACACAGGAGAGCTGACAGATCCTCTACATACTACACCACAGAGGACAGATGACAGATCCTGTA
The DNA here is from genome assembly GCF_046119375.1 of Phyllobates terribilis. Lineage (NCBI taxonomy): Eukaryota > Metazoa > Chordata > Amphibia > Anura > Dendrobatidae > Phyllobates > Phyllobates terribilis. The sequence goes on from NW_027362764.1 coordinate 761,863,279, forward strand.
TATACTACACCACACAGGAGAGCAGACAGATCCTCTATATACTACACCACACGGGAGAGCTGACAGATCCTCTATATACTACACCACACAGGAGAGCTGACAGATCCTCTATATACTACACCACACAGGAGAGCTGACAGATCCTCTATATACTACACCACACAGGAGAGCTGACAGATCCTCTATATACTACACCACACAGGAGAGCTGACAGATCCTCTATATACTACACCACACAGGAGAGCAGACAGATCCTCTATATACTACACCACACAGGAGAGCTGACAGATCCTCTATATACTACACCACACAGGAGAGCTGACAGATCCTCTATATACTACACCACAGAGGAGAGATGACAGATCCTGTATATATTACACCACACAGGAGAGATGACAGATCCTCTGTATATTACACCACACAGGAGAGCTGACAGATCCTCTATATACTACACCACACAGGAGAGCTGACAGATCCTCTATATACTACACCACACAAGAGAGCTGACAGATCCTCTATATACTACACCAAATAGGACAGATCCTCTATATACTACACCACACAGGAGAGCAGACAGATCCTCTATATACTACACCACACAGGAGAGCAGACAGATCCTCTATATACTACACCACACAGGAGAGCTGACAGATCCTCTATATACTACAGCACACAGGAGAGCTGACAGATCCTCTATATACTACACCACACAGGAGAGCTGACAGATCCTCTATATACTACACCACACAGGAGAGCTGACAGATCTTCTATATACTACACAACACAGGAGAGCAGACAGATCCTCTATATACTACACCACACAGGAGAGCTGACAGATTATCTATATACTACACCACACAGGAGAGTTAACAGATCCTCTATATACTATACTACACAGGAGAGCTGACAGACCCCCTATATACTACACCACACAGGAGAGCTGACAGATCCTCTATATACTACACCACACAGGAGAGCTGACAGATACTCTATATACTACTCCACACAGGAGAGCTGACAGATCCTCTATATACTACACCACACAGGAGATCTGACAGATCCTCTATATACTACACCACACGGGAGAGCTGACAGATCCTCTATATACTACACCACACAGGAGAGCTGACAGATCCTCTATATACAACACCACACAGGAGAGCTGACAGATCCTCTATGTACTACACCACAGAGGAGAGATGACAGATCCTGTATATACTACACCACACAGGAGAGATGACAGATCCTCTGTATATTACACCACACAGGAGAGCTGACAGATCCTCTATATACTACAGCACACAGGAGAGCTGACAGATCCTCTATATACTACACCACACAGAAGAGCTGACAGATTCTCTATATACTACACCACAGAGGAGAGCCGACAGATCCTCTATATACTACACCACACAGGAGAGCTGACAGATCCTCTATATACTACACCACACAGGAGAGCTGACAGATCCTCTATATACTGCACCACACAGGAGAGCTGACAGATCCTCTATATACTACACCACACAGGAGAGCGGACAGATCCTCTATATACTACAACACAGAGAAGGGCTGATAGATCCTGTATATACTGCACCACACAGGAGAGCTGACAGATCCTCTATATACTACACCACACAGGAGAGCTGACAGATCCTCTATATACTACACAACACAGGAGAGCTGACAGATCCTCTATATACTACACAACACAGGAGAGCTGACATATCCTCTATATACTACACCACACAGGAGAGCAGACAGATCCTCTATATACTACACCACACAGGAGAGCTGACAGATCCTCTATATACTACACCACAGAGGAGAGATGACAGATCCTGTATATATTACACCACACAGGAGAGATGACAGATCCTCTGTATATTACACCACACAGGAGAGCTGACAGATCCTCTATATACTACACCACACAGGAGAGCTGACAGATCCTCTATATACTACACCAAATAGGACAGATCCTCTATATACTACACCACACAGGAGAGCAGACAGATCCTCTATATACTACACCACACAGGAGAGCAGACAGATCCTCTATATACTACACCACACAGGAGAGCCGACAGATCCTCTATATACTACACCACACGGGAGACCTGACAGATCCTCTATATACTACACCACACAGGAGTGCGGACTAATCCTCTATATACTACACCACACAGGAGAGCTGACAGATCCTGTATATACTACACCACACAGGAGAGCTGACAGATCCTCTATATACTACACCACACAGGAGAGCTGACTGATTCTCTATATACTACACCACACAGGAGAACTGACAGATCCTCTATATACTACACCACACAGGAGAGCTGACAGATCCTGTATATACTACACCACACAGGAGATCTGACAGATCCTATATATACTACACCACACAGGAGAGCTGACAGATCCTCTATATACTACATCACACAGGAGAGCTGACAGATCCTCTATATACTACACCACACAGGAGAGCTGACAGATCCTCTATATACTACACCACACAGGAGAGCTGACAGATCCTCTATATACTACACCACACAGGAGAGCTGACATATCATCTATATACTACACCACACAGGAGAGCTGACAGATCCTCTATATACTACACCACACAGGAGAGCTGACACATCCTCTATATACTACACCACACAGGAAAGCAGACAGATCCTCTATATACTACACCACACAGGAGAGCCGACAGATCCTCTATATACCACACCACACAGGAAAGCAGACAGATCCTCTATATACTACACCACACAGGAAAGCAGACAGATCCTCTATATACTACACCACACAGGAGAGCCGACAGATCCTCTATATACTACACCACAGAGAAGAGCTGACAGATCCTGTATATACTACACCACACAGGAGAGCTGACAGATCCTCTATATATTACACCACACAGGAGAGCTGACAGATCCGCTATATACTACACCACACAGGAAAGATCCTCTATATACTACACCACACAGGAGAGCTGACAGATCCTCTATATACTACACCACACAGGAGAGCTGACAGATCCTCTATATACTACACCACACAGGAGAGATTCTCTATATACTACACCACACAGGAGAGCCGACAGATCCTCTATATACTACACCACACGGGAGACCTGACAGATCCTCTATATACTACACCACACAGGAAAGCTGACAGATAGTCTATATACTACACCACACAAGAGAGCTGACAGATCCTGTATATACTACACCACACAGGAGAGCTGACAGATCCTCTATATACTACACCCCACAGGAGAGCTGACAGATCCTCTATATACTACACCACACAGGAGAGCTGACAGATCCTCTATATACTACACCACACAGGAGAGCTGACACATCCTCTATATACTACACCACACAGGAGAGCTGACTGATCCTCTATATACTACACCACACAGGAGAGCTGACACATCCTCTATATACTACACCACACAGGAGAGCCGACAGATCCTCTATATACTACACCACAGAGAAGAGCTGACAGATCCTGTATATACTACACCACACAGGACAGCTGACAGATCCTCTATATATTACACCACACCGGAGACCTGACAGATCCGCTATATACTACGACACACAGGAACGATCCTCTATATACTACACCACACAGGAGAGCTGACAGATCCTCTATATACTACACCACACAGGAGAGCTGACAGATCCTCTATATACTACACCACACAGGAGAGCTGACACATCCTCTATATACTACAGCACACAGGAGAGCTGACAGATCCTCTATATACTACACCACACAGGACAGATCCTTTATATACTACACCACACAGAAGAGCTGACAGATCGTCTATATACTACAGCACACAGGAGAGCTGACACATCCTCTATATACTACACCACACAGGAGAGCTGACAGATCCTCTACATACTACACCACAGAGGACAGATGACAGATCCTGTATATATTACACCACACAGGAGAGCTGACAGATCCTCTATATACTACACCACACAGGAGAGCTGACAGATCCTCTATATACTACACCACACAGGAGAGCTGACAGATCCTCTATATACTACACCACACAGGAGAGCTGACAGATCCTCTATATACTACACCACACAGGAGAGCAGACAGATCCTCTATATACTACACCACACAGGAGAGCTGACAGATCCTCTATATACTACACCACAGAGGAGAGATGACAGATCCTGTATATATTACACCACACAGGAGAGATGACAGATCCTCTGTATATTACACCACACAGGAGAGCTGACAGATCCTCTATATACTACACCACACAGGAGAGCTGACAGATCCTCTATATACTACACCACACAAGAGAGCTGACAGATCCTCTATATACTACACCAAATAGGACAGATCCTCTATATACTACACCACACAGGAGAGCAGACAGATCCTCTATATACTACACCACACAGGAGAGCAGACAGATCCTCTATATACTACACCACACAGGAGAGCTGACAGATCCTCTATATACTACAGCACACAGGAGAGCTGACAGATCCTCTATATACTACACCACACAGGAGAGCTGACAGATCCTCTATATACTACACCACACAGGAGAGCTGACAGATCTTCTATATACTACACAACACAGGAGAGCAGACAGATCCTCTATATACTACACCACACAGGAGAGCTGACAGATCATCTATATACTACACCACACAGGAGAGATGACAGATCCTCTATATACTATACTACACAGGAGAGCTGACAGATCCCCTATATACTACACCACACAGGAGAGCTGACAGATCCTCTATATACTACACCACACAGGAGAGCTGACAGATACTCTATATACTACTCCACACAGGAGAGCTGACAGATCCTCTATATACTACACCACACAGGAGATCTGACAGATCCTCTATATACTACACCACACGGGAGAGCTGACAGATCCTCTATATACTACACCACACAGGAGAGTTGACAGATCCTCTATATACTACACCACACAGGAGAGCTGACAGATCCTCTATATACTACACCACAGAGGAGAGATGACAGATCCTGTATATATTACACCACACAGGACAGATGACAGATCCTCTGTATATTACACCACACAGGAGAGCTGACAGATCCTCTATATACTACACCACACAGGGGAGCTGACAGATCCTCTATATACTACACCACACAGGAGAGCTGACAGATCCTCTATATACTACACCAAATAGTACAGATCCTCTATATACTACACCACACAGGAGAGCAGACAGATCGTCTATATACTACACCACACAGGAGAGCAGACAGATCCTCTATATACTACACCACTCAGGAGAGCTGACAGATCCTCTATATACTACAGCACACAGGAGAGCTGACAGATCCTCTATATACTACACCACACAGAAGAGCTGACAGATCCTCTATATACTACACCACACAGGAGAGCCGACAGATCCTCTATATACTACACCACACAGGAGAGCTGACAGATCCTCTATATACTACACCACACAGGAGAGCTGACAGATCCTCTATATACTGCACCACACAGGAGAGCTGACAGATCCTCTATATACTACACCACACAGGAGAGCGGACAGATCCTCTATATACTACACCACAGAGAAGAGCTGATAGATCCTGTATATACTGCACCACACTGGAGAGCTGACAGATCCTCTATATACTACACCACACAGGAGAGCTGACAGATCCTCTATATACTATACAACACAGGAGAGCTGACAGATCCTCTATATACTACACAACACAGGAGAGCTGACATATCCTCTATATACTACACCACACAGGAGAGCTGACAGATCCTCTATATACTACACCACACAGGAGAGCCGACAGATCCTCTATATACTACACCACAGAGAAGAGCTGACAGATCCTGTATATACTACACCACACAGGAGAGCTGACAGATCCTCTATATATTACACCACACAGGAGAGCTGACAGATCCGCTATATACTACACCACACAGGAAAGATCCTCTATATACTACACCACACAGGAGAGCTGACAGATCCTCTATATACTACACCACACAGAAGAGCTGACAGATCCTCTATATACTACACCACACAGGAGAGCCGACAGATCCTCTATATACTACACCACACGGGAGACCTGACAGATCCTCTATATACTACACCACACAGGAAAGCTGACAGATAGTCTATATACTACACCACACAAGAGAGCTGACAGATCCTGTATATACTACACCACACAGGAGAGCTGACAGATCCTCTATATACTACACCCCACAGGAGAGCTGACAGATCCTCTATATACTACACCACACAGGAGAGCTGACAGATCCTCTATATACTACACCACACAGGAGAGCTGACACATCCTCTATATACTACACCACACAGGAGAGCTGACTGATCCTCTATATACTACACCACACAGGAGAGCTGACACATCCTCTATATACTACACCACACAGGAGAGCCGACAGATCCTCTATATACTACACCACAGAGAAGAGCTGACAGATCCTGTATATACTACACCACACAGGACAGCTGACAGATCCTCTATATATTACACCACACCGGAGACCTGACAGATCCGCTATATACTACGACACACAGGAACGATCCTCTATATACTACACCACACAGGAGAGCTGACAGATCCTCTATATACTACACCACACAGGAGAGCTGACAGATCCTCTATATACTACACCACACAGGAGAGCTGACACATCCTCTATATACTACAGCACACAGGAGAGCTGACAGATCCTCTATATACTACACCACACAGGACAGATCCTTTATATACTACACCACACAGAAGAGCTGACAGATCGTCTATATACTACAGCACACAGGAGAGCTGACACATCCTCTATATACTACACCACACAGGAGAGCTGACAGATCCTCTACATACTACACCACAGAGGACAGATGACAGATCCTGTATATATTACACCACACAGGAGAGCTGACAGATCCTCTATATACTACACCACACAGGAGAGCTGACAGATCCTCTATATACTACACCACACAGGAGAGCTGACAGATCCTCTATATACTACACCACACAGGAGAGCTGACAGATCCTCTATATACTACACCACACAGGAGAGCAGACAGATCCTCTATATACTACACCACACAGGAGAGCTGACAGATCCTCTATATACTACACCACAGAGGAGAGATGACAGATCCTGTATATATTACACCACACAGGAGAGATGACAGATCCTCTGTATATTACACCACACAGGAGAGCTGACAGATCCTCTATATACTACACCACACAGGAGAGCTGACAGATCCTCTATATACTACACCACACAACAGAGCTGACAGATCCTCTATATACTACACCAAATAGGACAGATCCTCTATATACTACACCACACAGGAGAGCAGACAGATCCTCTATATACTACACCACACAGGAGAGCAGACAGATCCTCTATATACTACACCACACAGGAGAGCTGACAGATCCTCTATATACTACAGCACACAGGAGAGCTGACAGATCCTCTATATACTACACCACACAGGAGAGCTGACAGATCCTCTATATACTACACCACACAGGAGAGCTGACAGATCTTCTATATACTACACAACACAGGAGAGCAGACAGATCCTCTATATACTACACCACACAGGAGAGCTGACAGATCATCTATATACTACACCACACAGGAGAGATGACAGATCCTCTATATACTATACTACACAGGAGAGCTGACAGATCCCCTATATACTACACCACACAGGAGAGCTGACAGATCCTCTATATACTACACCACACAGGAGAGCTGACAGATACTCTATATACTACTCCACACAGGAGAGCTGACAGATCCTCTATATACTACACCACACGGGAGAGCTGACAGATCCTCTATATACTACACCACACAGGAGAGTTGACAGATCCTCTATATACTACACCACACAGGAGAGCTGACAGATACTCTATATACTACTCCACACAGGAGAGCTGACAGATCCTCTATATACTACACCACACGGGAGAGCTGACAGATCCTCTATATACTACACCACACAGGAGAGTTGACAGATCCTCTATATACTACACCACACAGGAGAGCTGACAGATCCTCTATATACTACACCACAGAGGAGAGATGACAGATCCTGTATATATTACACCACACAGGACAGATGACAGATCCTCTGTATATTACACCACACAGGAGAGCTGACAGATCCTCTATATACTACACCACACAGGGGAGCTGACAGATCCTCTATATACTACACCACACAGGAGAGCCGACAGATCCTCTATATACTACACCACACAGGAGAGCTGACAGATCCTCTATATACTACACCACACAGGAGAGCTGACAGATCCTCTATATACTGCACCACACAGGAGAGCTGACAGATCCTCTATATACTACACCACACAGGAGAGCTGACAGATCCTCTATATACTACACCACAGAGAAGAGCTGATAGATCCTGTATATACTGCACCACACAGGAGAGCTGACAGATCCTCTATATACTACACCACACAGGAGAGCTGACAGATCCTCTATATACTATACAACACAGGAGAGCTGACAGATCCTCTATATACTACACAACACAGGAGAGCTGACATATCCTCTATATACTACACCACACAGGAGAGCTGACAGATCCTCTATATAATACACCACACAGGAGAGCTGACAGATCCTCTATATACTACACCACACAGGAGAGCTGACACATCCTCTATATACTACACCACACAGGAAAGCAGACAGATCCTCTATATACTACACCACACAGGAAAGCAGACAGATCCTCTATATACTACACCACACAGGAGAGCCGACAGATCCTCTATATACCACACCACACAGGAAAGCAGACAGATCCTCTATATACTACACCACACAGGAGAGCCGACAGATCCTCTATATACTACACCACAGAGAAGAGCTGACAGATCCTGTATATACTACACCACACAGGAGAGCTGACAGATCCTCTATATATTACACCACACAGGAGAGCTGACAGATCCGCTATATACTACACCACACAGGAAAGATCCTCTATATACTACACCACACAGGAGAGCTGACAGATCCTCTATATACTACACCACACAGGAGAGCTGACAGATCCTCTATATACTACACCACACAGGAGAGCCGACAGATCCTCTATATACTACACCACACGGGAGACCTGACAGATCCTCTATATACTACACCACACAGGAGAGCTGACAGATCCTCTATATACTACACCACACAGGAGAGCTGACAGATCCTCTATATACTACACCACACAGGAGAGCTGACACATCCTCTATATACTACACCACACAGGAGAGCTGACTGATCCTCTATATACTACACCACACAAGAGAGCGGATAGATCCTCTATATACTACACCACACAGGAAAGCTGACAGATAGTCTATATACTACACCACACAAGAGAGCTGACAGATCCTGTATATACTACACCACACAGGAGAGCTGACAGATCCTCTATATACTACACCCCACAGGAGAGCTGACAGATCCTCTATATACTACACCACACAGGAGAGCTGACAGATCCTCTATATACTACACCACACAGGAGAGCTGACACATCCTCTATATACTACACCACACAGGAGAGCTGACTGATCCTCTATATACTACACCACACAGGAGAGCTGACACATCCTCTATATACTACACCACACAGGAGAGCCGACAGATCCTCTATATACTACACCACAGAGAAGAGCTGACAGATCCTGTATATACTACACCACACAGGACAGCTGACAGATCCTCTATATATTACACCACACCGGAGACCTGACAGATCCGCTATATACTACGACACACAGGAACGATCCTCTATATACTACACCACACAGGAGAGCTGACAGATCCTCTATATACTACACCACACAGGAGAGCTGACAGATCCTCTATATACTACACCACACAGGAGAGCTGACACATCCTCTATATACTACAGCACACAGGAGAGCTGACAGATCCTCTATATACTACACCAAACAGGACAGATCCTTTATATACTACACCACACAGAAGAGCTGACAGATCGTCTATATACTACACCACACAGGAGAGCTGACAGATCCTCTACATACTACACCACAGAGGACAGATGACAGATCCTGTATATATTACACCACACAGGAGAGCTGACAGATCCTCTATATACTACACCACACAGGAGAGCTGACAGATCCTCTATATACTACACCACACAGGAGAGCTGACAGATCCTCTATATACTACACCACACAGGAGAGCTGACAGATCCTCTATATACTACACCACACAGGAGAGCAGACAGATCCTCTATATACTACACCACACAGGAGAGCTGACAGATCCTCTATATACTACACCACAGAGGAGAGATGACAGATCCTGTATATATTACACCACACAGGAGAGATGACAGATCCTCTGTATATTACACCACACAGGAGAGCTGACAGATCCTCTATATACTACACCACACAGGAGAGCTGACAGATCCTCTATATACTACACCACACAAGAGAGCTGACAGATCCTCTATATACTACACCAAATAGGACAGATCCTCTATATACTACACCACACAGGAGAGCAGACAGATCCTCTATATACTACACCACACAGGAGAGCAGACAGATCCTCTATATACTACACCACACAGGAGAGCTGACAGATCCTCTATATACTACAGCACACAGGAGAGCTGACAGATCCTCTATATACTACACCACACAGGAGAGCTGACAGATCCTCTATATACTACACCACACAGGAGAGCTGACAGATCCTCTATATACTACACAACACAGGAGAGCAGACAGATCCTCTATATACTACACCACACAGGAGAGCTGACAGATCATCTATATACTACACCACACAGGAGAGATGACAGATCCTCTATATACTATACTACACAGGAGAGCTGACAGATCCCCTATATACTACACCACACAGGAGAGCTGACAGATCCTCTATATACTACACCACACAGGAGAGCTGACAGATACTCTATATACTACTCCACACAGGAGAGCTGACAGATCCTCTATATACTACACCACACAGGAGATCTGACAGATCCTCTACATACTACACCACACGGGAGAGCTGACAGATCCTCTATATACTACACCACACAGGAGAGTTGACAGATCCTCTATATACTACACCACACAGGAGAGCTGACAGATCCTCTATATACTACACCACAGAGGAGAGATGACAGATCCTGTATATATTACACCACACAGGACAGATGACAGATCCTCTGTATATTACACCACACAGGAGAGCTGACAGATCCTCTATATACTACACCACACAGGAGAGCTGACAGATCCTCTATATACTACACCACACAGGAGAGCTGACAGATCCTCTATATACTACACCAAATAGGACAGATCCTCTATATACTACACCACACAGGAGAGCAGACAGATCGTCTATATCCTACACCACACAGGAGAGCAGACAGATCCTCTATATACTACACCACACAGGAGAGCTGACAGATCCTCTATATACTACAGCACACAGGAGAGCTGACAGATCCTCTATATACTACACCACACAGAAGAGCTGACAGATCCTCTATATACTACACCACACAGGAGAGCGGACAGATCCTCTATATACTACACCACAGAGAAGAGCTGATAGATCCTGTATATACTGCACCACACAGGAGAGCTGACAGATCCTCTATATACTACACCACACAGGAGAGCTGACAGATTCTCTATATACTACACAACACAGGAGAGCTGACAGATCCTCTATATACTACACAACACAGGAGAGCTGACATATCCTCTATATACTACACCACACAGGAGAGCTGACAGATCCTCTATATACTACACCACACAGGAGAGCTGACAGATCCTCTATATACTACACCACACAGGAGAACTGACACATCCTCTATATACTACACCACACAGGATAGCAGACAGATCCTCTATATACTACACCACACAGGAAAGCAGACAGATCCTCTATATACTACACCACACAGGAGAGCCGACAGATCCTCTATATACCACACCACACAGGAAAGCAGACAGATCCTCTATATACTACACCACACAGGAAAGCAGACAGATCCTCTATATACTACACCACACAGGAGATCTGACAGATCCTCTATATACTACACCACACGGGAGAGCTGACAGATCCTCTATATACTACACCACACAGGAGAGTTGACAGATCCTCTATATACTACACCACACAGGAGAGCTGACAGATCCTCTATATACTACACCACAGAGGAGAGATGACAGATCCTGTATATATTACACCACACAGGACAGATGACAGATCCTCTGTATATTACACCACACAGGAGAGCTGACAGATCCTCTATATACTACACCACACAGGAGAGCTGACAGATCCTCTATATACTACACCACACAGGAGAGCTGACAGATCCTCTATATACTACACCAAATAGGACAGATCCTCTATATACTACACCACACAGGAGAGCAGACAGATCGTCTATATCCTACACCACACAGGAGAGCAGACAGATCCTCTATATACTACACCACACAGGAGAGCTGACAGATCCTCTATATACTACAGCACACAGGAGAGCTGACAGATCCTCTATATACTACACCACACAGAAGAGCTGACAGATCCTCTATATACTACACCACACAGGAGAGCGGACAGATCCTCTATATACTACACCACAGAGAAGAGCTGATAGATCCTGTATATACTGCACCACACAGGAGAGCTGACAGATCCTCTATATACTACACCACACAGGAGAGCTGACAGATCCTCTATATACTACACAACACAGGAGAGCTGACAGATCCTCTATATACTACACAACACAGGAGAGCTGACATATCCTCTATATACTACACCACACAGGAGAGCTGACAGATCCTCTATATACTACACCACACAGGAGAGCTGACAGATCCTCTATATACTACACCACACAGGAGAACTGACACATCCTCTATATACTACACCACACAGGATAGCAGACAGATCCTCTATATACTACACCACACAGGAAAGCAGACAGATCCTCTATATACTACACCACACAGGAGAGCCGACAGATCCTCTATATACCACACCACACAGGAAAGCAGACAGATCCTCTATATACTACACCACACAGGAAAGCAGACAGATCCTCTATATACTACACCACACAGGAGAGCCGACAGATCCTCTATATACTACACCACAGAGAAGAGCTGACAGATCCTGTATATACTACACCACACAGGAGAGCTGACAGATCCTCTATATATTACACCACACAGGAGAGCTGACAGATCCGCTATATACTACACCACACAGGAAAGATCCTCTATATACTACACCACACAGGAGAGCTGACAGATCCTCTATATACTACACCACACAGGAGAGCTGACAGATCCTCTATATACTACACCACACAGGAGAGCTGACAGATCCTCTATATACTAAACCACACAGGAGAGCCGACAGATCCTCTATATACTACACCACACGGGAGACCTGACAGATCCTCTATATACTACACCACACAGGAGAGCGGACCAATCCTCTATATACTACACCACACAAGAGAGCGGATAGATCCTCTATATACTACACCACACAGGAAAGCTGACAGATAGTCTATATACTACACCACACAAGAGAGCTGACAGATACTGTATATACTACACCACACAGGAGAGCTGACAGATCCTCTATATACTACACCCCACAGGAGAGCTGACAGATCCTCTATATACTACACCACACAGGAGAGCTGACAGATCCTCTATATACTACACCACACAGGAGAGCTGACACATCCTCTATATACTACACCACACAGGAGAGCTGACTGATCCTCTATATACTACACCACAGAGAAGAGCTGACAGATCCTGTATATACTACACCACACAGGACAGCTGACAGATCCTCTATATATTACACCACACCGGAGACCTGACAGATCCGCTATATACTACGACACACAGGAACGATCCTCTATATACTACACCACACAGGAGAGCTGACAGATCCTCTATATACTACACCACACAGGAGAGCAGACAGATCCTCTATATACTACACCACACAGGAGAGCTGACAGATCCTCTATATACCACACCACACAGGAGAGCTGACACATCCTGTATATACTACAGCACACAGGAGAGCTGACAGATCCTCTATATACTACACCAAACAGGACAGATCCTTTATATACTACACCACACAGAAGAGCTGACAGATCGTCTATATACTACACCACACAGGAGAGCTGACAGATCCTCTACATACTACACCACAGAGGACAGATGACAGATCCTGTATATATTACACCACACAGGAGAGCTGACAGATCCTCTATATACTACACCACACAGGAGAGCTGACAGATCCTCTATATACTACACCACACAGGAGAGCTGACAGATCCTCTATATACTACACCACACAGGAGAGCTGACAGATCCTCTATATACTACACCACACAGGAGAGCAGACAGATCCTCTATATACTACACCACACAGGAGAGCTGACAGATCCTCTATATACTACACCACAGAGGAGAGATGACAGATCCTGTATATATTACACCACACAGGAGAGATGACAGATCCTCTGTATATTACACCACACAGGAGAGCTGACAGATCCTCTATATACTACACCACACAGGAGAGCTGACAGATCCTCTATATACTACACCACACAAGAGAGCTGACAGATCCTCTATATACTACACCAAATAGGACAGATCCTCTATATACTACACCACACAGGAGAGCAGACAGATCCTCTATATACTACACCACACAGGAGAGCTGACAGATCCTCTATATACTACACCACACAGGAGAGCTGACAGATCCTCTATATACTACAGCACACAGGAGAGCTGACAGATCCTCTATATACTACACCACACAGGAGAGCTGACAGATCCTCTATATACTACACCACACAGGAGAGCTGACAGATCTTCTATATACTACACAACACAGGAGAGCAGACAGATCCTCTATATACTACACCACACAGGAGAGCTGACAGATCATCTATATACTACACCACACAGGAGAGATGACAGATCCTCTATATACTATACTACACAGGAGAGCTGACAGATCCCCTATATACTACACCACACAGGAGAGCTGACAGATCCTCTATATACTACACCACACAGGAGAGCTGACAGATACTCTATATACTACACCACACAGGAGAGCTGACAGATCCTCTATAAACTACACCACACAGGAGAGCTGACAGATCCTCTATATACTACACCACACAGGAGAGCCGACAGATCCACTATATACTACACCACACAGGAGAGCTGACAGATCCTCTATATACTACACCACACAGGAGATCTGACAGATCCTCTATATACTACACCACACAGGAGAGCTGACAGATCCTCTATATACTACACCACACGGGAGAGCTGACAGATCCTCTATATACTACACCACACAGGAGAGTTGACAGATCCTCTATATACTACACCACACAGGAGAGCTGACAGATCCTCTATATACTACACCACAGAGGAGAGATGACAGATCCT
Organism: Phyllobates terribilis; assembly: GCF_046119375.1. Lineage (NCBI taxonomy): Eukaryota > Metazoa > Chordata > Amphibia > Anura > Dendrobatidae > Phyllobates > Phyllobates terribilis. The sequence goes on from NW_027362764.1 coordinate 761,878,921, forward strand.
GTATATATTACACCACACAGGACAGATGACAGATCCTCTGTATATTACACCACACAGGAGAGCTGACAGATCCTCTATATACTACACCACTCAGGAGAGCTGACAGATCCTCTATATACTACACCACACAGGAGAGCTGACAGATCCTCTATATACTACACCAAATAGGACAGATCCTCTATATACTACACCACACAGGAGAGCAGACAGATCGTCTATATACTACACCACACAGGAGAGCAGACAGATCCTCTATATACTACACCACACAGGAGAGCTGACAGATCCTCTATATACTACAGCACACAGGAGAGCTGACAGATCCTCTATATACTACACCACACAGAAGAGCTGACAGATCCTCTATATACTACACAACACAGGAGAGCGGACAGATCCTCTATATACTACACCACAGAGAAGAGCTGATAGATCCTGTATATACTGCACCACACAGGAGAGCTGACAGATCCTCTATATACTACACCACACAGGAGAGCTGACAGATCCTCTATATACTACACAACACAGGAGAGCTGACAGATCCTCTATATACTACACAACACAGGAGAGCTGACATATCCTCTATATACTACACCACACAGGAGAGCTGACAGATCCTCTATATACTACACCACACAGGAGAGCTGACAGATCCTCTATATACTACACCACACAGGAGAACTGACACATCCTCTATATACTACACCACACAGGATAGCAGACAGATCCTCTATATACTACACCACACAGGAAAGCAGACAGATCCTCTATATACTACACCACACAGGAGAGCCGACAGATCCTCTATATACCACACCACAAAGGAAAGCAGACAGATCCTCTATATACTACACCACACAGGAAAGCAGACAGATCCTCTATATACTACACCACACAGGAGAGCCGACAGATCCTCTATATACTACACCACAGAGAAGAGCTGACAGATCCTGTATATACTACACCACACAGGAGAGCTGACAGATCCTCTATATACTACACCACACAGGAGAGCTGACAGATCCTCTATATATTACACCACACAGGAGAGCTGACAGATCCGCTATATACTACACCACACAGGAAAGATCCTCTATATACTACACCACACAGGAGAGCTGACAGATCCTCTATATACTACACCACACAGGAGAGCTGACAGATCCTCTATATACTACACCACACAGGAGAGCTGACAGATCCTCTATATACTACACCACACAGGAGAGCCGACAGATCCTCTATATACTACACCACACGGGAGACCTGACAGATCCTCTATATACTACACCACACAGGAGAGCGGACCAATCCTCTATATACTACACCACACAAGAGAGCGGATAGATCCTCTATATACTACACCACACAGGAAAGCTGACAGATAGTCTATATACTACACCACACAAGAGAGCTGACAGATCCTGTATATACTACACCACACAGGAGAGCTGACAGATCCTCTATATACTACACCCCACAGGAGAGCTGACAGATCCTCTATATACTACACCACACAGGAGAGCTGACAGATCCTCTATACACTACACCACACAGGAGAGCTGACAGATCCTCTATATACTACACCACACAGGAGAGCTGACAGATCCTCTATATACTACACCACACAGGAGAGCTGACACATCCTCTATATACTACACCACACAGGAGAGCTGACTGATCCTCTATATACTACACCACACAGGAGAGCTGACACATCCTCTATATACTACACCACACAGGAGAGCCGACAGATCCTCTATATACTACACCACAGAGAAGAGCTGACAGATCCTGTATATACTACACCACACAGGACAGCTGACAGATCCTCTATATATTACACCACACCGGAGACCTGACAGATCCGCTATATACTACGACACACAGGAACGATCCTCTATATACTACACCACACAGGAGAGCTGACAGATCCTCTATATACTACACCACACAGGAGAGCTGACAGATCCTCTATATACTACACCACACAGGAGAGCTGACACATCCTCTATATACTACAGCACACAGGAGAGCTGACAGATCCTCTATATACTACACCAAACAGGACAGATCCTTTATATACTACACCACACAGAAGAGCTGACAGATCGTCTATATACTACAACACACAGGAGAGCTGACAGATCCTCTACATACTACACCACAGAGGACAGATGACAGATCCTGTATATATTACACCACACAGGAGAGCTGACAGATCCTCTATATACTACACCACACAGGAGAGCTGACAGATCCTCTATATACTACACCACACAGGAGAGCTGACAGATCCTCTATATACTACACCACACAGGAGAGCTGACAGATCCTCTATATACTACACCACACAGGAGAGCAGACAGATCCTCTATATACTACACCACACAGGAGAGCTGACAGATCCTCTATATACTACACCACAGAGGAGAGATGACAGATCCTGTATATATTACACCACACAGGAGAGATGACAGATCCTCTGTATATTACACCACACAGGAGAGCTGACAGATGCTCTATATACTACACCACACAGGAGAGCTGACAGATCCTCTATATACTACACCACACAAGAGAGCTGACAGATCCTCTATATACTACACCAAATAGGACAGATCCTCTATATACTACACCACACAGGAGAGCAGACAGATCCTCTATATACTACACCACACAGGAGAGCAGACAGATCCTCTATATACTACACCACACAGGAGAGCTGACAGATCCTCTATATACTACAGCACACAGGAGAGCTGACAGATCCTCTATATACTACACCACACAGGAGAGATGACAGATCCTCTATATACTACACCACACAGGAGAGCTGACAGATCCTCTATATACTACACCACACAGGAGAGCTGACAGATCTTCTATATACTACACAACACAGGAGAGCAGACAGATCCTCTATATACTACACCACACAGGAGAGCTGACAGATCATCTATATACTACACCACACAGGAGAGATGACAGATCCTCTATATACTATACTACACAGGAGAGCTGACAGATCCCCTATATACTACACCACACAGGAGAGCTGACAGATCCTCTATATACTACACCACACAGGAGAGCTGACAGATACTCTATATACTACTCCACACAGGAGAGCTGACAGATCCTCTATATACTACACCACACAGGAGATCTGACAGATCCTCTATATACTACACCACACGGGAGAGCTGACAGATCCTCTATATACTACACCACACAGGAGAGTTGACAGATCCTCTATATACTACACCACACAGGAGAGCTGACAGATCCTCTATATACTACACCACAGAGGAGAGATGACAGATCCTGTATATATTACACCACACAGGACAGATGACAGATCCTCTGTATATTACACCACACAGGAGAGCTGACAGATCCTCTATATACTACACCACACAGGAGAGCTGACAGATCCTCTATATACTACACCACACAGGAGAGCTGACAGATCCTCTATATACTACACCAAATAGGACAGATCCTCTATATACTACACCACACAGGAGAGCAGACAGATCGTCTATATACTACACCACACAGGAGAGCAGACAGATCCTCTATATACTACACCACACAGGAGAGCTGACAGATCCTCTATATACTACAGCACACAGGAGAGCTGACAGATCCTCTATATACTACACCACACAGAAGAGCTGACAGATCCTCTATATACTACACCACACAGGAGAGCCGACAGATCCTCTATATACTACACCACACAGGAGAGCTGACAGATCCTCTATATACTACACCACACAGGAGAGCTGACAGATCCTCTATATACTGCACCACACAGGAGAGCTGACAGATCCTCTATATACTACACCACACAGGAGAGCGGACAGATCCTCTATATACTACACCACAGAGAAGAGCTGATAGATCCTGTATATACTGCACCACACAGGAGAGCTGACAGATCCTCTATATACTACACCACACAGGAGAGCTGACAGATCCTCTATATACTACACAACACAGGAGAGCTGACAGATCCTCTATATACTACACAACACAGGAGAGCTGACATATCCTCTATATACTACACCACACAGGAGAGCTGACAGATCCTCTATATACTACACCACACAGGAGAGCTGACAGATCCTCTATATACTGCACCACACAGGAGAGCTGACAGATCCTCTATATACTACACCACTCAGGAGAGCTGACAGATCATCTATATACTACACCACACAGGAGAGATGACAGATCCTCCATATACTATACTACACAGGAGAGCTGACAGATCCTCTATATACTACACCACACAGGAGAGCTGACAGATCCTCTAAATACTACACCACACAGGAGAGCTGACAGATCCTCTATATACTACACCTCACAGGAGAGCTGACAGATCCTCTATATACTACACCACACAGGAGAGCTGACACATCCTCTATATACTACACCACACAGGAGAGCTGACAGATCCTCTATATACTACACCACACAGGAGATCTGACAGATCCTCTATATACTACACCACACGGGAGATCTGACAGAGCCTCTATATACTACTCCACACAGGAGAGCTGACAGATCCTCTATATACTACACCACACAGGAGATCTGACAGATCCTCTATATACTACACCACACGGGAGAGCTGACAGATCCTCTATGTACTACACCACACAGGAGAGATGACAGATCCTCTATATACTACACCACACAGGAGAGCTGACAGATCCTCTATATACTACACCACACAGGAGAGCAGACAGATCCTCTATATACTACACCACACAGGAGAGCTGACAGATCCTCTATATACTACACCACACAGGAGAGCTGACAGATCCTCTATATAATACACCACACAGGAGAGCTGACAGATCCTCTATATACTACACCACATAGGACAGATCCTCTATATACTACACCACACAGGAGAGCTGACAGATCCTCTATATACTACACCACACAGGAGAGCTGACAGATCCTCTATATACTACACCACACAGGAGAGCTGACAGATCCTCTATATACTACACCACCAGGGAGAGCGGATAGATCCTCTATATACTACACCACACAGGAGAGCTGACAGATCCTCTATATACTACACCACGCAGGAGAGCGGATAGATCCTTTATATACTACACCACGCAGGAGAGCGGACAGATCCTCTATATACTATACCACACAGGAGAGCGGACAGATCCTCTATATACTACACCACACAGGAGAGCGGACAGATCCTCTATATACTACACCACACAGGAGAGCAGACAGATCTACTATATACTACACCACACAGGAGAGCTGACAGATCCTCTATATACTACACCACACAGGAGAGCTGACAGATCTATTATATACTACACAGCACAGGAGAGATGACAGATCCTCTATGTATTACACCACACAGGAGAGCTGACAGATCCTCTATATACTACACCACACAGGAGAGCTGACACATCCTCTATATACTACACCACACAGGAGAGCTGACAGATCCTCTATATACTACACCACACAGGAGAGCTGACAGATCCTCTATATCCTGCACCACACAGGAGAGCTGACAGATCATCTATGTACTACACCACACAGGAGAGCTGACAGATCCTCTATATACTACACCACACAGGAGAGCTGACACATCCTCTATATACTACACCACACAGGAGAGCTGACAGATACTCTATATGCTACACCACACAGGAGAGCTGACAGATCCTCTATATACTATACCACACAGGAGAGCTGACAGATCCTCTATATATTACACCACACAGGAGAGCTGAGAGATCCTCTATATACTACACCACATAGGACAGATCCTCTATATACTACACCACACAGGAGAGCAGACAGATCCTCTATATACTACACCACACGGGAGAGCTGACAGATCCTCTATATACTACACCACACAGGAGACCTGACAGATCCTCTATATACTACACCACTCGGGACACATCCTCTATATATTACACCACACAGGAGAGCAGACAGATCCTCTATGTACTACACCACACAGGAGAGCTGACAGATCCTCTATATACTACACCACAGAGGAGAGCTGACAGATCCTCTATATACTACACCACACAGGAGAGCTGACAGATCCTCTATATACTACACCACACAGGACAGCTGACAGATCCTCTATATACTACACCACACAGGAGAGCTGACAAATCCTCTATATACTACACCACACAGGAGAGCTGACAGATCCTCTATATACTACACTACACAGGAGAGCAGACAGATCCTCTATGTACTACACCACACAGGAGAGCTGACAGATCCTCTATATACTACACCACACAGGAGAGCTGACAGATCCTCTATATACTACACCACACAGGAGAGCTGACAGATCCTCTATATACTACACCTCACAGGAGAGCTGACAGATCCTCTATATACTACACCACACAGGAGAGCAGACAGATCCTCTATATGCTACACCACACGGGAGAGCTGACAGATCCTCTATATACTACACCACACAGGAGACCTGACAGATCCTCTATATACTACACCACACGGGACACATCCTCTATATACTACACCACACAGCAGAGGAGACAGATCCTCTATATACTACACCACGCAGGAGAGCTGACAGATCCTCTCTATACTACACCACACAGGAGAGCTGACAGATCCTCTATATACTACACCACACAGGAGAGCTGACAGATCCTCTATATACTACACCACACAGCAGAGCTGACAGATCTTCTATATACTACACCACACAGGAGAGCAGACAGAACCTCTATATACTACACCACACAGGATAGCTGACAGATCCTCTATATACTACACCACACAGGATAGCTGAGAGGTCCTCTATATACTACACCACACAGGAGAGCTGACAGATCCTCTATATACTACACCACACAGGAGAGCTGACAGATCCTCAATATACTGCACCACACAGGAGAACTGACAGATCCTCTATATAGTACACCACACAGGAGAGCTGACAGATCCTCTATATACTACACCACACAGGATAGCTGAGAGGTCCTCTATATACTACACCACACAGGAGAGCAGACAGATCCTCTATATACTACACCACACAGGAGAGCTGACAGATCCTCTATATACTACACCACACAGGAGAGCTGACAGATCCTCTATGTACTACACCACACAGGAGAGCTGAGAGATCCTCTATATACTACACCACACAGGAGAGCTGAAAGATCCTCTATATACTACACCACATAGGACAGATCCTCTATATTCTACACCACACAGGAGAGCAGACAGATCCTCTATATACTACACCACACGGGAGAGCTGACAGATTCTCTATATACTACACCACACAGGAGAGCTGACAGATCCTCTATATACTACACCACACAGGAGAGCTGACAGATCCTCTATATACTACACCACACAGGAGAGCTGACAGATCCTCTATATACTACACCACACAGGAAAGCTGACAGATCCTCTATATACTACACCACACAGGAGAGTTGACAGATCCTCTATATACTACACCACACAGGAGAGCTGACAGATCCACTATATACTACACCTCACAGGAAAGCTGACAGATCCTCTATATACTACACCACACCGGAGAGCTGAGAGGTCCTCTATATACTACACCACACAGGAGAGCAGACAGATCTACTATATACTACACCACACAGGAGAGCAGACAGATCCTCTATATACTACACCACACAGGAGAGCTGACAGATCCTCTATATACTACACCACACAGGAAAGCTGACAGATCCTCTATATACTACACCACACAGGAGAGCTGACAGATCCTCTATATACTACACCACACAGGAGAGCTGACAGATCCACTATATACTACACCTCACAGGAAAGCTGACAGATCCTCTATATACTACACCACACCGGAGAGCTGAGAGGTCCTCGATATACTACACCACACAGGAGAGCAGACAGATCTACTATATACTACACCACACAGGAGAGCTGACAGATCCTCTATATACTACACCACACAGGAGAGCTGACAGATCTACTGTATACCACACCGCACAGGAGAGCTGACAGATCCTCTATATACTACACCACACAGGAGAGCAGACAGATCTACTATATACTACACCACACAGGAGAGCTGACAGATCCTCTATATACTACACCACACAGGAGAGCAGACAGATCTACTATATACTAGACCACACAGGAGAGCTGACAGATCCTCTATATACTACACCACACAGGAGAGCTGACAGATCTATTATATACTACCCCGCACAGGAGAGATGACAGATCCTCTATATACTACACCACACAGGAGAGCTGACAGATCCTCTATATACTACACCACACAGGAGAGCTGACAGATCCTCTATATACTACACCACACAGGAGAGCTGACAGATCCTCTACATACTACACCACACAGGAGAGCTGACAGATCCTCTATAGACTACACCTCACAGGAAAGCTGACAGAATATGTATATACTATACCACAAAGGAGAGCTGACAGATCCTGTATATACTACACCACACAGGAGAGCTGACAGATCCTCTATATACTACACCACACAGGAGAGCTGACAGATCCTCTATATACTACACCACACAGGAGAGCTGACAGATCCTCTATATACTACACCACACAGGAGAGCTGACAGATCCTCTATATACTACACCACACAGGAGAGCTGACAGATCCTCTATATACTACACCACACAGGAGAGCTGACAGAATATGTATATACTATACCACAAAGGAGAGCTGACAGATCCTGTATATACTACACCACACAGGAGAGCTGACAGATCCGCTATATACTACACCACACAGGAGAGCAGACAGATCCTCTATATACTACTCCACACAGGAGAGCTGACAGATCCTCTATATACTACACCACACAGGAGAGCTGACAGATCCTCTATATACTACACCACACAGGAGAGCTGACAGATCCTCTATATGCTACACCACACAGGAGAGCTGACAGATCCTCTATATACTACACCACACAGGAGAGCTGACAGATCCTCTATATACTACACCACACAGGAGAGCTGACAGAATATGTATATACTATACCACAAAGGAGAGCTGACAGATCCTGTATATACTACACCACACAGGAGAGCTGACAGATCCGCTATATACTACACCACACAGGAGAGCAGACAGATCCTCTATATACTACTCCACACAGGAGAGCTGACAGATCCTCTATATACTACACCACACAGGAGAGCTGACAGATCCTCTATATACTACACCGCACAGGAGAGCTGACAGATCCTCTATATACTACAACATACAGCAGAGCTGACAGATCTTCTATATACTACACCACACAGGAGAGTAGACAGATCCTCTATATACTACACCACACAGGAGAGCTGACAGATCTTCTATATACTACACCACACAGGAGAGCTGACAGATCCTCTATATACTACACCACACGGGAGAGCTGACAGATTCTCTATATACTACACCACACAGGAGAGCTGACAGATCCTCTATATACTACACCACACAGGAGAGCTGACAGATCCTCTATATACTACACCACACAGGAGAGCTGACAGATCCTCTATATACTACACCACACAGGAAAGCTGACAGATCCTCTATATACTACACCACACAGGAGAGCTGACAGATCCTCTATATACTACACCACACAGGAGAGCTGACAGATCCACTATATACTACACCTCACAGGAAAGCTGACAGATCCTCTATATACTACACCACACCGGAGAGCTGAGAGGTCCTCTATATACTACACCACACAGGAGAGCAGACAGATCTACTATATACTACACCACACAGGAGAGCAGACAGATCCTCTATATACTACACCACACAGGAGAGCTGACAGATCCTCTATATACTACACCACACAGGAAAGCTGACAGATCCTCTATATACTACACCACACAGGAGAGCTGACAGATCCTCTATATACTACACCACACAGGAGAGCTGACAGATCCACTATATACTACACCTCACAGGAAAGCTGACAGATCCTCTATATACTACACCACACCGGAGAGCTGAGAGGTCCTCGATATACTACACCACACAGGAGAGCAGACAGATCTACTATATACTACACCACACAGGAGAGCTGACAGATCCTCTATATACTACACCACACAGGAGAGCTGACAGATCTACTGTATACCACACCGCACAGGAGAGCTGACAGATCCTCTATATACTACACCACACAGGAGAGCAGACAGATCTACTATATACTACACCACACAGGAGAGCTGACAGATCCTCTATATACTACACCACACAGGAGAGCAGACAGATCTACTATATACTAGACCACACAGGAGAGCTGACAGATCCTCTATATACTACACCACACAGGAGAGCTGACAGATCTATTATATACTACCCCGCACAGGAGAGATGACAGATCCTCTATATACTACACCACACAGGAGAGCTGACAGATCCTCTATATACTACACCACACAGGAGAGCTGACAGATCCTCTATATACTACACCACACAGGAGAGCTGACAGATCCTCTACATACTACACCACACAGGAGAGCTGACAGATCCTCTATAGACTACACCTCACAGGAAAGCTGACAGAATATGTATATACTATACCACAAAGGAGAGCTGACAGATCCTGTATATACTACACCACACAGGAGAGCTGACAGATCCTCTATATACTACACCACACAGGAGAGCTGACAGATCCTCTATATACTACACCACACAGGAGAGCTGACAGATCCTCTATATACTACACCACACAGGAGAGCTGACAGATCCTCTATATACTACACCACACAGGAGAGCTGACAGATCCTCTATATACTACACCACACAGGAGAGCTGACAGAATATGTATATACTATACCACAAAGGAGAGCTGACAGATCCTGTATATACTACACCACACAGGAGAGCTGACAGATCCGCTATATACTACACCACACAGGAGAGCAGACAGATCCTCTATATACTACTCCACACAGGAGAGCTGACAGATCCTCTATATACTACACCACACAGGAGAGCTGACAGATCCTCTATATACTACACCACACAGGAGAGCTGACAGATCCTCTATATGCTACACCACACAGGAGAGCTGACAGATCCTCTATATACTACACCACACAGGAGAGCTGACAGATCCTCTATATACTACACCACACAGGAGAGCTGACAGAATATGTATATACTATACCACAAAGGAGAGCTGACAGATCCTGTATATACTACACCACACAGGAGAGCTGACAGATCCGCTATATACTACACCACACAGGAGAGCAGACAGATCCTCTATATACTACTCCACACAGGAGAGCTGACAGATCCTCTATATACTACACCACACAGGAGAGCTGACAGATCCTCTATATACTACACCGCACAGGAGAGCTGACAGATCCTCTATATACTACAACACACAGCAGAGCTGACAGATCTTCTATATACTACACCACACAGGAGAGTAGACAGATCCTCTATATACTACACCACACAGGAGAGCTGACAGATCTTCTATATACTACACCACACAGGAGAGCTGACAGATCCTCTATATACTACACCACACAGGAGAGCTGACAGATCCTCTATATACTACACCACACAGGAGAGCAGACAGATCCTCTATATACTACACCACACAGGAGAGCTGACAGATACTCTATATACTACACCACACAGGAGAGCTGACAGATCCTCTATATACTACACCACACAGGAGAGCTGACAGATCCTCTATATACTATACCACACAGGAGAGCTGACAGATCCTCTATATACTACATCACACAGGAGAGCTGACATATCCTCTATATACTACATCACACAGGAGAAATGACAGATCCTCTATATACTATACTACACAGGAGAGCTGACAGATGCTTTATATATTACACCACACAGGAGAGCTGACAGATCCTCTATATACTACACCACACAGGAGAGCTGACAGATCCTCTATATACTACACCACACAGGAGAGCGGACAGATCCTCTATATACTACACCACACATGAGAGCTGACAGATCCTCTATATAATACACCACACAGGAGAGCAGCTGACAGATCCTCTATATACTACACCACACAGGAGAGCAGCTGACAGATCCTCTATATACTATACCACACAGGAGAGCTGACACATCCTCTATATACTTCACCACACAGGGGAGCTGACAGATCCTCTATATACTACACCACACAGGAGAGCTGACAGATCATCTATATACTATAATACACAGGAGAGCGGACACATCCTCTATATACTACACCACACAGGAGAGCTGACAGATCCACTATATACTACAACACACAGGAGAGATGACAGATCCTCTATATACTACACCACACAGGAGAGCTGACAGATCCTCTATATACTACACCACAGAGGAGAGCTGACAGATCCTCTATATACTACACCACACAGGAGAGCTGACAGATCCTCTATATACTACACCACACAGGAGAGCTGACAGATCCTCTATATACTACACCACAGAGGAGAGCTGACAGATCCACTATATACTACACCACACAGGAGAGATGACAGATCCTCTATATACTACACCACACAGGAGAGCTGACAGATCCTCTATATACTACACCACACAGGAGAGCTGAGAGATCCTCTATATACTACACCACACAGGAGAGCAGACAGATCCTCTATATACTACACCACACAGGAGAGCAGACAGATCCTCTATATACTACACCACACGGGAGAGCTGACAGATCCTCTATATACTACACCACACAGGAGAGCTGACAGATCCTCTATATACTACACCACACAGGAGAGCTGACAGATCCTCTATATACTACACCACACAGGACAGATCCTCTATATACTACACCACACAGGAGAGCTGACAGATCCTCTATATACTACACCTCACAGGAGAGATCCTCTATATACTACACCACACAGGAGAGCTGACAGATCATCTATATACTATACTACACAGGAGAGCGGACACATCCTCTATATACTACACCACACAGGAGAGCTGACAGATCCACTATATACTACAACACACAGGAGAGATGACAGATCCTCTATATACTACACCACACAGGAGAGCTGACAGATCCTCTATATACTACACCACAGAGGAGAGCTGACAGATCCTCTATATACTACACCACACAGGAGAGCTGACAGATCCTCTATATACTACACCACACAGGAGAGCTGACAGATCCTCTATATACTACACCACAGAGGAGAGCTGACAGATCCACTATATACTACACCACACAGGAGAGATGACAGATCCTCTATATACTACACCACACAGGAGAGCTGACAGATCCTCTATATACTACACCACACAGGAGAGCTGAGAGATCCTCTATATACTACACCACACAGGAGAGCAGACAGATCCTCTATATACTACACCACACAGGAGAGCAGACAGATCCTCTATATACTACACCACACGGGAGAGCTGACAGATCCTCTATATACTACACCACACAGGAGAGCTGACAGATCCTCTATATACTACACCACACAGGAGAGCTGACAGATCCTCTATATACTACACCACACAGGACAGATCCTCTATATACTACACCACACAGGAGAGCTGACAGATCCTCTATATACTACACCTCACAGGAGAGATCCTCTATATACTACACCACACAGGAGAGCTGACATCTCACACCATCCTTATTGAAAAAATGACCAAGTATGCAATGGACCAGGCAACTGTTAGGTGGATTCATAACTGGCTTAGTGATCGGACTCAAAGGGTGGTTGTAAATGGCTTCACATCCAGCTGGATGAATGTCTCAAGTGGGGTACCACAGGGCTCCGTCCTGGGACCTGTATTGTTCAACATCTTTATCAATGATTTAGATGAAGGAATTGAGGGTAAACTGATTAAATTTGCTGATGACACAAAGCTAGGGGGGATAGCTAATACTAGAGAAGAGAGAGAGAGGATTCAAAAAGACCTAAATAAACTGGAGCAGTGGGCAGCAACCAACAGAATGGTTTTTAACAGGGAAAAATGCAAAGTACTACATCTGGGCAATAAAAATGAAAAAAGCATATACAGAATGGGAGGAATAGAGCTAAGCAACAGTACATGTGAAAAAGACTTAGGTATACTAATAGATCATAGACTGAACATGAGTCAACAGTGTGATGCAGCAGCAAAAAAGGCAAATACAATTCTGGGATGTATTAACAGAAGCATACAGTCTAGATCACGTGAAGTCATTATCGGTCTTTACTCCTCTTTGGTCAGACCTCATCTGGAATACTGTGTACAGTTTTGGGCACCACATTTTAAAAAAGACATAGACAAACTGGAGCAAGTTCAGAGAAGAGCGACCAGAATGGTGACTGGTCTGCAAACCATGTCCTATGAGGAACGGTTGCAGGATTTGGGAATGTTTAGCTTGCAAAAAAGAAGACTGAGAGGAGACTTAATAGCTGTCTACAAATATGTCAAGGGCTGTCACATTGTAGAAGGATCATCTTTATTCTCATTTGCACAAGGAAAGACTAGAAGCAATGGGATGAAACTAAATGGGAGGAGACACAGATTAGATATTAGAAAAAACTTTTTGACAGTTAGGGTGATTAATGAGTGGAACAGGCTGCCACGAGAGGTGGTGAGTTCCCCTTCAATGGACGTCTTCAAACAGAGGCTGGACAGACATCTGTCTGAGATGATCTAGTGAATCCTGCTTTGAGCAGGGGGTTGGACCAGATGACCCAGGAGGTCCCTTCCAACTCTACCATTCTATGATTCTATGAGTCTATGATTCTATGACAGATCCTCTACATACTACACCACACAGGAGAGCTGACAGATCCTCTATATACTACACAATGCAGGAGAGCTGACAGATCCTCTATATACTACACCACACGGGAGAGCTGACAGATCCTCTATATACTACACCACACAGGAGAGCTGACAGATCCTCTATATATAACACCACACAGGAGAGCTGACAGATCCTCTATATATAACACCACACAGGAGAGCTGACAGATCCTCTATATACTACACCACACAGGAGAGCTGACAGATCCTCTATATACTACACTACACAGGACAGCTGACAGATCCTCTATATACTACACCACACAGGAGAGCTGACAGATCCTCTATATACTACACTACACAGGAGAGCTGACAGATCCTCTATATACTACACCACACAGGAGAGCTGACAGATCCTCTATATACTACACCACACAGGAGAGCTGACAGATCCTCTATATACTACACCACACAGGAGAGCTGACAGATCCTCTATATACTACACTACACAGGACAGCTGACAGATCCACTATATACTACACCACACAGAAGAGCTGACAGATCCTCTATATATTACACCACACAGTAGATCTGACAGATCCTCTATATACTACACCACACAGGAGAGCTGAGAGATCCTCTATATACTACACCACACAGGAGAGCTGAGAGATCCTCTATATACTACACCACACAGGAGAGCTGACAGATCCTCTATATACTACACCACACAGGAGAGCAGACAGATCCTCTATATACTACACCACACAGGAGAGCTGACAGATCATCTATATACTACACCACACAGGAGAGCTGACAGATCCTCTATATACTACACCACACAGGAGAGCTGACAGATCCTCTATATACTACACCACACAGGAGAGCTGAGAGATCCTCTATATACTACACCACACAGGAGAGCTGACAGATCCTCTATATACTACACCACACAGGAGAGCTGACACATCCTCTATATAGTACACCACACAGGAGAGCTGACAGATCCTCTATATACTACACCACACAGGAGAGATCCTCTATATACTACATCACACAGGAGAGCAGACAGATCCTCTATATACTACACCACACAGGAGAGCTGACAGATCCTCTATATACTACACCACACAGGAGAGCTGACAGATACTCTATATACTACACCACACAGGACAGCTGACAGATCCTCTATATACTACACCACACAGGAGAGCTGACACATCCTCTATATACTACACTACACAGGAGAGCTGACACATCCTCTATATACTACACCACACAGGAGAGCTGACAGATCCTCTATATACTACTCCATACAGGAGAGCTGACACATCCTCTATATACTACACCACACAGGAGAGCTGACACATCCTCTATATACTACACCACACAGGAGAGCTGACAGATCCTCTATATACTACACCACACAGGAGAGCTGACAGATCCTCTATATACTACACCACACAGGAGAGCTGACAGATCCTCTATATACTACACCAACCAGGAGAGCTGACAGATCATCTATATACTACACCACACAGGAGAGCTGACACATCCTCTATATACTACACCACACAGGAGAGCTGACACATCCTCTATATACTACACCACACAGGAGAGCTGACAGATCCTCTATATACTACACCACACAGGAGAGCTGAGAGATCCTCTATATACTACACCACAGAGGAGAGCTGACAGATCCTCTATATACTACACCACACAGGAGAGATGACAGATCCTCTATATACTACAGCACAGAGGAGAGCTGACAGATCCTCTATATACTACACCACACAGGAGAGCTGACAGATCCTCTATATACTACACCACACAGGAGAGCTGAGAGATCCTCTATATGCTACACCACAGAGGAGAGCTGACAGATCCTCTATATACTACACCACACAGGAGAGATGACAGATCCTCTATATACTACACCACAGAGGAGAGCTGACAGATCCTCTATATACTACACCACACAGGAGAGCTGACAGATCCTCTATATACTACACCACACAGGAGAGCTGACAGATCCTCTATATACTACACCACACAGGAGAACTGACAGATCCTCTATATACTACACAACACAGGAGAGCTGACAGATCCTCTATATACTACACCACACAGGAGAGCTGACAGATCCTCTATATACTACACCACATAGGAGAGATGACAGATCCTCTATATACTACACCACACAGGAGAGCTGACAGATCCTCTATATACTACACCACACAGGAGAGCGGACAGATCCTCTATATACTACACCACACAGGAGAGCTGACAGATCTTCTATATACTACACCACACGGGAGAGCTGACAGATCCTGCATATACTACACCACACAGGAGAGCTGACAGATCCTCTATATACTACACCACACGGGAGAGCTGACAGATCCTCTATATACTACACCACACAGGAGAGCTGACAGATCATCTATATACTATACCACACAGGAGAGCTGGCAGATCCTCTATATACTACACCACACAGGAGAGCTGACAGATCCTCTATATACTACAACACACAGGAGAGCTGACAGTTCCTCTATATACTACACCACACAGGAGAGCTGACAGATCCTCTATATACTACACCACACAGGAGAGCTGACAGATCCTCTATATACTACACCACACAGGAGAGCTGACAGATTCTCTATATACTACACCACACAGGAGAGCTGACAGATCCTCTATATACTACACCACACAGGAGAGCTGACAGATCCTCTATATACTACACCTCACAGGAGAGATTCTCTATATACTACTCCACACAGGAGAGCTGACAGATCCTCTATATACTACACCACACAGGAGAGCTGACAGATCCTCTATATACTACACCACACAGGAGAGCTGACAGATCCTCTATATACTACACCACACAGGAGAGCTGACACATCCTCTATATACTACACCACACAGGAGAGCTGACAGATCCTCTATATACTACAACACACAGGAGAGCTGACAGTTCCTCTATATACTACACCACACAGGAGAGCTGACAGATCCTCTATATACTACACCACACAGGAGAGCTGACACATCCTCTATATACTACACCACACAGGAGAGCTGACAGATCCTCCATATACTACACAATACAGGAGAGCTGACAGATACTCTATATACTACACCACACAGGAGAGATGACAGATCCTCTATATACTACACCACACAGGAGAGCTGACAGATCCTCTATATACTACACCACACAGGAGAGATGACAGATCCTCTATATACTACACCACACAGGAGAGCTGACAGATCCTCTATATACTACACCACACAGGAGAGCGGACAGATCCTCTATATACTACACCACACAGGAGAGCTGACAGATCTTCTATATACTACACCACACGGGAGAGCTGACAGATCCTGCATATACTACACCACACAGGAGAGCTGACAGATCCTCTATATACTACACCACACGGGAGAGCTGACAGATCCTCTATATACTACACCACACAGGAGAGCTGACTGATCCTCTATATACTACACCACACAGGAGAGCTGACAGATCCTCTATATACTACAACACACAGGAGAGCTGACAGTTCCTCTATATACTACACCACACAGGAGAGCTGACAGATCCTCTATATACTACACCACACAGGAGAGCTGACAGATCCTCTATATACTACACCACACAGGAGAGCTGACAGATTCTCTATATACTACACCACACAGGAGAGCTGACAGATCTTCTATATACTACACCACACAGGAGAGCTGACAGATCCTCTATATACTACACCACACAGGAGAGCTGACAGATCCTCTATATACTACACCTCACAGGAGAGATTCTCTATATACTACTCCACACAGGAGAGCGGACAGATCCTCTATATACTACACCACACAGGAGAGCTGACAGATCCTCTATATACTACACCACACAGGAGAGCTGACAGATCCTCTATATACTACACCACACAGGAGAGCTGACACATCCTCTATATACTACACCACACAGGAGAGATGACAGATCCTCTATATACTACACCACACAGGAGAGCTGACACATCCTCTATATACTACACCACACAGGAGAGCTGACAGATCCTCTGTATACTACACCACACTGGAGAGCTGAGAGATCCTCTATATACTACACCACACAGGAGAGCTGACAGATCCTCTATATACTACACCACACAGGAGAGCTGACAGATCCTCTATATACTACACCACACAGGAGAGCTGAGAGATCCTCTATATCAGGGGTCTCAAACACGCGGGCCGCGGGCCGCATGCGGCCCCTGAGGCTGCTTTATGCGGCCCGCAGGCACAGACCCCTTGATGATTCTGACCAGGTCCAGGAGGAGCCGCCGACAGCAGCGCTGAATTGCCACACTGAGACTGTTTCCCAGCACAGCATTTCCAATGCCAGCCGCTGACCAATCAGAGGCCAGCAGCTGATATCTGCGTGTTGGCGCAGTGAGTATGACGTCATTGCCGTACGCTGATGTCAGCTGCTGGCCTCTGATTGGCCGGCGGCTGGCATTGGAAATGCTGTGCTGGGAGACAGTCTGTGTGCGGCAATGCAGCGCTGCTGTCGGCGGCTCCTCCTGGACCAGGTCGGGATCGTCAAGGGGTCTGACTCTGTGGTGCCTGCGGGCCACATCTGCAGGAAGGCCGCCGAGGGAACGGAGGACAGGTGAGAATCATCTTTTTTTTTTATGTGTGTGAAGAACAGCACAGGGGGCACATAGCCACAAGAGGGGACCTGGATGGGGCACATAGCCAAAAGATGGGGACCTGGATGGGGCACATAGCCAAAAGATGGGGACCTGGATGGGGCACATAGCCACAAGATGGAGACCTGGATGGGACACAGAGCCACTAGATGGGGACCTGGATCGGGAACATTGCCACAGGATGGGGACCTGGATGGGGCACATAGCCACAGGATGGGGACCTGGATGGGGCACATAGCCACAGGATAGGGACCTGGTTGGGGCACATTAGTACAAGATGGGGACATTACTACAAGATGTTTGCCATTATTACTATATGATGCTAATTGTAAGACAATTTTACTGTATGTGGCCAATTGGGGGAAACAAAATTGTAAAAATCAAAAAAATAAAAATAAAGCATGAAAAAATATTGGGCGCTAAAAATGCTGTTTTATATGTAAACTAAAGTAAACACAAAAAAGTGCACGTTTATTATCGCCACATCCATAACGACCCAAGCCATAAAAAAATAAACACGGCAAAAATGTTCAAAAGGTGTATACAAAAAAAATGGTATCACTAAAAATGTCACATTGAACAAAAAATGCGGCCCCCCAAATTCAAATTTTTTCCATTTGCGGCCCATATACCCAGCCGAGTTTGAGACCCCTGCTCTATATACTACACCACAGAGGAGAGCTGACAGATCCTCTATATACTACACCACACAGGAGAGATGACAGATCCTCTATATACTACACCACAGAGGAGTGCTGACAGATCCTCTATATACTACACCACACAGGAGAGCTGACAGATCCTCTATATACTACACCACACAGGAGAGCTGAGAGATCCTCTATATACTACACCACAGAGGAGAGCTGACAGATCCTCTATATACTACACAACACAGGAGAGCTGACAGATCCTCTATATACTACACCACACAGGAGAGCTGACAGATCCTCTATATACTACACCACACAGGAGAGATGACAGATCCTCTATATACTACACCACAGAGGAGTGCTGACAGATCCTCTATATACTACACCACACAGGAGAGCTGACAGATCCTCTATATACTACACCACACAGGAGAGCTGACAGATCCTCTATATACTACACCACACAGGAGAACTGACAGATCCTCTATATACTACACAACACAGGAGAGCTGACAGATCCTCTATATACTACACCACACAGGAGAGCTGACAGATCCTCTATATACTACACCACACAGGAGAGATGACAGATCCTCTATATACTACACCACACAGGAGAGCTGACAGATCCTCTATATACTACACCACACAGGAGAGCGGACAGATCCTCTATATACTACACCACACAGGAGAGCTGACAGATCTTCTATATACTACACCACACGGGAGAGCTGACAGATCCTGCATATACTACACCACACAGGAGAGCTGACAGATCCTCTATATACTACACCACACGGGAGAGCTGACAGATCCTCTATATACTACACCACACAGGAGAGCTGACAGATCCTCTATATACTACACCACACAGGAGAGCTGACTGATCCTCTATATACTACACCACACAGGAGAGCTGACAGATCCTCTATATACTACAACACACAGGAGAGCTGACAGTTCCTCTATATACTACACCACACAGGAGAGCTGACAGATCCTCTATATACTACACCACACAGGAGAGCTGACAGATCCTCTATATACTACACCACACAGGAGAGCTGACAGATTCTCTATATACTACACCACACAGGAGAGCTGACAGATCCTCTATATACTACACCACACAGGAGAGCTGACAGATCCTCTATATACTACACCACACAGGAGAGCTGACAGATCCTATATATACTACACTACACAGGACATTTGACAGATCCACTATATACTACACCACAAAGAAGAGCTGACAGATCCTCTATATACTACACCACACAGGAGAGCTGACAGATCCTCTATATATTACACCACACAGGAGAGCTGACAGATCCTCTATATACTACACCACAGAGGAGAGCTGACAGATCCTCTATATACTACACCACACAGAAGAGATGACAGATCCTCTATATACTACACCACGCAGGAGAGCTGACAGATCCTCTGTATATAACACCACACAGGAGAGCTGACAGATCCTCTATATACTAAACCACACAGGAGAACTGACAGATCCTCTATATACTGCACAGCTCAGGAGAGCTGACAGATCCTCTATACACTACACCACACAGGAGAGCTGACAGATCCTCTATATACTACACCACACAGGAGAGCTGACAGATCCTCTATATACTACACCACACAGGAGAGCTGACAGATCCTCTATATACTACACCTCACAGGAGAGATCCTCTATATACTACACCACACAGGAGAGCTGACAGATCCTCTATATACTACACCACACAGGAGAGCTGACAGATCCTCTATATACTACACCACACAGGAGAGCTGACAGATCCTCTATATACTACACTACACAGGAGAGCTGACAGATCCTCTATATACTACACCACACAGGAGAGCAGACAGATCCTCTATATACTACACCACACAGGAGAGCTGACAGATCCTCTATATACTACACCACACAGAAGAGCTGACAGATCCTCTATATATTACACCACACAGGAGAGCTGACAGATCCTCTATATACTAGACCACAGAGGAGAGCTGACAGATCCTCTATATACTACACCACACAGGAGAGATGACAGATCCTCTATATACTACACCACGCAGGAGAGCTGACAGATCCTCT
Organism: Phyllobates terribilis; assembly: GCF_046119375.1. Lineage (NCBI taxonomy): Eukaryota > Metazoa > Chordata > Amphibia > Anura > Dendrobatidae > Phyllobates > Phyllobates terribilis. The sequence goes on from NW_027362764.1 coordinate 761,901,231, forward strand.
ATATATAACACCACACAGGAGAGCTGACATATCCTCTATATACTGCACAGCACAGGAGAGCTGACAGATCCTCTATATGCTACACCACACAGGAGAGCTGACAGATCCTCTGTATATTACACCACACAGGAGAGCTGACAGATCCTCTATATACTACACCACACAGGAGAGCTGACAGATCCTCTATATACTACACCACACAGGAGAGCTGACAGATCCTCTATATACTACACCACACAGGAGAGCTGACAGATCCTCTGTATATTACACCACACAGGAGAGCTGACAGATCCTCTATATACTACACCACACAGGAGAGCTGACAGATCCTCTATATACTACACCACACAGGAGAGCTGAGAGATCCTCTATATACTACACCACACAGGAGAGCTGACAGATCCTCTATATACTACACCACACAGGAGAGCTGACAGATCCTCTATATACTAAACCACACAGGAGAACTGACAGATCCTCTATATACTGCACAGCACAGGAGAGCTGACAGATCCTCTATATACTACACCACGTAGGAGAGCTGACAGTTTTTATTATACATTCTAAGCTCTAAATTGCCTGAAATAAAATATAAACCAATTAAATTAGCTTCATCTGGTTTAATTCAAAATATTCTGAGCCATTATTATCTATCAGTTACTTTTTGCCAGTGTTAGCACAGATTCTAATTAAAACCAAAGGGTTAGTCATTGGATGGATTTGGCAGTGGCAGCTCATTACTTTTATAACTGTGTTATATAAAATAAGTTAAACTTACACTAGATAAGACTTGATATAGTAAACAACATCATGAATGATTAGCCAGCACGAGTTCACCGTACCGCTTATTATTTGCAAACTTCTCAAACACCCTTGAAAATTTCGAGTGTGACTGCAATTAGTGCTGCTAATTATTCAATGCGCAATGCAGCCATGACTTTTTGCCAACCTTACATAACCTCTGTGGAGTCCATGAGATGCACATCCATAGTTTCATCCATATTGGCTCATATACAGGTGCTTCTCACAAAATTAGAATATCATCAAAAAGTTAATTTATTTTAGTTCTTCAATACAAATGTGAAACTCATATATTATATAGAGTCATTACAGAGTGATCTATTTTAAGTGTTTACCTCTGTTAATGTTGATGATTATGGATTACAGCCAATGAACACACAAAAATCATTATCTCCTTAAATTAGAATAATTAACATAAAACACTTGCAAAGGCTTCCTAAGCGTTTAAAAAGGTCCCTTAGTCTGTTTCAGTAGGCTCCACAATCATGGGGAAGACAGCTGACTTGACAGATGTCCAGAAGGCAGTCACTGACACACTCCACAAGGAGGGTAAGCCACAAAAAGTCATTGCTAAAGAAGCTGGCTGTTCACAGAGTGCTGTATCCAAGCATATTAATGGAAGGTTGAGTGGAAGGAAAAAGTGTGGTAGAAAAAGGTGAACAAGCAACCGGGATAACCGCAGCCTTGAAAGGATTGTTAAGAAAAGGCCATTCAAAAATTTGGGCAAGATTCACAAGGACACAAGGATGGTAATTAGAACAGAGCACTGGGTTACATAAAATAGTTGAAAATATTAAATAGTGAAAAATGTATATATTATCCTTACTGTAACCTGCCCAACAGATATACAGAGGGCCAGTTGTCAAACCATACTAACAGGAGGGTGCCAAAGGCAAGAAGAAAACGATCAAATGGCCCATTATGGTGAAAAAGATGAAACAACTTTATTATAACTATTACACAGGAAATGTGGGGAGGAGGGGAGCAAAAAATACATACATATGCCTTAAAAATGATTAAAAAGCAGATACATAACATGCACGATGCAGGTAAGACAACTCTCTGAAATCGTATTAAGCATCAGCTATAAGCAGAATGAGAAAAGTGCTAACAGAGAGAAGGAGGAGACATATTCACATAATAAATAGCATACTAACATGTCAATATATCAATGTCCCTCACATCATACATGGCCACCATCGGCCGTCATTACCTTAGCAGGGATACAAAACCTGCATCAGCATGTATTTACCCCGACGCGCGTTTCGGCGCGTTTCCCCTTGAGAAAGGCATAAGCGCTACTCTAACTCAGCAGGCATCCTCAGTAGGTGATCAGATAATATGTAATGAACATATACAAATATATACAACATAGATACTAGTGGGCTGAGGGGTATATACAGTACCGACCAAAAGTTTGGACACACCTTCTCATTTAAAGATTTTTCTGTATTTTCATGACTTTGAAAATTGTACATTCACACTGAAGGCATCAAAACTATGAATTAACACATGTGGAATTATATACTTAACAAAAAAGTGTGAAACAACTGAAAATAAGTCTTATATTCTAGGTTCTTCAAAGTAGCCACCTTTTGCTTTGATGACTGCTTTGCACACTCTTGGCATTCTCTTGATGAGCTTCAAGAGGTAGTCACCGAAAATAGTTTTCACTTCACAGGTGTGCCCTGTCAGGTTTAATAAGTGCGATTTCTTGCCTTATAAATGAGGTTGGGACCATCAGTTGTGTTGTACAGAAGTCAGGTGGATACACAGCTGATAGTCCTACTGAATAGACTGTTAGAATTTGTATTATGGCAAGAAAAAAGCAGCTAAGTAAAGAAAAATGAGTGGCCATCATTACTTTAAGAAATGAAGGTCAGTCAGTGCAAAAAATTGGAAAACTTTGAAAGTGTCCCCAAGAGCAGTTGCAAAAAACCATCAAGCGCTACAAAGAAACTGGCTCACATGAGGACCGCCCCAGGAAAGGAAGACCAAGAGTCACCTCTGCTTCCGAGGATAAGTTTATCCGAGTCACCAACCTCAGAAATCGCAGGTTAACAGCAGCTCAGATTAGAGACCAGGTCAATGCCACACAGAGTTCTAGCAGCAGACACATCTCTTCAACAACTGTTAAGAGGAGACTTTGTGCAGCAGGCCTTCATGGTAAAATAGCTGCTAGGAAACCACTGCTAAGGACAGGCAGCAAGCAGAAGAGACTTGTTTGGGCTAAAGAACACAAGGAATGGACATTAGACCAGTGGAAATCTGTGCTTTGGTCTGATGAGTCCAAATTTGAGATCTTTGGTTCCAACCACCGTGTCTTTGTGAGACACAGAAAAGGTGAATGGATGGACTCTACATGCCTGGTTCCCACCGTGAAGCATGGAGGAGGAGGTGTGATGGTGTGGGGGTGCTTTTGCTGGTGACACTGTTGGGGATTTATTCAAAATTGAAGGCATACTGAACCAGCATGGCTACCACAGCATCTTGCAGCAGCATGCTATTCCATCCGGTTTGCGTTTAGTTGGACCATCATTTATTTTTCAACAGGACAATGACCCCAAACACACCTCCAGACTGTGTAAGGGCTATTTGACCAAGAAGGAGAGTGATGGGATGCTACGCCAGATGACCTGGCCTCCACAGTCACCAGACCTGAACCCAATCGAGATGGTTTGGGGTGAGCTGGACTGCAGAGTGAAGGCAAAAGGGCCAACAAGCGCTAAGCATCTCTGGGAACTCCTTCAAGATTGTTGGAAGACCATTTCCAGTGACTACCACTTGAAGCTCATCAAGAGAATGCCAAGAGTGTGCAAAGCAGTCATCAAAGCAAAAGGTGGCTACTTTGAAGAACCTAGAATATAAGACATAATTTCAGTTGTTTCACACTTTTTTGCTAAGTATATAATTCCACATGTGTTAATTCATAGTTTTGATGCCTTCAGTGTGAATGTACAATTTCCATAGTCATGAAAATACAGAAAAATCTTTAAATGAGAAGGTGTGTCCAAACTTTTGGTCTGTACTATATATACATTATGAGTCTGCACATATCATACTGTATATACAGTATGAGCCTGCACATTGCTACCCATATACAGTATGAGCCTGCACATAGCCCCCTATATACAGTATGAGCCCCCATATAGCCTCCCTATATACATTATGAGCCTGCACATAGCCTCCTGTATATACAGTATGAGCCTGCACATGGCTGCCCATACACACTATGAGTCTGCACATAGCCTCCTGTATATACAGTATGAGCCTGCACATGGCTGCCCATACACACTATGAGCTTGCACATAGCTTCCTGTATATACAGTATGAGCCTGCACATGGCTGCTCATATACAGTATGAGCCCTCACATTCCATACACATATTATTAAAAAAAAACACATACAAACATACTCACCTCGCTCCTGTTCCCCGATCCGGTCCACTTCCACTCTTGACTTCATCGTGCTGGCACATGGCAGAGACGATGGAAGCTCCACTGGGTCTGCACTGCTATTCTGTATTGTCGACAGCGGAGCACCAGGGGAGCTCCCTGCCGGGACATGTGAGCCACAGATGGCGGTGCACAAAACATTATAATGATTGCAACCTTGCAATGGCCCCCCCTGGAGCCTCGGGCCCCGGGCTGTAGCCCAGATTGCCCTCATATGATACTGATCGTTAAAGGGGTTAAGGTTAAAGTCTATGTAGCGTGCGATATGAGGATTCTCTGGTGCCGGTATTGGGAGAGGGGGTTGCAATAGCACACGGGCCCTGGAGCCTAGGGGGCCCCAAAAGTCCCTTTGCCTATATGTAAACACCATCTCTATTAAAGACTTGCAATAATTGAGGGCCCTATTATAGCTTTTTCTTTAGGGCCAATGGTGTTCAAGTTACACCACTGCACATGATTCACAAACTCCAAGCACCAGCACCGGAGATTCCTCACAGCGCGCATGCTTTGTGAGGATTCAGAAGTCTGAAGTCACTGAAGTCACATAGAGTCACTGCGGACTTTACCTTCAAGCTTGGACAACTACTTTAACCAAAACCACTGTACTAAGACTGATATCACCACCATACAGTGACCATATAATAGTAATATCAGTTTTACACCAGTGCTCTGCAGGCCATATATGTGTATATTGTTTAGGTTGTCACCAGTGACGTTCTTGCTGGTTGTGGTCATTTTCCTCATTTCCTTTGCTTTCGGTCCAGACCATCACGACCTCTTCTTCCATCCATAACTCATCCCTGCAAAATGTAACACACAGACATCTTCACTTTACTGCTTTTCCAGGACCCTCTTCACATTTTACCACCTCTACACAAACTACAACTTGTGATGCCCCATTATAATTCCCCTGTGCCTCCTTTAATAATGACCCTGTACCTCCTTAAAATGATAACAATCCCCCCCCCATTGTTCCTCCTTATAATAACGGACCTCAGTGCCTCTTCATTGTAATAATGCTACTGAGCAGGGGCATACATAGAAGTAACAGGCACCCCATAGAAAAAGTCCTATCACGTCACAATCAAAGAAGGGCATATCTCCCAACTTTTTAAGAAACAGAGAAGGGAATCTATTGCAGCACTCAGACAGTTATTTTGCCCTCACTGAAGCTCCTAAGTGGTCTAACTTTATCTCACTCATTATGACGCGCCCCCTGGGCCAGTGTTGTTGGGGATACCCGGAGCCGGATCAGATGGGGGTTGTAGTCTCCGAGTGGCTGTGACCCGGTCCGTGCCCAGGGTGTCAAGCTCAGTGTGTGGCAGTCCTTATGATGTTTCTAGATGTTCTTTTGTGTCGACTACGCCACCCGTTGAATTGCGGTCAATACGGCCGCCGCTGCAGCAGGGTCCACTGAGGCTGGTGATGTATGTGCAGCTCAGGTAGTATAACCCCCAACGGGAGGGGTATAGCCTCAGGGGGTCAGTTGCAGAGGATGGGGGTTGTGGTGGTGCAGCGAGGATGGAAATGAGACTCAGAGTCGGGCTGTGCAGTTCAGGGTTTGTTTACTTACTGCAGTTGTTCTGGTCACTCCGGCCTTAAGTGACCACCCGAGCCGTGCTGCGTCCACCAGGTCCTGGACTCAGCCAACCCCCAGGTGATTCTGGAGCGTGGTCCTGAGCTCCCTTTCTGTCCTGTCCTCTTCTCTGGCCTTCCCCACCAGGGATCCACCTATGTCCGGCTCCCTCGGGCCTCTTGGTGGTAAACCCTTGTCTCTGGGTTCCCTGACCCTATTCCTGGTCTGCCTTCCGGGTGGATTTAGTGGGTTATCGTGGCAGATCGGTCCTGCCCACGACCTCCGGTTCCTGGCTAAGGTGTGCTGTAGCCTCTGCCAGCTTGGGATCCGGTACCCTGTTGCCAACTCTTCACCCTCTGGTCTAATTTGGGCTCTTGGAGTTCCTTCTTCCTCCCCCTCTGGGTCTTTCTTTCTCCTCTCTCTCTCTCTTGGCCTTGGAGCTGCTCTTCTCCTCTGCTCTGCTTCTCTGACTCAACTCTGACAGACTGACCTCACTCTGCAAAAGACCCTGTCCTAAGATGGTGCCCACCTTATATACTCCCTCTATGTGTGAGCTCAGGTGACCAGCACCCAATGAGCTCCTAGCACTACCCAGACTGCTCCCCCTATCTGCCCCTACACTACTGGGATGTTCCACCCCCCTCCCACTCCAGCCAGGAACAGACACTGTCGTACCTGCACATTTCTCTAGTGGGAGTACCATCGGTCTGTTCCCCGGAAATGGGATGTGTGTAGTGCATGCAGCTAACTGAGCTCAGTTCCACACTCCATCCTTACCCGGGAGTGGAATATCACACCTCTGGGTTGAGGTGCAATACCCCTGTAGCAGCCGAATCCTCAGGGTGCTACATTCCCCCCTGGTAAATCACAACACGTCCTCGGGCTGTAAGATATAAACATCCACAAACATACATTTTTTTTTTCATAAAACATAAACATATAAAACATCATATATTGTCAGCATAAACTTTTCATATAAAACTTATCATAAATAACACTCTTGTTCCTCCGGCCACGGTGCAACTTGTGACCGGGTAAAGTGCGACAGTCTCTTGAAGAAACACGGTTTCCTATAAAACCGGTAGGGGGCGCTTTAGGAAGCGCAACTATATACAAGGGACTTATGGCCGCTCTCAGTCCTCGGCCAGGTATTAGGAACTAGGGACACACGGGGTTAACAGTTCACTCTTGGCTGGTCCCAACGGGGAACATATTTTAAATAAGTAACAGTTCTTGGTACCCCGACGGGCAACTTTATACAGTCTCTCTCTACCGTACTTCAACGACGGCGTCCTCCTGCTCCTTCTTTAGATTCTTCAGACCCGTCCGGGTCCTCTTGCTCCTCCTCACACCGCAGCTCCTCCTCCGTCAGGCGATGCACATGGAGGGCGTAGGGTCCTTTGGCACACTTGTGCCGGGTGAAGGTGACCTCGTCCCCTACATACAGGTCACGACCTCTGTGTCCCTCCGGCAGATGGCTTTCTACGTCTCTGCGGGTCACAAAGACGTCGCCGGGGGTATGATGGTCTCTAATAAAGCCCCATCCGTGCTGCATGTTGAATTTTATCACAGTCCCGGTGGAAGGGGGACCATGAGCTGCACGGGGATTCCTCCTGGTCCGGCTCTTCTGCTCCGCGCTCCTTATCTGCGCTTGCTGTTCCCGGACCCGCCTCTCTCTCCGCTCCCTCTCGAAGACCTCGAGCTGCTGCCGGCAGCACTCTGCACGCTCTGCTGCGGCCGCCCGAGTCTCCTGAGTGAACCCCATGAGGTCTTCTCCGGTGGGGTCCCACTCGAACTGTGCCTCCTCCAGCGGGGGCGAGGTCCTCTTTACGGGCTTCGGAGCCGGAATCAGGGGCTCGCACATGGGCCTTGCTCTCTGGAGTTCCAGCTGAATGTACTCCTGGGGCCATACAAAGGGCTGCCCATCCGGGCACGTATGCTGGGCGAATAGATCTTCACCCAGGTGCGGCACTCTAGATGCTGAGGGCGCGTTGATGGTAGCGGCGCCCGGGTTAACCAGGCCTTGCGACCAGGCCTGGGGCACCTTAAAGGCAAAGGGCACCGTAAGAACGGCGGCGCCCTGGGTTATTCGGCCCTGCGACCAGGCCGGTGGCTCCGCGGAGGTAGGGGGCGCAGTTGGTATTGCGGCGCCCGGGGGTACTAGGCCTTGCGACCAGGCCGGTGGTATTTCCTGCTTGGCCACGCTCGAGGTCGAGGCGTGTGACGTCACAGGGGTCGCGGCCGCGGTTTCCGGTTGAGGCCTAGTCGGCGGCGGTGACGATGCAGCGACGGGCACGGCAGGGGGAATTTCGGGCTCTGCGACGGGGAGCTGGGGCAGGCACGCGGTTTCCCGGCTCGGGGTAGAGACGTCCCCTTTACCTGCCTCCGTCCGTTCAGCTCCCTTCTCGGCGCCGTCTCCTGCCTTCATTCCTCCTGCGCCATCCTCAGAGGCGGTCTGTCTCCTCGTCTCGGGTGGCGTGCTCCGCTGACGGGTTTCGGTCTGCTGGGCCATCTCTCGGCTCCACTCCGCCAACGTCTCCCGCTGCACCCGGGCCATCCTCCGTGCGAGGCCCTCCAGCGTGGTCTGTGCACACTCCCGGTCTCGGGGGAGCTGTGTTAGGATCTCCAGCAGGCCTTCTGGAGTGGCGACCTGCAACAGGCTCCTGACCACTGGGTCGGTGCTGCCTGACTCTCCCTCCATCTCCGGGTAGGCTTTCTCTGGACTCTCTTCCAGACGTCTTGTCTCCGGGTGCGCTCTCTCCAAACTCCTCCAGGCTGCACCCATCTTCGTTCTCTTGTTCTGTCTCCGCCCACATTGAGGGTGGTCCCGGGGCAACTTCAGTTCCAGAGGCAGTTCTCTCACGCTGATGGACACTTCCAGCATCACAGTCTCTGTTGGTGGGCGCGGTTTCCGCTTTTGGCGCCATTCTTCGACCTGGCCCACCCTCTGGCACGCCCATAATGGCGTCCGCTCTTCCAAGGCGGGAAATCTTTGGAAATGGCGGGAATCGTCTCCCAGTGGCGGGAAACTCCATGGATGGCGGGAAAAAGCTGCAAATGGCGGACAACCGGCGGGAAACGACCTGTGATGGGGCCCGATGGCGGGGACCCTCCGGAACCGGCAGGAGACTTCTTTTTGAGGTAACGGTGTACTTTTCTTCAGGCACGCAGTACCCAGTTGTTGCGGGCACGTAATCCTGCCGACTACGCCAAAGTTGACGCGCCCCCTGGGCCAGTGTTGTTGGGGATACCCGGAGCCGGATCAGATGGGGGTTGTAGTCTCCGAGTGGCTGTGACCCGGTCCGTGCCCAGGGTGTCAAGCTCAGTGTGTGGCAGTCCTTATGATGTTTCTAGATGTTCTTTTGTGTCGACTACGCCACCCGTTGAATTGCGGTCAATACGGCCGCCGCTGCAGCAGGGTCCACTGAGGCTGGTGATGTATGTGCAGCTCAGGTAGTATAACCCCCAACGGGAGGGGTATAGCCTCAGGGGGTCAGTTGCAGAGGATGGGGGTTGTGGTGGTGCAGCGAGGATGGAAATGAGACTCAGAGTCGGGCTGTGCAGTTCAGGGTTTGTTTACTTACTGCAGTTGTTCTGGTCACTCCGGCCTTAAGTGACCACCCGAGCCGTGCTGCGTCCACCAGGTCCTGGACTCAGCCAACCCCCAGGTGATTCTGGAGCGTGGTCCTGAGCTCCCTTTCTGTCCTGTCCTCTTCTCTGGCCTTCCCCACCAGGGATCCACCTATGTCCGGCTCCCTCGGGCCTCTTGGTGGTAAACCCTTGTCTCTGGGTTCCCTGACCCTATTCCTGGTCTGCCTTCCGGGTGGATTTAGTGGGTTATCGTGGCAGATCGGTCCTGCCCACGACCTCCGGTTCCTGGCTAAGGTGTGCTGTAGCCTCTGCCAGCTTGGGATCCGGTACCCTGTTGCCAACTCTTCACCCTCTGGTCTAATTTGGGCTCTTGGAGTTCCTTCTTTCTCCCCCTCTGGGTCTTTCTTTCTCCTCTCTCTCTCTCTTGGCCTTGGAGCTGCTCTTCTCCTCTGCTCTGCTTCTCTGACTCAACTCTGACAGACTGACCTCACTCTGCAAAAGACCCTGTCCTAAGATGGTGCCCACCTTATATACTCCCTCTATGTGTGAGCTCAGGTGACCAGCACCCAATGAGCTCCTAGCACTACCCAGACTGCTCCCCCTATCTGCCCCTACACTACTGGGATGTTCCACCCCCCTCCCACTCCAGCCAGGAACACAGTATAATAGAGCCACCATACACTATGAAGATCCCCCACAGCCCCAATACTGTATGATGGTCCCCCTACACCCCCTGTATAGTATTACGGTCCACCTCACAGCCCCCTATGTACTATGATGGGCCACCTCACAGCCCTCTATATAGTTTGATGGTGTCGAGATGCAGTGACATCATTGCACCGCTGACGTCACTTGCTTGGTGCCAGCCTCCGACAGGCCACAAGCAGAGAGGCAGCCCGGGGTAAGTAATGAAGCAAGCAGCTTTGTTTACCGTTACAACTGTTAACAGTATCGACATCATGAGGACCGGACAGGCCCTTCTGGCATTTGCCAGAATTGCCAATTGGCCAGTCCGACCCTGTCTATGATGATGTGCTGTACTTAGGCACCATTTACACTGCTCATTAAATGACTGTCAGCTTTTGGCCTGATTATATAGGTCATCTAGAATTCTGTGAACAGAGAACGATCTTTAAGATGATCTTTGTGTGCGCATAAAACACCATGTTTCTACTGAACAATGTGCTGTCGTTAGCAATGACTTTTAAGCAAACTTAAAAATCATCGCACCAGACAAACGAGTTTGGGTCTTTCATCGGGGCTTTGTTAGCCTGTCTAGCAGGAATGAGAATCAGAAATGAAAGATGGTAACAATTTTTGTCCCAATTGTGATCCCTTGTAAATAGGCCAATAATGAAGAATGGGAGTTGGAGCCATGGGTGTTTAAGGGTGAATGGTTTTAGGTTTTTTTAGACCTTGAATGGTCTCTTTAAATGAGATCCCAGGTGACAAGAAAGACTGCAGTGTGCACATTATGTATTAGCACATGGATAGTACACAGGGTACTTTTTTTACCTGACAGGGCAGCTGGAAAAAAACAAGTGTTTTTTTTTTTTTTTTGCAGACTGTCTGCAAATTTATGGACGGTTGGCAGCCAACTTATGTGGTGCAGTTAATGACCAAAACTGAATCTGGAACAACATCTGTATAGGTGCACGAGTATAATAGGAAACTACTAGAAAGACCAAAAAAAAGGATTGATTAACTTTTTCGACAACTGCCTGAAACTTTTAAACTTTTGCACAGTATTATATATATATATATTCTGTATGTAAGCAACGCTTATTAACCACATAGGTCGTGCCAGAAATGTTTATCTCATATTGCAAGGCTCGTTAAAGAGTCAATAATTGGCGTTTAGGATCGCTGCTTCCAATAGTTGGCGCTAGAGTTCTAGTCCTCTTGCTTTCTGAAGAGACAATTTGCATATTTCATTTCTCAGAGGAGCATTGAATGGCCTATAAGTCTCCTCACTTTGACATGCCTGGTTTGGCTTGTCACTGTCCACAAAGAGAAACGATACCCTTTAGACCTCAGTCCAGAGCCTCTCACTTAGCCAAATCAGTTCTCATACTTTGCCCTGAAGAGTGGCAACAAGCAGAAACACCGTGTCTGCAAATTGAGATTTTGGTTTGGTTTTTATTCTAAGTTATATTGCAAGGCTCATTAAAGTGTCGATACTGACTTTTAGGATCTCCGCTTTCAATAGGTGGTACTAGAGTTCTAGTCCTCTTCCTCTGAAGAGACAATTTGCATATTTAATATCCCAGAGGAGCATTGCATGGCCTATAAGTCTCCTCACTCTGGCTTGTCACTCTACACAAGGAGAAACATTACCATTTAGACCTCAATGCTTTTTTTCTTACCTATCAAATTTAAAAAAAATATTGGGATTATTTCCAAGAATACATAATTTTATTGAAATTTATTATACAAAAAGGCTTTTTATACAAATCTATCCCTGCTGAGATGTTTCAAAATCAATAACTTATGTATACATTTATACAATAAATGTTTTTTTCCTTCCCTTCATGAATAAGCTATAACTTTTTTTTTATTTTTCTGACTATTTAGTTGCACCAATTCTTGGGTTTTGCGCTACGATTTGTAGTTTTGAATGACACGATTCATTTTATCATATTATGTAAAATGGGAACAAAATTGCAACTTATGAGAAGTTGTGTTAAAACTATAATTCCGTCAATTTTTTTCTGTTTTTGTTTTTACGACGTTCATTGTGTAGTAAAAATGACCTGCCAGTATAATTCTCCAGGTCGGATTGATTACGTGATGATACCAAACTAGTAGTTTTTGGTTATGTTTTAGTTTAGAAAAAAAAAAGCTAAATTTTGATTAAAATAAAATGACATTTAGTTTGTGTTGCCATTTTCTGAGGCACAAACTGTAACTTTGCTTATTTGTCAATGGAGCTCTTGTATTTTTCACACCAAGCTGATGGTTTTATTTATAACATTTTGGGGTACATATGACATATTGATCACTTTTATTGCATTTTTTTCGGGGGGGACTGCGGTGACCAAAAAACTGAAACTGCTCCATTGTTCATCGTATGTTTATTTTGATAGACCGGACGCAGTGATACCAATTATATTTATTATTATTATTTTTTTTTATTATTATTATTTTATTTTAAAACTGGGGAAAAGGGGGCGATTTAAACTTTTATACACTTTTTTTATAAGCCTTTGTTTTTTACTTTATTTTTTAGTCCCCTTTGGGGACTTTAACCTGCATTCGTTTGATCGCTTATATCATACACCGTAATACAACAGGGTGGCTGGACGGGAGCTGCGGGGGAAAGGAAAGGTGAGAATATTTGTTTTTTAGCCCCTGATTATTTAAATCAAATTTTTCTATCAAATTTGAGCAAGTCTGTCCAATTTGAGTATTATCAGATTTGCTCATCTCTACAGTTCTCATATTAGCCGAGGTCTGACAACCATCCTTACTGTCATTTACTCCAGTCAAGAGGTCAGTCAGGAGAAGTCATTAATACTGAATATGCTTTGCCTATTTACAGCAGGCTGAAAAGTGAGACGGTCTTTCTTTGCCATTCAAGAATGCATTTCTGTAATGCTGACATCTAGTGGTTGGCATGAAAACTACAATATTTCATTACTGGTTAGTGATAAACATAGAAATGTTGAAAAATATGAAGTTTTTGACCTCTTAAAACACTAAGTAGATGACTTATCTATAGTCAGGCATGACACAATTACTAGAAATTATAGAAAGCTCCTGAAAATGATAGAAAACAGATTTACTGTTCGTAGCGCTCATTGTAAGGCAGATAATGGGCCGACCTGTTGTTTTGCTTGATGCTATGCCATGTTGTGCTAGATTAGTGTGGGCATCTGCATCATGTCGCTGCTCAATAATGTTTTAATTAATTTTAATCTGTTTGCATTAGAGCCGCACCACTAATACATGAAGAGGATAATATATAAATTCCATTAAAGCTTAATTAATGGAAAAGAAGATTACATGTGGACCTACAGCCATAACATTTAAAGGGAACCCATCATCCATTTTATGCCGCGCAAACCGTAGGTAACATGAACTACAGACATAGATAGCCAGGAAATTCTCTTTCACTTTCATTACATACAGTATATACTGTTTATTCTTGTACATGGGAGCAGTATTATAGTAGTTATATTCTTGCACATAGGAGCAGTATTATAGTAGTTATATTCTTGTACATAGGGAGCAGTATTATAGTAGTTATATTCTTGCACATAGGAGCAGTATTATAGTAGTTATATTCTTGTATATAGGAGCAGTATTATAGTAGTTATATTCTTGTACATAGGGGGCAGTATTACAGAAGTTATATTCTTGTACATAGGGGGCAGTATTACGGAGTTATACTCTTGTGCATAGGGGGCAGTATTATAGCATTTATATTCTTGCACATAGGGGCAGTATTATAGTAGTTATATTCTTGTACATAGGGGCAGTATTATAGTAGTTATATTCTTGTACATATGGGGCAGTATTATAGTAGTTATATTCTTGCAAATAGCAGCATTATTATAGCAGTTATATTCTTGTACAAAGGAGCAGTATTATAGTAGTTATATTCTTGTACATAGGAGCAGTATTATAGTAGTTATATTCTTGCACATGGGAGCAGTATTATAGTAGTTATATCCTTGTACATAGGAGCAGTATTATAGTAGTTATATTCTTGTACATAGGGGCAGTATTATAGTAGTCATATTCTTGTACATAGGAGCAGTGTTATTGTAGTTATATTCATGCACATAGGAGCAGTATTATAGCAGTTATATTCTTGTACATATGGATCAGTATTATTGTAGTTATATTCTTGTACATAGGAGCAGTATTAGAGTAGTTAAATTCTTGTACATGGGAGCAGTATTATAGTAGTTATATTATTGTACATAGGGGCAGTATTATAGTAGTTACATTCTTGTACATAGGAGCAGTATTATAGTAGTTATATTCTTGTACATAGGAGCAGTATTATAGTAGTTATATTCTTGAACATAGGAGCAGTATTATAGTAGTTGTAGTCTTGTACATAGGGGCAGTTTTATAGTAGTTAAATTCTTGTACATGGGTGCAGTATTATAGTAGTTATATTCTTGTACATAGGAGCAGCATTATAGTAGTTTTATTCTTGTACATAGGAGCAGTATTATAGTAGTTATATTATTGTACATAGGGGTGTTATTATAGTAGTCATATTCTTGTACATAGGGGCAGTATTATAGTAGTTATATTCTTGTACATAGGAGCAGTATTATAGTAGTTATATTCTTGTACATAAGGGAAGTATTATAGTAGCTATATTCTTGTACATAGGAGCAGTATTATAGTAGTTATATTCTTGTACATGGGAGCAGTATTATAGTAGTTATATTCTTGTACATAGGGGCAGTATTATAGTAGTTACATTCTTGCACATATGGGGCAGTATTACAGAGTTATATTCTTGTACATAGGGGGCAGTATTATAGTAGTTATATTCTTGTACATAGGAGCAGTATTATAGTAGTTATAATCTTGCACATAGGAGCAGTATTATAGTAGTTATATTCTTGCACATAGGAGCAGTATTATAGTAGTTATATTCTTGTAGATAGGGGCAGTATTATAGTAGTTATATTCTTGCACATAGGAGCAGTATTATAGTAGTTATATTCTTGCACATAGGAGCAGTATTATAGTAGTTATATTCTTGTAGATAGGGGCAGTATTATAGTAGTTATATTCTTGCACATAGGAGCAGTATTATAGTAGTTATATCCTTGTACACAGGAGCAGTATTACAGTAGTTATATTCTTGTACATAGGGGAAGTATTATAGTAGTTATATTCTTGCACATAGGAGCAGTATTATAGTAGTTATATTCTTGCACATAGGAGCAGTATTATAGTAGTTATATTCTTGCACATAGGGGCAGTATTATAGTAGTTATATTCTTGTACATAGGAGCAGTATTATAGTAGTTATATTCTTGTACATAGGAGCAGTATTATAGTAGTTATATTCTTGTATATAGGAGCCAGTATTATAGTAGTTATATTCTTGTACATAGGAGCAGTATTATAGTAGTTATATTCTTGTACATAGGAGCAGTATTATAGTAGTTATATTCTTGCACATATGAGCAGTATTATAGTAGTTATATTCTTGCACATAGGAGCAGTATTATAGTAGTTATATTCTTGTAGATAGGGGCAGTATTATAGTAGTTATATTCTTGCACATAGGAGCAGTATTATAGCAGTTATATCCTTGTACATAGGAGCAGTATTACAGTAGTTATATTCTTGTACATAGGGGAAGTATTATAGTAGTTATATTCTTGCACATAGGAGCAGTATTATAGTAGTTATATTCTTGCACATAGGAGCAGTATTATAGTAGTTATATTCTTGCACATAGGAGCAGTATTATAGTAGTTATATTCTTGTACATAGGGAGCAGTATTATAGTAGTTATATTCTTGCACATAGGAGCAGTATTATAGTAGTTATATTCTTGTACATAGGGGCAGTATTATAGTACTTATATTCTTGTATATAAGAGCAGTATTATAGTACTTATATTCTTGCACATAGGGGGCAGTATTATAGTAGTTATATTCTTGTACATAGGGGCAGTATTATAGTAGTTATATCCTTGTACATATGGGGCAGTATTATAGTAGTTATATTCTTGCAAATAGGAGCATTATTATAGCAGTTATATTCTTGTACAAAGGAGCAGTATTATTGTAGTTATATTCTTGTACATAGGAGCAGTATTATAGTAGTTATATTCTTGTACATAGGAGCAGTATTATAGTAGTTATATTCTTGCACATGGGAGCAGTATTATAGTAGTTATATTCTTGTACATAGGGGCAGTATTATAGTAGTTATATTCTTGCACATAGGAGCAGTATTATTGTACTTATATTCTTGCACATAGGAGCATTATTATAGCAGTTATATTCTTATACATAGGATCAGTATTATTGTAGTTATATTCTTGTACATAGGAGCAGTATTAGAGTAGTTAAATTCTTGTACATGGGAGCAGTATTATAGTAGTTATATTCTTGTACATAGGGGCAGTATTATAGTAGTTATATTCTTTTACATAGGAGCAGTATTATAGTAGTTATATTCTTGTACATAGGGGGCAGTATTATATTAGTTACATTCTTGTACATAGGAGCAGTATTATAGTAGTTATATTCTTGTACATAGGAGCAGTATTATAGTAGTTGTAGTCTTGTACATAGGGGCAGTTTTATAGTAGTTAAATTCTTGTACATGGGTGCAGTATTATAGTAGTTATATTCTTGTACATAGGAGCAGCATTATAGTAGTTTTATTCTTGTACATAGGAGCAGTTTTATAGTAGTTATATTCTTGTACATAGGGGTGTTATTATAGTAGTCATATTCTTGTACATAGGGGCAGTATTATAGTAGTTATATTCTTGTACAAAGGAGCAGTATTATAGTAGTTATATTCTTGTATATAGGAGCAGTATTATAGTAGTTATATTCTTGTACATAGGGGGCAGTATTACAGAAGTTATATTCTTGTACATAGGGGGCAGTATTACGGAGTTATACTGTTGTGCATAGGGGGCAGTATTATAGCATTTATATTCTTGCACATAGGGGGCAGTATTATAGTAGTTATATTCTTGTACATAGGGGCAGTATTATAGTAGTTATATTCTTGTACATATGGGGCAGTATTATAGTAGTTATATTCTTGCAAATAGGAGCATTATTATAGCAGTTATATTCTTGTACAAAGGAGCAGTATTATAGTAGTTATATTCTTGTACATAGGAGCAGTATTATAGTAGTTATATTCTTGCACAAGGGAGCAGTATTATAGTAGTTATATCCTTGTACAAAGGAGCAGTATTATAGTAGTTATATTCTTGTACATAGGGGCAGTATTATAGTAGTCATATTCTTGTACATAGGAGCAGTGTTATTGTAGATATATTCTTGCACATAGGAGCATTATTATAGCAGTTATATTCTTGTACATAGGATCAGTATTAGAGTAGTTAAATTCTTGTACATGGGAGCAGTATTATAGTAGTTATATTATTGTACATAGGGGCAGTACTATAGTAGTTACATTCTTGTACATAGGAGCAGTATTATAGTAGTTATATTCTTGTACATAGGAGCAGTATTATAGTAGTTATATTCTTGTACATAGGAGCAGTATTATAGTAGTTGTAGTCTTGTACATAGGGGCAGATTTATAGTAGTTAAATTCTTGTACATGGGTGCAGTATTATAGTAGTTATATTCTTGTACATAGGAGCAGCATTATAGTAGTTTTATTCTTGTATATAGGAGCAGTATTATAGTAGTTATATTCTTGTACATAGGGGTGTTATTATAGTAGTCATATTCTTGTACATAGGGGCAGTATTATAGTAGTTATATTCTTGTACATAGGAGCAGTATTATAGTAGTTATATTCTTGTATATAGGAGCCAGTATTATAGTAGTTATATTCTTGTACATAGGAGCAGTATTATAGTAGTTATATTCTTGTACATAGGAGCAGTATTATAGTAGTTATATTCTTGCACATAGGAGCAGTATTATAGTAGTTATATTCTTGCACATAGGAGCAGTATTATAGTAGTTGTATTCTTGTAGATAGGGGCAGTATTATAGTAGTTATATTCTTGCACATAGGAGCAGTATTATAGCAGTTATATCCTTGTACATAGGAGCAGTATTACAGTAGTTATATTCTTGTACATAGGGGAAGTATTATAGTAGTTATATTCTTGCACATAGGAGCAGTATTATAGTAGTTATATTCTTGCACATAGGAGCAGTATTATAGTAGTTATATTCTTGCACATAGGAGCAGTATTAGAGTAGTTATATTCTTGTACATAGGGAGCAGTATTATAGTAGTTATATTCTTGCACATAGAAGCAGTATTATAGTAGTTATATTCTTGTACATAGGGGGCAGTATTATATTAGTTACATTCTTGTACATAGGAGCAGTATTATAGTAGTTATATTCTTGTACATAGGAGCAGTATTATAGTAGTTGTAGTCTTGTACATAGGGGCAGTTTTATAGTAGTTAAATTCTTGTACATGGGTGCATTATTATAGTAGTTATATTCTTGTACATAGGAGCAGCATTATAGTAGTTTTATTCTTGTACATAGGAGCAGTATTATAGTAGTTATATTCTTGTACATAGGGGTGCTATTATAGTAGTCATATTCTTGTACATAGGGGCAGTATTATAGTAGTTATATTCTTGTACATAGGAGCAGTATTATAGTAGTTATATTCTTGTACATAAGGGAAGTATTATAGTAGCTATATTCTTGTACATAGGAGCAGTATAATAGTAGTTATATTCTTGTACATGGGAGCAGTATTATAGTAGTTATATTCTTGTACGTAGGGGCAGTATTATAGTAGTTACATTCTTGCACATATGGGGCAGTATTACAGAGTTATATTCTTGTACATAGGGGGCAGTATTATAGTAGTTATATTCCTGTACATAGGGAGCAGTATTATAGTAGTTATATTCTTTACATAGGGGCAGTATTATAGTAGTTATATTCTTGTACATAGGGAGCAGTATTATAGCAGTTATATGCTTGTACAGTACATAGGGGGCGGTATTATAGCAGTTATATTCTTGTACATAGGAGCAGTATTAAAGTAGTTATATTCTTGTACATAGGGGTAGTATTACAGTAGTTATATTCTTGTACATAGGGGCAGTATTATAGTAGTTATATTCTTGTACATAGGAGCAGTATTATAGTAGTTATATTCTTGTACATAGCAGCAGCATTATAGTAGTTATATTCTTATACATAGGGGGCAGTATTATAGTAGTTATATTCTTGTGCATAGGAGCAGTATTATTGTAGTTATATTCTTGTTCATAGCAGCAGTATTATAGTAGTTATATTCTTGTACATGGGAGCAGTATTATAGTAGTTATATTCTTGTACATGGGAGCAGTATTATAGTAGTTGTATTCTTGTACATAGGGGAAGTATTATAGTAGTAATATTCTTGTACATAGGGGAAGTATTATAATAGTTATATTCTTGCACATAGGAGCAGTATTATAGTAGTTATATTCTTGTACATAGGGAGCAGTATTATAGTAGCTATATTCTTGTACATAGGAGCAGTATTATAGTAGTTATATTCTTGTACATGGGAGCAGTATTATAGTAGTTATATTCTTGTACATGGGAGCAGTATTACAGTAGTTGTATTCTTGTACATGGGGGAAGTATTATAGTAGTAATATTCTTGTACATAGGGGAAGTATTATAATAGTTATATTCTTGCACATAGGCGCAGTATTATAGAAGTTGTATTCTTGTACATAAGGGAAGTATTATAGTAGCTATATTCTTGTACATAGGAGCAGTATAATAGTAGTTATATTCTTGTACATGGGAGCAGTATTATAGTAGTTATATTCTTGTACATAGGGGCAGTATTATAGTAGTTACATTCTTGCACATATGGGGCAGTATTACAGAGTTATATTCTTGTACATAGGGGACAGTATTATAGTAGTTATATTCTTGTACATAGGAGCAGTATTATAGTAGTTATAATCTTGCACATAGGAGCAGTATTATAGTAGTTATATTCTTGCACATAGGAGCAGTATTATAGTAGTTATATTCTTGCAAATAGGAGCATTATTATAGCAGTTATATTCTTGTACAAAGGAGCAGTATTATTGTAGTTATATTCTTGTACATAGGAGCAGTATTATAGTAGTTATATTCTTGTACATAGGAGCAGTATTATAGTAGTTATATTCTTGCACATGGGAGCAGTATTATAGTAGTTATATTCTTGTACATAGGGGCAGTATTATAGTAGTTATATTCTTGCACATAGGAGCAGTATTATTGTACTTATATTCTTGCACATAGGAGCATTATTATAGCAGTTATATTCTTGTACATAGGATCAGTATTATTGTAGTTATATTCTTGTACATAGGAGCAGTATTAGAGTAGTTAAATTCTTGTACATAGGGGGCAGTAATATATTAGTTACATTCTTGTACATAGGAGCAGTATTATAGTAGTTATATTCTTGTACATAGGAGCAGTATTATAGTAGTTGTAGTCTTGTACATAGGGGCAGTTTTATATTAGTTACATTCTTGTACATAGGAGCAGTATTATAGTAGTTATATTCTTGTACATAGGAGCAGTATTATAGTAGTTGTAGTTTTGTACATAGGGGCAGTTTTATAGTAGTTAAATTCTTGTACATGGGTGCAGTATTATAGTAGTTATATTCTTGTACATAGGAGCAGCATTATAGTAGTTTTATTCTTGTACATAGGAGCAATATTATAGTAGTTATATTCTTGTACATAGGGGTGTTATTATAGTAGTCATATTCTTGTACATAGGGGCAGTATTATAGTAGTTATATTATTGTACATAGGAGCAGTATTATAGTAGTTATATTCTTGTACATAAGGGAAGTATTATAGTAGCTATATTCTTGTACATAGGAGCAGTATAATAGTAGTTATATTCTTGTACATGGGAGCAGTATTATAGTAGTTATATTCTTGTACGTAGGGGCAGTATTATAGTAGTTACATTCTTGCACATATGGGGCAGTATTACAGAGTTATATTCTTGTACATAGGGGGCAGTATTATAGTAGTTATATTCCTGTACATAGGGAGCAGTATTATAGTAGTTATATTCTTGTACAAAGGAGCAGTATTATTGTAGTTATATTCTTGTACATAGCAGCAGTATTATAGTAGTTATATTCTTGTACATAGGAGCAGTATTATAGTAGTTATATTCTTGCACATGGGAGCAGTATTATAGTAGTTATATTCTTGTACATAGGGGCAGTATTATAGTAGTTATATTCTTGCACATAGGAGCAGTATTATTGTACTTATATTCTTGCACATAGGAGCATTATTATAGCAGTTATATTCTTGTACATAGGATCAGTATTATTGTAGTTATATTCTTGTACATAGGAGCAGTATTAGAGTAGTTAAATTCTTGTATATGGGAGCAGTATTATAGTAGTTATATTCTTGTACATAGGGGCAGTATTATACTAGTTATATTCTTGTACATAGGAGCAGTATTATAGTAGTTGTAGTCTTGTACATAGGGGCAGTTTTATAGTAGTTAAATTCTTGTACATGGGTGCAGTATTATAGTAGTTATATTCTTATAAAAAATACAATTCATGGAAGAAAGGTAGTGACATAACCCTAAATCAGGTATATTCTCAAAGTAATTATACTAATATTATTTATACCAATTGACACTACCTATACTGGACTATATATGCCCCATCGTCAAAAACGTATAAGACACCAAAAAGCAGAAAAAACGATAGAGGGGCCACAAATTAAACAAAATAGCAAAGTTTATTAAATATAATCATGTGCACAATGGGGGAAATGGAAAAAGTACAACAAAGAGGGTTAAAACCACATCTCGCCCCGCATGACAAACTCCGCACAAAGTACCCCACTAGTCAAAAAGTATATCATGAGATTACAAACATATTCAAACAGAGGAGACATCACCATAGAGAAATATAAGAGAGAGAGAGGGGGAGAAGGAAAGGGGGAAGGAAAAGAAAAGGAAGGAGGGTAGGGGAAAAGAGGAGGGGGAAGGGAAAAAAAAAAAAAGAAGGAGAAAAGAATAGGAAAAAAGGCGGAGATCAACTCTGCATAATTATACCACAATAAATGTATATATAATAATATTTATAAGAGGATCCCTATGACATTGGGATAAAATACGATACAATACATTAAATGACTCCCATGTGTATGTATATTCCCCAGAGTATATCCAGTACGTACCAAGGAGTTAGAGCCCACGTCACAGGGTAGTCAAGGAAGCATTCAGTAGTGGAGGACTGCGTGAGGAGAGCGCACACGCGGGACGGATACCCCAGTAATATAGCAGTTACATGCTTGTACAGTACATAGGGGGCGGTATTATAGTAGTTATATTCTTGTACATAGGAGCAGTATTAAAGTAGTTATATTCTTGTACATAGGGGCAGTATTATAGTAGTTATATTCTTGTACGTATAGAGCAGTATTATAGTAGTTATATTCTTGTACATAGGGGCAGTATTATAGTAGTTATATTCTTGTATATAGGAGCAGTATTATAGTAGTTATATTCTTGTACATAGGAGCAGTATTATAGTAGTTATATTCTTGTATATAGGAGCAGTATTATAGTAGTTATATTCTTGTACATAGGAGCAGTATTATAGTAGTTATATTCTTGTACATAGGAGCAGTATTATAGTAGTTATATTCTTGTACATAGCAGCAGTATTATAGTAGTTATATTCTTGTACATAGGAGCAGTATTATAGTAGTTATATTCTTGTACACAGCAGCAGTATTATAGTAGTTATATTCTTATACATAGGGGGCAGTATTATAGAAGTTATATTCTTGTGCATAGGAGCAGTATTATTGTAGTTATATTCTTGTATATAGGAGCAGTATTATAGTAGTTATATTCTTGTACATAGGAGCAGTATTATAGTAGTTATATTCTTGTATATAGGAGCAGTATTATAGTAGTTATATTCTTGTACATAGGAGCAGTATTATAGTAGTTATATTCTTGTACATAGGAGCAGTATTATAGTAGTTATATTCTTGTACATAGCAGCAGTATTATAGTAGTTATATTATTGTACATAGGAGCAGTATTATAGTAGTTATATTCTTGTACACAGCAGCAGTATTATAGTAGTTATATTCTTATACATAGGGGGCAGTATTATAGAAGTTATATTCTTGTGCATAGGAGCAGTATTATTGTAGTTATATTCTTGTACATAGGAGCAGTATTATAGTAGTTATATTCTTGTACATAGGAGCAGTATTATAGTAGTTATATTCTTGTACATGGGAGCAGTATTATAGTAGTTATATTCTTGTATATAGAGGGCAGTATTATAGTAGTTATATTCTTGTACATGGGAGCAGTATTATAGTAGTTGTATTCTTGTACATAGGGGAAGTATTATAGTAGTAATATTCTTGTACATAGGGGAAGTATTATAATAGTTATATTCTTGCACATAGGAGCAGTATTATAGTAGTTATATTCTTGTACATAGGGAGCAGTATTATAGTAGCTATATTCTTGTACATAGGAGCAGTATTATAGTAGTTATATTCTTGTACATGGGAGCAGTATTATAGTAGTTGTATTCTTGTACATAGGGGAAGTATTATAGTAGTAATATTCTTGTACATAGGGGAAGTATTATAATAGTTATATTCTTGCACATAGGAGCAGTATTATAGTAGTTATATTCTTGTACATAGTAGCAGTATTATAGTAGTTATATTCTTGTACATAGGAGCAGTATTATAGTAGTTATATTCTTGTACATAGGGAGCAGTATTATAGTAGTTATATTCTTGTACATAGGGGCAGTATTATAGTAGTTATATTCTTGTACATAGGAGCAGTATTATAGTAGTTATATTCTTGTACATAGCAGCAGCATTATAGTAGTTATATTCTTATACATAGGGGGCAGTATTATAGTAGTTATATTCTTGTACATAGGAGCAGTATTATTGTAGTTATATTCTTGTACATAGGAGCAGTATTATAGTAGTTATATTCTTGTACATGGGAGCAGTATTATAGTAGTTATATTCTTGTACATGGGAGCAGTATTATAGTAGTTGTATTCTTGTACATAGGGGAAGTATTATAGTAGTAATATTCTTGTACATAGGGGAAGTATTATAATAGTTATATTCTTGCACATAGGAGCAGTATTATAGTAGTTATATTCTTGTACATAGGGAGCAGTATTATAGTAGCTATATTCTTGTACATAGGAGCAGTATTATAGTAGTTATATTCTTGTACATGGGAGCAGTATTATAGTAGTTATATTCTTGTACATGGGAGCAGTATTATAGTAGTTATATTCTTGTATATAGGGGGTAGTATTATAGTAGTTGTATTCTTGTACATAGGGGAAGTATTATAGTAGTTATATTCTTGCACATAGGAGCAGTATTATAGTAGTTATATTCTTATAAAAAATACAATTCATGGAAGAAAGGTAGTGAAATAACCCTAAATCAGGTATATTCTCAAAGTAATTATACTAATATTATTTATACCAATTGACACTACCTATACTGGACTATATATGCCCCATCGTCAAAAACGTATAAGACACCAAAAAGCAGAAAAAACGATAGAGGGGCCACAAATTAAACAAAATAGCAAAGTTTATTAAATATAATCATGTGCACAATGGGGGAAATGGAAAAAGTACAACAAAGAGGGTTAAAACCACATCCCGCCCCGCATGACAAACTCCGCACAAAGTACCCCACTAGTCAAAAAGTATATCATGAGATTACAAACATATTCAAACAGAGGAGACATCACCATAGAGAAATATAAGAGAGAGAGAGGGGGAGAAGGCAGGGGGGGGGGGGGGAGAGAGAAAAGGAGAAGGAAAGGGGGAAGGAAAAGAAAAGGAAGGAGGGTAGGGGAAAAGAGGGGGGGGGAAGAGGAGGGGGAAGGGAAAAAAAAAAAAAAGAAGGAGAAAAGAATAGGAAAAAAGGCGGAGATCAACTCTGCATAATTATACCACAATAAATGTATATATAATAATATTTATAAGAGGATCCCTATGACATTGGGATAAAATACGATACAATACATTAAATGACTCCCATGTGTATGTATATTCCCCAGAGTATATCCAGTACGTACCAAGGAGTTAGAGCCCACGTCACAGGGTAGTCAAGGAAGCATTCAGTAGTGGAGGACTGCGTGAGGAGAGCGCACACGCGGGACGGATACCCCAGTATTATAGCAGTTACATGCTTGTACAGTACATAGGGGGCGGTATTATAGTAGTTATATTCTTGTACATAGGAGCAGTATTAAAGTAGTTATATTCTTGTACATAGGGGCAGTATTATAGTAGTTATATTCTTGTACGTATAGAGCAGTATTATAGTAGTTATATTCTTGTACATAGGGGCAGTATTATAGTAGTTATATTCTTGTATATAGGAGCAGTATTATAGTAGTTATATTCTTGTACATAGGAGCAGTATTATAGTAGTTATATTCTTGTATATAGGAGCAGTATTATAGTAGTTATATTCTTGTACATAGGAGCAGTATTATAGTAGTTATATTCTTGTACATAGGAGCAGTATTATAGTAGTTATATTCTTGTACATAGCAGCAGTATTATAGTAGTTATATTCTTGTACATAGGAGCAGTATTATAGTAGTTATATTCTTGTACACAGCAGCAGTATTATAGTAGTTATATTCTTATACATAGGGGGCAGTATTATAGAAGTTATATTCTTGTGCATAGGAGCAGTATTATTGTAGTTATATTCTTGTATATAGGAGCAGTATTATAGTAGTTATATTCTTGTACATAGGAGCAGTATTATAGTAGTTATATTCTTGTATATAGGAGCAGTATTATAGTAGTTATATTCTTGTACATAGGAGCAGTATTATAGTAGTTATATTCTTGTACATAGGAGCAGTATTATAGTAGTTATATTCTTGTACATAGCAGCAGTATTATAGTAGTTATATTCTTGTACATAGGAGCAGTATTATAGTAGTTATATTCTTGTACACAGCAGCAGTATTATAGTAGTTATATTCTTATACATAGGGGGCAGTATTATAGAAGTTATATTCTTGTGCATAGGAGCAGTATTATTGTAGTTATATTCTTGTACATAGGAGCAGTATTATAGTAGTTATATTCTTGTACATAGGAGCAGTATTATAGTAGTTATATTCTTGTACATGGGAGCAGTATTATAGTAGTTATATTCTTGTATATAGAGGGCAGTATTATAGTAGTTATATTCTTGTACATGGGAGCAGTATTATAGTAGTTGTATTCTTGTACATAGGGGAAGTATTATAGTAGTAATATTCTTGTACATAGGGGAAGTATTATAATAGTTATATTCTTGCACATAGGAGCAGTATTATAGTGGTTATATTCTTGTACATAGGGAGCAGTATTATAGTAGCTATATTCTTGTACATAGGAGCAGTATTATAGTAGTTATATTCTTGTACATGGGAGCAGTATTATAGTAGTTGTATTCTTGTACATAGGGGAAGTATTATAGTAGTAATATTCTTGTACATAGGGGAAGTATTATAATAGTTATATTCTTGCACATAGGAGCAGTATTATAGTAGTTATATTCTTGTACATAGTAGCAGTATTATAGTAGTTATATTCTTGTACATAGGAGCAGTATTATAGTAGTTATATTCTTGTACATAGGGAGCAGTATTATAGTAGTTATATTCTTGTACATAGGGGCAGTATTATAGTAGTTATATTCTTGTACATAGGAGCAGTATTATAGTAGTTATATTCTTGTACATAGCAGCAGCATTATAGTAGTTATATTCTTATACATAGGGGGCAGTATTATAGTAGTTATATTCTTGTACATAGGAGCAGTATTATTGTAGTTATATTCTTGTACATAGGAGCAGTATTATAGTAGTTATATTCTTGTACATGGGAGCAGTATTATAGTAGTTATATTCTTGTACATGGGAGCAGTATTATAGTAGTTGTATTCTTGTACATAGGGGAAGTATTATAGTAGTAATATTCTTGTACATAGGGGAAGTATTATAATAGTTATATTCTTGCACATAGGAGCAGTATTATAGTAGTTATATTCTTGTACATAGGGAGCAGTATTATAGTAGCTATATTCTTGTACATAGGAGCAGTATTATAGTAGTTATATTCTTGTACATGGGAGCAGTATTATAGTAGTTATATTCTTGTACATGGGAGCAGTATTATAGTAGTTATATTCTTGTATATAGGGGGTAGTATTATAGTAGTTGTATTCTTGTACATAGGGGAAGTATTATAGTAGTTATATTCTTGCACATAGGAGCAGTATTATAGTAGTTATATTCTTATAAAAAATACAATTCATGGAAGAAAGGTAGTGAAATAACCCTAAATCAGGTATATTCTCAAAGTAATTATACTAATATTATTTATACCAATTGACACTACCTATACTGGACTATATATGCCCCATCGTCAAAAACGTATAAGACACCAAAAAGCAGAAAAAACGATAGAGGGGCCACAAATTAAACAAAATAGCAAAGTTTATTAAATATAATCATGTGCACAATGGGGGAAATGGAAAAAGTACAACAAAGAGGGTTAAAACCACATCCCGCCCCGCATGACAAACTCCGCACAAAGTACCCCACTAGTCAAAAAGTATATCATGAGATTACAAACATATTCAAACAGAGGAGACATCACCATAGAGAAATATAAGAGAGAGAGAGGGGGAGAAGGCAGGGGGGGGGGGGGAGAGAGAAAAGGAGAAGGAAAGGGGGAAGGAAAAGAAAAGGAAGGAGGGTAGGGGAAAAGAGGGGGGGGGAAGAGGAGGGGGAAGGGAAAAAAAAAAAAAAGAAGGAGAAAAGAATAGGAAAAAAGGCGGAGATCAACTCTGCATAATTATACCACAATAAATGTATATATAATAATATTTATAAGAGGATCCCTATGACATTGGGATAAAATACGATACAATACATTAAATGACTCCCATGTGTATGTATATTCCCCAGAGTATATCCAGTACGTACCAAGGAGTTAGAGCCCACGTCACAGGGTAGTCAAGGAAGCATTCAGTAGTGGAGGACTGCGTGAGGAGAGCGCACACGCGGGACGGATACCCCAGTATTATAGCAGTTACATGCTTGTACAGTACATAGGGGGCGGTATTATAGTAGTTATATTCTTGTACATAGGAGCAGTATTAAAGTAGTTATATTCTTGTACATAGGGGCAGTATTATAGTAGTTATATTCTTGTACATAGGGGCATTATTATAGTAGTTATATTCTTGTACATAGGGGCAGTATTATAGTAGTTATATTCTTGTACATAGGAGCAGTATTAAAGTAGTTATATTCTTGTACATAGGGGGCAGTATTATAGTAGTTATATTCTTGTACATAGGGGCAGTATTATAATAGTTATATTCTTGTACATAGGAGCAGTATTATAGTAGTTATATTCTTGTACATAGGAGCAGTATTATAGTAGTTATATTCTTGTACATAGGAGCAGTATTATAGTAGTTATATTCTTGTACATAGGAGCAGTATTATAGTAGTTATATTCTTGTACATAGGAGCAGTATTATAGTAGTTATATTCTTGTATATAGGAGCAGTATTATAGCAGTTATATTCTTGTACAAAGGAGCAGTATTATTGTAGTTATATTCTTGTACATAGGAGCAGTATGATAGGAGTTTTATTCTTGTACATGGGAGCAGTATTATAGTAGTTATATTCTTGTACATAGGGGCAGTATTACAGAAGTTATATTCTTGTACATAGGGGGTAGTATTACAGAGTTATATTCTTGTGCATAGGGGGCAGTATTATAGCATTTATATTCTTGCACATAGGGGGCAGTATTAGAGTAGTTATATTCTTGTACATAGGGGCAGTATTATAGTAGTTATATTCTTGTACATATGGGGCAGTATTATAGTAGTTATATTCTTGCAAATAGGAGCATTATTATAGCAGTTATATTCTAGTACAAAGGAGCAGTATTATTGTAGTTATATTCTTGTACATAGCAGCAGTATTATAGTAGTTATATTCTTGCACATGGGAGCAGTATTATAGTAGTTATATTCTTGTACATAGGGGCAGTATTATAGTAGTTATATTCTTGTACATAGGAGCAGTATTATTGTAGTTATATTCTTGTACATAGGAGCAGTATTATAGTAGTTATATTCTTGTACATGGGAGCAGTATTATAGTAGTTATATTCTTGTACATAGGGGCAGTATTATAGTAGTTATATTCTTGTACATAGTAGCAGTATTATATTAGTTACATTTTTGTACATAGGAGCAGTATTATAGTAGTTATATTCTTGTACATAGGAGCAGTATTATAGTAGTTGTAGTCTTGTACATAGGGGCAGTATTATAGTAGTTAAATTCTTGTACATGGGTGCAGTATTATAGTAGTTATATTCTTATACATAGGAGCAGCATTATAGTAGTTTTATTCTTGTACATAGGAGCAGTATTATAGTAGTTATATTCTTGTACATAGGGGTGTTATTATAGTAGTCATATTCTTGTACATAGGGGCAGTATTATAGTAGTTATATTCTTGTACATAGGAGCAGTATTATAGTAGTTATATTCTTGTACATAAGGGAAGTATTATAGTAGCTATATTCTTGTACATAGGAGCAGTATTATAGTAGTTATATTCTTGTACATGGGAGCAGTATTATAGTAGTTATATTCTTGTACATAGGAGCAGTATTATAGTAGTTATATTCTTTTACATGGGAGCAGTATTATAGTAGTTATATTCTTGTACATAGGGGCAGTATTACAGAAGTTATATTCTTGTACATAGGGGGCAGTATTACAGAGTTATATTCTTGTGCATAGGGGGCAGTATTATAGCATTTATATTCTTGCACATAGGGGGCAGTATTATAGCAGTTATATTCTTGTACATAGGGGCAGTATTATAGTAGTTATATTCTTGTACATATGGGGCAGTATTATAGTAGTTATATACTTGCAAATAGGAGCATTATTATAGCAGTTATATTCTAGTACAAAGGAGCAGTATTATTGTAGTTATATTCTTGTACATAGGGGCAGTATTATAGTAGTTATATTCTTGCACATGGGAGCAGTATTATAGTAGTTATATTCTTGTACATAGGGGCAGTATTATAGTAGTTATATTCTTGTACATTGGAGCAGTATTATTGTAGTTATATTCTTGCACATAGGAGCATTATTATAGCAGTTATATTCTTGTACATAGGATCAGTATTATTGTAGTTATATTCTTGTACATAGGAGCAGTATTATAGTAGTTATATTCTTGTACATGGGAGTAGTATTATAGTAGTTATATTCTTGTACATAGGGGCAGTATTATAGTAGTTATATTCTTGTACATAGGAGCAGTATTATATTAGTTACATTCTTGTACATAGGAGCAGTATTATAGTAGTTATATTCTTGTACATAGGAGCAGTATTATAGTAGTTATATTCTTGTACATGGGAGCAGTATTATAGTAGTTATATTCTTGTACATAGGAGCAGTATTATAGTAGTTATATTCTTGTACATGGGAGCAGTATTATAGCAGTTATATTCTTGTACATAGGAGCAGTATTACAGAAGTTATATTCTTGTACATAGGGGGCAGTATTACAGAGTTATATTCTTGTGCATAGGGGGCAGTATTATAGCATTTATATTCTTGCACATAGGGGGCAGTATTATAGTAGTTATATTCTTGTACATAGGGGCAGTATTATAGTAGTTATATTCTTGTACATATGGGGCAGTATTATAGTAGTTATATTCTTGCAAATAGGAGCATTATTATAGCAGTTATATTCTTGTACAAAGGAGCAGTATTATTGTAGTTATATTCTTGTACATAGGAGCAGTATTATAGTAGTTATATTCTTGTACATAGGGGCAGTATTATAGTAGCTATATTCTTGTACATTGGAGCAGTATTATTGTAGTTATATTCTTGCACATAGGAGCATTATTATAGCAGTTATATTCTTGTACATAGGATCAGTATTATTGTAGTTATATTCTTGTACATAGGAGCAGTATTATAGTAGTTATATTCTTGTACATGGGAGCAGTATTATAGTAGTTATATTCTTGTACATAGGGGCAGTATTATAGTAGTTATATTCTTGTACATAGGAGCAGTATTATATTATTTACATTCTTGTACATAGGAGCAGTATTATAGTAGTTATATTCTTGTACATAGGAGCAGTATTATAGTAGTTGTAGTCTTGTACATAGGGGGCAGTATTATAGTAGTTATATTCTTGTACATAGGGTCAGTATTATAGTAGTTATATTCTTGTACATAGGGGGCAGTATTATAGTAGTTAAATTCTTGTACATGGGTGCAGTATTATAGTAGTTATATTCTTATACATAGGAGCAGCATTATAGTAGTTTTATTCTTGTATATAGGAGCAGTATTATAGTAGTTATATTCTTGTACATAGGGGTGTTATTATAGTAGTCATATTCTTGTACATAGGGGCAGTATTATAGTAGTTATATTGTTGTACATAGGAGCAGTATTATAGTAGTTATATTCTTGTACATAGGGGCAGTATTATAGTAGTTATATTCTTGCACATATGGGGCAGTATTACAGAGTTATATTCTTGTACATAGGGGGCAGTATTATAGTAGTTATATTCCTGTACATAGGGAGCAGTATTATAGTAGTTATATTCTTTACATAGGGGCAGTATTATAGTAGATATATTCTTGTACATAGGGAGCAGTATTATAGCAGTTATATGCTTGTACAGTACATAGGGGGCGGTATTATAGTAGTTATATTCTTGTACATAGGAGCAGTATTATAGTAGTTATATTCTTGTACATAGGGGTAGTATTACAGTAGTTATATTCTTGTACATAGGGGCAGTATTATAGTAGTTATATTCTTGTACATAGGAGCAGTATTATAGTAGTTATATTCTTGTACATAGCAGCAGCATTATAGTAGTTATATTCTTATACATAGGGGGCAGTATTATAGTAGTTATATTCTTGTACATAGGGAACAGTATTATAGTTGTTATATTCTTGTACATAGGAGCAGTATTATAGTAGTTATATTCTTGTACATAGGGGTAGTATTACAGTAGTTATATTCTTGTACATATGGGTCAGTATTATAGTAGTTATATTCTTGTACATAGAAGCAGTATTATGGTAGTTATATTCTTGTACATAGGAGCAGTATTATAGTAGTTATATTCTTGTACATAGGAGCAGTATTATAGTAGTTATATTCTTGTACATAGGGGGCAGTGTTATAGTAGTTATATTCCTGTACATAGGAGCAGTATTATAGTAGTTATATTCTTGTACATAGAGGCAGTATTATAGTAGTTATATTCTTGTACATAGTAGCAGTATTATAGCATTTATATTCTTGTACATAGGGGGCAGTATTATAGTAGTTATATTCTTGTACATAGGGGCAGTATTATAGTAGTTATATTCTTATACATAGGGAGCAGTATTATAGTAGTTATAATCTTGTACATAGGGAGCAGTATTATAGTCGTTATGTTCTTGTACATAGGGCCAGTATTATAGTAGTTATATTCTTATACATAGGGAGCAGTATTATAGTAGTTATATTCTTGTACATAGAGGCAGTATTATAGTAGTTATATTCTTGTACATAGTAGCAGTATTATAGCATTTATATTCTTGTACATAGGGGGGCAGTATTATAGTAGTTATATTCTTGTACATAGGGGCAGTATTATAGTAGTTATATTCTTATACATAGGGAGCAGTATTATAGTAGTTATAATCTTGTACATAGGGGCAGTATTATAGTAGTTATATTCTTATACATAGGAAGCAGTATTATAGTAGTTATATTCTTGTACATAAGAGCCGTATTATAGTAGTTTTTCTTTTTAATAAATTTGCTAAAATTTCTACATTTCTGTTTTTTTCAGTCAAGATGGGGTGCAGAGTGCACTTTAATGATAAAAAAATGAACTTTTTAGATTTTATCAAATGGCTGCAATGAAACAAAGAGTGAAAAATTTAACGGGGTCTCATTACTTTCTGACCCACTGTACAGTGTAGTAAGTGAGTGAACTCTGCAGGAAGCTTTACCCACTGTGACATCCTACCCATGCTACATTTAATACTACAGATGATCGGTGGATGAGACCTTCTCTTAGCTGTTAGGTGGCCTTATCCTTCAGAGATCTAGGCTTCAAAGAAGAAGAAGCCACCTAACAGCTAATAGAAGGTCTCATCCACCGATCATCTGTAGTATTAAATGTAGCATGGGTAGGATGTCACAGTGGGTAAAGCTTCCTGCAGAGTTCACTCACTTACTACACTGTACAGTGGGTCAGAAAGTAATGAGACCCCGTTAAATTTTTCACTCTTTGTTTCATTGCAGCCATTTGATAAAATCTAAAAAGTTCATTTTTTTATCATTAAAGTGCACTCTGCACCCCATCTTGACTGAAAAAAAAACTGAAATGTAGAAATTTTTGCAAATTTATTAAAAAGAAAAACTGAAATATCACATGGTCATAAGTATTCAGACCCTTGCTCAGTATTGAGTAGAAGCCCCCTTTTGAGCTAGTACAGCCATGAGTCTTCTTGGGAATGATGCAGCAAGTTTTTCACACCTGGATTTGGGGGTCCTCTGCCATTCTTCCTTGCAGATCCTCTCCAGTTCCATCAGGTTGGATGGTCAACGTTGGTGGACAGCCATTTTCAGGTCTCTCCAGAGATGCTCAATTGGGTTTAGGTCAGGGCTCTGGCTGGGACAGTCAAGAATGGTCACAGAGTTGTTCTGAAGCCACTCCTTTGTTATTTTAGCTGTGTGCTTAGGGTCATTGTCTTGTTGGAAGGTGAACCTTCGGCCAAGTCTGAGGTCCAGAGCACTCTGGAAGAGGTTTTCATGCAGGATTTCTCTGTACTTGGCCGCATTCATGTTTCCTTCAATTGCAACCAGTCGTCCTGTCCCTGCAGCTGAAAAACACCCCCATAGCATGATGCTGCCACCACCATGTTTCACTGTTGGGATTGTATTGGGCAGGTGATGACCAGTGCCTGGTTTTCTCCATACATACCACTTACAATTATCACTAAAAAGTTCTATCTTCATCTCATCAGACCAGAGAATCTTATTTCTCATAGTCTGGGAGTCCTTCATGTGTTTTTGAGCAAACTCTATGCGGGCTTTCATATGTCTTGCACTGAGGAGAGGTTTCCGTTGGGCCACTCTACCATAAAGGCCTGACTGGTGGAGGGCTGCAGTGATAGTTGACTTTGTGGAACTTTCTCCCATCTGCTGCATCTCTGGAGCTCAGCCACAGTGATCTTGGGGTTCTTATTTTCTTCTCTCACCAAGGCTCTTCTCCCACGATTGCTCAGTTTGGCTTGACAGCCAGATCTAGGAAGACTTCTGGTGGTCTCAAACTTCTTCCATTTAAGGATTATGGAGGCCACTGTGGTCTTAGGAACCTTGAGTGCTGCAGAAATTCTTTTGTAACCTTGGTCTGATCTGTGCCTTGCCACAATTCTGTCTCTGAGCTCCTTGGGCAGTTCCTTTGAGCTCATGATTCTCATTTGGTCTGACATGCACTGTGAGCTGTGAGGTCTTATATAGGCAGGTGTGTGCCTTTCCAAATCAAGTCCTATCAATTTATTTAAACACAGCTGGACTCCAATGAAGGAGTAGAACCATCTCAAGGAGGATCACAAGGAAATGGACAGCATGTGACTTAAAAATGAGTGTCCGAGAAAAGGGTCTGAATACTTATGACCATGTGATATTTCAGTTTTTCATTTTTAATAAATATGCAAAAATTTCTACATTTCTGTTTTTTTCAGTCAAGATGGGGTGCAGAGTGCACTTTAATGAGAAAAAAAATGAACTTTTTAGAATTTACCAAATGGCTGCAATGAAACAAAAGAGTGAAAAATGTAAATGGGTCTGAATACTTTCCGTACCCACTGTATATGACTGTTCCTGATGCTTATTCCCAAAATTGCAATAGCCAATCACCTCTCTATAACTGATTGGTCGGGGTCCAACTACTAGAACCGTTACTGATCCGGAGAAAAGGGCTCTCAATTTACCCTTATCTCTGTGTGTCTACAACACTGTCAGAGGAAAGTCAAGAGCTGTACTTGGCTATCTCCGGCAGACACATAGACAATGGAGTGTAGGCGCTCAGGCACAGCAGCCATCGATCTGCTCCTTAAGACTCTGTTCTCATTATCAGTTATCATCTATTATAATTTATTTATTTGATATTATGATTTGCTTATTTAGCACCATTAATTGCACAGCGCTTTACAGACATTATCATCACTTCTGAATTCCCCCCCCCCCCATATTAGTATCTAAATATAAACTTTATGTATTTCTGGAAAACCCTTTTAGGTCCCCTTCACATGTCTATGTTTCCAGTACGTGTAGCATCTGTTTTTTTTTCATGGAAACCACACGTACCCATTATAACCTAGGCTGCTGCGCACGTGTCCGTTTTTTTCTGACATCACGGATGACTAGAACCAAGAATACAAGTCTATGGGTCCGTGAGAAACACGTAGAGCACACTGATGGCATCTGTGCGTCATCCGTGTGCCATCCTGTGCCATCCGTGTGCCATCCGTGTGCTGTCCGTGTTTAACATTGCAACATATAGGAGAAGCTTTGTAATCTATTTCTTTCTTTAACCACCACACCAGAAAAACACTGATGGTAAAAACAGACACAGAGATGACACTGATGGTAAAAACAGACACTGATGACACTGATGGTAAAAACAGACACAGGGATGACACTGATGGTAAAAACGGACACTGATGAAACTGATGGTAAAAACAGACACACGGATGACACTGATGGTAAAAACGGACACTGATGACACTGATGGTAAAAACGGACACTGATGACACTGATGGTAAAAACAGACACAGGGATGACACTGATGGTAAAAACGGACACTGATGACACTGATGGTAAAAACGGACACTGATGACACTGATGGTAAAAACAGACACAGAGATGACACTGATGGTAAAAACAGACACACGGATGACACTGATGGTAAAAACAGACACTGATGACACTGATGGTAAAAACAGACACACGGATGACACTGATGGTAAAAACAGACACACGGATGACACTGATGGTAAAAACAGACACTGATGACACTGATGGTAAAAACAGACACAGGGGTGACACTGATGGTAAAAACAGACACAGGGATGACACTGATGGTAAAAACAGACACAGGGATGAAACTGATGGTAAAAACAGACACAGAGATGGCACTGACGGTAAAAACAGACACACGGATAACACTGATGGTAAAAACGGACACTGATGACAATGATGGTAAAAACAGACACAGATGACACTGATGGTAAAAACAGACACAGGGATGAAACTGATGGTAAAAACAGACACAGGGGTGACACTGATGGTAAAAACGGACACTGATGACACTGATGGTAAAAACGGACACTGATGACACTGATGGTAAAAACAGACACAGGGATGACACTGATGGTAAAAACGGACACTGATGACACTGATGGTAAAAACGGACACTGATGACACTGATGGTAAAAACAGACACAGAGATGACACTGATGGTAAAAACAGACACACGGATGACACTGATGGTAAAAACAGACACTGATGACACTGATGGTAAAAACAGACACACGGATGACACTGATGGTAAAAACAGACACACGGATGACACTGATGGTAAAAACAGACACACGGAGGACAATGATGGTAAAAACAGACACACGGATGACACTGATGGTAAAAACAGACACACGGATGACACTGATGGTAAAAACAGACACTGATGACACTGATGGTAAAAACAGACACAGGGGTGACACTGATGGTAAAAACAGACACAGGGATGACACTGATGGTAAAAACAGACACAGGGATGAAACTGATGGTAAAAACAGACACAGAGATGGCACTGACGGTAAAAACAGACACACGGATAACACTGATGGTAAAAACGGACACTGATGACAATGATGGTAAAAACAGACACAGATGACACTGATGGTAAAAACAGACACAGGGATGAAACTGATGGTAAAAACAGACACAGGGGTGACACTGATGGTAAAAACAGACACTGATGACACTGATGGTAAAAACAGACACACGGATGACACTGATGGTAAAAACAGACACAGGGGTGACACTGATGGTAAAAACAGACACTGATGACACTGATGGTAAAAACAGACACAGGGATGACACTGATAGTAAAAACAGACACAGGGATGACACTGATGGTAAAAACAGACACAGGGATGACACTGATAGTAAAAACAGACACACGGATGACACTGATGGTAAAAACAGACACACGGATGACACTGATGGTAAAAACAGACACAGAGATGGCACTGATGGTAAAAACAGACACTGATGACACTGATGGTAAAAACAGACACACTGATGACACTGATGATAAAAACAGACACACGGATGACACTGATGGTAAAAAAGGACACACGGATGACACTGATGGTAAAAACAGACACACGGATGACACTGATAGTAAAAACAGACACAGAGATGACACTGATGGTAAAAAAGGACACACGGATGACACTGATGGTAAAAACAGACACACGGATGACACTGATAGTAAAAACAGACACACGGATGACACTGATGGTAAAAACAGACACTGATGACACTGATGGTAAAAACAGACACAGGGATGAAACTGATAGTAAAAACAGACACACGGATGACACTGATGGTAAAAAAGGACACAGGGATGACACTGATGGTAAAAACAGACACTGATGACACTGATGGTAAAAACAGACACAGGGATGAAACTGATGGTAAAAACAGACACTGATGACAATGATGGTAAAAACAGACACTGATGACACTGATGGTAAAAAAGGACACGGGATGGCACTGATGGTAAAAACAGACACTGATGACAATGATAGTAAAAACAGACACAGGGATGACACTGATGGTAAAAACAGACACAGGGGTGACACTGATGGTAAAAACAGACACTGATGACACTGATAGTAAAAACAGACACACGGATGACACTGATAGTAAAAACAGACACAGAGATGACACTGATGGTAAAAACAGACACTGATGACACTGATGGTAAAAACAGACACAGGGATGAAACTGATAGTAAAAACAGACACAGGGATGACACTGATGGTAAAAACGGACACAGAGATGACTCTGATGGTAAAAACAGACACCGATGACACTGATGGTAAAAACAGACACAGAGATGACACTGATGGTAAAAACAGACACAGAGATGACACTGATGGTAAAAACAGACACAAGGATGACACTGATGGTAAAAACAGACACCGATGACACTGATGGTAAAAACAGACACAGAGATGACACTGATGGTAAAAACAGACACAAGGATGACACTGATGGTAAAAACAGACACACGGATGACACTGATGGTAAAAACAGACACTGATGACACTGATGGTAAAAACAGACACACGGATGACACTGATAGTAAAAACAGACACTGATGACAATGATGGTAAAAACAGACACTGATGACACTGATGGTAAAAAAGGACACAGGGATGACACTGATGGTAAAAACAGACACAGGGGTGACACTGATGGTAAAAACAGACACTGATGACACTGATGGTAAAAACAGACACTGATGACACTGATGGTAAAAAAGGACACAGGGATGATACTGATGGTAAAAACAGACACTGATGACACTGATGGTAAAAACAGACACTGATGACACTGATGGTAAAAAAGGACACAGGGATGACACTGATGGTAAAAGCGGACACAGAGATGACACTGATGGTAAAAACAGACACAGGGGTGACACTGATGGTAAAAACAGACACTAATGACACTGATGGTAAAAACAGACACAGGGATGACACTGATGGTAAAAAAAGACACAGGGGTGACACTGATGGTAAAAACAGACATTGATGATATTGATGGTAAAAACAGACACAGAGATGACACTGGTGGTAAAAACAGACACAGGGGTGACACTGATGGTAAAAACAGACACACAGACACAGGGGTGACACTAATGGTAAAAACAGACACTGATGACACTGATGGTAAAAACAGACACAGAGATGACACTGGTGGTAAAAACAGACACAGGGATGACACTGATGGTAAAAACAGACACAGGGGTGACACTGATGGTAAAAACAGACACTGATGACACTGATGGTAAAAACAGACACAGGGATGACACTGATGGTAAAAACAGACACAGGGGTGACACTGATGGTAAAAACAGACACTGATGACACTGATGGTAAAAGCAGACACAGAGATGACACTGGTGGTAAAAACAGACACAGGGGTGACACTGATGGTAAAAACAGACACACAGACACACGGATGACACTGATGGTAAAAACAGACACTGATGACACTGATGGTAAAAACAGACACACGGATGACACTGATGGTAAAAACAGACACACGGATGACACTGATGGTAAAAACAGACACACGGAGGACAATGATGGTAAAAACAGACACACGGATGACACTGATGGTAAAAACAGACACACGGATGACACTGATGGTAAAAACAGACACTGATGACACTGATGGTAAAAACAGACACAGGGGTGACACTGATGGTAAAAACAGACACAGGGATGACACTGATGGTAAAAACAGACACAGGGATGAAACTGATGGTAAAAACAGACACAGAGATGGCACTGACGGTAAAAACAGACACACGGATAACACTGATGGTAAAAACGGACACTGATGACAATGATGGTAAAAACAGACACAGATGACACTGATGGTAAAAACAGACACAGGGATGAAACTGATGGTAAAAACAGACACAGGGGTGACACTGATGGTAAAAACAGACACTGATGACACTGATGGTAAAAACAGACACAGGGATGACACTGATAGTAAAAACAGACACAGGGATGAAACTGATGGTAAAAACAGACACACGGATGACACTGATGGTAAAAACAGACACAGAGATGACACTGATGATAAAAACAGACACACGGATGACACTGATAGTAAAAACAGACACAGGGATGACACTGATAGTAAAAACAGACACAGGGATGACACTGATGGTAAAAACAGACACAGGGATGACACTGATAGTAAAAACAGACACACGGATGACACTGATGGTAAAAACAGACACACGGATGACACTGATGGTAAAAACAGACACAGAGATGGCACTGATGGTAAAAACAGACACAGGGATGACACTGATAGTAAAAACAGACACTGATGACACTGATGGTAAAAACAGACACACGGATGACACTGATGGTAAAAACAGACACTGATGACACTGATGGTAAAAACAGACACACGGATGACACTGATAGTAAAAACAGACACAGGGATGACACTGATGGTAAAAACAGACACTGATGACAATGATGGTAAAAACAGACACTGATGACACTGATGGTAAAAAAGGACACAGGGATGACACTGATGGTAAAAACAGACACAGGGGTGACACTGATGGTAAAAACAGACACTGATGACACTGATGGTAAAAACAGACACTGATGACACTGATGGTAAAAAAGGACACAGGGATGATACTGATGGTAAAAACAGACACTGATGACACTGATGGTAAAAACAGACACTGATGACACTGATGGTAAAAAAGGACACAGGGATGACACTGATGGTAAAAGCGGACACAGAGATGACACTGATGGTAAAAACAGACACAGGGGTGACACTGATGGTAAAAACAGACACTGATGACACTGATGGTAAAAAAGGAGACACGGAGGACACTGATGGTAAAAACAGACACAGGGATGACACTGATGGTAAAAAAAGACACAGGGGTGACACTGATGGTAAAAACAGACATTGATGACATTGATGGTAAAAACAGACACAGAGATGACACTGGTGGTAAAAACAGACACAGGGGTGACACTGATGGTAAAAACAGACACACAGACACAGGGGTGACACTAATGGTAAAAACAGACACTGATGACACTGATGGTAAAAACAGACACAGAGATGACACTGGTGGTAAAAACAGACACAGGGATGACACTGATGGTAAAAACAGACACAGGGGTGACACTGATGGTAAAAACAGACACTGATGACACTGATGGTAAAAACAGACACAGGGATGACACTGATGGTAAAAACAGACACAGGGGTGACACTGATGGTAAAAACAGACACTGATGACACTGATGGTAAAAGCAGACACAGAGATGACACTGGTGGTAAAAACAGACACAGGGGTGACACTGATGGTAAAAACAGACACACAGACACAGGGGTGACACTGATGGTAAAAACAGACACTGATGACACTGATGGTAAAAACAGACACAGAGATGACACTGGTGGTAAAAACAGACACAGGGATGACACTGATGGTAAAAACAGACACAGGGGTGACACTGATGGTAAAAACAGACACTGATGACACTGATGGTAAAAACAGACACAGAGATGACACTGATGGTAAAAACGGACACAGAGATGACACTGATGGTAAAAACAGACACTGATGACACTGATGGTAAAAACAGACACAGAGATGACACTGGTGGTAAAAACAGACACAGGGATGACACTGATGGTAAAAAAGGACACAGGGATGACACTGATGGTAAAAACGGACACAGGGATGAAACTGATGGTAAAAACGGACACAGGGAGGATACTGATGGTAAAAACAGACACTGATGACACTGATGGTAAAAACGGACACAAGGATGATACTGATGGTAAAAACAGACACTAATGACACTGATGGTAAAAACAGACACACGGATGACACTGATGGTAAAAACAGACACAGGGATGACACTGATGGTAAAAACGGACACAGGGATGAAACTGATGGTAAAAACGGACACAGGGAGGATACTGATGGTAAAAACAGACACTGATGACACTGATGGTAAAAACGGACACAAGGATGATACTGATGGTAAAAACAGACACTAATGACACTGATGGTAAAAACGGACACATGGATGACACTGATGGTAAAAATAGACACTGATGACACTGATGGTAAAAACAGACACAAGGATGACACTGATGGTAAAAACAGACACAGGGGTGACACTGATGGTAAAAACAGACACAGGGATGATACTGATGGTAAAAACGGACACACGAATCACACTGATGGTAAAAGCGGACACAGGGATGACACTGATGATAAAAACGGACATATGGATAATACTGATGGTAAAAACAGACACAGGGATGACACTGATGGTAAAAACGGACACACGGATGACACTGATGGTAAAAACGGACACAAGGATGGCACACTGATGGTAAAAGCAGACCCACAGATGACACTGATGATAAAAACGGACACACGAATGACACTGATGGTAAAAATGGACAAGGATGACACTGATAGTAAAAACAGACACACAAATGACACTGATGGTAAAAACGGACACAGGGGTGACACTGATGTTAAAAACAGACGCACGGTTTAAACATGCACATGTGATGGTGGCCTCACAGAGTAATTCACATCTTTTCTTATTGGCATATCCACAAGATTGGCTATATATATACACTGTGTGCAGAATTATTAGACAAGTTGTATTTTAGTGGATTATTTTTATTATTGATCAACAACTATGTGCTCAATCAACCCAAAAGACTCATAAATATCCAAGCTTAATATTTTTGGAAGTTGGAGTGGGTTTTTTTTAGATTTGGCTAACTTAGGAGGATATCTGTTTGTGCAGGTAACTATTACTGTCCCGAATTATTAGGCAACTTAATAAAAACCAAATATAATCCCACCTCACTTGTTTATTTTCACCAGGTAAACCAATATCAGTGCACAAAATTCAGAAATAAACATTTCTGACATGCAAAAACAAAAACAAAAAAAATGGGTGATGAATATAGCCACCTGTCTTTATGATGACACTCAACAACCTTCCATCCATAGATTCTGTCAGTTGCTTGATCTGTTTTCGATCAACATTGCGTGCAGCAGCCACCACAGCCTCCCAGACACTGTTCCGAGAGGTGTACTGTTTTCCCTCCCTGTAGATCTCACATTTTATGATGGACCACAGGTTCTCTATGGGGTTCAGATCAGGTGAACAAGGTGGCCATGTCATTATTTTTTCTTCTTTTAGACCTTTACTGGCCAGCCACGCTGTGGAGTAGTTCGATGCATGTGATGGAGCATTGTCCTGCATGAAAATCATGTTTTTCTTGAACGATACCAACTTCTTCCTGTACCACTGCTTGAAGAAGTTGTCTTCCAGAAACTGGCAGTAGGTCTGGGAGTTGAGCTTCACTCCATCCTCAACCCAAAAAGGTCCCACAAGTTCATCTTTGATGATACCAGCCCATACTAGTACTCCACCTCCACCTTGCTGGCGTCTGAGTCGGAGTGGAGCTCTCTGCCCTTTACTGATCCAGCCTCTGGCCCATCCATCTGGCCCATCAAGAGTCACTCTCATTTCATCAGTCCATAAAACCTTTGAAAAATCAGTCTTAAGATATTTCTTGTCCCATTCTTGACATTTTATCTTATTTTTCTTGTTCAAAGGTGGTGGTTTT
This sequence comes from Phyllobates terribilis, assembly GCF_046119375.1. Classification (NCBI taxonomy): domain Eukaryota; kingdom Metazoa; phylum Chordata; class Amphibia; order Anura; family Dendrobatidae; genus Phyllobates; species Phyllobates terribilis. Next base: position 761,945,052 of record NW_027362764.1, read on the forward strand.
TCAGCCTTCCTTACCTTGGCCATGTCCCTGAGTATCGCACACATTGTGCTTTTTGATACTCCAGTAACGTTGCAGCTCTGAAATATGGCAAAACTGGTGGCGAATGGCATCTTGGCAGCTTCACGCTTTATTTTCCTCAATTCAAGGGCAGTTATTTCGCGTCTTTTTTGGCCAACACGCTTCTTGCGAACCTGTTGGCTATTTCCCATGAAACGCTTGATTGTTCGGTGATCACGCTTCAAAAGTTTGGAAATTTCAAGACTGCTGCCTCCCTCTGCAAGACATCTCACAATTTTGGACTTTTCAGAGCCCGTCAAATCTCTCTTCTGACCCATTTTGCCAAAGGAAAGGAAGTTGCCTAATAATTAAGTACACCTTATATAGGGTGTTGATGTCATTAGTCAACACCCCTCCTTATTACAGAGATGCACATCACCAGATTTACTTAATTGGTAGTTGGCTCTCAAGACTATGCAGCTTGGAGTAGGACAACATGGAGAAAAAGTATCAAAGTGATCAAAATACGCATTTGGCTAATAATTCGGCACACAGTGTATAAACATCTATGGCAGAGGCTTCTCATGCTCGGGGCCCATAATTCACTTTCTGGAATGGAGAGGTGACCACAAGGGAGCTATGAACATTGAAGCGTGCCTGCGGATGGGGACCAGTTGAAATTTAGTTAATTGATGTCCTATAGTCCTAAATCACAGGATAGATTCTCCTTTCCTTCCTGACATTATTCTGATATTTTTTTTATTCCCTTTAGCGCCTCTTTGTTATGAACAGTTTCCAGCGCAAACATCATTACTGGTGCCGATCACTTCAATCTGCTCTTCGTCTCATTATAAAAACATTTTCACATTCTGGCTGAAGTTTAGAATAATATTACAGTAATAATTTAACGACCATTAACCCCTGCCCCTGCCCCTATGTTAAGTGTTACCAAAAGTTCAGACAGAGTAACCAAACTTCACAACTTAAAAATTCAGAGAAATTAAAAGAACTCTCCAGCTTTGAGTAACATTGTTTCCATATTTTATACAATATAGGTTTCAAATGTTTTTTTCTTTTTTCAACCTAATTTTTTAAAATGTTTAATAACTTTCTACTTGGGATCACCTCAAGACTCATTTTTACTTTTTTTTTTAAAATCATTTTGCTTTTTTTTTATCTTGTGAGATTAATTATCATTTTTTTGTGCCAAATACTTCAAAACGGAGCACATCCTTCACGAACTTTGCTCAAAATAAAAAATGTTAATTTTCTTGTCTTGGACCAGTTTTTAGGGTCAAAAGTCATAAGGTTTGCAAAATGGTGCAAAAATTGTGCTGATGCACATGAAATCACTCCTGGGGAAGGCAGGCAACTAATCAACAAAAGACAACTTTAAAAAAGTTGCAAATCGTTTGATGACTTTGTTCAAATCAAAGTCACTAATTGGAAGGTATACATGCAAATAAATGACTAAAAGGGCAATGATGAATTGAGCCCTCAGTGTTCAGCTTCTTTCTTGGACATGACATTGAAAGATCTGTGTGAGAGAGGGGAGGGGGCATGAGGAGGAGTCTGTGCAGAAGGGGGAGAAGTCTGCGCAGAATAGGGAGGAGTCTCTGCAGAATGGGGAGCAGTCTGTGCAGAAGGGGGAGCAGTCTGTAATTGGGGAGCAGTCTGTGCAGAAGGGGGAGCTGTCTGTAATTGGGGAGCAGTCTGTGCAGAAGGGGGAGCTGTCGGCAAGAAGGGGGAGCAGTCAGCAGAAGGGGGAGCAGTCTGTACAGAAGGGGGAACAGTCTGTAAGAAGGGCAGGAGTCTGTGCAGAAGGGGGAGCAGTCAGCAGAAGGATGGAGCATTCTGTGCAGAAGAGGAAGCAGTCTGCAAGAGGGGGGAGCAGTCAGCAGAAGGGGGAGCAGTCTGTACAGAAGGGGGAACAGTCTGTAAGAAGGGCAGGAGTCTGTGCAGAAGGGGGAGCAGTCTGTGCAGATGGGGGAGGAGTCAGAAGAAGAGGGGAGCAGTCTGTACAGAAGAGGGAGTAGTCTTCAGAATGTGGAAGCTGTCTGTGCAGAAGGGAGAGCAATTTGTTCAGGAAGGGAGGGAGCAGTCTGTGCAGAAGCGGGAGCAGTCTGTCCAAAAGGGGGCACAGCCTGTACAGAAGGGTGGGCTATGTGTGTGCAGAAAGGGGAGCAGTCTTCAGAATGTGGAAGCAGCCTGTGCAGAAGGGGCAGCAGTCTACAAGAGGGGGGGAGCAGTCAGCAGAAGGAAGGAGCAGTCTGTACAAAAGAGGGAGTAGTCTTCAGAATGTGGAAGCTGTTCAGAAAGGAGAACAGTCTGTGCAGAAGGAGGGAGCAGTCTGTACTGAAGGGGGGAGCATTCAACAAGTGGGAGGAGCAGTCTGTGCGGAAGACAGAGCAGTCTTCAGAATGTGGAAGCTGTCTGTGCAAAAGGGAGAGCAGTTTATGCAGAGAGGGGGAGCAGACTGTACAAAAGGGGGCACAGTCTGTACAGAAGGGTGGTTATGTGTGTGCAGAAAGTGGAAGCTGTCTGCGCAGAAGGGATAACAGTCAGGAAAAGGGAGAGCATTCTGTGTAGAACGAGGGAGCAGTCTGTACAGAAAGGTGGGATACATCTGTGCAGAAAGGGGAGCAGTCTGCCCAAGGGGGAGCAGCCTGTGCACAAAGGAGGAGCAGTCTGTGAGAGGTGATCAAAAGATGTCCTTTGTGTCAGAAGGAACCATGATGAGAAGTCTGTGAGAGGGGGCATAGGGAGCAGCCTGTACAACAGAGTGGGGTGGTGGTGGGATTCAACTTATGTGACATAAGTAACAGAAACAGAATATGTGGCGCAGTCAGCGCATAAGGGAGGAGCAGTCTGTACAGAAAGGGGGAGTAGTCTGTGCGGAAAGGGGAGCAGTCTGTGCCAAAAGGGGAGCAGTCTGTGCAGTAGGAGGGCAGCAGTCTGTGCAGAAGTGGGGAGTATTCTGTGCAAAAAGAGGGAAATAGTCTGTGCAGAAGGAGGGTGCAGTTGGTGAGAGGTGAACATAAGAAGCAGTTTGTGTGAGAAGAAGTCATATTGAGAAGTCTGAAAGAGTTATAGAGAGCAGCCTGTGTAATAAATGGGGCATGGGCAGCAATCTGTGTAAAGGAAACAGGAGGCCTATGAGAGAGGGTGATTGGTAAGCATGGAACAAGCTCAACAAGTACAAGCTCAGATGTACAGAGTAGACGTCTTCTGACATTTCTGAAGCATCAGAAGATGTTATCGGTGTTATTCCAAATCAAATGGACTTCTCTCTCCGGACATTAGAGTAATATTGATGGGTCTAACTTTGGACTGGACAGCACATGGGACAACATAGTCCCTCTCCAATAGGAGGCTCGATGAGTGAGGTCAGACTGAAGAACTCTGAGAGGAAGCGTAAGGGACATAACGGACAATCTGGATATCAATGGGGGCCCCATTCTTTCTCCCTGACTAATGTGATGTGTTCTGAAGGTTGTAACTTATAGCAGAAGATGTCTTGTGTGTACCATAGAGATGGCCCATGAAGCTGCTGTGTGGTCCTTAGGGGGAGCCCAGCTCTTGTTGGTCATATTCCTACAGCTAATCGGTGGTAAGAAGATGTGTTGGACTTCTCTCTACGGAAGAACTGCAATGACCACAAGGGGCACAGGAAAGGCTTAATGGGGCAAAATACAAACAAGACACCTTAGCAAAATAGGTGGCAGTTTGATTTTTGCTCTGGAGCACGTTCTGTTCTTTGCTCTTTAAGGTCAAAGCCAACCAGTCAGACCTGAGAATCTCCTTTAAAGAACCAGTGCATATTTCTAGTGTAGTAAATCTGCAGCATTTTTTACTAGTTTTTGTTCTCGGCCTCAAGTGTGATGCAATTTACTGAAGTTTTGATGGCTGAAGGTTTTCACAGGAGATTTACGAGAGAGATGATGTATGGAAAAACCGGCCAGAGAAGAAAAGACAACAGGCATGAAAACATGTTTATTGCCAGGCACATGACCGGAGGTGGCAGCGCCAGGATGAGATCTCCCCGATTTATGGGAATATTAAACACCGAGAAAGCATTCCAGCACTCCCAAGACCTACCGAAGACAAGACATGGAGGGCGAGGCTGGCAGGAGGGTGAGGACGGGCGTACAGAATGGTGATATTCTTGTCTCCCTTCTCCATGTACGTCCATGCCACCACAGCCCAAGACTGTGTTTGGGGTCTTGTCACTAGATATCTGTAGCTTTTGCTGTTATTGGGGGCTGATTCTGTCACCTGTACTGTTATGGCCATGGTGGTCTTGTTGCTGTCAGGGTTATGAGGGTCCCATAGAATGCATTATCATTTTCTCTTCGTATTTAGATCAGGGCTAAATGAGGACATACAATTTGTGATGAAATATTGGTGATGGTCACATGGTCTCTTCTCCCACCTATGATGATACATTCAGGACCCCATTACACAATGTCGGTCGCATACACTGAGAACTACTCTCATATTTCATGAGAAGTTGGGAAATCTGTAAGGTTTTCTCAGGAAACACTTTCTCCTCCGTCTATTTCCGCGCTCTGTTGTCTTAAACTATAAGCCGTCCAATGGTAACATTGCTGTTGGATGGAGAAGAAGGAGCGGGCTGACCCAGGAATGTACATTATCGGACAGTGCGGTATACGTCTGTTTATATAATCCGGACACCCGCAGGTATGGGGGGATACAATGTATGTAGGGCAGGAATCAGCCAGATGGAGATTAGCAGCGGACCGCAGTGTTCACTAAATGTAACGCACCCTGTCTGCCCTTTATACACAGTTCTTGTCATTTCAGCTCTCTTAATACCACTATATCATGCCAATATAATGCTGCCATTCCAAACCCAAATAATGCCACCATATAGTGCTTATATAAGATATACAATCCAAATAATACTCCCCTAATGAGCCCAAATAAAGCCGTATAGTGTCCATGCAATTCTGGATTTTAAGAGAGTCTGTCACCCTCAAAACGCTAACTAGACCAGTTATACAGGCTCAGCCCCTATAAAATCATACCTGTAGTAGAGTTTAGTGGTTTAGTTGCCATAAAACATATTATATATACATATATATGCGTATACAGTCATGGCCGAAAGTGTTGGCACCCTGGAAATTGTTCCAGAAAATGAAATATTTCTCCCAGAAAATTATTGCAGTTCCACGTGTTTTGTTATACACATTGTTTATTTCTCTTGCATATATCGCAGTATCGCCGCAAATGTCAATAAAATGAAAATACTTCTTGTTTTTGCTCCAGTTTTTGTATCCATTGCTTGCTGTCAGTGAATAGGAGCGTTGTGCTTTGCACAACATCCCAATATCTACTATATAATTGTCTTATCCTGTCTGTCTGTCTGTCTATCTGTCTGTCTGTCCAGGAAATCCCGCGTCGCTCATTGGTCTGGCAGCAGCCAATCAGGGCCGCGGGATTTCTGAAAAAAGATGGCGGCCGTTAGCGGCTCATCTGCGGGACGGAGCTCAGCGGCGTTGCAGCCGGGAGATGACCGGCGCGAGGCGCTCATGTCCCGGCCGGTAGCAGCGGAAGGACCGCCGGCGTCGCTGACATCCATGTAGAAGGGAGGACCAGGGAGGCAAGGGTGTGAAGGGAGGACCAGGGAGGCAAGGGTGTGAAGGGAGGACCAGGGAGCGGCGCTGACATCCAATTGGTCGCGGCCGCTATTTAAATGTGCCGCACAAATCGGTGATTGGTCGCGGTCTTGGCCCGCGACCAATCACTGATCTTGCGGCTAAAGTTAACCACTACTGTGCTGATTGGTCGCGGCCGATATTTAAATTTGGCGCCCAAATTTAAATATCGGCCGCGACCAATCACCGATCTTGGCTCCACATTTAAACACCGCTGTACTGACTGGTCGCGGACGCTATTTAAATGTGGCGCCAAAATCGGTGATTGGTCACGCCCAGCGTCGGCGACCAATCAGCACAGCGGTGTTTAAATGTGGAGCCAAGATCGGTGATTGGTCGCGGCCGATATTTAAATTTGGCGCCCAAATCGGTGATTTGTCGCGGGCAGCGCCAGCGACCAATCAGCGATTTTTAACACAAATGTCCGGATCTTTGTAACACCATGCGGATACTGTGGGGAGATCAGCGGCTAGGATGTGAAGGGAAGACCGGGGAGCGGCGCTGCGGGTCGGGATACTTCTGCTGCGAGCAGTCGCTCATGTCCCGGGTTCTCGCAGCGGAAGTAGCCGCCCGCTAATACGATTCCGCTCCCCGCTCCTCACCAATACGATTCGCTGATTGGTCGCGCTCTCCGCACGCGACCAATCAGTGATCTTGGCGCTAAAGTTAAACACCGCTCTGCTGATTGGTCGCGGCCGCTGCCCGCGACCAATCACCGATTTGGGCGCCACATTTAAATAGCGGCCGCGACCAATCACCGATCTTGCCGCCACATTTAAACACTGCTGTGCTAATTGGTCGCGGACGCCAGCCGCGACCAATCAGCGAGCTTGGCGCCAAATTTAAACAACGCTCTGCTGATTGGTCGCGGATGTCAGACGCGTCCAATCAGTGAGATTGGCGCCAAATTTAAACAACGCTCTGCTGATTGGTCGCGGACGCCAGACGCGTCCAATCAGTGAGATTGGCGCCAAATTTAAACAAAGCTCTGCTGATTGGTCGCGACTAATCAGCGATTTTGGTGCCAAATTTAAACACGCTCTCCAGTCCTCACTAACACGGTTCGCAGATTGGTTGCGGCCGCCGCCCGCGACCATTCACCGATATTGCCGCCAAATTTAAACACCGCTTTGCTGATTGGTCGCGGTTGCCTAACGCGACCAATCAGCGATTTGGGCGCCAAATTTAAACACTGCTCTGCTAATTGCGCCCCGTCGGCCGCATACCTATTGTAGAATACCCGATGCGTTCGAATTGGGCCACCATCTAGTGTTTTATAAGTTAGATTTTCGATACCTGGGTATCCAATCTCTGTGAGCTAAACATCTGGGACTCTGGATACATTGTATCTGCACTGATACATTGTAACAAACTATCCCGCCAGGAGAGAGGATTGTGCTGCTTTTAGGCTATTATGCCAAGCGTGTTCGCAGGAAAAACTCTGCGTAAAATACATGCGTTATTCCTGCTTTTTTGCTGCATTTTTAATGCATTTTGTACTTGTGTTTTTTTTCCCTTCATTTGCACAAAATGCTGAAAGAATAGACACCGCGGAAGATTTGTAAAAAAAAAAAAAAATACTTTGAAGGATCAAATCTGCAAGGAAAAAATAAGCAGCTTGTGCATGTGATTTCAAAAATCTCATTTACATTGCTGGGACTGTGAAACACTGCTTTTTTGTGTGGTTTTTGTGCCATATTCACACGTTGTGCTTTTGCTGATTTTTTTTGCATGTGAAACCTGCTCCCTTGGCAGTAAAGAAGCTGCTTTAAAAAAAAGCAGATTTTCATGCTGATGCAGTTTAGTGCCTGTTGTTCCTGAGTTTTCTGCTCCAAAAACGCAGCAAAGCCTGACACCTGCTTTTTTGCACTTACCCATTGCTTTCTATGGGTGAAAAAAACGCTGAAAGAAGTGACATGCTGCAGATTTAAAAACGCAGCAGTTTTCCAATTCAGTCAGGAAAAAAAAAACCAATGTGTGCACATGAGATTTCTGAAATCTCACAGCTTTTGCTGGTTCTGTAAAAAGCAGCTTTTAATTTGCATAAAAAACGCAAAACGCAACATAGTGGAAAAAAACTGCAACAAAAAGTTGACGTGATGTGAGAACAAGCCTTTGCAAAATCTCATAGAAAATGCTGGGATAAGGTTTGCAATGCATTTTTTGGGACCAATTCCGCGCGGACTTACCGCATAAAAAACGCACCATGTGCACATAGCCTTGCTGCCCCACTCTAGAAGAAATGTTTGCACTTTTAAAGCAAAGATTAAGCTATGAAATGGGTCAGGTCTGTCCAGGTTTTTATGGAAACATGAACGCTCCCATTCAGTGACCGCAAACAGAAATCTTGGAAACGGTTAAACAGGATGATAACAAAAATTGCAGAATATTTCCTAAACTTTCTATGTGTTTCCTGTCAGTCTATCTCTTTGCTTTTCCCTTTCCTGCACTATAGGTTGGAGTTTCTTTACATTTCTAGACTTTGCTCCGGATTCCTCTGTGCTGCTCTGACTCATACTGGAAATAATGTTGCATGCTGAAACGTGCAGAAAATCGCAGAATCTGACCATATAGAGACCTTCTGAGATTGTGTGATGAAAGCTGAACATGAATGGATGTAACGTGAGAGCGGCTGAGTCACAGTGTGTGCGGAGCTGCACGTCGGCAGCACCTGTGTGTGACAGCGAACCTGTCCTGTGCACACCCCGGACCACAGCTATGAGTCCTCCGTCTAGAGGCCTGACGCAATGTCAGGAAACTGTCCCAAACAACAGATCAAGCGCATGACACACCCATCTCTGCATCACCTCGTGCTTTGGCGAGGTCATCTGTCTATTGAAAGAAAGCAAAAATTAATGCCACCACTAGGGGGAGCCTACTGCATAAAGATATATACAACAATGTATATTAGCTCCTTGTAGTGGCGACTAAAGACAGTAAAACATAAAAACTGTTACCTCCACCAAAGCGCCAAATATTGGTGGCTCATTAAAGTGAATCTGACAGCTGATCCATGTTACCCAAACCAAGGATGCAGCATTTCAAAGAAAATAAATGTTTAAATGCCGTCCGGTCCTAGACTGACAGGTCTCTCTCTATGCACACATATAGGGAGGAATTTGAGAGTCCGGGGGCAGAGAGAAGCCGCCGGGGACCTGTCATAGATTACACACAGGTCTGCAGCAATTAATGCAGCCAGTGTCTGGTCCATACTGCCCGTGATTCACACAGTATGGATCAGATCTCAGGTTTCCTTTAATGCACACCTGATACAAGGTCACAACTAGCCAGATTTTCCTCGTATTTTATTTCCTCTACTTCCCAGAGTAATCCATTTTTTTTTTTAAATCATGCATGATGCACTGATCGTTACTTGCACGCTGAAGTCAGCTGCCAGCTCCTGCGCTGGCTGCAGAAAAGGACGCCGCACGTCGTGGGAGCGGAGGAACAAATTTGTGCGTTAAAGAACAACGGCAGAACAGGAAACATATAAACCAGGATGGGAAACATATAAACCAGGATGGTGAACATATAAACCAGGATGGGGGACATATAAACTAGAATGGGGGACATATAAACCAGGATGGGGGACATATATACCAGGATGGGGAACATATAAACCAGGATGGGGGACATATAAACTAGAATGGGGGACATATAAACCAGGATGGGGGACATATATACCAGGATGGGGAACATATAAACCAGGATGGGGGACATATAAACTAGAATGGGGGACATATAAACCAGGATGGGGGACATATAAACTAGAATGGGGGACATATAAACCAGGATGGGGAACATATAAACCAGGATGGGGAACATATAAACTAGAATGGGGGACATATAAACCAGGATGGGGGACATATATACCAGGATGGGGAACATATAAACCAGGATGGGGGACATATAAACTAGAATGGGGGACATATAAACCAGGATGGGGAACATATAAACCAGGATGGGGAACATATAAACTAGAATGGGGGACATATAAACCAAGATGAGGGACATATATACCAGGATGGGGGACATATATACCAGGATGGGTAACATATATACCAGGATGGGGGACATATATACCAGGATGGTAACATATATACCAGGATGGAGAACATATATACCAGGATGGAGGACATGTATACCAGGATGGAGAACATATATACCAGGATAGGGAACATATATACCAGGATGGGGGACATATATACCAGGATGGGCGACATATAAACCAGGATGGGGGATATATATACCAGGATGGCGGACATATATACCACAAAGGGGGAACATATATACCAGGATGGGGAACATATAAACCAGGATGGGGACATATACTGTATAACGGGATTGGGCCCAGGCATGGCCGGCGTCAGCACCCAGGATGGGGAACATATAAACCAGGATGGGGACATATACTGTATAACGGGATTGGGCCCAGGCATGGCCGGCGTCAGCACCCAGGATGGGGGACATATATATATATATATATATATATATATACCAGGATGGGGGACATATAAACCAGGATGGGCGACATATATACCAGGATGGGGAACATATAAACCAGGATGGGGGACATATAAACCAGGATGGGGGACATATAAACCAGGATGAGGGATATATATACCATGATGGGGGACATATATATATATCAGGATGGGAGACATATATATATACCAGGATGGGGGACATATAAACCAGGATGGGCGACATATATACCAGGATGGGGAACATATAAACCAGGATGGGGGACATATATACCAGGATGAGGAATATATATATCAGGATGGGGGACATGCATACCAGGAAGGGTGAACATATATAACAAGATGGGGAACATATATACCAGGATGGGGAACATATAAACCAGGATGGGCGACATATAAACCAGGATGGGGGATATATATACCAGGATGGCGGACATATATACCACAAAGGGGGAACATATATACCAGGATGGGGAACATATAAACCAGGATGGGGACATATACTGTATAACGGGATTGGGCCCAGGCATGGCCGGCGTCAGCACCCGGCGCACCCGGGCAAGTGCTGGGGCCCTGAGCAGGCGGGGGGGCTCACTCACCATCGGGCACCCCGCCGTGCCTCCGCAGCAGCTCCGGTCTCTTCCACGACTGCTGCACTGCGACGTCTCAGGTCAGAGGGCGCGGTGATGTCTTTACACCGCACGCTCTTCTGAGGCGTCACAGGCAGCACAGAGCGGGAAGATACCGACGTGGGTGAGGAGTCTGGAGCAGCGATATCAGGTGAGAAGTGAGGTGAATATTTGATTTTTTTTTTAATATATATATATATATATATATATGTGTATGGACGCATGGGGCATTATATGGGTGGGGGCGACATCCTGATGGGACATTATATGGGGGGGGGGGAGGTGACATCCTGCATGGGGCATTATATGGGGGGGAGAAGTGACATCCAGCATGGGGCATTATATGGGGGGGTGACATCCTGCTTGGGGCATTATATGGGGGGGAGAGGTGACATCTTGCATAGGGCATTATATGGGCGGAGAGGTGACATCCTGCATGGGGCATTATATGGGGGAAAATTGACATCCTGCATGGGGCATTATATGGGGCGGTGACATCCTGCATGGGGCATTATATGGGGGGTGACATCCTGCATGGGGCATTATTTGGGGGGTGACATCCTGCATGGGGCATTATATGGGGGGGAGAGGTGACATCCTGCATAGGGCATTATATGGGGGAAAGGTGACATCCTGCATGGGGCATTATATGGGGGGTGACATCCTGCATAGGGACCAGTATTCTGTATGGAGCGTTATATGGGGACCAGTATACTGTATGGAGCGTTATATGGGGACCAGTATCCTGTATGAAGCGTTATATGGGGGCCAGTATACGGTTTCTGAGCTATTGTAGAATTTACAATAGATATCACTCATGTAATGTAGTAAGTGAAATCTTTGGCCTTGTACTATATATATATTTCTCTGCCGTATCTGTGCATCATGAATCGTGGTATGTGCTAAAGGGGCCACTGAGACTCTTTCACTCAGGGCTCACAAAAACCTGGAGCCGGTCCTGGGCCCAGGATGGAGAGTGGGGGCAAAACGTATGTCCTTATAGGATTTAGAGCCATACAAGGGCCCATACTTCTGACTAACATGCAGGTGGGGCGGAGCACAAGTCCAACTTTTGCACCTGGACCCATTGGACTGCAATTATGCAATGATCATTTGTATAGTATAGGTAAGGGAAAAAAATCATTATACAGTTATTTTTACATTTTGAATTCATTAAACGGGTTGTCCGACCTTAGTATACAAGCCTGCAGTCCAGGGGCGTACATAGGAATCATGGGGCCACATAGCAGAACCCCCCCCCCAAAAAAAAAATGTAAATAATTGTCGGGGTCACCAAAGATCAGATCTCACAACTTTCCAACCTTTACATAGTAATTTTCCTCCTGCTGATGTCCTAGATCTCTCTTTCATTGCCCCATAAAGTGTGATGCCAATAAAAGGGCCCCCAAACACAGTATGAAACCCCCATGGTGAATTCCTTCACATGCACAGTATAATGACCCTACTATACCCCACCTCAACTCCCAGGGTAAAGTATGCTGACCCCAACACAGTATGATCCCCCAACTGTGAGCTGCTAGAGAGGATGGTACATAATAAGGGAGGGTGTTATACATAATAAAAGATGAAACTATATAACTAAGGATGGCGCTATACATAATAAGTGAGTACACCATATACTAAGGGACTGTGCTATACATAATAAGGCTACATTCCTGTATCCATGAGCCGTGCCAGTGTGCTGCCCTGTTTTACTGACGCATTGAGCATGTCCTATTCTAATCCTCAAAATCGGATCAGAACAAGACATTCTCTGACCCTCATAGATCTCATTCTCAGATCCGTGATTTTCATGGATGTGTGAATGGATCTATAAAACTGTACGAGTCCGTGGACCATCCGATAAAAAGATCTGGCAGCACACGGACATTTCACACAAATGTGAGAATGCAGCCTAAGGGATTTTACAGATAACATCATCACTCCAAGTCACACAGTCCAGATACAGAATAATATTTACATCCAGGCACTTACCGCTGATGTCGCGCCTGATTAGAGTCTGTTTCTGCTGCTTCTTCTCCATCTGGTCGGACCTTCATGTCTACATCTCCCAGCCACGACTTGTCTTGTCACGATGATCTCCTGCCTAGAGAATAACAAGGTCACATATTGTATGTATACATGTGTCTCCCCCACTCTGCGTCCTCGACTACAGATATGTACCCCTCCATTAATATACTATTAGCCACTTAGTAATCAAAATATAAAGTGATAAGCAGCACTGTGCCCCCCATTAGCTATAATCTCCACCAGCCAATAATATAAATTATTCAGTCTCTGTGACTCTCCCCAATTAACTGTAAGGCAATGTGCACACGGAAAACATACAAGGCTTCACAGTACAAGCAAAGTGAAACCCCCATAATTGCTTTCTCCCAGCACCCCCATCATTGCTCTCTCCCAGCACCCCCGTCATTGCTCTCTCCCACCACCTCCATCATTGCTCTCTCTCAGCACCCCCATCATTACTCTCTCCCAGCACCCCCATCATTACTCTGTCCCAGCACCCCCGTCATTGCTCTGTTCCAGCACCCTCATCGTTGCTCTCTCCCAGCACCCCCATCATTGCTCTCTCCCAGCACCCCCATCATTGCTCTCTCTCAGCACCCGCATCATTGCTCTGTCCCACCACCCCCATCATTGCTCTCTCCCAGCCCCCATCATTGCTGTCCCAGCACCCCCATCATTGCTCTGTACCAGCACCTCCATCATTGCTCTCTCCCAGCCCCCCATCATTGATCTGTCCCAGCACCTCCATCATTGCTTCTGTCAGCACTCCCATCATTGCTCTTTCCCAGCACCCCCATCATTGCGCTCTCCCAGCTCCTCCATCATTGCTCTCTCTCAGCACCCCCATCATTACTCTCTCCCAGCACCCCCATCATTACTCTGTCCCAGCACCCCCGTCATTGCTCTGTTCCAGCACCCTCATCGTTGCTCTCTCCCAGCACCCCCATCATTACTCTGTCCCACCACCCCCATCATTGCTCTCTCCCAGCCCCCATCATTGCTGTCCCAGCACCCCCATCATTGCTCTGTACCAGCACCTCCATCATTGCTCTCTCCCAGCCCCCCATCATTGATCCGTCCCAGCACCTCCATCATTGCTTCTCTCAGCACTCCCATCATTGCTCTTTCCCAGCACCCCCATCATTGCACTCTCCCAGCACCCCCATCATCTCTTCTCAGCACCCCCATCATTACTCTGTCCCAGCACCTCCATCATTGCTCTCTCCCAGCCCCACATCATTGCTCTCTCCCAGCCCCTCACCAGTGCTGTGTCCCAACACCCCCATCATTGCTCTCTCCCAGCACCCCCATCATTGCTCTCTCCCAGCAACACGTCATTGCTCTCCCCTTCCCCACAATCCCCATCATTGCTCTCCCCAGCCCTATCAGCCCCATTATTGCTCTTCCCAGCCCCATCATTTCTCTCCCCAGCCCCACCATCCCATTATTCCTCTCCCCAGCCCCATCAGCCCCATTATTGCTCTCCGCAGCCCCATCAACCCCATTATTCCTCTCCCCAGCCCCATCAGCCCCATTATTGCTCTCTCCAGCCCCATCAACCCCATTATTCCTCTCCCCAGCCCCATCAGCCCTCTCCCCAGCCCCAATATTTCTCTCCCCAGCCCCATCATTGCTCTCCCCAGTCCCATCAGCCCCATTATTGCTCTTCCCAGCCCCACCATTCCTCTCCCCAGCCCCACCATTGCTCTCCCCCCACCTCCCCTCCCCAGCATTTCAGTAAAAAAAAACAACAACTTACCTCAGCTCGCTCCCCTGCAGCAGCATCCTCCTGGTTGCCGTCAGCTTTCTTCCTGACCCAGGCGCGCACTGCAGGATGACGTCATCAAGCTGCGCGCGCCTGGGTCAGGGAGGAAGCAGAGGACGAACCCTCCAGCTCCGCTGCTATTCTCATCCTGACAGCAGCGGAACTGCAGGGATCGCTCCCTGACCGCCGCGTGCAGGGAGCAGCTGCACCTTGCGGGCCCCTTGGTGCAGCTGCATGGTGGGGACCCGGCGCAGCTGCACCAGCTGCGGTATGTCCACCCCTGGACTGCTATGGGGCCCCCCCCGGGTCACGGGCCCCATAGCAGTCGCGTGGTCTGCCACCATTGGCGGTATGCAACTGCTGCAGTCACTCTGACTGCAGACTAGTGAGTCCTCACATCGTCAACAGTGTGCGCTGTGAGGATTCTCTGGTGCCGGCACCAGAAGCGGGGGGTCATGTGGCCACAAGTATGCGATTTACATACTTCTGACAGATTCCGACTAGATTAGACATGGCCGGCCTCGCTCAATACACTTGCATTGAGTGAGGTCGCATACATCTAGTTGGCACGTGACCGCATGTAGGCAAATCGCACCCGCGGCTCCTGGCACCGGAGAATAATGAAAGCGGCACACTGTGTTTTGTGAAGATTCACACGTCTGCAGTCACATAGAGTGACTACCGACTTGTAGACTAAGGCCGGACAACCCCATAAATTAGTGCTTTGAGAACATGTCAGTAGTCAATAAATATTTGCAGGTTTTACTGCTGTAAAACAAATATTCACACCAAAAGTTATAGACTCCATAAGATCCCTTAACCCAGGAGGAATGAATGGTTCCTAAAAACATGTCCTGCTCTGTTTGCCTTTGGTAAACACAGCAGTAACACAGGCCTCAAGGGAATAGAGACACCTGACTAACAGCATGTACAATCAGTGGCGTACCGCCAATGAAGGCTGACCAGGCGACTGCTATGGGACCCGGGAGGGGCCCGCTGCCAGCGCCCGCACTGGGCCCCCCTCATCCCATCATCACGAGCAATGATGATGAAGGAGGGAGCGTCAGCTGATTGCAAGGAACAGACTTGATAAACGAGGAGGAGGTGTCGCATTGTATGTTAGAAAAGCGTATATCTGCACAGAGATTGAAGCTTCAGAGACTGGGAGTTCTGTGGAAATTGTTTGGGTAAGAATACAAGGAGAGAACAACGGAAAGGACACCATTTTAGGTGTGATGCCCTGCAGCTGCAGGCTGTTCCAAAACTCCAAAACTCCTAGGTGTTGCACAGATGGATTCTCCCCAGTGGCCTCACTATATGTAGACATCTCCACCCAAGTCCACTAGCTGGAGCCCTGACAAGTATGCAGATACTGGGGGGTGGAGTTTTAGCCAGGAAGCTCTCAGTGCAGTAAAGTTTAGTGTTCAGTTGTGCAGAGACCCAGAGAGAGAGCAGGCTGCAGACTGTGTGGCTGAAGGAAGAAGAGAGGAGTAGAGTGGGCCTAGAGTGGGCCAGAAGGAAGAAGAGAGGAGTAGAGCCATCTGGGACAGAGGGACCATAGAAGGTTCATCCCAGCCGCAAGCCGGGCACCGGGCCCATACCTATTGGGATCTTTATGACCAGTAGGGAATCCGGCATACCGAGGAGGATTTTATATCCCTCGGTCCACCCTTGAATTCCGCACATTTAGAGGACTAGGTACCACGAAGGCTCCAGCGTCCAGGAATAGTGGTAACCAAGGGAAAGCCCTCGCCGCGAAGCAAAATGGGTGAGAGAAGCATCAAGGAAGCTAGACCCTGTTCCAGGCAGGTCAGAAGCTCCAGGGAGAGAGACAGGAAGGTTCAGACAAGGAGGCCTTACACCCGCTCACTGGGGAGCAAGTCCAGAAGTGCGCACCACCTACAAGTACCCTGGACCGTACCTGACTACCATCATCAGTAAAGGTACTGAAGTGAACTCCCGTGTGCATGTCTGTTCTTCCTCTGACCCGGCTGGGTCACCTCTTTCCTGCATCCCTGCACACCATCCCTGCCCCGGGGGCCCGCTCCACCTGTGGGGAGCAGAAACACCTCAGCTGTCATACCAACACCCCCGGAGGTCTGAAGCAGCGCTGGTAATCATTACCAGGTACCACAGGTGGCGTCACAAACTGTTTATTTATTTTATCGAACATTTAACAAATCCCCTTTTTTGACTGACCGCAGTGGGTCGCGGACCGGGCCAGCCACTGTGATATATCCCCCACCAGCATCCATAGGCCCGGCTGCTGAGTACCCCACGGCCCAGCAGGCGCGTCAGCTTCTAGCGTTACGAACAGGATTTCGTGCCCGTTGCCACCGGGTACTGTGCGCCTTAAAGAAATGTGTCGTATACCGTGGTGAAGTTTTCCCGCCAATTGCCGCTGTTTCCCGCCATTGTCTGCCATTTTTGAGTCACCGCGCGGGAAGAAGAAGGACGTAACCGCGGGAATCCGAGAGGCGTAACTGCTGAAGCGCGCGAAGCACAGGACACGCCCACGCCTCAACGTCGAACCAGGAAGCGTCAGGTCCTGGAAGGAGTCCAGTGAACGCTCTGACATCAGACGCGAGCGACACAAGGTCCTGAAGGAAGACCGTCGCCTGCGGAGCTGCGGCCTACCCGAAAGCGGTGAAGAAGGTAGGCCACAGTTCATTAGGGGGGCGCAATGATGTCTGACGACCAGCAGCAGTCGGCGCTGCAAGTGACCGGCAGCGCCCCAGCTCCGGCGGAGCTGCGTAAGGACCAGGAGGTGCCAGGTCGAGTTGGAGCAGTCGTGGGGGCAGGTAGGAGTGAAGTCCCTGTCCCTGACGCAAATGGCACTGCTTCATCCCTGGTCCCCCTGCAGTCCAAGGCTTATGACCAGGCTGGGCCAGCCTACAGCAAACAGGTGTGTCCCAGGAGGGAGCACCACTACTTAGCACAGTATGTGAAACTGAACTGAACTGTATACAGTTACCCGTAAGGGTATAAGGACTCTGTGGCTGAGGACTTGAGCAGCCCAAAAACTGTTCATATAAATAGTTGCACTCCCTGGAGTGCCCCTTTAAGCGACCTCAGAGCAAAAACCTGTTTGGCGTGGCGGAAGATGTGGTCCAACACTGGATCACCTATGTCCTGCAGCCACGCCCAGGGCCTATGTGGAAGGTTTGCGGACAGGTCCCTCAAGCTACCTTTGCAGTGAAATGGACATGTGTGACGCTCGCAGCCCTACCCTGAGAGATGGGGGTACTCGGAGCCGGGTCAGATGTTTGGTGGGTTGTAGCCGTGGCCTGGACCCGTTCCGTGCCCAGGGCCGTCACACTAAAAGGGTGTAATGGGCTTTCAGAGTTGGTGTTTAATCGAGTGGTTATATTGACTACACCACCTGTGGTTTCTGGTGATTCCCCATCAGCGCTGCATTCAGTCCTCTGAGGCGGGATGTAGTGGCAGCAGCAGATGGTACTACTCCCCACAGGCGGAGCAGAGCCTCAGGGCAGAGGAGACAGGAGTATGGGAGTTGTAGTGGAAGATGTGGTGCGGTGTCGTGCGGTGCCGCGTTGCAATAAGAAACCGGAGGCCATAGGGGTAGTCTTCCAAGCTTTACTCACGGTAGAATGCACAGCTGCAAGGCTTGTCCCTGCTCCTCATGGAGCGCTGCGGCCACCAGGACCGGGGGTTCAACAATCCTGCGGATAGTTCAGGTGCTTTGGTCAGGACCCCGCACCAGAGTGTTCCTAGACTTTCCCACTAGGTCCTCTCCTGTCCGTGTGAAGTGCATGTACTAAGGCCGGGTCTCCCTCTGGACTATGCACAGAACAAGGGTACTGGTGGCGACTCCGCTCCGTCCGTTACCCGGTTGGATCGACTGAGCCTCCGGGCTTCTCCGACTAAGACATAGAGTAACAAAGTCAGATATCGGGGGCCGGTACCCCTCTTGCAGCAGGAATCCTTCTGACTAAGCCAGAATAGCGAGGACAGGTGGCGTATACCGCTCCATCTGCATCCCCCTGGGATCCTTTTGCCTGCGGAGCTTTTACTCCTCCGCTCCCCTCCAGGCCTTCTTGGGTAAGGACCTTGACCGGGTAGAGACAGCCATTAACTCTTGCCCGCTCCTCGACTCAAGGCCTGAGTACGAAGACCGTGTCCCCATCAACTGCAGGTTCACACAGAAAGCCACGTTCAGTGATGAAGATCACAATCAAAGACCTTGAGCCCAAAATGGCTGGCTATTAAATATGAATTTTGTGGTGTAACCTAAAAGTGTGTCCTCCACCCTCACCCACTACTAGGTTCCCCCTTACTTTGGTTCCCCCATCTCCACTTATCCCAGCTGGGGCAGCACCCTGGTGCCTATAAGCCCTCCTCAGGTGGAAGAGGTGTAGTGTTGGATGCAGAGGTGGGGTCCTGACAGTTGCACCATCCTTACCTCGAAGGAGAGATACCACACCTCATTAAAGAGATGCAGTACCCCTGTGGCGACCGAACCCTCAGGGGCGCCACATTCCCCCCTGGTGAAACACAGCACGTCCGCGGGCTGCAAAGAGAGCAAAACATTGTACAGACTTTTTTGAATTTTTGCATAACAGTATAACAATCTTCCCATTATGGGAGGCACTTCTTCTTAAACGTTGCAAACTTTAAATAGTATAAAAGTATACAAAAGTATAAAAACATCACAGAGACATTATGCATATAGACAGACCGATTAAAGTGCAGTAGGAAAGAGTCAGTTCAGAAGCAAGAGGGACCTGTCCCAAACCCTCAACGTAGGCCCTGGGGTGGCTGCAGGGCATGAAGATCCCGAGTTGGACCTCCAGGAGAGCCACGCCAGACAGGTTTTTCTTCTGAGGTAGTAGTAGAGCGGTTTTACATAAAACCAATAGGGAGCACCTAAAAAGATGGAAACTATATACAATGGAAGAGTCTGTCTACTGCTAGTCCGCAGGGACAAATGTCTCTATAATCCGGGAGAAAAACATGGTTAACATAAACAATAACAAGCAAACTCCAAAAGGTTACAGCCGCCGGGGCCGCTTACTCCAGATATCCCCACCGAGGAAAAGGCTCATTCCTCCCGACGGAGGCTGGCTGATCCGCCACTGTCAAGCGCGAAGAGGCGTCACTCCTAGACACTTTGTGCACATCCAGGGCATACCATCCCCGCACCCCGTGGTGGCGGGTGTACGACACCATGTCACCCGGGAAGAGGTTCCGGCCAGGGTGTCCTTTCCTCAGCCGTGGCTCGACGTCCCGCCGGCTGACAAAGACGTCTTGCCCGAACTGGGGACTCCTAATGAAGCCCCATCCCGCCTCCTGGTGGAAGCGGACAACTTGCCCTTCCTCACGGGGGCTTGGACAGGCTGCCTCCTCCTGGCGGGCCCTGGATTTTGCGGCCTTGGCGCGCACCTCCAGGCGCTCGCAGCGGATCTCCCTCTGCCGTTGCTCCCTGTCAAGCTGGAGGATCTGCTGCCTACACAGCTCGCTCCTCCTCCGCGCTTCAGCCCGGGTCTCCCGGGGGAAGTGACTAGCCCAGGGGGATGGGGACGACTCGGTGCCCGGGCCTTTGCCTGGCCTTGGGGATGTCGCGGTGGTCGGCTCCCGGACCCGTACCCTGGGGTCAGCTTTTAAAAGGGGATTGTTTGTTAAGTTTATGAAAGTTCGTGACGCCACCTGTGGTGTCCGGTGAGAATCACCAGCGCTGCGGCAGTCCACTGAGGCCGGTGATAAGGCAGCTCGATGGTATAGCTCCTCACAGGTGGAGCTAGGCCTCAGGGCAGCATATGGAGAGGGGGATGCAGGACAGGCGAGACCCAGCCGGGTCAGAGCAAGAACAGGGACAGACATGGTGGTCACTTCAGTACCTTTTACTGATGGAAATTCAGGCACGTCCCAGAGCACTGTAGGGTGAAGGGTGCATATCAGGATCCTCCCCAATGAGCGGGTGTAGGGCCTCCTGTTTCTTACCTCTGCGTAGTAAGTTTCTGACCTGCCTGGGGCTAGGCCTAACTTTATCTCTGTCCTGCACCGACTGACGTTGTGGTAGGGCCTTCTCTTGGAGTGCACGCTCCCAGCTTACGGGGCCTATGTGTCTCCTGGCTCTGTTACGTATCAGCTCTCTGGTGGACCTGGGACCTGTAGTTCTCCAGGGATTCCGGTTATGCCTTACTGGGTCGTAGAGATCCCGGTAAGCTCGGACCCGGTGTCCGATATATGTATCGGGGTGAGCTGGGTAAGCTCCTCTGCCCCCACTGCTACTAACTTTCCACTCGCCTTCGACCACGCTCAGGCCCTCACTAGGCTGCTCACACTAACGGCAGCTTGCCGCGCTTCACCGATCTTATCGCGCCGGCACACCTTAAGCTCACTATTCTGAGCTGCAACTGAGTCTTAGTCTGGATGAGCTCCACTGCAGGATTGCAGCTGCAGGAGCTGGAACAGGCTCTGTCCTCTGAGGTAACTCTTCAGAGAAACCGCTGAATCACTCTGTACTCTAAACTAGACTTGACTAGACTGAACTACCTAGCTCCACCTTCCCTATTTATATCCCTAACGGGCTCCCTCTGCTGGTCTGAGGTGGAAGGTGGAGATGTGTGAATGTTTATGGGGGCCTCTTGTGGAGGAATCCATCAATGCACTCTTCTAGGATCTGTGATACCAAGCGCAGCTGGGCGTCACATTCCCCCCTAGCAAAGCTCAGCACTCCCGGGCTGAAGTACATTTTAAAACAACAACAATAGGAAACATGAACAATTTTCCCTTTAAGGGAGGCACCAAGCTTAAACGTTGCATAAAAATATAAACAAATACAAAGCGTCCTCAGAGTCCAAGTCTCTTATGGTGAGGTTCCCAGGCAGGATATCCATCTCACAGGGTAGAGTACTTGGTGGTTTGAAGGACCTGTCCCAAACCCTCAACATAGGCCCTGGGGTGGCTGCAAGGCATGAAGATCCCGAGTTGGACCTCCAGTAGAGCCACTCCAGACAGGTTTTACTTCTGAGGTCACCTAAAGGGGCACTCCAGGGAGCGCAGTTATATGCAAAAAGCAGTTTTTGGGCTGCACATAGTCCTCAGCCACGGAGTTCTTAGGTAAACAATAAAGGAAGTGTCCGTATCACTTAAACTGTTAATAAAGCAAGGCACAAAGTAATACACATATGCATGAAAATACACAATAATACAGTGTACAATAATACACAATACCCCAGGGGTAACTATTTACACTTGTCAGAGTTTAACTATTTTACTGCTTATATCTGGCAGGGGGTTGACCTCGCGTGCTACGTGTTGATCTGCGTAGTTCGGTGGTTTGTGTGGTAACAGAGTCTGTATTGTCAGTTACCCTACCAGTTCTACGTGTGACTAAGTTGTAAAACTGCCTTAACCTCTCTCTGGGACTGGCAAGTTCACCATTGGCTGGGCCCTCTTGCTCTGCTCCTACCGGGGATCCTTCGTCCGGGGATACTTCTTGAGCTGGCTCTTCTGCAGCACTTACAGGTTCAACTTGCTGTGGAGGGTTTTCTGGCTGTTCGAAGAATTGGAGTGTTGGAATGATTACAGCTCCTCCTATTTGAGGCCAATCTGTCGGGAAATCTCCTAAGTCAGTGTGTATCACTGCTTCTTTAGGCTCTTCCAGGATTGTGAGAGGCAGTTCTTCTTGAGGTTTTAGCAGGTCTGGACACAACTTTAGGTGGTCCCTGGACACTGTTGCAGACGTTCTTCCTCCATCTCTACTAATTATGCAGGTCTTCTTATTATCAAACCTTGACTGTAACACAGTGTAGGGTTCTTTCTCCCACTGGTCATCAAGTGTGTGGTTTCGTCTTTTCCTTTTCAATACTACTTCACCAGGTGTGAAGGGTTCTGCGGGCGCGTTTTTGTTGTAGTGCGCCTCCTGCTTTTCTCTCACCCGAGTGAGACTGTCCTCGACCCAGGCTTGTACACTCCTGTACTGCTCTTGTCTGATCGTGTCCCTGTCCTCAGTGGTCATATCAGCTTCATGCTCAACAACACCAAGTTCCAGATCCATGGACAGCTTTCCTGGCCTTGCCCGCATGAGATATGCCGGAGTGCAGTTGGTGGAACTTACTGGTATGTGATTATACAGATCTACTAGGTCAGGTAGTAGGTCTGGCCACTGATTTCTCTCCTCAAGTGGTATGGTCTTTAGCAGGTCGATGATGATGTTATTCATCTTCTCACAGAGACCATTAGTTTGTGGGTGGTAAGGTGTAGTTCTTATCTTCATACACCCGTAGGGATGGCAGAACTTCTAGAACAACTCAGCCTCAAAGGCCGGGCCTGGGTCCGTCAGCACCTGCTCAGGATAACCATGGGGTCTACAGAAATACACTCGGAACGTCTTCGCAGCAGCCTCTGCCGTCAGGTCTTTGACGGGGGCTACCACCAGGAAACATGAGTAGTGATCCACCATGGTCAGAGCATAAGAGTACCCTGACCTGCTGGGGGACAGCTTGACATGGTCCAGGGCCACAATCTCCAGGGGTCGAGTCATCTTGATGGGTTGCAGGGGTGCCTTCTGGCTGCTGTAGTCTTTTCTTCTAAGGTCACAGGGTTCACAGTCCCGGCACCACCGCTCAATGGAGCTGCGCATTCCTACCCAGTAGAATCGACACTTCAGCAGGGTCTCTATCTTTTTCCAGCCAAATTGCCCCGCCTGATCGTGGTAGGCCTCCAACACCATTTGGATGTCTGTCTTGGGGACCACTATCTGCCATACCATCTCATGGGTTTTTGGATTGACGTACCTCCGGCACAGCTTCTCACCGTAGATAAACAGCCGGTTTCTCTCGTTCCACAGCTGCTTTGCTTGCGGAGACGCTTCTTTTTCCAAGGAGGAAACTTCTTGGGTTATCAGCTCCTTAATGCGGCTGACAACCGGGTCACTGTCCTGGGTCTCTTTCCAGCTGTGGTGAGGCAGGGGGTTTAACATCTTTCCACGCTGCCTCCTGGAGGCTCGTTGCTCGTGGATCATCCCATTCCGGTGAAAGACAGGTAGCTCAATCTCTTCCAGGTCATCCACCTCTTCCGTGGCTGACTGGTGAGGCATCCTGGACAGGGCATCGGCGTTGGCATTCTTGCGGCCCGCCCGGTATTTAATTGTGAATTGATAATTTGACAGCCGAGCCATCCATCGTTGTTCCAGTGCTCCTAGCATAGCTCTTTCAAGATGGGTCAAGGGGTTGTTATCAGTGAAGGCAGTGAACTTACTGGAGGCTAGATAGTGCTTGAATCTCTCAGTGATGGCCCAGACCAAGGCCAGGAACTCCAACTTAAAGCTGCTATAGTTCTCTGAGTTCCTCTCGGTCGGGCGGAGCTTCCTGCTTGCATATGCGATCACTTTCTCTTGGCCATTCTGCTTCTGACTTAAGACAGCTCCCAGTCCTTCGTTGCTGGCATCTGTATACAGCAGGAACGGTTGGCTGTAGTCAGGGTAGGCTAGGATCTCATCGCCTGTCAGGATCTCCTTCATTTCCTGAAATGACTCGGCTTGCTCCTTACCCCAGTGAAATGGGGGATTTCTGCCTTTGGGGGACTGCCCTACCAGGAGGTCTTGCAGAGGAGTTGCTTTCTTAGTGTAGTCTTTTACAAACCTCCGGTAGTATCCTACTAGTCCCAAGAACTGACGCACCTCCTTGAGGCTCTTCGGCTGCGGCCACTTCTGGATGGCAGTGACCTTCTCCGGGTCTGGTGCTACCCCTTCCGGACTGACAATGTGCCCTAGGTACTCTACCTTTCTCTTGAGCAGGTGGCACTTTGAGGGCTTCAGCTTCATCCCGTACCGGGACAGTGACTCAAATACCTCCGCCAAGTGCTTCAAGTGGTCCTCGTACGTTTTGGAATACACTATCACGTCATCCAGGTATAGTAACACAGTCGCGAAGTTGCGGTGTCCCAGGCAGCACTCCATCAATCTCTGGAACGTTCAAGGGGCATTGCAGAGTCCAAACGGCATACTGTTGAACTCGCAGAGTCCCATCGGAGTAGTGAAGGCCGTCTTCTCCCGATCCTCCTCAGCCATAGCTACTTGCCAGTACCCACTAGTGAGGTCAAGGGTGGAAAAGTAATTTGCAGACTTTAAGGCAGCTAGGGACTCCTCTATGCGTGGTAAAGGGTTTGCATCTTTATGTGTAATGCGGTTTACTTGTCGGTAATCTACACACATTCTCATGCTCCCGTCCTTTTTCCTAACTAGCACTAGGGGAGCTGCCCAGGGACTACAACTATCCCTTGTTACCCCCGCCTTTCTCATGTCGTGCAACATTTCCTTAGCCTTCTGGTAGTATGCTGGTGGTATAGCCCTGTAACGTTCTTTGATGGGTGGATGGTCACCTGTGGGGATATGATGTTAAACCCCCTTAATCCTCCCGAAGTCAAGTGGATGTTTACAGAACACCTGCGTGGATTCTTGAACCACCCGGTGTACACCCTGTTTCTGATAGGCAGGAGTGGTTTCTGTCCCAACATGGAGCTGTTGACACCAATCCTCCACCTGGGTTGCAGGGTCATTATCCTCCTCTTCTTCTGGTGAAGTTAAGGACTCCGCCTTGTGAACCCTGTTGTTATTTACAGCACGTAATCTGGCAACAGTGGCATAACGTGGCAATCTGACCTCATCTTCCTCACAATTGAGAAGACGGACGGGCACCCTCCCATTGCGTACATCTACCACTCCTCTGGCGGTTAAGAGCGTGGGTCTGTGCTCGGAGGAAAGGGGTTCTACTACCGCCTGGTAGCTCTGTCCTCTAAGACCTATGGCAGCTCTACACCAGATAAGCATTTCACTCATTGGGGGGATTACAATGGGTATGGGGTCTGTCACCCGCACATTACCGATTTCACCGTCTGTTAACCTTACTTGCTGTTGGTACATCAGGACTCGGATCTCCTTCTGCAGCGCCCTCCTCTGTCCTGGTCTGGCAGTGTCAGCTATCTGTTGGAGCAAGAACACAACTTCTCCCAAACAGTTACCAACAATGTTAGTGCCTAGTACCATATACGGATTGGTATCATCAGGATTAGTCTCTACTACAATTAGTCCCTGGTCCTTCAGCTCCACTCTCCCCACCTTTACTGTCACATTCTTAACCCCGATTAGGTTAAGGGGGAGTCCATTTGAGGCATAAACAGAAAGATTTGGAGCTGGCGGACGTAGGTCATCCATGGACCAGAACCACTTATAGAGGACATCAGGCATTATGGTTACCTGAGATCCTGTGTCCAGCAGAGCGTGCGTCGGGATGCCGTCCAGCACAATGGACAGGAAAGGTCTTCCTCCGACGAACCTGTTGTACCAGTCTGATGGGCCTGGGGATTTTACTCCTGGGTGTCGGCCCTCGGCCCCAGGGTTTTCTCGTTTAAAGGACAATTCTGTGCGGTGTGTCCAGTCTTGCGGCAGCGGTAGCAGGTAGGGTCCTTCTGTGGACGGCGCTGGTCACTAATCCTCGTAGAGGGTGGTGTTATCCTCCTCCTCCTTCGCATCCAGGGGACATCCTCAGGGCAATCGGCTAACAGGATTTTCCCTCTTTCCTCGGGCTCCATCCGCTGCTGCAGAGCACTCAGCACACTGGTCAGGATTTTGCTTAACTGGCGCACTTCAGAGCGCAGACTGTCCAGCTCTCTAGGGGACGTTGCTGGAACCTTGGCTTCAGCAGCCACTGGGGAAAAGGTGGGTGTAGCAGGCACTGGGGTAGCCCCACCCTGGTATCATTAGATGGCATTTGTTTCCAGGGGCTGCAGTCCTTTTATAGCCATGTCCTTAAGATTGTCAAAGGTGGCATCTGGATGATCTAAGGACCACCAACGCACAGTCCTGCTCTCCTCTGGAGACCTCAGTCCATGGACAAACAGTTCCTTCAGCATTTTGTTTTCATTTTCGAGCTGGTCGGACTAACCTGTTTCAGAGCTCGCAGGGCCCCTTGTAGACGCCAGGCATAGTCCCGAACATTGTCCTCCGGCTGTTGGGAACAGTTGTAGAACCTCATCCGGAGGTCCGCCTCAGTATGATCCTCAAAAACAGTCTGTAGCTTTTTAAAGATTGCGGACACTGACTCCTGGTCTGCGGCTGACCAAGTTTCTACTTCCCGTTCCGCAGCACCAGTCAGTTGTCCTAATACAACAGCGGCCCTCTGCTTGCCTGTCATAGAGTACATGTCCAAGATACCGCATATCTTCCGTTTGATTCCAGACAGGGTATCTGGTTTGCCGTTGTACTGGGGGAGCCACTTTGCTCCAGGAATGTATGGTAGAGTTATGGGGATGACAGGAGTTACAGGCGCTGCTGGTGGAGCGGCCGCCTCGGCCTGCCCGGCATCGGGTGCGGGTTGAACATCAGGGCCTTTAACCGGTATTCCGGCATCGTGCTGTTCCTCGAACATTCTGGCGCCCCCCTAGCGAACCGTGGCCTACCTTCTTTTCTTTTCTTCCGGTAGGCCGCAGCGCCGCAGATGACGGTCGTCTTCAGGACCTTGCGTCGCTTGCGTCCTACATCAGAGCGTTCAGCGACGCACCTTCCAGGACCTGGCGCTTCTTGGTTTGACGTCGAGGCGTGGGGCGTGTCCAGGGCTTCGCGCGCTTTTACAGGTACGCCCCTCAGTTTCCGGCAGTTACACCCTTCTTCTCGCTCGGCGGCCCAACAATGGCGGCAATCTTCACCACAGTCAAATATACAGTTCACTTCAATAAAGGCTCACAGTACCCGGTGGCAACAGGCATAACACTCCGTCATTGCAGCGGGCACGCGATCCTGTTCGTGATGCCAGGAAAGATGACTAGCCCAGGGGGATGGGGACGACTCGGTGCCCGGGCCTTTGCCTGGCCTTAGGGATGTCACGGTGGTCGGCTCCCGGGCCCGTACCCTGGGGTCAGCTTTTAAAAGGGGATTGTTTGTTAAGTTTATGAAAGTTCGTGACGCCACCTGTGGTGTCCGGTGAGAATCACCAGCGCTGCGGCAGTCCACTGAGGCCGGTGATAAGGCAGCTCGATGGTATAGCTCCCCACAGGTGGAGCTAGGCCTCAGGGCAGCGCGTGGAGGGGGTGATGCAGGACAGGAGAGACCCAGCCGGGTCAGAGCAAGAACAGGGACAGACACGGTGGTCACTTCAGTACCTATTACTGATGGAAATTCAGGCACGTCCCGGAGCACTGTAGGGTGAAGGGTGCATATCAGGATCCTCCCCAATGAGCGGGTGCAGGGCCTCCTGTTTCTTGCCTCTGCGTAGTAAGTTTCTGATCTGCCTGGAGCTAGGCCTAACTTTATCTCTGTCCTGCACCGACTGACATTGTGGTAGGGCCTTCTCTTGGAGTGCACGCTCCCAGCTTACGGGGCCTATGTGTCTCCTGGCTCTGTTACGTATCAGCTCTCTGGTGGACCTGGGACCTGTAGTTCTCCAGGGATTCCGGTTATGCCTTACTGGGTCGTAGAGATCCCGGTAAGCTCGGACCCGGTGTCCGGTATATGTATCGGCGTGAGCTGGGTAAGCTCCTCTGCCCCCACTGCTACTAACTTTCCACTCACCTTCGGCCACGCTCAGGCCCTCACTAGGCTACTCACACTAACGGCAGCTTGCCGCGCTTCACCGATCTTATGGTACCGGCACACCTTAAGCTCACTATTCTGAGCTACAACTGAGTCTTAGTCTGGATGAGCTCCACTGCAGGATAGCAGCTGTAGGAGTTGGAACAGGCTCTGTCCTCTGAGGTAACTCTTCAGAGAAACTGCTGAATCACTCTGTACTCTAAACTAGACTTGACTAGACTGAACTACCTAGCTCCACCTTCCCTATTTATATCCCTAACGGGCTCCCTCTGCTGGTCTGAGGTGGAAGGTGGAGATGTGTGAATGTTCATGGGGGCCTCTTGTGGAGGAATCCATCAATGCACTCTTTTAGGATCTGTGATACCAAGCGCAGCTGGGCGTCACAGAAGCCCATCAGGTCCCCCCCCCAGGAATCCTTCTGACTAAGCCAGAATAGCGAGGACAGGTGGCGTATACCGCTCCATCTGCATCCTCCTGGGATCCTTTTGCCTGCGGAGCTTTTACTCCTCCGCTCCCCTCCAGGCCTTCTTGGATAAGGACCTTGACCGGGTAGAGAAAGCCGTTAACTCTTGCCCACTCCTCGACTCAAGGCCAGAGTATGAAGACCGTGTCCCCATCAACTGCAGGTTCACACAGAAAGCCACGTTCAGTGATGAAGATCACAATCAAAGACCTTGAGCCCAAAATGGCTGGCTATTAAATATGAATTTTGTGGTGTAACCTAAAAGTGTGTCCTCCACCCTCACCCACTACTAGGTTCCCCCTTACTTTGGTTCCCCCATCTCCCCTTATCCCGGCTGGGGCAGCACTCTGGTGCCTATAAGCCCCTCTCAGGTGGGAGAGGTGTAGCGTTGGATGAAGAGGTGGGGACCTGACAGTTACACCATCCTTACCTCGAAGGAGAGCTACCACACCTCATTAAAGAGATGCAGTACCCCTGTGGCGACCGAACCCTCAGGGGCTCCACAGACACCCTGTTAGGGGACTCACTGAAATTTGCTTAAAAGCTCTACAAATGTTGTATATATATTTATTATGTTTTATAATGTTACCTGTAGCATTCAAGAAAAGTGCCTCCCATAAAGGGAAGAAATGTTATTGTTTAACCTGTTTTTGAAAAATGCTTCAGTCCAGGAGTACTGACTTTTACTAGGGGGGGATGTGATGCCCTGCAGCTGCAGACTGTCACAGAACTCCTAGGTGTTGCACAGATGGATTCTCCCCAGTGGCCTCACTACATGCAGACATCTCCACCCAGTCCACTAGATGGAGCCCTGACAAGTATGCAGATACTGGGGGGTGGAGTTTTAGCCAGGAAGCTCTCAGTGCAGTAAAGTTTAGTGTTCAGTTGTGCAGACACCCAGAGAGAGAGCAGGCTGCAGACTGTGTGGCTGAAGGCCAGGCTAGGCCCCAGGCTGAGGGCTAGCCTGGCCAGTGAGGGCCTAGAGTGGGCCAGAAGGAAGAAGAGAGGAGTAGAGCCATCTGGTTCAGAGGGACCATAGAAGGTTCATCCCAGCCGCAAACCGGGCCCGTGCCTATTGGGATCTTTATGACCAGTAGGGAATCCGGCATACCGAGGAGGATTTTATATCCCTCGGTCCACCCTTGAATTCCGCACATTTAGAGGACTAGGTACCACGAAGGCTCCAGCGTCCAGGAATAGTGGTAACCAAGGGAAAGCCCTCGCCGCGAAGCAGAACGGGTGAGAGAAGCATCAAGGAAGCTAGACCCTGTTCCAGGCAGGTCAGAAGCTCCAGGGAGAGAGACAGGAAGGTTCAGACAAGTAGGCCTTACACCCGCTCACTGGGAGCAAGTCCAGAAGTGCGCACCACCTACAAGTACCCCGGATCGTACCTGACAACCATCATCAGTAAAGGTACTGAAGTTAACTCCCGTCTGTTCTTCCTCTGACCCAGCTGGGTCCCCTCTTTCCTGCATCCCTGCACACCATCCCTGCCCCAGGGGCCCGCTCCACCTGTGGGGAGCAGAAACTCCTCAGCTGCCATCCCAACACCCCCGGAGGTCTGAAGCAGCGCTGGTAATCATTACCAGGTACCACAGGTGGCGTCACGAACTGTTTATTTATTTTATCGAACATTTAACAAATCCCCTTTTTTGACTGACCGCCCTGGGTCACGGACCGGGCCAGCCACTGTGACATATCCCCCACCAGCATCCATAGGCCCGGCTGCCGAGTACCCCACGGCCCATCGGCATTTACTACAGGCCACCTGGGCAAGCTGAAGATATGGATGAACTCTTTATGTATCAAATGACCAAGTTCTCCAAAAAATATAACGTAGTGGTCATGGGAGATTTCAACTATCCAGACATTTGTTGGAAATGATGGTGTATCTTTCATAACTGGGAAACCACCAGAAACCTAGGAAATGGGTTCTGAGCTTCTGAGCGTCATAGAAATATCATATTTGATATCAATCTTCGTGAATATTGGTGACGGAAAACATGATTTATCCATCTTGGATGTGGGCCCCCCCCATACCAAGATATGAAAGATGAAGGATTTTTATGTCTTGTGCAGCTGGGTGGGTTCACAAAACCGAGCCCCCGTGTGAGGTAAACAACATGGGTGTGTCCTAGTGTTTTGCCTCCTTACCTTACTAAAAACCAGAACGTCCATTTTGGCTTATTCCAACCCAGGGACGTCAGACGCAAGCACTCCTCGCTGCGTGGAGGAATCACACCTAATTTACGCGGAGCCCCCCCCCCAACAGAATCTGAGACCATCACCTCGTGGCGCAGGTTTTGCTATTATTTACCCCTTTTATTTTAATAACTGTTTTATGCATATATGTAAATTGTCTCTTTTATAATATCTGGTATATCTTTTGTAAACACTGCCAACTTTCGGGAGTAAATTATTATTATTTACCAGGTTCGTTCTTCTTGTCCTATGTCGAGCAAACATGTTCCTCACCCGCTAATTCACGTTACCTAACGGGTACCCGATCCACCTGTTAAGAAATTGGTGGTGGCAGCATATGGTGTATTTATGTGATATTGTGGTTGAAGGTGGCTGGATTGAGGTATATATACATTCCTGGAAGGAACTGGTGGTATATATACGTCCTGTCACATCACGTGCCACAATAGTCTACATAAATGAGAGCAGCTGCGCCCTGTTGCTTATCCTCGGTCAATACCGTGTTTGACCAGCTGGATAAGGGGGGCGCCAGAGGGCTGCAAGGTCTGACCAAGTTTTCCTGACATGCTCGGGTACTCGATGCTGGGGTTGAGGGCCTGAAAATTTCCCAAATCGATGGGAACAGTGCTCAAATGACATGAGAACTGCATGGGGAAGACCCCTGGAAGCATCTCTGACTCCCAGGTCACTGCTGTTAACAACGTTGTCAGAGTATTACGCCACTTTTATGGACTCACAATAAAACATACAAAAACCAAACCAAAATGGATTTTCCTGGGAAATAAGTTAAGCAGGGCCGGCGTCAGCACCCGGGCAAGTGCCGGGGCCCTGAATAGGGGGGGGATCCGCTCACCATTGGGCACTCAGGTGCGCTATGGGACCCGTGAGCGGTGCGGTGCCAGCGCCTGCCACCCCCTCTGCCCCCTTGCTTGCTCAGGGCCCCGGCAGCCGGGACATTACTTACCTCTCCCCGTGCCTCTGCAGCAGGTCCGATCTCTTCCGCGTCCTCTGACTGTGACGTTTCAGGTCAGAGTGTGTGGTAACGTCTTTCCACCGCGCTCTCTCCTGAGCCGTCACAGTGCAGAGCGGGAAGACGCCAACGACGCTGAGGAGTCCAGAGCTGAGCAGTGGCAGGTGAGAAGTGAGGTGAGCATTTGATTTTTTTTTTTTTAATGTATGGAGGTATGGAGCATTATAGGGGGGGCAGCCTGCAATGGGGCATTATAAGGGGAGAACAGCCTGCATGGGGCATTATAGGGGGAGAACAGCCTGCAATGGGGCATTATATGGGGGGGACAGACTGCAATAGGGCATTATATGGGGGGGAGAACAGACTGCATGAGGCATTATGGGGGGGGGGAGAACAGCCTGCAATGGGGCATTATAGGGAGGAGAAAAGCCTGCATGAGGCATTATAGGGGGTAAGAGCAGCCTGCAATGGGGCATTATAGGGGGAGAACAGCCTGCATGAGGCATTATAGGGGGTAAGAACAGCCTGCAATGGGGCATTATAGGGGGGAGAACAGCCTGCATGAGGCATTATAGGGGGGGAGGACAGCCTACAATGGGGCATTATAGGGGGAGAACAGCCTGCATGAGGCATTATAGGGGGGAAGAACAGCCTGCAATGGGGCATTATAGGGGGGGAGAATAGCCTGCATGAGGCATTATAGGGGGGAAGAACAGCATGCAATGGGGCATTATGTGGGAGGGGGAGAACAGCCTGCATGAGGCATTATAGGGGGGGAGAACAGCCTGCAATGGGGCATTATAGGGGGGAGAACAGCCTGCATGAGGCATTATAGGGGGGAGAACAGCCTGCAATGGGGCATTATAGGGGGGAGAACAGCCTGCATGAGGCATTATAGGGGGGAAGAACAGCCTGCAATGGGGCATTATTGGGGGGGGGGGACAGCCTGCATGAGGCATTATAGGGAACAGTGCTCAAATGACATGAGAACTGCATGGGGAAGACCCCTGGAAGCATCTCTGACTCCCAGGTCACTGCTGTTAACAACGTTGTCAGAGTATTACGCCACTTTTATGGACTCACAATAAAACATACAAAAACCAAACCAAAATGGATTTTCCTGGGAAATAAGTTAAGCAGGGCCGGCGTCAGCGCCCGGACAAGTGCCAGGGCCCTGAATAGGGGGGGGATCCGCTCACCATTGGGCACTCAGGTGCGCTATGGGACCCGTGAGCGGTGCGGTGCCAGCGCCTGCCACCCCCTCTGCCCCCTTGCTTGCTCAGGGCCCCGGCAGCCGGGACATTACTTACCTCTCCCCGTGCCTCTGCAGCAGGTCCGATCTCTTCCGCGTCCTCTGACTGTGACGTTTCAGGTCAGAGTGTGTGGTAACGTCTTTCCACCACACTCTCTCCTGAGCCGTCACAGTGCAGAGCGGGAAGACGCCAACGACGCTGAGGAGTCCAGAGCTGAGCAGCGGCAGGTGAGAAGTGAGGTGAGCATTTGATATTTTTTTTTTTAATGTATGGAGGTATGGAGCATTATAGGGGGGGCAGCCTGCAATGGGGCATTATAGGGGGGAGAACAGCCTGCATGGGGCATTATAGGGGGAGAACAGCCTGCAATGGGGCATTATATGGGGGGGGGACAGACTGCAATAGGGCATTATATGGGGGGGAGAACAGACTGCATGAGGCATTATGGGGGGGGGGAGAACAGCCTGCAATGGGGCATTATAGGGAGGAGAAAAGCCTGCATAAGGCATTATAGGGGGTAAGAGCAGCCTGCAATGGGGCATTATAGGGAGAACAGCCTGCATGAGGCATTATAGGGGGTAAGAACAGCCTGCAATGGGGCATTATAGGGGGGAGAACAGCCTGCATGAGGCATTATAGGGGGGGAGAACAGCCTACAATGGGGCATTATAGGGGGAGAACAGCCTGCATGAGGCATTATAGGGGGGAAGAACAGCCTGCAATGGGGCATTATAGGGGGGAGAATAGCCTGCATGAGGCATTATAGGGGGGAAGAACAGCATGCAATGGGGCATTATGTGGGAGGGGGAGAACAGCCTGCATGAGGCATTATAGGGGGGAGAACAGCCTGCAATGGGGCATTATAGGGGGGAGAACAGCCTGCATGAGGCATTATAGGGGGGAGAACAGCCTGCAATGGGGCATTATAGGGGGGAGAACAGCCTGCATGAGGCATTATAGGGGGGAAGAACAGCCTGCAATTGGGGCATTATTGGGGGGGGGGGACAGCCTGCATGAGGCATTATAGGGGGGAAGAACAGCCTGCAATGGGGCATTATAGGGGGGGAGAACAGCCTGCATGAGGCATTATAGGGGGAAGAGCAGCCTGCAATAGGGCATTATAGGGGGGGAGAGAGCAGACTGCAATGTGGCATTATGTAGGGGGATAACAGCCTGCAATGTGGCATTATAGGGGGGGGGTGACAGCCTGCAATAGGGCATTATAGGGGGGGAGAACAGCCTGCATGAGGCATTATAGGGGGGGAGAACAGACTGCAATGGGGCATTATAGGGGGGAGAATAGCCTACAATGGGGCATCATGTGGGGGCAATAACAGCCTGCAATGGGGCATTATAGGGGGAGAACAGCCTGCAATGGGGCATTATAGGGGGGGAGAACAGCCTGCAATGGGGCATTATGTGGGGGGTGAGAACAGCCTGCATGGGGCATTATGTGGGGGGGAGAACAGCCTGCAATGGGGCATTATAGGGTGGGGAAGAACAGCCTGCAATGGGGCATTATAGGGAGGGATAACAGCCTGCATGGGGCATTATGAGTGGGGGGGAACAGCCTGCATGGGGCATTATGTGGGGGGGGGCAGCCTGCATGGAGCATTATATGGGGGCCAGTATTCTGTATGGAGCATTATATGGGGGCCAGTATTCTGTATGGAGTGTTATATGGGGGCCAGTTTCCTGTATGGAGCGTTATATGGGGGTCAGTATTCTGTATGGAGCATTTTATGGGGGCCAGTATTCTGCATGGAGTGTTATATGGGAACCAGTATCCTGTATGAAGCGTTATATGGGGACCAGTATCTTGTGTAGAGCATTTTATGGGGGCCAGTATCCTGTATGTAGCTTTTTTATGGGGGACAGTATTCTGTATGGAGCGTTTTATGGGGGTCAGTATTCTGTATAGAGCATTATATGGGGCCCATAATACTGTATGGTGGACTATGTGGTGCCCATAATACTGTATAGAGGACTATGTGGTGCCCATTATTCTGTATGGAGGACTTAGTGGTGCCCATAACACTGTATGGAGGACTATACTATCCGGTCTGCACTGTGCGCTGCGAGGATTCGTCGGTTTCTGAGCTGTTGCAGAATTTACAATAGATATCACTCATGTAATGTAAGAAGTGAAATCCTTGGCCCTGTACTATATATATATTTCTCTGCGGTATCTGTGCTTCATGAATCGTGGTATGTGTTAAAGGGGCCACTGAGACTCTTTCACCCAGGGCTCACAAAAACCTGGAGCCGGCCCTGATGTTAAGGAACATCCTTTCCAGGTGATGACTTGTGTCTAAGGCAAAATAAATAACCAAAACCAAAAATACTCATCCACACCTTGGGCTATGTTCACACGTAGCGTTTTTGATGCTTTTTTGCACTTTTGCATTGCTTTCAACCAAAACAAATGCATTCACTGGGAAATGCATTTATAATATCTTGTATATCTTTTGTAAACACTGCCAACTTTCGGGAGTAAATTATTATTATTTACCAGCTTCGTTCTTCTTGTCCTATGTCGAGCAAACACGTTCCTCACCCGCTAATTCACGTTACCTAACGGGTACCCGATCCACCTGTTAAGAGATCGGAGGTGGTAGCATACGGTGTATTTATGTGATGTTGTGGCTGAGGGTGGCTGGATTGAGGTATATATACGTTCCTGGAAGGAACTTGTGGTATATATACGTCCTGTCACATCACACGTGCTACAATAGTTGACATAAATGAGAGCAGCTTATCCTCGGTCAATACCGTGTTTGACCAGCAGGATAAGGGGGGCGCCAGAGGGCTGCAAGGTCTGACCAAGTTTTCCTGACAATTGGTTTGGCGGCACGGTTGCTCAGTAGTTAGCACTGCAGCCTTGCAGTGCTGGGATCCTGGGTTAAAATCCCACCAAGGACAACATCTGCAAGGAGTTTGTACAGTATGTTCTCTCCGTGTTTGCATGGGTTTCCTCCAGGTTCTCCGGTTTCCTCCCACACTCCAAAGACATACTGAGAGGGAATGTAGATTGTGAGCCCCAATGGTAACAGTGCCCATAATGTCTGTAAATTGTCTGAATTGTAAAGCGCTGCAGAATATGTTGGCACTATATAAATTAAAAGATTATTATTATAAATGTCATTTTAACATTTTACAACCTTATCTGGCCATGTGGTGTGTGACACATCATCAGACACATGCATACAGTGCTGAAAAGACATGGGAACAGCATGGGGAAGACCCCTGGAAGCATCTCTGACTTCCAGGTCACTGCCTAAAAGTGTGCCCATCATAAGTGAGCCTTGGCTCATGCAAAGATGCCTCCCGCCATGCACCTGTCGTTGCAGATTTGCAACAATCACCGTCCACGTCCTTGTCCCAGTGCAGCGTTCAGTTGTCCCTACCCCATTCCTTGGAATGCAAGCGCAAGTATGCAGCCAGCCACCCTCCCACAGGCTGCAATACTATACTCCCAAATTTTTGACAGCTGCTTGCACTTAAAATGTGGCCTTCTAGCCTCGTGGAGGCGGAAGCTGTCCACAACCTTATGGCGTCGACCGGGTATCCATACTCGGTCCCCAGCTGCCACAATTTGTCCCTGTGTCATCTCCGCCTTCCACAAGCACGAGCCCCACAACATTACATGTGCCCTCCCCAGTGAACTTACTGGGAAGGACCACCTACCCACAAACACGTGGTCAAGTGAATGTGGCCAGGGATGGTATGGAGCCAGTCCACTGCTTTTTTTGCTGAGAGTTGTATTTCCCACAGCCATATTCTTTAGCTTGGTGTAAGGACTTGAGAAACCATATCTACCCAGCTGTCATTTCTCTCAGGAAGTCCTCTAAAGCTGCTTTCACTTGAAATGTGGCCTTTTAGGCTCGTGGAGGCGGAAGCTTTTCACAACCTCATGCCGGCGGCGGCCGGGTGTACATACTCGGTCCCCAGCCACAACTATTTCTGCCGGTATCGTCTCCGCTTTCCACAAGCACGGGTCCCACAACATTACCCGTGCCCTCCCCAATGAACTTATTGGGAAGGACTGCCTAACCACAAACACGTGAACAGGTGAATGTGGCCAGGGACGGTACGGAGCCAGTTCACAGCTTTTTTTGCTGAGAGTTGTATTTCACCAAAGCCATATTCTTTAGCTCGGTGAAAGGACAGGCATAGAGGGAAACCGTATCTACTCTGGGTGTCATTTCTCCCAGGAAGTCCTCTAATGCAGCTTGTTGCTGAATCAATGGCAGCCCTTCCAACATCAGCTCGCACTTGTCGGTGGTGCTTCGACACATAAACATCTTTCTTTGCGCCTTTAATTTCATGACTACTGAGTTGGGCAATGGCCTGATCTGCAATGCGGTTTGAGAAATAACATACATAAGCACGTCCAATGCACATTAAAAAAGCAGCCAAAGAGTGTCCGGGAACCTTCCCACACACTTTTCTTAGCTAGGGCTGCTTTTCGGCAGGGTTGGACTGGCCCACCAGAGAACCGGAGACTCCTCCGGTGGGCCCTGGCTACTCCTTCAGGAGAGTTAATAGTGCTGAGGTGATTCCATGATGATGATAGAGGCCACCAGATTAGTTTCTGTTACTTGGAATGCAAGTGCAAGTATGCAGCCAGCCACTCACCCACAAGTCGCAATACTATACTGCCAGATTTCTGGGCAGCTGCTTGCACTTGAAATGTGGCCTTTTAGGCTCGTGGAGGTGGAAGCTGTCAACAACCTCATGGCGGCGGCCGGGTGTCCATACTCGATCCCCAGCCACCACTATTTCTCCAGGTATTGTCTCCGCCTTCTACAAGCGTGGGTCCCTGAACATTACTGCTGGTACTTTTCTGTGGGAGTCTGCTTGCCTCCTACCAGCCTAGAATATTTCCAGTAAACTACGGTACGACGCCATAGTATTAGCACTGCCCTCAGTACCAGTAGCGAAGCCACCCCCAAATTCCTTCTCAGGAATTTTATTTGGTAGACTGAGTGGCTGCACAAATACATTAGTTTCTCACAAAGGAGCTGAAGATAGAGTGGCAGTAGGTGCAAGTTTCTCCAGCCTGTTAGATATCAGAGGGTGAACGGCAGTACATTGGATCAGTGGTTAGCACTGAAGCCTTGCAGCGCTGGGATCCTAGGTTCAAATCCCAGCAAGGACAACATCTGCAAGGATTTTGTATGTTATCCCCGTGTTTGCGTAGGTTTCCACCTCAGTAAAAAAGCAGCCATAGAGTGTCCGGGAACCTTCCACACTTTTCTTAGCCAGGACTGCTTCTCGGCAGGGTTGGGCGGTCCCACCAGAGAATCCTCTGGTGTGCCTTGGCTCCTACATCAGGAGAGTTCATGATAGCGCTAACTTTGCAGCTGCTATGGGGCTCTTGAGCGGGGGAGAAAGGTGAGCCCTCAGAATTAAATCCTCTGATATGCCCAATGTTTTTCAATCTGAAACAGCTTCTCAGTGGGAGTTGTATTTCACCACAGCCATATTCTTTAGCTCGGTGAAAAGACTGGCATAGAGGGAAACCGTATCTATTCCGGCTGTCATTTCTCCGTCACCAGGTTCCGCCCATTGTCACACACGATCATATCTGGCTGTATGTTCAGTGG
This sequence comes from Phyllobates terribilis, assembly GCF_046119375.1. Lineage (NCBI taxonomy): Eukaryota > Metazoa > Chordata > Amphibia > Anura > Dendrobatidae > Phyllobates > Phyllobates terribilis. The sequence goes on from NW_027362764.1 coordinate 761,983,685, forward strand.
TGAGAGCCACAGATCAGGCTGCTGTGTTACAGCTTTCAACAACTCTGCAGCGCTGGGTGGTTTGTCACCTAAGCATTAAGCATGTTATCTTCAGCACAGCCTGTTGCCGCTTGGCCAAGACAGTGCTGCAGTGCTTTCAGCTTGTGACTGATGTGGTCATTTCAGAGATGGAGGAGGAGATGCAGGAGATCTGAACAATGTGATTACATAGAAGTTACATTGGTGACTCTGTTTTTTATACTAAAGAAAGATCCTACTGTTTTTTTTACGTTTTTTTTAAGACAAATGCATTCACCGGAAAATGTAATTTTAACATTTTACAATCTTATCTGGCAATGTGGTGTGTGACACATCATCAGACACATCCTGTTTCATTTATGATGGAGGGAATCTGAAAGTCACAAAGCCTATTTTTATAGGGCCTTCAGGCGGCCCTTACTATTCTTAAAAGGCCAGCAGTTGGCCCTTGCTATTGTTAGAGAGCCATTAGCCGGCTATGCTTTGTTGTTCCCATTATTAACAAGTGGGTCTCCTATACTGTTATTGCATATGCAGTGACTGCAAGGGCTGCCAAAAATTCGGACGCAACCCAATACCCCTTTGATGAGACATACAGGAGGGTCTCAGTAAAAAATTTTCCCATTATAAAGAAGCGGGTCTCCTATAGTGGTAATGCCCATGCTGTGACTACAAGGGCTGTCAAAATTTGGGAAAAACCCCACTAACAATTTAAAGACACATAGAGCAGCGCCACAGTAACAAGTACGACATGTTCCCATTAGAAAGGAGAGGATCTGCTACACAGTTATAGAGTATTAAGTGAGTCCAACAGCTGACAAAATTTAGGAAAAACCCCACTAACAATTTAAGACACATAGAGCAGGGCCACAGTAACGAGTACGACATGTTCCCATTAGAAAGGAGAGGGTCTGCTATACAGTTATAGGGTATGCAGTGACTCCAATGGCTGACCAAATTTAAGAAAAACCCCACTAACAATTTAAAGACACATAGAGCAGGGCCACAGTAATGACATTTTAAATTACAAAGGAGCAGGTGTGCTATACAGTTATAGGGTATGCAGTGAGTTCAATGGCTGAAAAAATTCAGGAAAAACCCCACTAACAATTTAAAGACACATAGAGCAGGGCCACAGTAATGACCAATTCCCATTAGAAAGGAGAGGGTCTCCCATACTGTTTGCCTATTCAGTGAAGCAACGGCTCCAATGCCCTTTGGAAGAGACGTAGAGGGCCTCATAAAAAAATGTTCCCATTATTAGGAAGTGGGTCTCCCATAGTGTTGGCCTATGCAGTGAATGCAAGGGCTGAAAAAAAAATTGGGAGGCACTCCAATGCCCCTTAGTTCAATGTTCACATTAGAAAGGAGCGGTCTCCTATACTTGTAATGCTCATGCACTAAGTGTATGGGCTGACAAACATTTTCCCCTGGGGGGTATACATGAACATGACTCGCCCCCTGGGCCGTGGGGCACTCGGATCCGGGCAATAGGGAAACGGTGGGAGTAGTAGTGGCAACCCGGTTACGTGGCTCAGGGTGGTCAGGCCAGTGGTAGTCCGTTATGTGCTGATGATAATGTCCGACTACGCCATCTGTGGATTTGCGGTCATTAGGAACCGCCGCTGCAAGGCAGACCGCTGGGGCTGATGATGTGTGCAGCTGGGATGGTGTGACTCCCCACGGGAAGAGTGCGGCCCCAGGGCAGTATAGTGGATGGTGGGAGTGATGGTAGTGGGAGTCCCAGTGCTGATAGTGCTGGAGGAGCAAGGAGCACACAGACAACAGGTTGCAGTCCAGGGTCTTTACTAGAACAGGTAAACTGACCCACAAACAGTCCCGGCTAGGAGGGGACCTGGATGTCTGAGAGCAATGGGGAAATTGGCCCTGGTCAGGGTGAGGGTGTAGGCCTACCGTGCTTTCTGCGCTCCTTCTGGCTATCTCCTCCTTATAGGGTAACAGCCCACGTTTCCGAGCTCTCCGTGTATTCTCGCCTGTATGGTCTGCAACGTGGGTTCCTTTCTGCTCCCGGCCTGGTACGGCTTTTCTGGTCCCTTCTGTTGTGGCAGGGCCTTCAGGCTTCTTAGGTCAAGGAATATACAGTCCCCTGCGGACTGGTTATCTGCTGGAGAATGTGGAATACTCCCAGCCTCAGACACCAAAGTCTGGTAAATTAGGTCCTCTATCTGCCAAGACAGGCTCACTTCGCCTCTTGTCTCTGGCTTGTGGCTCTCCTCCTGCCACACTTCCTCTTAGGTGCAATACAACTGTCTGTCCCTGCTCTGCTCTGGGACAAGTCTCAGTCCTGAGACAGGTCATCCAGTTCTACCTAACCCTGCCCCCAGCACCAGCTTTTATAGGGGCAGACTGCTCCCCCTACTGGCCTGAGACAGGAGGTACTGCATGCTAATGTTCCCCTGACTAGAGAACCTCCCCCTTGCTCTCAGACACAGCTTTAATATATTTTGTGGCATCCAGGCCAGGGTGACACATTCCCCCCTAGTAAAATTTAGTACTCCGGGACTAAACAGTAAACAAAGATAATATACATGACTATAAAACATTAATAGACAAACGACGCACAGGTTGAGTTCTTAAGGTCACAGTGTGGTCTGTGACCGGGTGTCCATATCACCAACCCAACGGGGAGCCTTAACCAGGTGGGGGTCTGTCCTACCCCAAGTCCTTTACAGTCTTAGTTCATTCCTTGGTCAGGCTCCGAACGCAGTCCATACAAGGTCCCGGTTATAAAAAGTCCATAACCTGTGAGTCCTTACGGTAGCTGCAAGAAACTGAAACACAGAATTACCAAACATGCATGTAACTTGGCAAACATTTCAACATTTGGCAACAGGGTTATTTACAGTTCTAGTGCATCCTATATTCTCCAGCGAGCGGGTATCTGCCCCTTTGTGCTCATGGTTGACCTCCTTAACCCACTGTCTGGTGGTGGACTGACTTGGCTTTCCCCACTAGCGTTAGGGGTGCAGCTACCAGCTGGGTGTACAGGTAGGGCAGGCAGCTGTCTGCGGGTGCTTTGGCTTACCGCAGGCATGGCAGGCTCACTGTCAGCAGAGGGTTGACTCTCCTGGGCTGCTGGTACAGGCTCTTCTGCCTCTGGAACTGCTTGCTCCTCTTCACCTTCTGGCTCTGGTGTTAGTTGTTGCTGGGCCGGTTGCAGGAAATGCAGGACGGGTACCACTATGGCATCATTTATGCGAGTCCAGGACTGAGGGAACTCTCCGAGAACGGTGCTGATCATTTCTTCCTTGTCCTCTGCGGGTTCAAGGTCACTCTGATCCTCTTCTGCACTACGGAGTTGCTCGGGGCATCTTTTGAGGTGGTCTCTGGAGACGGTGCTAGTGGTTTCTCCTCCGTCCTTGGTGATCACGCACACCTTCGGGTTGTCGTGATCAGACTGCAGTACGGTGTAGGGTTCCCTTTCCCAATGGTCGTCCAACTTATGTAGCCTTCTTTTTCGCTTTAGGACTTGCTCACCAGGTTCTAGGGGAGCAGCAGGGGCGTGTTGGTTGAAGAGTCTTTCTTGCCTTTCTCTCACCTGGGCCAGGCTCCTCTCCACACTCTCCTGTACCTTCTTGTACTGCAGTTGCCTTTCCATATCCCAGTCTGCATCCGGGGAGGTGTCCTCAGGTGTTAGGACTCCCATCTCCAGGTCTACGGGCAGCTTACCTGGTCTGGCTCGCATCAGGTAAGCCGGGGTGCAGTTGGTAGCGTTCACCGGGATATGATTGTATAAGTCTATCAGGTCCGGCAGTTTTTCTGGCCACAGGCTGCGTTCCTCCAGGGGCAACGTCTTCAGGAGATCGATAACTATATTGTTCATCTTCTCACACATCCCGTTGGTTTGTGGATGGTAAGGCGTTGTCCGAATCTTCTTACAGCCATAGAGGTTGCAGAACTCCTGGAAGATTTCAGCCTCGAACGCTGGACCCTGGTCTGTCAGGACCAGTTCCGGATACCCGTGTGGACGGCAGAAGTATTGCTGGAAGGCTCTGGCCGCTGTTTGGGCTGTCAAGTCCTTTACCGGGACCACCATTAGAAAACGGGAATAGTGGTCCACGATTGTCAGGGCATAGATGTATCCTGACCGGCTGGGAGCCAATTTGACATGGTCCAGAGCTACCAGCTCAAGAGGCTGCGTGGTGACGATGGGCCTCAAGGGTGTCTTCTGGCTGGTGCGGTCCTTCCTCCTTAGGTGACAAGGGCCACAGTCTCTGCACCACTTTTCTACAGCTCCTCTCATGCCGACCCAAAAGAACCTTCCTCTTAGCAGGAACTCCAGTTTCTTCCAACCGAAGTGTCCCGCTCTGTCATGGTAAGCCCCCAGGACCATAGCTGCATCTCGCCTTGGGACCACGACTTGCCAGGTCAGCTCGTGCGTCCAGTGGTTGACAATCCTTCTGCACAACTTGCCTTCGTAGAGGAACAGCTTGCTCTTCTCTTTCCATAGCTGCTTGGCTTCCTCTGGGGCATCTGGATCTAAGCGGGCGTCTTCCCGGGTCAGCAGATCTTTCACCAGGCGGATTGCAGGGTCACTATCTTGGGTCTCGGCCCAGCTGTGGTGAGGTAGGGGATTGATCATCACGGTTGTTAGATCCTCCTCCTTCACGCAGTGGGAGTATTGAGCGGCTCCATACCGGTGAAACGCGGGGAGTTCTACCTCCTCCAGCTCTTCTGGGTCTTCATCACCTTCAGGTAAATGAGGCTTTCTTGATAGGGCGTCCGCGTTGGCATTGTAGAGACGGGCCATCCACCGCTGTTCCAGGGCACCCAGTCTTGCATTGTCCAGGTGTGTCAACGGGTTGTTGTCCGTGTACACGGTGAACTTTGCGGAGGCCAGGTAATGCTTGAAGCGTTCCGTCACGGCCCACACCACCGCCAAGAATTCTAGCTTAAAGGAGCTGTAATTCTCCGGGTTCCTCTCGGTGGGCCTCAGCTTTCATCTGGTGTATGCGATCACCCATTCTCTACCCTGTTGGTTTTGGGACAGTACGGCTCCCAGTCCCACATTACTGGCGTCTGTGTGGAGAATGAAAGGCTGGCCATAATCAGGGTAGGCCAGGATCTCATCCCCCGTGAGGGCCATCTTTAGCTGGCGGAAGGACTCCTCTTCCGGTTTATCCCACTTGAAGGGCGGCTTTTGGCTCCTGGACTTAGAATGTCCGATCAGGAGGTCCTGCATAGGAGCTGCCATCTTAGTGAACCCGGGGATGAACCTTCGGTAGTAGCCTACCAACCCGAGAAACTGTCTCACCTCTTTGATGTTCGAGGGGCTTGGCCAGCTCTTGATTGCCGTGACCTTGTCAGGGTCGGGGGCCACTCTTTCCGCGCTTACCACGTGCCCTAGGTACTGGACCTTTGGTTTCAACAGGTGACACTTCGATGGTTTCACCTTCAGGCCGTAGCCTGCCAGGGCTTCGAACACCTCAGCCAGGTGTTTGAGATGGTCCTCGTAGGTCTTCGAATAGACGATCACGTCGTCCAGGTAAAGGAGGACCATCTCGAAGTTTCGGTGCCCTAGACAGCATTCCATCAGCCGCTGGAAGGTCCCTGGTGCATTGCAGAGCCCGAAAGGCATGCAGTTGAATTCGCTCAGTCCCATCGGGGTGGTGAAGGCGGTTTTCTCCTTGTCAGCCTCTGCCACAGGAACCTGCCAGTACCCGCTAGTAAGGTCCAAGGTAGAAAAGAAGTTAGCTGATTTTAGTGCGGCTAAAGACTCCTCTATTCTAGGCAGCGGATATGCGTCTTTGTGGGTGATACGGTTGATTTGTCTATAGTCCACGCACATTCTCATGGTGCCATCCTTCTTTTTCACCAGAACCAAGGGGGCTGCCCAGGGGCTACTGCTATCTCTAATGACCCCAGCTTCTTTCATTTCTCTTAGCATGCCCTTTGCGTTCTGATAATGTGCAGGGGGTACAGGTCTCTGTCTCTCTTTTATCGGTGGGTGGCTCCCTGTGGGGATGTTGTGTTCTATCCCTTTTACTCTGCCGAAGTCTAGCGGGTGCTTACTAAAGACTCTCTCGTACTCCTGTACCACCCGGTAGACTCCTTGTTTTTGGTGCAGGGGAGTGGAGTCAGCACCCACGTGGAGTTTCTGGCACCAGTCCTCCTTTTGTTTCTGGGAGCCATTACCCTCCGCCTGTGGAGATGGAGGCAAGGGTTCCACGGCCCTGATAGCTTTGTGTTCGACAACAAACAGCTTGGCGAGTGTAGCGTACCTGGGTAAATGTACTTCCCTCTCCCCAATGTTGAGGATGCGGACGGGCACCCTCCCATGACGGACATCAACCACCCCCCGGGCTGTCAAAATGGTGGGCCTGCTGTCTGAGTACACGGGTTCTACCATGGCTTGGTAGTCTCTACCTCTCAACCCGACACCAGATCATCATTTCACTTTTGGGAGGCATGGAAATGGGGAATGGGTCACTCAGTCATACGCTACCGATCTCACTACCAGACAGTTCTACCTGCTGCCGTCTCATCAGGGCTTTTATCTCCTTGTTGAGGGCTCTCTGTTGGCTGGAACTAGCATTCACCGCCACCTGTTGTAGAATTACAATTACCTCTGAAAGACAATTTTCAATCACGTTAGTACCAACAGTTATTTTAGGGTGACTTTCACGACGGTCAATGTCCACAATAATTACTCCCTGTGCCGGTAGTTCAACTTTACCAATTTTAATGGTCATCTCCTTGAACCCCATCTGCGGCACGGGTAAGCCATTACTGGCGATGATGCTCAAGTTACTGTCTGGATACCGTGTGATATCAGCATCAGTCCAATACTGCTTAAAAAGTACATAAGGGATAGTGGTTACTTGCGACCCAGTATCCAGCAAGGCGCTCATGGGGATACCGTCCAGCACCACGTATAAAACTGGGCGCCCCCCAACGTACTTATCACGGCAATTATAAGGGCCTGGTGATCTTATGCCTGGGGGTGGGCCCTCTGCCCCAGGTTGGACCCGTTTAAATTACAGTACCTGGAAATGTGTCCGGGCTGGTTGCATCGACGGCAAATGGGCTGTCCATCCTCTGCGTAGCGGTCTGTGGGCCTCCCTCTGAACGACGGGGTCCTCCTCTGTCGACGCCACGGGACATCCTCCGGACTTGAAGCCAGCTCGATGGGTCTTGACGGGTCCACTTGCAACGCCTGGACGGTCCTGGTCAACGCCGCGATGCTCCTGGACTTGGTGGTGCAGGTCTTTCAACGGGGCTTGGTTCAGGGCCTGTGCATCAGCCCCCACGGGGTCCATAGAGGAGGGCGCCGCCTCCTGGTGGTAGGTGAGAGCAGGACGTCGGGGGTTTATAGCGCCACTGGTTGCGGGTTCACGGAGCACCCTTATGGCCCTGTCCATAAATTGGGCAAAGGTCTGTGGGCGCTAAACAGCAGACCTTCTATGAATTGTTCTGTTAGCAGCTTGTCCATTTCCTGCACGCTGCCAGGGTCAGTTTGTTGAATAGCCCTCAAGGCTTCCTGCAGATTTAGGGCATAGTCTCTGATGCTGTCCTGTGCCCGCTGCTTACATCCATAGAACCTCATTTTAATCTCAGCGGAGGTACGTGTGTCAAAGGTACCCCGCAGCCGGGCCAGAATACCCTTCACAGTCCTTTTCTCCTCAGTGGGCCATGATTTTACCTCCCTTTGGGCTGCGCCAGTTAACTGCCCTGTTAGTATGCTAACCTTCTGTTCCTCTGTCAGGGGGTAGACTTGGAACAAACTGTACAGCCTTTGCTTAAAGTCAGTTAGGGCATGGGGCTCCCCTGAGTACTTGGGCAGCCAGGCCGCTCCAGGGATGTAGGGCAGGGAAAAGGGCATCACCGCTGCTGCAGCTGCGTTGGTGGTAGTGGGCGCCTCCATGTCCGACATCTTCCTCCCCCCTAGTTAAGCGTGGCCTACCTTCCGGCGATCCTCTTCTGTAGGCCGCGGCTCCGCTGCTGCTGCTGTGGACAAGGACCTTGCGTCGCGTCCTGATGACGTCAGCGTCGCTCTCTCTCCCTTCCAGGACCTTACGGAGCGTCGGTGCGTGGGGCAAAGATGGCGTCCGATGGCGGGAAAGCGGCCGAAGACGGCGGGAACCGATGGAACCGATGGAAGACGGCGGGAGACGGCAGGAAATGGCGCGAAACGGCTCTGGATGGCGGGAAACCTCTTCCCAGGTAAGTGCAAAGTCTTTTCTAGGCACGCAATACCCGTTTGTTGCGGGTTGGTTGCAATCCTGCCGACTACACCAAAGCTGACTCGCCCCCTGGGCCATGGGGCACGCGGAACCGGGCAATAGGGAGACGCTGGGAGTACTAGTGGCGGCCCGGTCCCGCGGCTCAGGGTGGTCAGGCCAGTGGTAGTCCGTTATGTGCTGATGATAATGTCCGACTACGCCACCCGTGGATTTGCGGTCATTAGGAACCGCCGCTGCAAGGCAGACAGCTGGGGCTGATGATGTGTGCAGCTGGGATGGTGTGACTCCCCACGAGAAGAATGCGGCCCCAGGGCAGTGTAGTGGATGGTGGGAGTGATGGTAGTGAGAGTCCCAGTGCTGATAGCGCTGGAGGAGCAAGGAGCACACAGACAACAGGTTGCAGTCCAGGGTCTTTACTAGAACAGGTAAACTGTCCCACAAACAGTCCCGGCTAGGAGCGGACCTGGATGTCTGAGAGCAATGGGGAAATTGGCCCTGGTCAGGGTGAGGGTGTAGGCCTACCGTGCTTTCTGCGCTCCTTCTGGCTATCTCCTCCTTATAGGGTAACAGCCCACGTTTCCGAGCTCTCCGTGTATTCTCGGCTGTATGGCCTGCAACGTGGGTTCCTTTCTGCTCCCGGCCTGGTACGGCTTTTCTGGTCCCTTCTAGGCCAAGGAATATACAGTCCCCTGCGGACTGGTTATCTGCTGGAGAATGTGGAATCCTCCCAGCCTCAGACACCAAAGTCTGGTAAATTAGGTCCTCTATCTGCCAAGACAGGCTCACTTCGCCTCTTGTCTCTGGCTTGTGGCTCTCCTCCTGCCACACTTCCTCTTAGGTGCAATACAACTGTCTGTCCCTGCTCTGCTCTGGGACAAGTCTCAGTCCTGAGACAGGTCATCCAGTTCTCTCTAACCCTGCCCCCCAGCACCAGCTTTTATAGGGGCAGCCTGCTCCCCCTACTGGCCTGAGACAGGAGGTACTGCATGCTAATGTTCCCCTGACTAGAGAACCTCCCCCTTGCTCTCAGACACAGCTTTAATATATTTTGTGGCATCCAGGCCAGGGTGACACAAACATACTGTGTAAAAAATTTTTTTACAGGCATCATAAACACCCTTTAAAAAAATTATGTGGGTGTTGCATCACAGACGACGGTAACTCTGGTGATTGGTGGTGGAGGATGAGGATGAAGAGAAGGAGGAGGACAAGATAAAATAGCCAAAATCAGGAAGCGTATACCCATGTGTGGGTGTGAAAAGATGTATGGGAATACACCTCCCAAAAAAGACACTGGATTTGAGTTTATGTTACGCTGCTATCATTCGGTGGTGTTGAGAAGTCTGGCCCAATCCAGCCCTTGTTCATTTTTATGAGCGTCAGCCTGTCAGCATTTTCAGTTGACAGGCGGATGCGCTTATCAGTTATAATTCCACCAGCAGCACTAAAAACCAGCTCTGATAAAACGCAAACGGCAGGGCAGGCCAGGACCTCCAAGGCATATAGATCCAGTTCATTCCACGTATCCAGCTTGGATACCCGATAATTATAAGGCACAGAAGAATCACGGAGTACGTTGGTACTGTCAGCAAGGTACTCCCTCAGCATCTTCCCAAACTTTGCACTCCTTGTGAGAGTACCCTGCGCCTCAGGGCCTGTGCGATGGGAGGGGCTGAGAAAATTCTCCCAGAACTTTGACAGTGTTCCCCTGCCTCTGCTGGATTGGAGTGGTGTCTCTCTCGCCTGTAGTCCTTGCTTGTCCAACGAACTGTGCCCTCTGCCGCCAGTGTTTTCAGATAGGAATTTTTTTAATAGTTCCCCAACAAGGGCCTTCTGGTACTGCCTCACTTTTGCAGACCAGTCCGCCTCTGGAATAAGAGATATAAAGTTCTCCTTGTAGCGTGGGTCTAGGAGTGTCACCAACCAGTAATGACTGTCACCCAAAATTTTGAGAACGCGAGGGTCATGGGAAAGGCAGCTTTACATAAACTCAGCCATGCGTGCCAGACTGCTAACAGGCAAGAATTCCGTGTCCTCACCAAGAGGACGAATGACTATGCTCTCCTCCTCCTCTCTGTCCTCAGGCCATCCACGCTGAACAGACGGTATGATAGTTGTGCAGGTAGTACCATCCATAGCGCAGGAAACTAGCTCCTGTTCTTCCTCCTCCTCTTCCTCATTGTCACTCAATCCACGTTGGGATGAGATGAGGCTGGGCTGTGTGTAATCACCCTGTATGGTTCCTTGCTCTATCTCATCATGCTCCACCTGCGAAGCATCCTCTTTGATTGTGAGCAGAGATTGTTTCAGAAGACAGAGAAGCGGGATGGTGACGCTAATTATGGCGTCATCGCTGCTCACCATCTTGGTGGAGTCCTCAAAGTTTTGAAGGATAGTACATATGTCTGACATCCATGTCCACTCCTGAGGTCTTATGTGTGCAGTCTGAACTGAATACCAATGGTCTTGTTGATGCTAGTACTCAACAACTGCCCTTTTCTGCTCACAAATCCTTCCCAACATCTGCAATGTAGAGTTCCAACGTGTGGGGACATCACACACCAGTCTGTGAGACGGAAGCTGCAAATGCTGCTGAAATATGGCAAGGGCAGCGGAAGCTGTAGGTGACTTTCTAAAATGAGCACACAGGCGGCGTACTTTAACAAGCAGATCCGGCAGCTCCAGGTAGGATTTGAGAAATCACTGACCACGAGGTTAAGCACATGGGCCAGGAATGGTATATGTGTGACCTTGCCTCAAAGCCGCCACCAGGTTCCGGTCATTGTCACACACGACCATGCCTGGCTATATGTTCAGCGGTGTGAGTCACAGATCTGCCTGCTCTTTCAGAGCTGTCCACTAGTGTTGAGCCACCCCCGTAGTGTTCGAGTTCGGTTCGGTTCGTCGAACACCCGTGTGTTCGCCGAACTGTTCGTCGAACTGTTCGTCGAACACCTTCGAACACCGTTAAAACCAATGGCAGGCAAACAAAAACACATAGAAACACATAGAAAACACCTTCAAAGGTGTCCAAAAGCTGACAAACTGCTCAGAAGACACAACTAACACATGGAAAAGTGACAAGTACATATAGTCATGCGAAAAGAAAAGAGGTGGAGGAGTAAAAGGAGGGGGAGACACAGATATAGGCATGTCATGCCCTTCTAAAATCCAAAAAGTGAGAAGCCGAGACGGCCAGTCCGCTCCTGCCCGTGCCACCTCCGTGTCGCCGGGTTTGTGCCAGAGCCGCGGTGAACCCTGACGGCCAGCCCCCCTCTCCCAATACTGGTGCCTGTCCGCTGGTGGGTCGAGAGAGCCCCCCTGTGGTGGAGGCAGCTCTAAGCTTTTTAATTTAAATTGTCCCTCTAATTTGAATGAATACACTTTAAATCCATTTACAAGGATCTATTGGAGGGCAAGTCTCATGCCAGCAGCCGCGTAATTCCAGCTCCAGTAGCGTCCACTAAAGCTGCTGCAGTTAAAAAGCTTTTATAAGGATCGAGCTCGGCTGTCCACCGCAAGGCATCCTAGTGCCAGTCCCAGCCCCTATGCCTTGGGGTGCCTTCTGATGCTCTTCACTAAGTATCCCGTGGTCCCGAAGCATTTCCTTTGAAAAAATTAAGTGTCCAAACTACAGGTGGTGTAGCTTGCTTAACAGCCGGGATAATCCGCTGACTAGCAGACACTGCTACTAGGCACAAAGTATTTCCTGGGCTAGATGCAGTTAAAAATTTGTAAGTAGATACTCTCGTTGGATGCTGAGAAAGCATTCCATAGAGTCTCCTGGCACGCCATATATGATTCTCTTAAAAAGCTTGGGGTAGGGGTCTAGGGGACCCTTTTATAGCCAAAATCACGGCCCTGTATCACAATACGTCACCTAGGCTGAAGATAAATGGAACTGTAGCACCGAGGGCTCGGTTGCTACAGACGTATTGCACCTCACCCAGAGGTGTGATATCTCACTCTCAGATAAGGATGGAGTGTGGATCAGGACCCGACACCTGCATGCATTACACCACATTGCCGTGGGGCAGGGCGACCAATATGCCCCTGAGATGGGCACGACAGTCCCTGTCCCTGGCTGGAGTGGGGGGAGGGAACACTGAGGAAGGGGAACCCTGCAATGCAGGAGCAGGGAGGAAGCAGTTCCTGGGTGCATTGAGAAGGGAGTATAAAAGGTGGGCACCATCTTAGTTCAGTGCAGAGAAGTCTGAGCAGAAGTGGCAGGGAGCAGGGGCTCTGCATGAGCTCTGCTCCGGAGGCGGGCCTAGTAACAGAGGCCCAGGCCTGCAAGAGGGAGAAGGAAGGAAGAGGAGCGGAGAAGGCTCCAGGAACGAGGAATGAAGGGATCCCAGGGGTGCGGACGGGCGAGTCGCCACCGCACGCCCGAATCCACCTGCGTGGAGGGGTCAGGCCAAAGGGGGAGACCGGTCCCCGAACTAGTGGAGGCAGGAAACGACCCTCAGCTAGAAACCGGAGGCTCTGACATTTTATGTGGCGCAGCCCCTTGCTCCACCCGCTAGGAAGGCACCACATAGGGTCAGGGAAACTGGCGCCAAGTTTACCAAGAGGAGGCCCGAGGCAGCCGGACAGAAGTGTTGGTAAGAAAGGCCAGACAAAGGACACACAAAGGGGGTCCTGTGAAGCGCTCCAAAGTTATCTGGGAGTTGTCTGAGCCCCTCACCTGGTGAGCACAGTACGACGTGGGCAGCCGTTACCTGCAGACGTGGTCTGGATAATAAGAACTGTGAGTAAAGGCCCTGAACTGCATCACTGACTCCGTGTCGTTACTGCTGCTGCCCTGCACCATCACCCCCATCCTCCGCATACACTGCCCTGAGGCTATACTCCTCCCGTGGGGAGTTATGCTACGCTCTGCTGCACCCACAACACCAGCCTTAGCGGTCTGCCCTGTAGCGGCGGTTCACTCTGACCGCAATCCACGGGTGGCGTAGTCGGACATTTAAACATCAAAACCACATAAATAGTTCCGCCACTGGTTTGACCGCCCTGAGCCACGGAACCGGATCGCCGCCACGAAGACTACAACCACCAGCATCCACCAAAAAGGGTCCGGCTCCGGGTGTCCCAAGGCCCAGGGGGTGCGTCAGAACATTTTCATCACCTTTCACAATCACCAATGGGACAAGGCAGGGATGTCCTCTGTCCCCTCTCTTATACATCCTAGTGACGGAGCACCTGCTCTCATCAATTCGCCATAACCCCAATATTAGGTGGATTGAGGTGGGAGGCACCGAGTACAAGTGCTCTCTATTTGCTGATGATGTCCTAGTATATATCACTCAATCACATATATCCATCCCTGCTGTTATGGCTGAAATAGATCACTTTGTTACATGGTAAAATTTTAAAATCAATGCAGCGAAGTCTGAGGCCCTCGATGTCTCCCTCCCCAAATCCATATAGGATTCCATCCAGTCCAACTTTCCCTTTGCCTGGCCCTCACAGGGTATCAAATACTTAGGAATTCCTATTCATAGAGACCTCTCCCATCTATGTTATCTTAATTTTGGGCCCTTTATTGAACAATTCCATACAGACCACGGTTGGCAAGTTAGAACTGTAAGATTCACTACGTGAACCACTGGTGTTTTGTGGAAAAGCACATGTACACCGCGTTCCAAATTATTATGCAAAAAGTGTTTAGGAGTGATAAGGGAAGAATTTGTTTGTTTGTCAGTTAAACTCATTGATGGTGATGTGTGTCAGGGCTCTTTATATCACTGTAAGCAATTGCAGACACCTGTGCTAATTAGTTTGGCAGGTGTGTCCAATGAAAGGCAAGACTACTTAAGAAGGCTCTCTCACATTATTAAGCAGCCTACATTTTCTGCCAAAATGGGAAAGAAAAAGGATGTGTCGGCTGCTGAGAAGCAACAAATTGTGGAGTGTTTAGGTCAAGGCATGACTACAATCAACATTGTGCGATGATCAGGATGAAGTGTCTTGGCAATCAAGAAGTATGTAGCTGATTCACAGTACACACGTGTGCGTGCTGATAAGGGCAAATTGAGGACTCTTTCCTACAGGCAATTACGTCAGGTTGAAAGAGCAGCGGCAAAAAAGCCTTGTCATAGCAGCAGACAAGTTTTTGAAGCTGCTTGTGCCTCCAACGTCCCCCGAACAACAAGATGCAGGGTCCTTCAGAGGTTTGCAGCTGTGCATACGCCATCCTGTCGACCTCCTCTATCCACTTCACACAAGCAGAAACGGCTCCAGTGGGCCAAACATTACATGAAGACTGATTTCAAAACTGTTTTGTTCACGGATGAGTGCCGTGCAGCGCTCGATGGTCCAGATGAATGGAGTGGAGGATGGCTGGTTGATGGACACCCCACGCAAACACGGCTACAGCGCCAACAAGGAGGAGGTGGAGTAATGTTTTGGGCTGGAATCATGGGGAGAGAGATTGTCGGCCCCTTTAGGATCCCTGAAGGCGCTAAAGATGAACTCCATAATGTATGTGGATTTTCTCAAACAGCACTTCCTGCCATGGTTCAAGAAGAAGAACCGTGTATTTCACAGCAAGATCATTTTTCTGCATGATAATGCACCATCTCATGCTGCACATAAAACATCTGCATCTCTGGCTGATATGGGCATAAAAGGGGACAAACTTATGGTGTGACCCCCATGCTCCCCTGACCTCTACCCCATTCAGAACCTTTGGAGCATCATTAAAAGGAGTGTCTATGATGGCGGGAGGCAGTTCACATCTAAGCAACAGCTCTGGGAGGGTATTCTGTCCTCATGCAAAACAATTGAAGCAGAAACCATCCAAAACCTGACAAATTCAATGGACGAGAGAGTTCAGAAGCTCCTTTCGAACAAGGGGTCCTATGTGAAAATGTAACATCACCTAGAATAAAGTTTTGAGTTGAAAACTGTTTGATTTCAGTTTCTAACAACCTGCTAATGCTTATAATTTCAAAAATGACCATTTTTTTGGTCTTTATTAAAATGAAAAGGTTGATCGAAAAGTTTGGGGGATCTAAGAGTGTGGCAACCCAGTAGTCATGATTACTTCGAATTCTGACAATATGAGGGTCATGCTGCAGGTAGTGCAGCAAGAAGGCACTTATGTGTCTTGCGCATCTCGGAGCCCCAAAATTATTTTCCGGGCTAGATGCAGCTAAAAATTATTTTTAATTTTAAATCTGGTGAAGCTTATTATAGATGGCCTAATAGGATCAGTGCTGCTCACTGCTACAAAGCCCAAATTATTTTCCAGTCAAGATACAGATAAACATGATTAGTAATTTGAAAGCTTAAAATGGTTGGTAGGGTGATTTTAACCAATCATCAAGCTTTTACTCTCCCCAGGATGACACAGGGGTAGAAAAGTCGTTTCGGATCCATGATTTGTTCATCTTTATGAACGTGAGTCTGTCTACATTATCAGTGGAGAGCCGCGTGCGCTTATCTGTCAGCACACCACCAGCAGCGCTGAACACACGTTCAGACAGAACGCTGGCTGCGGGGCATGACAAGATCTCCAAGGCGTAAGTGGCTAGCTCCGGCCATTTATCCAGATTGGAAGCCCAAAAAGAGCAAGGGTCCAGTGACACAGTCGTGGCTTCAATGTTTACTTGGAGATACTCCTGTACCATCGTCTCTAGGCGTTGACTATGTGTCAGACTTCTTGTCTCCTGTGGCCTTGCAAAGGATGGGCTAAAAAAGTGGTGAAATGATTCTGCAAAATTGATGTTACCAGCAGATACTGTGGTTCTGTTACGGTTTGAGTGCTGAACACTTGACGGTCCCACGGTTGGCAAGTTGGAACTGTGAGATTCACTACGTGCACCACTGGTATTTTGTGGAAAAGCACATGTAAGATTCTGCAACAGTCTCTGCTGATACTCCTGCATGCGTGCATCCCTTTCTATGGCAGGAATAATTTCTGCAAATTTACTTTTGTACCGGGGATCTAACAGTGTGGCAACCCAGTAGTCAGGATTATTTCTAATTCTCACAATTCGAGGGTCATGTTGCAGGTAGTGCAGCAAGAAGGCACTCATGTGTGTTGCGCATCCAGGAGCACCAAGTCCCTGTTGTGTTGGTGGCGAGGTAACAATCATGCTTCCTTCCTCTGTCCTCTCCCCCCAACCTCGCACAACAGAAATGTGATCAAGGTCTCCCTCATCTGATGAGTCTTCCATCAGTTCGTCCTCCACTTCTTCCTGGGCTCCTGCACCTTCCTCACTAGTTTGGCTGCTACCATGCGCCCTGGTAAAATCATCTCCCCCACCCTCACATGCCTGCCGCCCTGGTGCTGCCGACCGTCTGGACCTTGCAGATGTTAGCCCTTCCGCATACAACTCCTCCTCCTCTACTTCCTCCACCTCCTCTTGTGCCACCACCTGACTCCGAATTCTGTTTAACATGTGCTCCAGCATGTAAATCACCGGAATAGTCATGCTGATAATGGCATCGTCAGCACTAAACATCTTCGTCGCCATTTCAAAACTGTGCAGAAGGGTGCATAGGTCCCTGATCTGAGACCACTCCTCCAGCGTGATTTGCCCCACCTCTGAATCTCGTTGGCCCAGGCTATACGTCAGAACGTATTGCACCAGGGCTTGTCGGTGCTGCCACAGTCGCTGCAACATGTGCAGAGTTGAATTCCACCGGGTAGGCACATCGCATTTTAGCCGGTGAAGTGGCAGGCCCAACGACTTCTGTAGAGATGTAAGTCGCTGAGCTGCGGGATGCGAACGGCGGAAGTGAGCACACAGCGACCGTGCCCTCTGCAGAAGGCCATCTAGTCTGGGATAGTGGGCTAAAAATTGCTGGACAACCAGGTTCAACACGTGAGCCATACAAGGCACGTGTGTGACATTGCCCCGGCGAAGGGCCGCACCCAGGTTTGCAGCATTGTCGCACACGGCCTTCCCTGGTTTCAGGTCCAGTGGAGACAACCATTCATGAAATTGGTTCTCCAGAGCTGACCACAACTCCTCAGCTGTGTGACTCACATTTCCCAGACATTTCAATGTAAAAACCGCCTGATGACGTTGAGCCCTACTGCCAGCATAGTAAGGAGGTGTGCAGGATCCCTTCTGCGCAGTTAGAAAGCTTGTGGCATGACCAGACAGGCTTTGGGTGCAGGTGGAAGACCGAGAGGAGGTTGAGGAGGCAGAAGCAGTGGAGGAAAAATGACATAAAGAGGATTGACGCACAACTCGTGGGGACGGCAAGACTTGGACAGCAGCCCCTTGTCCTGCTGTCACCATAGTTACCCAGTGCCCAGTCAGCGACATGTAACGCCCCTGTCCATGCCTACTCGTCCAAGTGTCTGTGGTGAAATGCACCCTGTCACACACAGAGTTTCTCAAAGAAGCGGTGATGTTGTGTGCGACATGCTGGTGGAGCGCAGGCACACCTTTCTTTGAGAAGTAGTGCCGACTGGGCATCTGGTACTGGGGCACTGCGACGGACATAAGGTCTCGAAAATCCTCTGTGTCCACCAGGCGGAAAGGCAGCATTTCTGTAGCCAAGAGCTTGCAGATGGTGAAATTCAACCTCTTAGCTTTCTCATGGCTAGGAGGAAATGGTCTTTTACTTGTCCACATCTGAGGGACCGAGGGCTGGCTATTGTGCTTAGACGGGGTTGATAAGGGTGTCCCCGGCAAACTGCCGGTCTGTGAGGAAGATGCAGGCGGACATGTTAGGTTGCCTTGATCCAAAGGTGGTGCTATCGATGTCGGACAGCGCTCAAGACCAGCTGGTGTTACCACCTCCAAAGAAAATGATGACCTGCCAATCATGCTGGCTGTTGCGGGTAAAGAGGTGGCAGGTCTGCGCCCCAAAACAGGTGTGACTGCTGTCCCCCCAGTCACAGAGGATGAAGAGGCCGCGGATGCACAAGATATGGCAGACGGTGGTTGGCCCGGCCGGCTAGACCGCATTGTAGCACACTGAGCTTCCCACTGCAACTTATGCTTCATGTCCATGTGCCGGTTCATGCATGAAGTACTCAAACTATGTATTTTTTGGCCTCTACTTAGCTTTTGCTGACAAATGTTACAGATAACACGAGTTGGGTCATCTTTATCGATCTGAAAAAATGCCCAGGCTATGCAAGGCTTAGCACCCATGCGACCTGAAGAGCCACCACGACTTGTGGTGAGAGGCAGAGTTGTGTTTGAGGATGCAGTTGTTGACGTGCTTCCAGTACTACGTCTCTGTCCAGGAAGGCGCAACCTGACCTCGTCGTCACTATCATCTTCCTCCACCTCCTCTGCTGACCTCATCTCTTGGCTGACTGTGGGTTGACAGTAAGTGGGATCTCCAACCTCATCATCATCACCCTGTGTGTTATCACACCCGTCGTCCTCAGAGCCAACCTGTTCCTGCCCTGACAAAAAACTAAAGTTGTCGCTCCAATCAGGTATTTGAGTCTTATCATCGTCTTCCTCATTGTCTCCACCAACAGGAGTTACAGTTTGGGAATGAGGGTCTACATTATGGTCAGAACCTTCTGCGTCTGGTCCTGGATCCGACTCATAAAGATTCTGGGCATCAGTGCAGATCATTTCCTCGTCTGGATTCACAGAAGCGCTGGAGTCGACCTCTGATTCCCAGGCTATAGTATGAGTAAACAGCTCTGCAGACTCAACCATCTGTTCTACCTCATACTCAGACGGGCAGCTGGAGATTTGGGAGCTGTGAGGAAGCAAGTGCGATTTGGGTGACACCTTTGAGGACTGGAGTATTTGTGATGTTGAAGTTGATGTGGAGGAGAGCCCACTTAAAGGAGCACTTGATATCCGTTGAAGCACCTGTTGTTTTTGTGCCTCATCTGGAATTTGTAGCGATTGGCGTGGCCGTAAGAAAGGGATCTTATCACATTGTCCGCTAAAAGAAGTAGACATTTTAGTTTGGCTGGAAGATGGTCTTTCTTCTGCACCTACCCCACGGACACAACCTTTTTTCCCCTTCCCAACACGCCTATTCCCCTTTCCACCAGCAGCAGGCCTTTTTCCACTCATTTTGGTGGTTAACTAATTCACAACTCTGGAGTTGTTTGCACAAAAAAACAATGGATGGTAACCGAGCAGAGCTGAGTGGCCAAACTGTGGTATTAGGCCAAAACTATTGGCTGGGTTAGATGCAGAAAAAAATTATTTTTAATTTGCAACCTGATGGAGGTCAGTATAGATGGACTAATAGACCAAGTCCCACACACCGCTAGAAGCCCAAATATTTTTTCAGAGCTAGATGCAGAAAAAAATTATATTCAATTTGCAACCTGCTGGACGTCAGTATAGAAGGACTAATAGAACAAGTCCCACACACTGCTAGAAGCCCAAATATTTTTTCAGAGCTAAATGAAGAAAAAAATTATTTTTAATTTGCAACCTGATGGAGGTCAGTATAGATGGACTAATAGACCAAGTCCCACACACTGCTAGAAGCCCAAATATTTTTTCAGAGCTAGATGCAGAAAAAAATTATATTCAGTTTGCAACCTGATGGAGGTCAGTATAGATGGACTAATAGAATGATGCTATGCCCAAAAGATTTTACTTCACTAGGTGCAGTAAAAAAATTGGTATTCTATACACAGGTGGTATATCTTGCAACACAGATAGGCTACTCCACTGACTAACACACTCTGCAATAGGCCAAAAAGGATTAGCTTTGCTAGATTCAGCCAAATGCTGTGAAAAAAACTTGCACAGCACTGGCACAGACCTGCCTGGCAAAAACTGATAGGAACTGATGTAACCTAGTCCTGAAAAGGACTCCAATTACAATTAGTCTTTACTCCCACAATCTATCTATTTAAGAGCACAGACCTGCCTGATAAAAGTCGTAGGAAATGCTGTAACCTAGTCCTTAAAAGGACTGCAATCACAACTATTCCCTACTCCCAAGCTATCTGTATATTTGTGCGAAAATTGGCTTGAAATTAACAAGGTATAGCGCACACAGCAACAGCGGTGCCGTCTAACACGCAGCTGCAGCAGTGAGAAAATGGTGGCGACGGGGAAAATGGCTTGGTCTTATAGGGCAAGGACATGTGACATACACTGCCAATCACACATGCCCTTGCTTGTGTGAAAAAAAGCACTTCGCTCCGTGTGTGCGCTGCTGATAGGCTGACAGATTGCACCTCCCCACTGCAAATGCGGGAAAGAGAAAAAAAAATGGAGATCTTCATTGTTCCTGCAGAGATCCATCCCCTGCCCCTCCCCCCGCCCCGCTGTACACTCAAACTGCGTATTAACATTAATTTTCATCATTACTGAGAAAAAATCCAGTTATGATTTTGGTGCACGAACAGTTATCGAACATAACCTCGAACAGCCGAATTTTTCTCAAATTGTTCGTGTTCGCCGACCGGCTCGAACACCGCCCAAAACAGCTCGAATTTGAGATTGGCGAACAGTTCGAGTAGAACAACGCTCATCTCTACTGTCCACAACTCTTCAGCATTGTGCGGTTTGTCACCTAAGCATATTAGCTTCAACACAGCCTGTTGCCGCTTGGCCGAGGCAGTGCTGCAGTGCTTCCAGCTTGTGACTGATGTGGTCATTTTGGAGATTGAGGCTGAAGAGGAGGAGAAGGCTGAGGAGGATGAGGTGCAGGAGCTGTAGACTGTGGGGGCAACCCTGATTGAACTAGGGCCTGCGATCCTTGGCATCAGGAGAACGTGTTCCGTCCCAAGGTCCGACTGGGTCCTGGCTTCCACTATGTTAACCCAGTGTGCCGTCAGCGAGATCTACCGTCCCTGCCCACAAGCATTTGTCCATGTGTCGGTGGTTAGGTGGACTTTACCTGTAACTGCGCTGTTGAGGGCACGGCTAATGTTTTGGGACACGTGCTTGTGTAATGCGTGGACGGCACACCAGGAGAAATAGTGGCGACTGGGGACCGAGTACCGAGGAACGGCCTCCTCCATCAGGATGTGGAATGCTTCCGTCTCCATGAGCCTAAAAGGCAACATTTCGAGCGCAAGCAATCGCGAAATGTGGGAATTTAGTTGTGTGGCCTGTGGGGCATTGGCTGCGTATCTGCGCTTGCATTCCAAGGACTGTTGTATGGACTACTGAACGCTGCACTGGGACGTGCTTCCTGATGCTGCTTCTTGAGAGTGTGCAATGACAGGTGCAGAGCAGGAGGCATCTTTGCATGCACCCTGGACAGGGGATTGGCTTGCATGCTCAACAGTGGAAGAAGCAATGGTGCTATCCGCAGACACTGTTCCTGGACCCTGGGGTTCGGCCCACAAAGTCGAGTGCTTTGCTGCCATGTGCCTGACCATGCTGGTGGTGTTCAGGCTGGTAGTTTTGCCACCTCTGATGATGCTGGCCTGGCAGGTGGTGCAAATGGCCTTTTTGGGGTTATAGGCAGAGTCTTTAAAAAACAACCAGACTCGGGAAGACCTAATAGTTGTACTGGCAACTTCCTTTGTGTTGGTGTTACAGGTAATGGTTGCCAGCCTTCTGTCTGCGGCCACAACACTGCTTCTTCCTGCCTGTTGGGGTGCTCTGCCTCCCTCCCCCTGTGTGCTGATCTCCTCACTCTGCATGTCCTCCTGCCAGGTTGGGTCAGTTACTATATCATCCACCACCTAGTCTTCCACTTCTGCACTCTGGTCCTTTTCCTGACTTTCTGGCAATTGTGTCTCATCATCGTCAACCTTTTGTGACACTTTCCCACCGTCGCCTTTGCCTCAAATATTTGGGCATCGCTACATGCGATTTCCTCTTGTCCCGCTTCAAGTGGACCGGGCGAGAGGCCCGAATCTATAAATGGAAAGGTGAACAGCTCTTCGGAGTGTCCAAGTGTGGGATCAGTTGTCTCTAGGCACTCGGCATGGTGGGTGGAAAGAGGTTCAGGGTGAGGAATATGCGGTCCAGACTCACAGCTACTGAGACTTGACCGTGTGGAACACAGGGTGGTGGTGGCTAAGTGACTGGAAGCATTATCTGCTATCCAACCAATAACCTTTTCACACTGCTCTGTGCTCAATAGTGGTGTTCTGCAGTCCCCTATTAATTGGGACAGGAAAGTCAGGCGAGAAGATGTGGGTGTTTGTTGTGGCACAATTTCAGCTTGCCCACGGCCTCAGCATGCACCATCACCATTACGTCCAGTTCCCCGTCCCTTGCCATGTGCCTTGCCCATTTTAAATGGAGGACAATATCTTCCACGCTAACTAAAAATGACTGAATTTGGAGCGAATTATAAGTGATCCATGTGACGGACAAACCACAGTTTTAAATACCTCGCCTGTAGGTAACTATTTTGAACAGTAAACTGGTGTCAATAGCTTCACTGACACACTGAAACAAATTTTAATGGAGGTCAGAAATGGCATTATTTTCAGCGCAATTATATGTGATCCGTGTGATGGACAAACCACAATTTTAAATAGCTGGATTTTTAGCGCTGTAATATGGAGAGGACCTGGCTGTATTCTGCAGTACCAACAAGCATATGGTGCAGAAAAACGGTGTTCTCTGGATTGCTTTTTAAGCAAATAATGAGGATCAAGATCGAAAAAAAATTATTCCTGACCCCTGAGACCTGGGCCTATTTCTGGAAATATCTAACAGCAGCAGCAGCAGCAGACAAAACTGGAATGGAGCCTCTTGTGCTATGTGCACTGCAGTGTGCTATATACCCTGCCTGCCTATTTGTCTACCCTTTTATATGCATTACTTCAACTTTGATATACAGTAAGGTTTTTAATATAGGCAGTATAGGTACCGTCCCAATTTAGGGTCACCTTGCCGCTGGTGGGACGGCTTGTATACTTTTTTTGATCAAAAATAGTTCACTAAGTACCCTATATTTATTATGCAACTTTGCTTTACATTTATATATAATGATGGTAGGGTATGAGATATATTTTTGTCTTTTGTAGGTTTTGCTTCTTTTTGCTGGTGTGAACATGCTCCTATTTCTTGCATGTCTACCATCTTAGACCTCAGTTCACATTGCTTGTTTTTTTGTCTTGTTTGCATTCTGTGCAATTTAAGGGTGTGGCATCCCCTTTGTTGAGCTGATTAGTATATATGTAGCTTACCACGGGCCTAGGTGGTCTGGAGTTAGGACCCGGTCCTATTTGTCTACCCTTTTATATGCATTACTTCAACTTTGATATACAGTAAGGTTTTTAATATAGGCAGTATAGGTACCGTCCCAATTTAGGGTCACCTTGCCGCTGGTGGGACGGCTTGTATACTTTTTTTGATCAAAAATAGTTCACTAAGTACCCTATATTTATTATGCAACTTTGCTTTACATTTATATATAATGATGGTAGGGTATGAGATATATTTTTGTCTTTTGTAGGTTTTGCTTCTTTTTGCTAGTGTGAACATGCTCCTATTTCTTGCATGTCTACCATCTTAGACCTCAGTTCACATTGCTTGGTTTTCTGCCTATATACACTGCCTGCCTGATATCTCTGCAGATGGATTAGTCCTCAGAAGGACTGTTTGTTGAGATGGATATGTGTCTCTAATATAGTTTGGTACACCTACACTAACTAGAAACAAGCAAATCTCTCCCTAGCCCAGCAGCAGCTCTCCCTACACTGTCTGATCCGGAGTGACTGTGACGAGCATGGCGGAGCCAGGTCTGATATAGACCTGATGATGCTGTGCGGCCAGCCAATCACTGTAATGCCACAACCAACATGGCTACGGCATTACAGTGAGTGGCAGACAATCCCTGCATTTTCATTGGCTCTGTAAAGAGTGCAAAACATGCAGGGAGGGGACCCAAGCTCCCGCCGAGCAACCCCGAAATACTCGGCGAGCGCCGAGCATCTTGAGCAGTGAGATGGTTGAGTGAGCACCGAGCAGTAGCGAACATGCTCGCTCATCACTAACTCTGAGTCTCTGACCCAAAAAGACTAAATGCTGTCATAAATTCAAAGGGGACTTCAATAAAGTATTAGTTTAAGGGTGCACATATTTATGCAACCACATTATACATGCATACATAGGAGCAGTATTATAGTAGTTATATTCTTGTACATAGGGGCAGTATTATAGTAGTTACAGTCATATGAAAAAGTTTGGGCACCCCTATTAATCTTAAGCTTAATGTTTTATAAAAATTGGTGTTTTTGCAACAGCTATTTCAGTTTGATATATGTAATAACTGTTGGATACAGTAATGTTTCTGCCTTGAAATGAGGTTTATTGTACTAACAGAAAATGTGCAATCTGCATTCAAACAAAATTTGACAGGTGCATAAGTATGGGCACCTCACCAGAAAAGTGACATTAATATTTAGTAGATCCTCCTTTTGCAAAAATAACAGCCTCTAGTCGCTTCCTGTAGCTTTTAATGAGTTCCTGGATCCTGGATGAAGGTATTTTTGACCATTCCTCTTTACAAAACAATTCCAGTTCAGTTAAGTTTGATGGTCGCCGAGCATGGACAGCCTCTTCAAATGATCCCACAGGTGTTCAATGATATTCAGGTCTGGGGACTGGGATGGCCATTCCAGAACATTGTAATTGTTCCTCTGCATGAATGCCTGAGTAGATTTGGAGCGGTGTTTTGGATCATTGTCTTGCTGAAAGATCCATCCACTGCGTAACTTCAACTTTATCACTGATTCTTGAACACTATTGCCAAGAATCTGCTGATACTGAGTGGAATCCATGCGTCCCTCAACTTTAACAAGATTCCCAGTGCCGGCATTGACCACACAGCCCCAAAGCATGATGGAACCTCCACCAAATTTTACTGTGGGTAGCAAGTGTTTTTCTTGGAATGCTGTGTTTTTTTGCCACCATGCATAACGCCTTTTTGTATGACCAAACAACTCAATCTTGGTTTCATCAGTCCACAGGACCTTCTTCCAAAAAGAAATAGGCTTCTTCAAATGTGCTTTTGCATACCTCAGCCGACTCTGTTTGTGCGTACTTGCAGAAACGGCTTCTTTCGCATCACTCTCCCATACAGCTTCTCCTTGTGCAAAGTGCGTTGTATAGTTGACCGATGCACAGTGACACCATCTGCAGCAAGTTGATGCTGCAGCTCTCTGGAGGTGGTCTGAGGATTGTCCTTGACTGATCTCACCATTCTTCTTCTCTGCCTTTCTGATGTTTTTCTTGTCCTGACACTTCTGGCCTTAACAAGAACTGTCCCTATGTTCTTCCATTTCCTTACTATGTTCCTCACAGTGGAAACTGACAGGTTAAATCTCTGAGACAGCTTTTTGTATCCTTCCCCTGAACAACTATGTTGAATAATCTTTGTTTTCAGATCATTTGACAGTTGTTTTGAGGAGCCCATGATGCCACTCTTCAGAGGAGATTCAAACAGGAGAACAACTTGCAAGTGGCCACTTTAAGTAGCTTTTCTCATGATTGCATACACCTGGCTATAAAGTTCAAAGCTCAATGAGGTTACAAAACCAAAAACAGTGCTTTAGTAAGTCAGTAAAAAGTAGGCAGGAGTATTTAAAACAAGAAAATGATAAGGGTGCCCATACTTATGCACCGGTCAAATTTTGTTTGAATGCAGATTGCACATTTTCTGTTAGCACAATAAACCTCATTTCAAGGCAGAAACATTACTGTGTCCAACAGTTATTACATATATCAAACTGAAATAGCTGTTGCAAAAACACCAATTTTTATAAAACATTAAGCTTAAGATTAATAGGGGTGCCCAAACTTTTTCATATGACTGTATATTCTTGTACATAGGGGCAGTATTATAGTAGTTATATTCTTGTACATAGGGGCAGTATTATAGTAGTTATTTTCTTGTACACAGGGACAGTATTATAGTAGTTATATTCTTGCACGTAGGGGCAGTATTATAGTAGTTATATTCTTGCACGTAGGGGCAGTATTATAGTAGTTATATTCTTGTACATAGGGGGCAGTATTATAGCAGTTATATTCTTGTACATAGGGGGCAGTATTATAGTAGTTATATTCTTGTACATAGAGGCAGTATTATAGTAGTTATATTCTTGTACATAGGGGGCAGTATTATAGTAGTTATATTCTTGTACATAGGGGGCAGTATTATAGTAGTTATATTCTTGTACATAGGGGCAGTATTATAGTAGTTATTTTCTTATACATAGGGGGCACTATTAGAGTAGTTATATTCTTGTACATAGGGGCAGTATTATAGTAGTTATTTCCTTGTACATAGGGCAGTATCATAGTAGTTATATTCTTGTACACAGGGGCAGTATTATAGTAGATATATTTTTGTATATATGGGCAGTATTATAGTAGTTATATTCTTGTACATAGGAACAGTATTATAGTAGTTATATCCTTGTAGATAGGGGCAGTATTATAGTAGTTATATTCTTGTACATAGGGGCAGTATTATAGTAGTTATTTCCTTGAACATAGGGCAGTAATATAGTAGTTATATTCTTGTATATAGGTACGGTATTATTGTAGTTATATTCTTGTACACATGGGCAGTAATATAGTAGTTATATTCTTGTACATAGGAGCAGTATTATAGTAGTTATATTATTATACATAGGGAGCAGTATTATAGTAGTTATATTATTATACATAGGGAGCAGTATTATAGTACACTGTGTGCAGAATTATTAGGCAAGTTGTATTTTAGAGGATTATTTTTATTATTGATCAACAACTACAGTCATATGAAAAAGTTTGGGCACCCCTATTAATCTTAAGCTTAATGTTTTATAAAAATTGGTGTTTTTGCAACAGCTATTTCAGTTTGATATATGTAATAACTGTTGGACACAGTAATGTTTCTGCCTTGAAATGAGGTTTATTGTACTAACAGAAAATGTGCAATCTGCATTCAAACAAAATTTGACAGGTGCATAAGTATGGGCACCTCACCAGAAAAGTGACATTATTATTTAGTAGATCCTCCTTTTGCAAAAATAACAGCCTCTAGTCGCTTCCTGTAGCTTTTAATGAGTTCCTGGATCCTGGATGAAGGTATTTTTGACCATTCCTCTTTACAAAACAATTCTAGTTCAGTTAAGTTTGATGGTCGCCGAGCATGGACAGCCCTTTTCAAATGATCCCACAGATGTTCAATGATATTCAGGTCTGGGGACTGGGATGGCCATTCCAGAACATTGTAATTGTTCCTCTGCATGAATGCCTGAGTAGATTTGGAGCGGTGTTTTGGATCATTGTCTTGCTGAAAGATCCATCCACTGCGTAACTTCAACTTTATCACTGATTCTTGAACACTATTGCCAAGAATCTGCTGATACTGAGTGGAATCCATGCGTCCCTCAACTTTAACAAGATTCCCAGTGCCGGCATTGACCACACAGCCCCAAAGCATGATGGAACCTCCACCAAATTTTACTGTGGGTAGCAAGTGTTTTTCTTGGAATGCTGTGTTTTTTTGCCACCATGCATAACGCCTTTTTGTATGACCAAACAACTCAATCTTGGTTTCATCAGTCCACAGGACCTTCTTCCAAAAAGAAATTGGCTTCTTCAAATGTGCTTTTGCATACCTCAGCCGACTCTGTTTGTGCGTACTTGCAGAAACGGCTTCTTTCGCATCACTCTCCCATACAGCTTCTCCTTGTGCAAAGTGCGTTGTATAGTTGACCGATGCACAGTGACACCATCTGCAGCAAGTTGATGCTGCAGCTCTCTGGAGGTGGTCTGAGGATTGTCCTTGACTGATCTCACCATTCTTCTTCTCTGCCTTTCTGATGTTTTTCTTGTCCTGACACTTCTGGCCTTAACAAGAACTGTCCCTATGTTCTTCCATTTCCTTACTATGTTCCTCACAGTGGAAACTGACAGGTTAAATCTCTGAGACAGCTTTGTTTTCAGATCATTTGACAGTTGTTTTGAGGAGCCCATGATGCCACTCTTCAGAGGAGATTCAAACAGGAGAACAACTTGCAAGTGGCCACTTTAAGTAGCTTTTCTCATGATTGCATACACCTGGCTATAAAGTTCAAAGCTCAATGAGGTTACAAAACCAAAAAAAGTGCTTTAGTAAGTCAGTAAAAAGTAGGCAGGAGTATTTAAAACAAGAAAATGATAAGGGTGCCCATACTTATGCACCGGTCAAATTTTGTTTGAATGCAGATTGCACATTTTCTGTTAGCACAATAAACCTCATTTCAAGGCAGAAACATTACTGTGTCCAACAGTTATTACATATATCAAACTGAAATAGCTGTTGCAAAAACACCAATTTTTATAAAACATTAAGCTTAAGATTAATAGGGGTGCCCAAACTTTTTCATATGACTGTATGTTCTCAATCAACCGAAAAGACTCATAAATATCCAAGCTTAATATTTTTGGAAGTTGGAGTGTTTTTTTTTTTTAGATTTGGCTATCTTAGGAAGATATCTGTTTGTGCAAGTAACTATTACTGTGCAGAATTATTAAGCAACTTAATAAAAATCAAATATAATCCCATCTCACTTGTTTATTTTCACCAGGTAAACCAATATCAGTGCACAAAATTTAGAAATAAACATTTCTGACATGCAAAAGCAAAAACCAAAAAAATTAGTGATGAATATAGCCACCTTTCTTTATGATGCAACTCAACAGCCTCCATCCATAGATTCTGTCAGTTGCTTGATCTGTTTTCGATTAACTTTGCGTGCAGCAGCCACCACAGCCTCCCAGACACTGTTCCGAGAGGTGTACTGTTTTCCCTCCCTGTAGATCTCACATTTTATGATGGACCACAGGTTCTCTATGGGGTTCAGATCAGGAGAACAAGGGGGCCATGTCATTATTTTTTCTTCTTTTAGACCTTTACTGGCCAGCCACGCTGTGGAGTATTTGGATGCATGTGATGGAGCATTGTCCTGCATGAAAATCATGTTTTTCTTGAACGATATCGACTTCTTACTTACTACTGCTTGAAGAAGTTGTCTTCCAGAAACTGGCAGTAGGTCTGGGAGTTGAGATTCACTCCATCCCCAACCCGAAAAGGTCCCACAAGTTCATCTTTGATGATACCAGCCCATACCAGTACCCCACCTCCACCTTGCTGGCGTCTGAGTCGGAGTGGAACTCTCTGCCCTTTACTGATCCAGCCTCTGGCCCACTCATCTGGCCCATCAAGAGTCACTCTCATTTCATCAGTCCATAAAACCTTTGAAAAATGAGTCTTAAGATATTTCTTGACCCATTCTTGATGTTTTATCTTATGTTTCTTGTTCAAAGTTGGTCGTTTTTCAGCCTTCCTTACCTTGGCCATGTCCCTGAGTATCGCACACCTTGTGCTTTTTGATACTCCAGTAATGTTGCAGCTCTGAAATATGGCAAAACTGGTGGCGAATGGCATCTTGGCAGCTTCACGCTTGATTTTCCTCAATTCATGGGCAGTTATTTTGCGCCTTTTTTGGCCAACACGCTTCTTGCGACCCTGTTGGCTCTTTGCCATCAAATACTTGATTGTTCGGTGATCACGCTTCAAAAGTTTGGAAATTTCAAGACAGCTGCATCCCTCTGCAAGACATCAAACTATTTTGGACTTTTCAGAGCCCGTCAAATCTCTCTTCTGACCCATTTTGCCAAAGGAAAGGAAGTTGCCTAATAATTAAGTACAACTTATATAGGGTGTTGATGTCATTAGTCAACACCCCTCCTCATTACAGAGATGCACATCACCAGATTTACTTAATTGGTAGTTGGCTCTCAAGCCTATGCAGCTTGGAGTAGGACAACATGTATAAAAAGTATCATGGGATCAAAATACTCATTTGCCTAATAATTCTGCACGCGGTGTAGTTATATTCTTGTATATAGGTGCAGTATTATAGTAGTTATATTCTTGTACATAGGGGCAGTATTATAGTAGTTATATTCTTGTACATAGGATCAGTATTATAGTAGTTATATTCTTGTACATAGGAGCAGTATTATAGTAGTTATATTCTTGTACATAGGGAGCAGTATTATAGTAGTTATATTCTTGTACATAGGAGCAGTATTCTAGTAGTTATATTCTTGTACATAGGAGCAGCATTCTAGTAGTTATATTCTTGTATATAGGTGCAGTATTATAATAGTTATATTCTTGTACATAGGAACAGTATTATAGTAGTTATATTCTTGTACATAGGAGCAGTATTATAGTAGTTATATTCTTGTACATAGAAGCAGTATTATAGTAGTTATATTCTTGTACATAGGAGCAGTATTATAGTAGTTATATTCTTGTACATAGAAGCAGTGTTATAGTAGTTATATTCTTGTATATACAGTACAGACCAAAAGTTTGGACACACCTTCTCATTTAAAGATTTTTCTGTATTTTCAGGACTATGAAAATTGTACATTCACACTGAAGGCATCAAAACTATGAATTAACACATGTGGAATTATATAATTAACAAAAAAGTGTGAAACAACTGAAAATATGTCTTATATTCTAGGTTCTTCAAAGTAGCCACCTTTTGCTTTGATGACTGCTTTGCACACTCTTGGCATTCTCTTGATGAGCTTCAAGAGGTAGTCACCTTAAATGGTTTTCACTTCACAGGTGTGCCCTGTCAGGTTTAATAAGTGGGATTTCTTGCCTTATAAATGGGATTGGGACCATCAGTTGTGTTGTGCAGAAGTCTGGTGGATACACTGCTGATAGTCCTACTGAATAGACTGTTAGAATTTGTATTATGGCAAGAAAAAAGCAGCTAAGTAAAGAAAAACGAGTGTCCATCATTACTTTAAGATATGAATCTCAGTCAGTGCGAAAAATTTGGCAAACTTTGAAAGTGTCCCCAAGTACAGTTGCAAAAACCATCAAGCGCTACAAAGAAGCTGGCTCACATGAGGACCGCCCCAGGAAAGGAAGACCAAGAGTCACCTCTGCTTCTGAGGATAAGTTTATCCGAGTCACCAGCCTCAGAAATAGCAGGTTAACAGCAGCTCAGATTAGAGACCAGGTCAATGCCACACAGAGTTCTAGCAGCAGACACATCTCTTCAACAACTGTTAAGGAGACTTTGTGCAGCAGGCCTTCATGGTAAAATAACTGCTAGGAAACCACTGCTAAGGACAGGCAACAAGCAGAAGAGACTTGTTTTGGGCTAAAGTACACAAGGAATGGACGTTAGACCAGTGGAAATCTGTGCTTTGGTCTGATGAGTCCAAATTTGAGATCTTTGGTTCCAACCACCGTGTCTGTGTGCGACGCAGAAAAGGTGAACGGATGGACTCTACATGCCTGGTTCCCACCGTGAAGCATGGAGGAGGAGGTGTGATGGTGTAGGGGTGCTTTGCTGGTGACGCTGTTGGGGATTTATTCAAAATTGAAGGTATACTGAACCAGCATGGCTACCACAGCATCTTGCAGCGGCAAGCTATTCCATCCGGTTTGCGTTTAGTTGGACCATCATTTATTTTTCAGCAGGACACTGACCCCAAACACACCTCCAGGCTGTGTAAGGGCTATTTGACCAAGAAGGAGAGTGATGGGGTGCTACGCCAGATGACCTGACCTCCACAGTCACCAGACCTGAACCCAATCGAGATGGTTTGGGGTGAGCTGGACCGCAGAGTGAAGGCAAAAGGGCCAACAAGTGCTAAGCATCTCTGGGAACTCCTTCAAGATTGTTGGGAGACCATTTCCAGTGACTACCACTTGAAGCTCATCAAGAGAATGCCAAGAGTGTGCAAAGCAGTCATCAAAGCAAAAGGTGGCTACTTTGAAGAACCTAGAATATAAGACATATTTTCAGTTGTTTCATACTTTTTTGGTAAGTATATAATTCCACATGTGTTAATTCATAGTTTTGATGCCTTCAGTGTGAATGTACAATTTTCATAGTCATGAAAATACAGAAAAATCTTTAAATGAGAAGGTGTGTCCAAACTTTTGGTCTGTACTGTAGGTAAATTATTATAGTAGCTATATTCTTGTACACAGAGGCAGTATTATAGTAGTTATATTCTTGTACATAGGAGCAGTATTATAGTAGTTATATTCTTGTACATAGGGAGCAGTATTATAGTAGTTATTTCCTTGTACATAGGGCAGTATCATAGTAGTTATATTCTTGTACATAGGGAGCAGTATTATAGTAGTTATATTCTTGTATGTAGGGGCAGTATTATAGTAGTTATATTCTTGTACATAGGAGCAGTATTATAGTAGTTATATTCTTGTACATAGGAGCAGTATTATAGTAGTTATATTCTTGTATATAGGAGCAGTATTATAGTAGTTATAGTCTTGTACATAGGGAGCAGTATTATAGTAGTTATATTCTTGTACATAGGAACAGTATTATAGTAGTTATATCCTTGTAGATAGGGGCAGTATTATAGTAGTTATATTCTTGTACATAGGGGGCAGTATTAGATTAGTTATATTCTTGTACATAGGGGCAGTATTATAGTAGTTATATTCTTGTACATAGGAGCAGTATTATTGTAGTTATATTCTTGTACATAGGGGCAGTATTATAGTAATTATATTCTTGTACATAGGGAGCAGTATTATAGTAGTTATATTCTTGTATGTAGGGGCAGTATTATAGTAGTTATATTCTTGTACATAGGAGCAGTATTATAGTAGTTATATTCTTGTACATAGGAGCAGTATTATAGTAGTTATATTCTTGTATATAGGAGCAGTATTATAGTAGTTATATTCTTGTACATAGGAACAGTATTATAGTAGTTATATCCTTGTAGATAGGGGCAGTATTATAGTAGTTATATTCTTGTACATAGGGGGCAGTATTAGATTAGTTATATTCTTGTACATAGGGGCAGTATTATAGTAGTTATATTCTTGTACATAGGAGCAGTATTATTGTAGTTATATTCTTGTACATAGGGGCAGTATTATAGTAATTATATTCTTGTACATAGAAGCAGTATTATAGTAGTTATATTCTTGTACATAGGAACAGTATTATAGTAGTTATATCCTTGTAGATAGGGGCAGTATTATAGTAGTTATATTCTTGTACATAGGGAGCAGTATTATAGTAGTTATATTCTTGTACATAGAAGCAGTATTATAGTAGTTATATTCTTGTACATAGGAACAGTATTATAGTAGTTATATCCTTGTAGATAGGGGCAGTATTATAGTAGTTATATTCTTGTACATAGGGGGCAGTATTAGATTAGTTATATTCTTGTACATAGGGGCAGTATTATAGTAGTTATATTCTTGTACATAGGAGCAGTATTATTGTAGTTATATTCTTGTACATAGGGGCAGTATTATAGTAATTATATTCTTGTACATAGGGAGCAGTATTATAGTAGTTATATTCTTGTATGTAGGGGCAGTATTATAGTAGTTATATTCTTGTACATAGGAGCAGTATTATAGTAGTTATATTCTTGTACATAGGAGCAGTATTATAGTAGTTATATTCTTGTATATAGGAGCAGTATTATAGTAGTTATATTCTTGTACATAGGAACAGTATTATAGTAGTTATATCCTTGTAGATAGGGGCAGTATTATAGTAGTTATATTCTTGTACATAGGGGGCAGTATTAGATTAGTTATATTCTTGTACATAGGGGCAGTATTATAGTAGTTATATTCTTGTACATAGGAGCAGTATTATTGTAGTTATATTCTTGTACATAGGGGCAGTATTATAGTAATTATATACTTGTATATAGGAGCAGTATTATAGTAGTTATATTCTTGTACATAGGGACAGTATTATATTAGTTATATTATTGTACATAGGGAGCAGTATTATAGTAGTTATATTCTTGTATATAGGAGCAGTATTATAGTAGTTATATTCTTGTACATAGGGACAGTATTATAGTAGTTATATTCTTGTACATAGGGAGCAGTATTATAGTAGTTATATTCTTGTATATAGGAGCAGTATTATAGTAGTTATATTCTTGTACATAGGGGACAGTATTATAGTAGTTATATTCTTGTACATAGGGGACAGTATTATAGTAGTTATATTCTTGTATATAGGAGCAGTATTATAGTAGTTATATTCTTGTACATAGGGACAGTATTATAGTAGTTATATTATTGTACATAGGGGCAGTATTATAGTAGTTATATTATTGTACATAGGGGCAGTATTATAGTAGTTATATTTTTATACATAGGAGCAGTTTTATAGTAGTGATATTCTTTTAATATGGGCGGTATTTTCTTAGTTATACTGTTGCACGTAAAGGAGAGTATTATAGTAGCTATATTATTCTATATTGGGGCAGTATTATCACTCTTTTAGCAAGGTTAAATTTAAGAGTAAACACGTTTGCAGCATAAAGTTATAAGATTTTATCCTAAGCAGGTTTCGCAGATATTAGGATGCAGACTGTTTATTATTCTGATTATTCTGACACTCTTATCACTACGTGTTGCACTTTGGCCTCTGAATATAATTTTTCACCAAATAAGAATGCAGTGTCTTTTTCCATTCTCTGTCCCGGATCAAGGTCAGTTTAGATCTAATCTAGAATTCAATGCCTCTCCGGCCAATTATAGGATAGCAGTCATGGCCTATAGTGCATGAAACACACATGCTACATACTGTGGATTCTGGTTCCAATGTGAAAAATGCAGAAAAACCAAACGTCAACAGAGGGTAAAGCAGGTTAGGCTCCCTACTAATGTGTGGAACAAGCACTGGTCTTTGGCACTGTTACAAGACTACTAATTGCAGAAATACCATAAATATCCCATTTTAAGGGTCCATTAAATAGATTTTCCCACTTACTGTGACTTGAAAAAGTCTTCATACCCGTGACCTTTTCCACATTTTTTCACGTTGCATCCACAAACTTCATTTTATTGGGATTTTATGTGATACCAACACAAAGTAGCAACTGTTTGTAAAGTGTAAAGGAAATGATAGAGGGTTTTCTAATTATTTAAAAAAAATATATCAATCTGAAAATTGTGACGGGCATTTTGTATTCAGCCCCCCTGAGTTAATGCTTTGTAGAACACCATTTGCTGCAGTTACTGTTACAGTCTTTTGGGGTCTGCCTTTTCCACCTTTCTACATTGTAGGGATGGTACTCACTCGGGTGCGGTTAGAGGCAAACAGGAGGCATGTTCCTTTAAATGTCCGTAAAGATTTATTAGTTTCATAAACTCTCCAAAAGTAAAATGCAAACAAACAGTCTTTAGTGCAGGCAAAAACAAAGATAACAGTTCTTATAGCAAAGTCTATGGACTGCCAGTGCTGTGGTCACACAGGCTGGGTAGCATCCAGTGTCCTGGCTTGGTCTGGAGACAACAACACACACTGGAGGCCTTCTCCCTCCAAGCACATAGACCATGTGCCAAACAACAGCCTCCATTGTATAGGCTGTTAACCACACCCAGAGGTGAGGTATGTGGTTTGCTGGACCCTCCCATTCTATCCTAGCTACCCGTAACCCGGATCCCAGGTTCACCAATTAGTCCTCTTAGTGCATGCGTGCACTAGAGGAAATACCCCGGGTTACATCACAGAGACCAGCCATCTCTGGGATACATACCTCCCATCGACTACGCGACCATTAGCCACCTTACAACATCTAGAGATGAGATTTTTGCCCCTTCTTTGCACACTCGCTTTCGCTCAGTGAAATTGGACGGAGACGTCTGTGAATAGTAATTTTCGAGTCTTGTCACAGATTTTCAATGAGATATTGGTCTGGACTGTGACTGGGCCATTCACACACAGGAATAAGATTTAATCTAAACCATCCATTTTAGTTCTGGCAGGTTGTTTAGGGTTTTTGTCCTGCTTGAAGGTGAACCCACACCCCAGTCTCAAGTCTTTTCCAGCCTCTACCAGGTTTTTCTTCAGGATTGCCCTGTTTAGCTCCATCAACTTTGACCAGCTTCCCTGTCTCTGCTGAAGAAAAGCTGCCTCCCCACAGCATGATGCTGCCACCATCTTGTTTGATGGTGGGGATGGTGTTTTCAGGTGATGTGCAGTGTTAGTTTTCCACCACACATAGCATTTTTCATTTATCCCAAAAACTTCTCCTTTGGTCTCATCTGCCCAAAGCACCTTCTTTCATACGGTCACTGTGTCCCCTACACTGCTTTTTGCAAACAGGACTTCTTATCGCTTGCTTTTAAAATTGTCTTTCTTCTAGCCAATCTTCCATAAAGGCCATACGACTAATAGTTGTCCTGTAGACAGATTCTACCACCTGAGCTGTGGATCTCTGCAGCTCCTCTAGAGTGACCGTAGCCTCTTGACTGCTTCTCTAATTAGTGCTCTCCTTGGTTGGGATGTCAGTTTAGATGGACAGCCATGTCTTGGTAGGTTTGCAGTTGTGTCATACTCCTCCCATTTTTGGATGATGGATTGAACAGTGCTCCAGGAAATGTTCAGTTTGGGCTATTTTTTTTATAACCTAACCCTGCGCTCCACAACTTTTTCCCTGACCTGTCTGGTGGACCCCTTGGTTTTCATATTGCTGTTTTATCCCTAATACTCTCACACAAACCTCCTGAGGTCTTCACAGAACAGCTGTAGTTATACTGAGAATAAATTACCCACATATGGGCTCAATTTACTAATTATGCGACTTTTATATAAATGCACCTCACAATTTTCAGCTTTATATTTTTAAAATAATTAGAAAATCATGTATCATTTCCTTTAAACTTCACAAATACTTGCTTCTTTGGTTTGGTATCACTGAAAATCACAATAAAATACATTTAAGTTTGTGGGTGCAATGTGAAAAAAGTCAAGGGGTATGAATACTTTTTCAAGGCACTGTATCACTTCAGTTTTTATTATTTTGCATCCCTTTCCGAGCAATAAACAGAGTAGTGCAGCCATCATTTTCTTTTGGCATGGGGAGATGCTGTCACCTGCTTATCTCCTGCTGGGTATACATGGTAATTAAAGGTTCTCTATAATGGGACCAATATCCACTGCTGCATATAGGAAGAGTCGAAACTCCAAATAAACTAATTAAATATATGGATAGGGATCAACCTAACGCAATAGTCTCTCAAAAGCACTTAAAAATATTCATACGATCACAGCTCCAAAGGACTTTTGAACTCTTTCAGAGAGTTGTAAAGTTGGGAAGAGTTTGCTGGAGAGCCCCTTTAAGACAAAATAGAGGAACTGGACAAAATATTCGAGGTTTGAATAAGTCAGTGTTGAAATCGTTGCTTTTACTTAGAGCCACAGAGAGATGTAACAAGATAAGGATTGTGCTCGCAGAACACATTTTTCTGGTCTTTTGAGATTCCGGATGAATGCGCGACTGACAAATTGTATAAAAATATTTGTGTAAATTGTCCTTTATTTGACCACAAAGAGAATTGTGTTTCTATCTGTTTTAGCCGACTGCAGGGACAGCTCCCCCTTGTTTCCCAGACAGTGCACAATGCATAATGTTGCCATTTGCCAGCGTTATGTGGGCGATGCCAGTCACAAGACTTGTTTACTACCTAACAAACTGGCATACACAGCTCTGATTCTTGACTGCGCAAGGAAACATTTCCTTTTTTAAAATGTAGTTGGACATTTCTTTCAGTGACTGTTCTGTATTCCACCTTGTCCTCATGGCCACATCTATATAGCAAGTAATCCCTCCTGATGACATCATCGGATGATGACATCATCGGATATGACATCACTTCAGCGCAATCCGAAATTGGTCCTTCCTGTAACCTCTACATTCTTCTTCAGCATGGCCGAATATATGTGTGTGTTTCTATTGAAGACGCCTCTGGCAGTGGCGCAAGTCCGGTGGGAACAAATGATAAGTCATATTGAAATTCTTCCAAAATTTGCCTTTGGAGGAGGGTCAGGAAACCTTCATACACATATGATCCTCAAAACTGGTTCCAATGCCCATTTTGATCTAGTGTCAGTGGGTATTTTTAATGTAGTGGGCTTCTTGGTAACTGACTCTACTGGGAACCAAACGTGCTTCAACTATGAGTGCCCACTCCTCCATGACAAAGTCACATGGTCTTGACATGTATATAAAGAGTAGACCTTCATACTGTGATCTAGTTTTCATTGTTTTCCAGCTTCTGCTTCTTCTTCTGCTCTCCTCTTATACCCATCTGCACCTTCCTTTACACTAGAGATGGACTCGCTGGTGAACCCTGTAGCAGAAGCTATGGCATTAACATGATAGTTAAGGGCATGTCACATAAGGAATACTTAAAAAAATGCCCCTACGAGAAACCGGAGATGTATCAAGTAACTACAAGTTTCTACTCCATTATGACTACCTCATGGTGGACATGAAGACCTTGTTATTGTGTTCTTGTAACGTAGCACTGGGCGATAGCCATGGACGAGGTACCTATGTTCTACGCCCTGACACACTACATGAAAATGGTGGTCCTGGCTGGGTGTGTGGACTTTGGCTATGGAGGCGTTAGGCTCTTGCTGACCGCATACAGCCGGTGATTTCGGCTGGCCAGGACCAGGTCTTGCAAAGTTCAATGAGGGAGACCACCACTTAAAAATCAACTGTCCTTTACTGAACAATAACGTGGTGGGAATTATAAACAGCAGATAGTGGATATATAACTTCATGAATGTTTATCTTAGTACATGGAACATCTTTATACCCATTCTCTCTATCCTTTCCAGGATGACTCAGTTCTGCCTTGCTAGTGCTCTGTCTTCACCACAACCCAGCAGGATCCTTTAGGAACGTCCCTTTCCCTTCCCTTTCCCCCAATAACCCCAATAACGATACTGCAGTTAGTGAGAGTCCTGTACTTCAACCCGCGGTTCCGCATTCTTTTTCCCCTTAAGGGAGTTACTGTGCCACTGTGGCCATTACTCAACTTCTCTGCTTGTCGATGTCTTGGAACTACCGCCCGGGGCACTCTCTTTGTCTCACGTTCCCTGCTCTGATCCGCCCCGTTACTGTCTGTACCTGTAAGCTCAGTATTGTGTTGCTAGATTTCCTGCCCCCAGATCCTGTCTCTGAAGAATCATTCACACCTTCTGTCACTTTGAATTGCCTCTTTCCTGGATTTCACTATCTGTTCCCTTGGTCTCCACTCATCCCAGGGACACCCACATCATGCGACTCTGCTTACTTATCAAACCATAGGTCTTCTTCTGCTGCAGGTTGCGCCCTATCTGACTTCCTCACAGGAAACTCCCTCTGTCATTTAACTTTCATCCCCTCCCACTCTGGGCTAGTCCCAACTATTAAACCTTACCGTCTCTGTTATCCCCTTGCTTTTGGGCAGAACTTACTAAATGCGTACATTACTAAACACATTATACATCAAGATACACTGCAACAATACATACTTCTTCAAGTGGGAACATGGGCAAAACTTCCAACTCTTACATTCTCCTGTTAATTGTCCGCATTGACTCCCTCGTTGGTGGACCCCACTGCAGAAGCTGTGCCATTGCTTGATAGTTGAGGGGCTTATCTCATAAGGAATAAACCTTTATAAAATAAATACAGTGTTTTTATCAGCTGATTGATACTTCTCTTAAGCCGCAGCGATTAGGGTGACCATCAAAGAAGAAATGTAACTGTAGGCCGACAGTTTGAATGAATGGTCATCCATGTAATACATGAATCCGTCAGGTCCACCAGAGTTGGAGCTGCTGCTCATCCTGGCACATGGAAGGTGGCCCATTTTGGGATTAAGGATATGTAATATACAGTATGTTCCTGAGAATTTATTGAGCTCATCTTCATTCTCAGAGGAGAGTAGCACTTGGACAAAGGCTTCTGCATCTCCGTTTTAGCAATTGATTGGGGTCTCTCGGCACACGAACCACCACCGATCAAAACTTCTTAAATGTCTCGATCTCACATCAAACGTTTTAGTAACTATTTAGTTACTATTCTTCCTATTGTAGTGATTTTTGTTGCTCTGGGACATTTACTTGAGGAACATCACACTGATTACCTGAGATTTTGATTACTTTGCTTTTCCACAACACATTCCAGTATAATTACAGCAACTTCTACTTTCTTGGACTCCATGTTCTCATTTGGTGGAGATATGCTGAAGCAACATAACAAGTTACCTTTTGAACTTTGAGCAAAATCTTTATCATTAATAAGAGTACGATGCGATTCGTTTCACATGGACAACAACATTGGCTTGCTGAAATGTCATCGTCTCCCAGTTTGGGAATTCCTCCTACTTGCTGTATCTGAACTCCAGCTTTGATGGCAATCTCTTAACTTCTGTCTATGTTCTATCCATTGTCCTACATAATGACCTTATGGTATGCGGACAAATATTGACTGAGACTTTATCTGACCTTATGTGTTGACAATGGGATCTCAACTGATCATGAACATATTTTACTGGTGTTCCACTAATTGCATTCCTCGGGGTTTAAGAACAGGTGAAATTGACAGTTTTCTTAAAGAGAAACTGTCCCCACATACATGGCCAGTTTTAGACGGAGTGGGGCTCTAGACAAATGTTTAAAGTGGGGCCCCAAATGCTAACGTATTGCCCCATCACACGGAAACATTTTGGTTGTATTTACATGCGTTGAGTTCAGGCCTCTAAACGAGCATGATCGACAATATTGAAGATGTTCGGCGCTTGTTTCCCGACCTCTTTACACTGGCTGAGGAAGAATAATGGGCACAGAATAATCACTAATAGATCAATCTGTCCCCAAACAGTATCATGTTATAATATGCTCCATAGTCCTCCATATAGTATAATGCACTCCCCATAGTCCTACATATAGTATAATACACTCCCCATAGTCCTCCATACAGTATAATGCACTCTCCATAGTCCTCCATATAGTATAATGCACTTCCCATAGTCCTCCATATAGTATAATATACTCCCCATAGTCCTCCATATAGTATAATACACTCCCCATAGTCCTCCATATAATATAATGCGCTCCCCATAGTCCTCCATATAATATAATGCACTCCCCATAGTCCTCCATATAGTAAAATGCTCTCCCCATAGTCCTCCATACAGTATAATACACTCCCCATAGTCCTCCATATAGTATAATACACTCCCCATAGTCCTCAATATACTAAAATGCACCCCATATTCCTCCATATTGTATAATGCACAAGCCATAGTCCTTTATACAGGATATTTCACCCCATAGTCCTCCATATAGTATAATACACCCCATAGTCCTCCATATAGTATAATACACCCCATAGTCCTCCATATAGTATAATGCACTCCCCATAGTTCTCCATACTGTATAATGCATACCATATAGTCCTCCATATAGTATAATATGCCCCAGAGTCCTCCATGTAGTATAATGCATACCATATAGTCCTCCATACAGTATACTGCACTCCTCATAGTACTCAATGTAGAATAATACACTCCCCATAGTTCTATATACAGTATAATGCACTCCTCATAGTCCTCCATATAGTATAATACACCCTATAGTCCTCCATATAGTACAATGCACTCCCCATAATATAATGCACCCCCATAGTCCTCCATATAGTACAATGCACTCCTCATCATAATATAATGCAACCCATATTCCTTCTTATGAAAAAAGAAAGTTTCCTCGCCTTATAGGACGTGGAGCATTCATCACCTCAGACGGACCAAGTCAGAGCATCTGAAGTTGAACCAGGAAAAATGCAGGTGATCCAGCGAAAAAAAGGATTAGATACAAAAATATGAAACTGAGCTTTTATTAGCCATTAAAATAATG
This sequence comes from Phyllobates terribilis, assembly GCF_046119375.1. NCBI lineage: Eukaryota > Metazoa > Chordata > Amphibia > Anura > Dendrobatidae > Phyllobates > Phyllobates terribilis. Next base: position 762,025,523 of record NW_027362764.1, read on the forward strand.
CTCCAAAAACATTTTGGCAATAGTGCAATTTAAAGATTAGGACCTATGCGTTTCGACAAGAATTCTTACTAATGGTCTGACTTTATGCACCAAAATCATCAACATGGCTCATGCAGTTCTTGAGTATTGCGCAAAATCAAAAATGCTTTTTATTTTTGTCTTTAAAGAGGATGTTTCACCAAATGTTTCATGTTGAGATGGACACACAAAGTCAGTCATCTGTACTTTCCAATCATGCAGGAGGTTAGGCCAAGAGATCAGAGCTGCATCTTTACATCTCACACACTGAGCAATCTGCTATGAGCTATGGTGGGTGCAGGTTCTTCCTTCCTTTGAGTGTTGCTATCTGTTTATGATTGGTCAGCTTCATACAGGTAGAAGAAAAACACGCCCCCAGTGCAAGCTGTCTGATAACGCCCACTTGGACTTATAAAAACTTATCGCATCAGGTGCCAAATACTTTGATAGCTAATATCTGTGCAATGGGTAGGCAAACATAAAGAAACAAAAATGTTCTATTCCTCTCTGCACCAAATAATACATTGTGTGTCCAGTTCAACATTAACAATTTGGTGAAAGGTCCTCTTTAACCTGTTATGCAATTATTTTTTGCATGTTCTCCAGGGGGAAAAGTAGTAAAGTTGGGCAGATTGATTTGCGAGACTTTGGTCCATGAGCCAGGTCAGTAGTCACTGGCCAGTGGATGGAAGGCTCGCAAATATCTTTCCTTCGAAGATCCCCGTTACTGCTTTTGATTAGTCGGCTGACGCAACGTCACTTGTGAAACGTCACCTGTTCATCATGCTGCAATGATGACTTTGTATCAGCCCTAGCTAATCAAAAGCCACACCAGAGATACCAAACTGTAAGAGATGGTAAGAGGTTCACATCCTCCCGTCCAGAGGGCAGAGACTAATGACCTGGCCGATGGACTGGAGTTCCACAAATCAATTCTTCCAACTCTAGTAACTGTAGTCAACTTCAGATCAATTTTGCAAGTTTTCTAAAAATCGCAAACGACGAATGAGGTGCAAACTTCTGGAAACCCTAAACTCCGCTGACAGTGATCAACTTAAAAAAAACAAACAAACAGCTGTGCACATAAAAAGGTGACTTTAAAAAAGATGGAAATGGGAAAATAAATATGGTGCAAACCAATAAAGAGGCACAAAACTCTGAAAACTTGACAAAACCAGGTGCAAATGCCCACTTTACTGGCATATGTGTTAATGTAAGGAGATGGACATACTGCCCATGTTCACCTTGTGACATGCTTTATCCATGACAGTGTTGTAGTTTGACCGATACTAGAGAGAGTTGGGATAATGTTTGGGACTAGCCAAGAGTGGGAGGGGTCAAAGTGAAAGGACAGAGACAGTTTCCTGTCAGAACGTCAGATAGGGCTCAGCCTGCAGTGAAAATAGACCTAAGGTCTGACTAGTCAGCAGAGCTGCATGACGTGGGTACACCTGACGTGAATGGAGACCCAGACAGTAGATAGCGAGATCTGGAGTAGAGAAAGGAAAAGTGACGAAAGGACAGAGTGAAGCACGGGAGACAGGTCCTGGGACAGGATGCCTAGCAATACGGCCCCAAGTATGCAAGGCAGTGAGGTATCGGGCCAGGATGGAACAGGGAATGTGAGACTAAGAGAGTGCCCCGGACGGTAGTTCCAAGGCGCCAGCAAGCAAAGAAGTTACGTAACGGCCATAGTGGCCAAGTAGCTCCCATAAGGGGAAAAGGATACGGAACCATGGGATGAAGAACAGAACTCTCGCTGACTGGACTGTAGTACCGTTATTGGAGAATGGAGAGACTCCCGAAGTACTGTGCTGGGTGGTGGGTAAGGTAGAGATGCTAGCTGAGACAGAAGCAAGTGAGCCTACAGAAGGAAAACAGAAAACGGTGTGTGAAGATGCTCCATGTTCTAAAAGAAACGTTCATGAAGTTATGCACCAGCTATCTATTGTACATAGTTCTTGCCAAATGACTATTCAGTAAAAAACGGTTTATTGTTGGCTGGTGGTCTCACTCATTGAACCTTTCAACACCTGGTTCTGGCCAGCCAAAGTCACTGGAATCATGTGGCCTGCAAGGGCGTAGCGCCCCCATAGTCGAAGTGTAGCATCGGCGTCTCTGCCTCCTGCCGGGCAGAGACGCCATTCCCCTCTCCGCCGCGGTCCCGGCCCAGCATCCTCCAGCTCCACTGCTGCTGCTGTGCGCACCGCGCGCAGCTTCCCGGGCACTGTGCTAAGGTCGCGTGCGTGCGCACTCCCTTCCTCTTAAAGGGGCCGCGTGCGCCGTCCTTAAGAGTCCCCGGCCAATGACCAGAGGACCACTCCTATTTAAAGCACCTCCTCCAAAATGGAGGTGCCTGTGCAAGGTTGTTGTTTGTGTGCTAACACTCTCCTCAGCCCTCAGGTTCCAGTGTCCGCCAGTCTGTCTATCAGCCATGCCCGCCTGCCTATCAGTCGTGCCCGCCAGCCTGTCTACCTGCCGTGCCTGCCGGCTCACCTACCCGGATCACCTGTCAGGTTACTTGCCATGTCCGCCTGCTTGCCTACCTGGATCACCTGTCTGGCTACGTGCCGTGCCCAGCTGCTTGCCTACTTGGATCACCCATCAGGCTACCTGCCGTGCTCATCTGCTGTACCTGTCGGCTTCAGCCATCTGATCCGTGGGAGTCGCCTGCTCTCACACAAGGTCGGTCCCAGAGTGGCACCTGGTTCACCTGCCCGGTCCCACCTTGGTTCACGGAGTTGACTAAGCCGCCGTGTGACCAGGGTTGGTCCGAGTTGGCATTGGGAATTTATCCAGAAATACACCTCTCCGGCTGGAGCAGGATTCTTCTTTGTCAAAAAGAAAGACGGCTCTCTTCATCCTTGTATCGACTATAGGGGCCTAAACCAGATTACCATCAAAAATAAGTACCCCCTGCCTCTTATCTCGGAGCTGTTTGACCCCCTAAAAGGCGCTAAGATCTTCACTAAGCTTGATCTTCGTGGGGCATACAATCTGGTCCGGATTCGCCAGGGAGACGAGTGGAAGACGGCATTCAACACTCGGGATGGTCACTACGAATACCACGTGATGCCCCCTTCGGTCTCTGTAATGCTCCAGCCGTCTTCCAGGAGTTAGTGAACAACATCTTACAAGATCTCCTGTATTCCTGCGTGGTGGTGTACCTGGACAATATCTTGGTGTTCTCCCCTGATCTGCCCTCTCACCGGAGGGATGTTCGTCAGGTCCTGCTTAGGCTCCGGAAGAATCGCCTGTACGCCAAGTACGAGAAATGCCTCTTTGAGCAGACCTCCCTACCATTTCTGGGGTATATCATTTCTGCGACCGGACTGCGGATGGATCCTTAGAAGGTGTCTGCCGTCTTAAAGTGTCCCCGACCTGAGGGGTTGAAGGCTATTCAGCGGTTTCTGGGATTCGCTAACTATTACCGCCTCTTCATTCCTCATTTCTCTTCCCGGACAGCTCCCATCTCTGCTCTTACCCGTAAAGGAGCAAATCCCAGGGAGTGGACTTCCGAGGCAGAGAATGCCTTTATATCCCTTAAACAAGCCTTCTCCTCCGCTCCAGTGCTACACCGTCCAGATTGCAATAAACAGTTCTTCCTGGAGGTTGATGCCTCTTCCTCCGGGGCCGGAGCAGTGCTCCCCCAGAAATCCTCGTCCGGGCGAATGGTGACCTGCGGCTTCTTCTCCAAACTCTTCTCTCTGTCCGAGCGCAATTACTCCATAGGAGATCGAGAACTGCTGGCCATCAAATTAGCGCTGGAGGAGTGGCGCTACTTGCTTGAGGGCGCTCTGCACCCGGTGGTCATCTACACTGACCATAAAAACCTCGTTTATTTGCAGACTGCCCAAAGACTAAACCTGCGTCAGGCCAGATGGTCCTTGTTCTTTGCTCGATTCTGCTTCACTCTCCATTACCGCCCGGCAGACAAGAACATTAAAGCCGACGCTCTATCCCTCTCTTTTTTGTCTTCCGACATTGAGGAGGAGGCTCTACATATCATTGACCCCTCCAGAATTATGACTGTTGCTTCATTTGACATGTCTCATCTACCTCCTGGTAAGACCTTTGTAGCAGCCCAGGATCGGAAGATGGTCTTATTCTGGGGCCATTCGTCCAAACTGGCTGGCCATGCCGGCCAGAGGAAGACGCTTCTGCTCATTGCCTGGCCTTATTGGTGGCCTACCCTGCGCAAGGATGTTGCGGATTTTGTCGTGGCTTGTTCCTCTTGTGCCCGTAACAAGATACCTAGGCACCTTCCAGCTGGTCGACTCCTTCCTCTTCCCGTGCCTTCGCTCCGTGGCAACATATTGCAATGGATTTCATCACAGATCTTCCTGTATCGGCCAGTTGTACTGTCATTTGGGTGGTCGCCGACCACTTCTCCAAGATGGCTCACTTCATCCCTCTGCCTGGTCTTCCATCTGCACCTGTGATGGCTAAGGACTTCATCCGTCACATCTTCCGTCTCCACGGCTTACCTCTCCACATTGTCTCGGACCGAGGAGTTCAGTTCACTTCTTGCTTTTGGAGAGCCACGTGCAAGCTGCTGGATGTCTTTTTGGATTTTTCTTCTGCCTATCATCCTCAGTCCAATGGTCAAGTGGAACGTATCAATCAGACCCTTACCAGTTTTCTTCGGCACTTTGTCAACGCTCACCATAGCAATTGGGTTGAGCTCCTGCCCTGGGCCGAGTTCTCCTATAACAACCACGTGAGTGAGTCTTCTGCTAAGTCTCCGTTTTTTGTGGTTTAGGGTCGACACCCCCAGATTCCATTTCCCGTCTCCTCTTCAGTGGACAATCCTGCCGCGGAGTCTCTCGTCAGTGAATTTTCTGCGATTTGGGAAGACACTAGATCTGCGCTTCTTCAGTCCTCCGAGCGGATGAAGAAGCATGCTGATAAGAGACGTCTGGATCTGCCTCAATTCCGTCCGGGAGATAAGGTCTGGCTTTCCTCCAAATATTTCCGTCTCAAGATACCATCATGCAAGTTGAGTCCATGGTTCATCGGTCCGTTCGAGATTCTGAACTAAATAAATCCTATGGCTTACAAGCTGAAACTCCCGGCCTCCTTACGGATTCCCAACTCCTTTCACGTGTCTCTCCTCAAACCGGTGGTCCTTAACTCTTTCTCTGACGATCCAGGTACCACCCCAGCTCCTGTCTCCGCTGAGGACATCTTTGAGGTAGAAAACATTTTGGCCATCAAGAGGGTAAGAGGAAAGACTTTCTTTCTTGTGGATTGGAAGGGGTTTTGTCCTGAGGAGAGGTCTTGGGAGCCCAGGGAGAACATTCATGCCCCTCGTCTTCTAGAAAAATTTCTTGCGGGCCTAAAGAAGAGGGGGAGTAAAGGGGGGATACTGTAGCATCAGCGTCTCTGACGGGGAAAGACACCGTTCCCCTCACCGCCGCGGTCCCGGTCCGGCGTCCTTCAGCTTCCCTGCTGCAGCTGCGCGCACCGCTTCTCGGGCACTGTGCTTAGGGCACGAGCTCCCTCCCTCTTATAGGGGCCATGCGCACCGTCCTAAAGAGTCCCCTGCCAATGGCCAGAGGACCATTCCTATTTAAAGCACCTCCTCCAAAATGGAGGTGCCTGTGCAAGGTTGTTGTTTGTGTGCTAACACTCTCCTCAGCCCTCAGGTTCCAGTCTATCAGCCGTGCCCGTCAGCCTGTCTATCAGCCGTGCCCGCCTGCCTGTCTATCAGCCGTGCCTGCCTATCAGCCGTGCCCGCCTGTCTATCAGCCTTGCCCGCCTGCCTATCTAGTAGCCATGCCCACCAGCCTGTCTACCTGCCGTGCCGACCGGCTCGCCTACCCGGATCACTTGTCAGGTTACCTGCCGTGTCCGCCTGCTTGCCTACCCGGATCATCCGTCAGGCTACCTGCCGTGCTCATCCGCTGTACCTGTCAGCTTCAGCCATCTGATCCGTAGGAGTCGCTTGCTCTCACACAAGGTCGGTCCCAGAGTGGCACCTGGTTCACCTGCCCGGTCCCTCCTTGGTTCACGGAGTCGACTAAGCTGCCGTGTGACCAGGATCGGTCCGAGCTGGCACTTAGTTACGCCTCTCTGGTCCCTCCTTGCATCCCAGCACACAGGTTCCACCACCCGGATCCATAACACGAAGCCCACACACCCAGCCAGGACCCCCATCTTCATGTAGCATGCCAGGCCGTGAAAGATGAGTACTCACCCACGGCTACCGCCCCGCGCCACGTTACATTAAATTAAGAACTTGTGATGGGAAAAGCATAACTACAGGTTCATACTGCCTGGTCACACTTCTGAAATGACCAGGAGGCTCCTGGAAAAAGTTTGCAAATTTCCAAGATTCTAGAGGATACCCAGAATTCCAGCATTTCTAGAAGATGCCTTGTTCATAACATTGGGATGATCAGTCATAAGATGTGGCATGGCATGAAAAGAGCACCCCTAAAAGTTGGCAACCATGGCACGGCCTGCAAACAAACCAAAAATATGCGAGTGCTGCTCCAATACAATGTATTGGGCTAACTCAAACCAAGTGCATCGTGGTCATAGTCAGGGACGTACATAGAAATCACGAAGTCCAAGTAGCCCCCATTCCTCCCAAAGTCAAGGAGGCGGCCTGATGCTGATGTTTTAGACCATAAGGGGTGCTAGTTGGGACTTGTCTTACAGAGTTGGGCAGATGCAAGGCAAGGGGTGAGGTCATCCGGTATTGGACCCGCTTAGCTAATGCAGTCTTGCAGGCTATGGTTTTTGTTGGTGTTTCAATACCCAATTGCCCAGATCGTCCTCAGGCCACCCCCGGTTTGTACAGTCAATTTCTAGTAAAAAAATTTATTTCATACATCCAAAATGCATTTATGAGTTCATCTAAAATCCATATACCAAAAATAACATACTCTGTAAAATTAATTCCATCATAAAACAGTATTTTGTGCCACAAACCAAGTGTTTTATTTGTCCCAGACGAGATCATATTTTGCATCCACAAAACCTATTTTGCGCCTACTGCCTGCCACAACGCGGCTTTTATGGACAAATAGCGTCACGATGGGCTTCATTTACCGCAACTGTCGAAGATAAATAAATGTAACCATAGCAACCGATCACAACACAGCTTTCTGGTAAAATGAAAGCTGTGCCGTGTAGTTGCTATGGGCAATGAAGACTGTTTTCCTATTATAAAGATGCACACAGCTTTATTAAATCTGCCCCAATATGTCCTAAAACTTTATTTTTCTAGGGGAAACACTATTTTGTAGGGAAGGAATACATTTTCTGTTCTTATGAGATTTACATACAATATACATAAATGTCTCACCAATGGCCCCCCATCGTAATGCTCTGTTGACCTTCAGTTTAATGTTCTAGTGATTGGGAATAAAATGTCTGCCCCTATTGCTTCGGATTAATGTAGTTGAATGGCGATTTGTAGATGATATACCGCCCTGTTTACCAGCTGTAAAGGTTGTATGACGTAATGGAACCATGATAATACACATGGAGAAGTTTCTTTCCCTCGTCTTGAAGATTTAGTGACAGAGATTGACTAGACGGCCAACGCCAGGTGTCGTCCATCTTTGCTGGGGTATAGCGCGGCGTGCACGGCCGTCTGGCTAATCAGAATTAATTTCCGCATTAAAAAAACATAATTTAATAGGTTAATTTCCTAGGTAGGGAAGCCAGCGCTGAATCGGGAGGAGGTGACCACACAATAATCAGATTTAATTGAGGCCGATAGTTTTCTCTGGTAGCCTCATCTTGTCATAGGCCCACCCAATCATCTTTCTTTCCTACCCGCTCCCGCCCGGTCTTCCGCTCGCTCCCTCCTGTTTTCGGATAGTTCTTCAGATATTCCAGCACGGACTAGGCCTCATGTGGTCAGTTGACGAACATGAAAGACTGAGTGGAAGCAACCAGAAAAACGGCACTCAGAAAAATCCAGCAAAATGGATTCTTGTGAATCGAATCCTGAAAATGTGAGATTCTATAAAAAAACATTATCAAATCTATGATGTGGCCAATTTACCAAGCTCAAACTGGTAAAAGGTCAAGTTTGAACATTATCCCCTATCCATGGGATAGGCAATAACTTCCAGATTGCAGGGGGACCCACCGATGTAAACAGGAGAGCCCGTGTGAAAGGAGGATACACTGCCGCTCCATTTATTTTTAATGGTACCGCCATAGATAGCTGAGCGCAGCACTCGGCTGGTCTTCGGTACTCCCATGAGAATGAATGGAGTAGTTGTACACATGATGGACCATCGCTCTACCCCCACGGGGCTCTTCAGAGCTTTGGTTTGGCTCTCAGGATCGGTGGGGGTGTCAGCGGTCAGACTTCCAACAATCAGGAAGTTATCCTTTAACAATAAATATCTGATAGATGTGGGTCCCACCTGATATCACCAAGAACGGAGAGGTGGTTGCACATGCGCTTCTCTCTCCATTCACTTCTATGGAAATTGCAAAAATTGCAGCATAAGCGCAGGCAACTTTCAATTCCCAGGGTTGAGATACTGGAGCCTCGTTGTTGCAGTTGGTTCCAGAGGTGACAGCTATATCATAAATGTCTGACAAAGGAATACTCCTTTAAATAGCTATTCCCAAAAAAATCTAATTATCCACTATCAGTAGGATAGATGATAACTTACTGACCGCTGGGCATCCAACTGCTGGGGTTCCCCTGCAATCCTGAGATCGGAGATATGGAACCTCAAGAACCGGGCTCTGTAGCTCAGTCCTGGATACAAAGCAGGTGCACTCCGGCAATCCCATGAACAATGAATGGAGGCCGCACATGCACATGCAGGGCAAGGCTGCAGAGCCTGATTCTTGGGGTTCCAGAGCCCCAATATTGGAATTGCTGGGAATCCCATCAGTCAGACCCCCACATGATCGGCAAGTTATTCCATAGCCCATGAGATAAAGAGTTATTCCCAAAAAATCAAGTTAAGATCACAGTCATAAGAAGAGGTTGCAACATTTGATGATGCAAAAAGACAATGACCAGCGCCCTCTGCAGGTCAGATTTATAACCAGGACTTGTTTTTATAATGTGGAAAATTACTGCAAGTTTTGTGTATTTACAGCACCCATATAAAATCCCCTGAGAAAGAGAACACACCATTGTACAGCAGCCGGTATCTGCAGGTGTCTGTTTATATAGGAGGCTGGGAGACATGCAGCTGCCACCAAGTTCAGGACATGACAGGCAGTGTTAACCCCCTCACCACCAGAGCCAAATTCACTTCTAGACTCACTTATTAGTTCCGGTATAACAAATAACCCAGCCATCATTTCACTATTAAAATATTGGTCATATGTATACTGTAACTTAAAGTAGTTTTTTGAGATTAGAAAGTAACAGCGCCACTCTTATCTGTAGGTTGACAGTGGTACTACAGCTCACTTGTCATACATCTCTGATGTGGATAAAATAGATGGTTTCCTTCTGTTAATGTAATAAAAAAAACACAGAAAAACAAAGAAATGTCACTGAGATAACTTGAAACTAACAAAAGTAATTTTCGTTGTAAATTTACTTAATATCAATGATAACAATCAGACTTTGGTTTTTTTGCTTTAAAATTGTGGCTCAACAAAAAAATAAAAAAATAACGAAGCTCCCCTAGACAAAACTGGTGGCTCCTTTAACTTAATATTTGGCTGCACCACCTTTTCAGGCAATCACTGCAAACAAACGATTCCTGTAACTCTCAGTGAGACTTCTACATGGTCCACAGGTATATCGGCTCCGTCCTCATGAGCAATCTGCTCCTTGTGTCTCAGGTGTGAAGGCGCCTTCTCCAGACTGCAGGCCTCAGCTCCTTCTAAATATGTTCAGTAAGATTTAGGTCAGGGCTCATAGAAGCCACCTCAGAAGAGTCCAATGCTTTGCTCTCGGCCTTTCTTGGATGCTTGTAGCTGTGTCTTTTGGGCCATTATCCTTTTGGAGGACCCATGACCTGCGGCTCAGACCGAGCTTTCTGACACTGAGCAACACATTCGCTCCAGAATTCCTTGATAATCTTGAGATTTCATTGTACCCTGCACAGATTCAAGACCCCCTGTGCCAGATGCAGCAAAGCTTCCCCAGGACATCATCAGCAATCCTCCAATTGTCACAACAGGTCTTTTCTTTGTAGGTTTCATTTTTCGTACATAGAGCTGATGTGACTTGCCAAAAATCTGCAGTTTTGTCTCATCTGTCCAAAGGACATTCTCCTAGAAACTTTGGGGCTTGTCAATATGCATTTTGGCAAATTCCAGTCTTGCTTTTTTATGATTTGCTTTCAACAGTGGTTTCCTCCTCGGCCATCTTCCATGAAGTCCACTTTGGCCAAGACAGCAACAGATGGTGCGATCTGACACTGATGGACCTTGACCTTGGAATTCACCTTTAATCTCTTTGGAAGTTGTTCTGAGATCTCTGGTTACCATTCGTATTATCCGTCTCTTTGATCTGTCATCAATTTTCCTCCTGCGGCCAAGTTCAGAGATGTCGACTACAGACCCATAGATCTTAAACCTATAATGAATAATATGTGCAACTGTAGTAACAGGAACTTCGAACTGTTTGGAGATGTCTTATAGTCTTTACCTTTATCATGTTTGTCTAAAATTTTCTCTAATCTCCAGAGACAACTCTCTCCTCAGCTTTCTTAGATCCTTGTACAGTCTGGTACACACCAGGATACCAAACAGCACAGTGACTACTTTGCACCCTAGAAATAGGCAGAGTGACTGATTACAAGTTTTTAGACCCCTGTGATGCTAATTACAGGACACACACTAGTTTCACATGTCAAATTATTTTCAATCTTTTCATTTTAATTATTATTATTTTTTTTTAATTATTTTTCTGTTGAACCAAATTTCAAAAGCAAAGTCTGATTTTCATTAGTTGATATCCAATAAATTACATTTTTCCAGAAGGGTAAAGTGTATCATTCATGGAGTGGGTGCATGTGGCAGAGACCGCTCCATGCACGCCAGGAGCTAGCTCTAATCGCTGCAGTTTAACAACTTCTTTTTTTTTTTTTTTTTTTTTACAAAGCTCAGAATTTTTGGTATCAAAAAGTTTTAGTACTGACCAGGAGAATCATGTTACTGGATCTTTTTTTATGGCACAATAAATACCGTAAAAATGCAACTCAAAAAAACATGGCCTTGCATTTTTTTCCCCAATACACCGTACTTTGGAAGACCCAACGCCGACATCACTAAAACGGCGCCGGCGAGGAGGTGAGGATCTGTTATTTGTATTTTATACTTGGTGGAGAAGTGGACGACCCCTTTACAGAATTCCCCTCTTACCCACATGTTTTTCAATTAATCACCATTTTCAATATGTCTGCTTGTTGTCAAAGATTGAGAATCTTTTGGAAACCTCAGACTTCTCACAGTGGATGGTTTGTTACATTGTATCAGTGTAGAAGAAATGTATCAGCTCCTAAACAATGGCTAGAAATGAGCTGTGAAAAGCCTCAGGTTTGCAGGTTTTCCACCCATGTTGGGGCTGTCGGTATGCCGGAGACAGGTGGATTTGTTTTCTTACGTCTCGGTTACTTATTAAGAGCTGATAAAAATAGGGTAATTACAGAGCAGCCTGTGGGAATACATTATTATAGGAGACCCGGGCTAATCATTAAACCCACGACGACAATAACCTGCTCACAAGAGGGAGCAGACAATGAGCTGCACAAACACCCAGAATTCTCCAATAAAATAGATTAGAAAGATTTTATATTTGATTTTTTTTTAATGCGACAATTAACCATTTACAGACCGGCTTTGTTTAGTCATTCAGGAACAAAGGTTATTTTTTTTTCATTATTTTATTGCAATATTAAAAGTGCCTTTACCTTTTTCTTTTGTTTTTCTATATTTAATTTTCTACATTTATGGAGTCGTGTGATGACCTTTCTGTTGTGGGATGAAATGTAGTTTTTATTATCAGCAGATAGTGGATAACGCTGGCCCTGCCCTCAGCAAAGAAATACACTATATGGTGAAAAGTATGTTTTGTTAACCCTTTCGCCGAGTATACTCGGCCGAGCACCGAGTATTTATAGCGTGCTCGGGCTTTAAGTTTTCCTCATTCCGTAAACATGATTTGCGACTGTTTGACAGATTTAATACATGTGAGGAATGCTGGAAAAACAGGCATTCCTCACATGCATTAAATCTGTCAAACAGTCACAAATGGAGCAACGAAAACGTAAAGCCCGAGCACGCTATAAATACTTGGTGCTCGGCCGAGCATACTCGGCGAAAGGGTTAACAAAACATACTCGCTCCACACTAGTGATGAGCGAACACGCTCGCCACTACTCAGTACTCGCCCGAGCATCATGGTGCTCCACAAGATCGGCGAGTATTTCCGGGTTGATCAGGCGGGAGCTCGGGTCCCCTCCCTGCATGTTTGGTGCTCTTTAGAGAGCCAATGAACATGCAGGGATTGCCAGCCATGCACTGTAATGCCGTAGCCATGTTGGTTGTGGCATTACAGTGATTGGCTGGCCGCACAGCGTCATCAGGTCTATATCAGACCTGGCGCCGCCATGCTCATCACAGTCACTCCGGATAAGGCAGTGTAGGGAGAGGTCCTGCTGTGTCAGGTAGAGATTTGATTGTGTATTAGGAAGTGTAGGGAGAAAAACCGTACATTACCCATATCCATCTTAACAAACAGTCCTTTTGAGGACTAATAGATCTGCAGAGATATCAGGCAGGCAGTGTATATAGGCAGGCAGAGTATATAGCACAAGAGGCTCCAGTTCTGCCTTCTGCTGTTGCTAGATATTTCTATACAAAGGCCCAGGTCTCAGGGGCCAGGAATACTTTTTTTTGCATCTTAATCCTCATTATTTGCTTAAAAAGCAATCCAGAGAACACGTTTTTTCTGCGCCATTTGCTTGTTAGCACTGCAGAATACAGCCAGGTCCTTTCCATATTACAGCGCTAGAAATCCATCTATGCAAAACTGTGTTTTCTCCGTCACACGGATCACATATACGTTGTCAGAAAATACTGCCATTTCTGGCCTCCATTAAAAATTTCCTTTAGTGTGTCATTGAAGCAATTCACACCAGTTTGCTGTTCAAACTACTTACCTACAGGCCAGGTATTTAAAACTCTGTTTTCTCCATCACACGGATCACATATAAATTCGCTCCAAACTCAGTCATTTGTAGTGAGCGTGGAAGATACTGTCCTCCATTTAAAATGGGCAAGGCACGTGGCAAGGGACGGGGAACTGGACGACATGGTAATGGTGCATGCAGAGGCCGAGGACAAGGCCGTGGGCAAGCCGAAATTGTGCCACAACAAACACCCACATCTTCTCGCCTGACCTTCCTGTCCCAATTTCTAGGGGACTGCAGCACACCACTATTGAACCCAGAGCAGTGTCAAAAGGTTGTTGGTTGGATAGCGGATAATGCTTCCAGTCACTTAGCCACCACCACCACCCTGTCTTCCACACGGTCAAGTCTCAGTAGCCGTGAGTCTGGACCGCATATTCCTCACCCTGATCCTCCTTCCTCCCACCATGCCGAGTACTCAGAGACAACTGATCCCACACTTGGACACTCTGAAGAGCTGTTCACTTTTCCATTTATAGATTCGGGCCTCTCGCCCAGTCCACTTGAAGCGCGGCAAGAGGAGATCGCGTGTAGCGATGCCCAAATATTTGAGCAGCCACGGTCACACAAAGGCGACGGTGGGAAAGTGTCACAAGAGGTGGACGATAATGAGACACAATTGCCAGAAAGTCAGGAGGAGGACCAGGGTGCGGAAGTGGAAGACGAGGTGGTGGATGATATAGTAACTGACCCAACCTGGCAGGAGGACATGCAGAGTGAGGACAGCAGCACACAGGGGGAGGGAGGCAGAGCACCCCAACAGGCAGGAAGAAGCAGTGTTGTGGCCACAGATAGAAGGCTGGCAACTGTTACCTGTAACACCAACACGAACGAAGTTGCCAGTACACCTATTAGGTCTTCCCGAGTCTGGTTGTTTTTTAAAGACTCTGCCGATAACCCCAAAAAGGCCATTTGCACCACCTGCCAGGCCAGCATCAGCAGGGGTGGAAAACGACCAGCCTGACCACCACCAGCATGGTCAGGCACATGGCAGCAAAGCACCCAACTTTGTGGGCTGAACTCCAGGATCCAGGAACAGTGTCTGCGGGTGGCACCATTGCTTCTTCCGCTGTAGTGCATGCAAGCCAATCCCCTGTCCATGGTGCATGCGAAGATGCCTCCTGCCCTGCAACTGTCGTTGCACACTCTCAAGTAGCAGCATCAGGAAGCACGTCCATGTCCTTGTCCCAGTGCAGCGTTCAGTTGTCCATACCCCAGTCCTTAGAACGCAAGCGCAAATATGCAGCCAACGCCCCACAGGCCACACTACTAAATTCTCACATTTCACGACTGCTTGCGCTCAAAATATTGTCTTTTAGGCTTGTGGAGAAGGAAGCGTTCCGCAACCTGATGGCGGCAGCCGTCCCTCGGTACTTGGTCCCCAGCCGCCACTATTTCTCCCGGTGTGCCGTCCCCGCATTACACAAGCACGTGTCCCAAAACATTAGCCGTGCTCTCAACAACACAGTTACCGGTAAAGTCCACCTAACCACGGACATGTGGACAAGTGCTTGTGGGCATGGACGGTACATCTTGCTGACGGCACACTGGGTTAACATAGTGGAAGCTGGGACCCAGTCAGACCTTGGGACGGAACACGTCCTCCCGACGCCAAGGATTGCGGGCCTTAGGTCAATCAGGGTTGCCCCCACGGTCTACAGCTCCTGCACCTCATCCTCCTCAGCCTCCTCCTCCTCTTCAGCCTCCATCTCCGAAATGACCACATCAGTCACAAGCTGGAAGCACTGCAGCACTGCCTCAGCCAAGCGGCAACAGGCTGTGCTGAAGCTAATATGCTTAGGTGAAAAACCGCACAATGCTGAAGAGTTGTGGACAGCTCTGAAACAGCAGGCAGATCTGTAGCTCACACCGCTGAACCTACCAGGCATGGTCGTGTGTGGCAATGGCCGGAACCTGGTGGCGGCTCTGAGGCGAGGCGAGCTCACACACGTACCATGCCTGGCCCATGTGCTTAACCTCGTGGTTCAGTGATTTCTCAAATCCTACCCAGAGCTGCCGGATCTGCTTGTTAAAGTACGCCGCCTGTGTGCCCATTTTAGAAAGTCAGCTACAGCTTCCGCCGCCCTTGCAGTGTTTCAGCAGCGTTTGCAGCTTCCGGCTCACAGACTGGTGCATGATGTCCCCACGCGTTGGAACTCTACATTGCAGATGTTGGGAAGGATTTGTGAGCAGAAGAGGGCAGTTGTTGAGTACCAGCATCAACAAGGCCATCGGTATTCAGTTCAGACTCCACACATAAGACCTCAGGAGTGGGCATGGATGTCAGACATATGTACCATCCTCCAAAACTTTGAGGACTCAACCAAGATGGTGATCGGCGATGACGCCATAATTAGTGTCACCATCCCGCTTCTCTGTCTTCTGAAACGCACTCTGCTCACAATCAAAGAGGATGCATTGCAGGCGGAGCACGATGAGATGGAGCAAGAAACCATACAGGGTGATTACACACAGCCAAGCCTCATCTCATCCCAACTTGGATTTGGTGACAATGAGGAAGAGGAGGAGGAGGAAGGACAGGAGCTAGTTTCATGCACTATAGACGGTACTACCTGCACAGCTGTCATACCGTCTGTTCAGCGTGGATGGCCGGAGGACAGAGAGGAGGAGGAGTAGGAGGAGGAGAGCATGGTCAGTCATCCTCTTGGTGAGGACACAGAAGTCTTGCCTGTTAGTAGTCTGGCACGCATGGCTGAGTTTATGTTACGCTGCCTTTCCCATGACCCTCGCATTCTCAAAATTTTGGGTGACAGTCATTACTGGTTGGTGACACTTCTAGACCCACGCTACAAGGAGAACTTTATATCTCTTATTCCTGAGGCGGACAGGTCTACAAAAATGGGGCTGTACCAGAAGGCCCTATTAAAAAAATTCCCATCTGAAAACGCTGGCGGCAGAGGGCACACTTCGTTGGACAACCAAGGAGTACAGGCGAGAGAGACACAACTTCAATAAAGAAGAGGCAGGGGAACACTGTCAAAGTTCTGGGAGAGTTTTCTCAGACCCTCCCATCGGACAGGCCCTGAGGCGTGGGGTACTCTCACAAGGAGTGCAAAGTTTGGGAAGATGCTGAGGGAGTACCTTGCCGACCGTACCAACGTCCTCCGTGATCCCGCTGTGCCTTATAATTATTGGGTATCCAAGCTGGATACGTGGAATGAACTGGCTCTCTATGCCTTGGAGGTCCTGACCTGCCCTGCCGCCAGCGTTTTATCAGAGCAGGTTTTTAGTGCCGCTGGTGGAATTATAACTGAAAATGCTGACAGGCTGACTCTTATAAAAATGAACAAGGGCTGGATTGGGCGAGACATCTCAACACCACCGAATGATAGCAGCGTAACAAACTCCAATCCAGTGTCTTTTCTTGGGAGGTGTATTCCCATGCACCTTTTCACACCCACACATGGGTATACGCTTCCTGATTTTGGCTATTTGCTCTTGTCCTCCTCCTTCTCCTCATCCTCCACCACCATATCACCAGGGTGACCGTGGTACGTGATGCAACACCCACCTAATTTTTTTAAAGGGTGTTTATGATGCCCCTAAAAATTTTTTTTTTATACAGTATGTTCATGTATACCCCCCAGGGGTAAATGTTTGTCAGCCCATACACTTAGTGCATGGGCATAACAAGTATTGGAGGCCCACTCCTTTCTAATGGGAACATTTTTTTATGAGGCCCTCCTCCACGTCTCTTCCAAGGAGCATTGAAGTACCTCCAAATTTTTGGCAGCCCTTGCATTCACTGCATAGGCCAACACTATGGGAGACTCTCCTTTCTAATGGGAATTTGTCATTACTGTGGCCCTGCTCTGTGTGTCTTTAAATTCTTAGTGGGGTTTTTCCTAAAATAGGTCAGCCGTTGGACTCACTGCATACCCTATAACTGTATAGCAGACCCTCTCCTTTCTAATGGGAACATGTCGTACCTTGTTACTGTGGGCCTGCTCCGTGTGTCTTTAAATTCTTAGTGGGGTTTTTCCTAAAATTGTCAGCCATTGGACTCACTGCATACCCTATAACTGTATAGCAGACCCTCTCCTTTCTAATGGGAACATGTCGTACCTTGTTACTGTGGCCCTGCTCTGTGTGTCTTTAAATTCTTAGTGGGTTTTTTCCTAAAATTGTCAGCCGTTGGACTCACTGCATACCCTATAACTGTATAGCAGACCCTCTCCTTTCTAATGGGAACATGTCGTACCTTCTTACTGTGGCAATGCTCTATGTGTCTTTAAATTCTTAGTGGGGTTTTTCCCAAATTTGGCAGCCCTTGCAGTCACAGCATGGGCATTACCACTATAAGAGACCCGCTCCTTTATAATGGGAACATTTTTTTACTGAGACCCTCCTCTATGTCTCTTCAAAGGGGTATTGGGTTGCGTCCAAATTTTTGGCAGCCCTTGCAGTCACTGGATACGCAATAACAATATAGGAGACCCACTTGTTAATAATGGGAACAACAAAGCATAGCCGGCTGATGGATCTCTAACAATAGCTAGGGCCGACTGCTGGCCTTTTAAGAATAGTAAGGGCCGTCTGATGTCCCTATAAAAATAGGCTTTATGACTTTCAGAGTCCCTCCATCATAAATAAAACAGGATATGTCTGATGATGTGTCACACACCACATTGCCAGATAAGGTTGTAAAATGTTAAAATGACATTTCCCGGTGAATGCATTTGTCTTAAAAAAAAAACGTAAAAAAAACAAAACAATAGGATCTTTCTTTAGTATAAAAAACAGCGTCACCAATTTAACAACAATGTAATCACATTGTTCAGCTCATGCACCTCCTCCTCCATCTCCGAAATGACCACATCAGTCACAAGCTGCCTTGGCCAAGTGGCAACAGGCTGTGCTGAAGATAACATGCTTAATGCTTAATTGACAAACCGCCCAGCGCTGCAGAGTTGTTGAAAGTTGTAACACAGCAGCCTGATCTGTGGCTCTGACCGCTGAACATACAGCCAGGCATGGTCGTGTGTGACAATGGGCGGAACCTGGTGACGGAGTAATGACAGCCGGGGTAGATACGGTTTCCCTCTATGCCAGTCCTTTCACCGAGCTAAAGAATATGGCTGTGGTGAAATACAACTCCCACTGAGAAGCTGTTTCAGATTGAAAAACATTGTGCCCACCAGAGGATTTGATTCTGAGGGCTAACCTTTCTCCCCCGCTCAAGAGCCCCATAGCAGCAAAGTTAGCACTATCATGAACTCTCCTGAGGTAGAAGCCAAGGCACACCAGAGGATTCTCTGGTGGGACCGTCCAACCCTGCCAAGAAGCAGTCCTGGCTAAGAAAAGTGTGTGGAAAGGTTCTCGGACACTCTATGGCTGCTTTTTTACTGAGGAGGAAACACACGCAAACACGGGGAGAACATACAAAGTCCTTGCAGATGTTGTCCTTGCTGGGATTTGAACCCAGGATCCCAGCACTGCAAGTCTTCAGTGCTAACCACTGATCCAATGTGCTGCCGTTCACCCTCTAATATCTAACAGGCTGGAGAAACTTGCACCTACTTCCACTCTATCTTCAGCTCCTTTGTGAGAAAATGTATTTGGGCAGCCACTCAGTCTACCAAATAAAATTCCTGATAAGGAAATTGGGGAAGGCTTTGCTACTGGTACTGGGGGCAGTGCTAATACCATGGCGTCGTACCATAGTTTGCTGGAAATATTCCAGGCTGGTTGGAGGCAAGAAAATTCCCACAGAAAAGTACCAGCAGTAATGTTCAGGGACCCGCGCTTGTAGAAGACGGAGACAACACCGGAAGAAATAGTGATGACTGGGGACCGAGTATGGACATGAGGCATGAGGCATGTGGTTGTGAAAAGCTTCCGCCTCCACGAGCCTAAAAGGCCACATTTCAAGTGAAAGCAGCTTTACAGGACTTCCTGTGAGAAATGACATGCAGGATAGATAGGGTTTCCCTCTATGCCAGTCCTTTCACTGAGCTAAATACAACTGTCAGCAAAAAAAGTTGTAGACTGGCTCCGTACCGTCCCTGGCCACGTGTTTGTGGTTAGGCGGTCCTTCCCAGTAAGTGCACTGGGGAGGGCACGGGTAATGTTGTGGGACCCGTGCTTGTGGAAGGCGGAGGCGATACCGTGAAATATAGTGGCAGCTGGGGACCGAGTATGGACACCCGGCTGCCGCCAGCATGAGGTTATGAAAAGCTTCCGCCTCCACGAGCCTAAAAGGCCACATTTCAAGTGCAAGCAGCTGTCAAAAATTTGGCAGTATAGTATTGCAGCCTGTGGGTGGGTGGGTGGCTGCCTGCATACTTGCGCTTGCATTCCAAGGAATGGGGTAGAGACTGAACGCTGCACTGGGACAAGGACGTGGACGGTGATTGTTGCAAGTCTGCAACGACAGGTTCATGGCAGGAGGCATCTTCGCATGCGCCAAGGATCACTTATGATGGGCACACTTTTAGGCAGTGACCTGGGAGTCAGAGATGCTTCCAGAGGTCTTCCCCATGCTGTTCCTATGTCTTTTCAGCACTGTATGCATGTGTCTGATGATGTGTCACACAGCTCATGGCCAGATAAGGTTGTAAAATGTTAAAATGACATTTCCCGGTGAATGCATTTGTCTTAAAAAAAAAACGTAAAAAAAACAAAACAATAGGATCTTTCTTTAGTATAAAAAACAGCGTCACCAATTTAACAACAATGTAATCACATTGTTCAGCTCATGCACCTCCTCCTCCATCTCCGAAATGACCACATCAGTCACAAGCTGCCTTGGCCAAGTGGCAACAGGCTGTGCTGAAGATAACATGCTTAATGCTTAATTGACAAACCGCCCAGCGCTGCAGAGTTGTTGAAAGTTGTAACACAGCAGCCTGATCTGTGGCTCTGACCGCTGAACATACAGCCAGGCATGGTCGTGTGTGACAATGGGCGGAACCTGGTGACGGAGTAATGACAGCCGGGGTAGATACGGTTTCCCTCTATGCCAGTCCTTTCACCGAGCTAAAGAATATGGCTGTGGTGAAATACAACTCCCACTGAGAAGCTGTTTCAGATTGAAAAACATTGTGCCCACCAGAGGATTTGATTCTGAGGGCTAACCTTTCTCCCCCGCTCAAGAGCCCCATAGCAGCAAAGTTAGCACTATCATGAACTCTCCTGAGGTAGAAGCCAAGGCACACCAGAGGATTCTCTGGTGGGACCGTCCAACCCTGCCAAGAAGCAGTCCTGGCTAAGAAAAGTGTGTGGAAAGGTTCTCGGACACTCTATGGCTGCTTTTTTACTGAGGAGGAAACACACGCAAACACGGGGAGAACATACAAAGTCCTTGCAGATGTTGTCCTTGCTGGGATTTGAACCCAGGATCCCAGCACTGCAAGTCTTCAGTGCTAACCACTGATCCAATGTGCTGCCGTTCACCCTCTAATATCTAACAGGCTGGAGAAACTTGCACCTACTTCCACTCTATCTTCAGCTCCTTTGTGAGAAAATGTATTTGGGCAGCCACTCAGTCTACCAAATAAAATTCCTGATAAGGAAATTGGGGAAGGCTTTGCTACTGGTACTGGGGGCAGTGCTAATACCATGGCGTCGTACCATAGTTTGCTGGAAATATTCCAGGCTGGTTGGAGGCAAGAAAATTCCCACAGAAAAGTACCAGCAGTAATGTTCAGGGACCCGCGCTTGTAGAAGACGGAGACAACACCGGAAGAAATAGTGATGACTGGGGACCGAGTATGGACATGAGGCATGAGGCATGTGGTTGTGAAAAGCTTCCGCCTCCACGAGCCTAAAAGGCCACATTTCAAGTGAAAGCAGCTTTACAGGACTTCCTGTGAGAAATGACATGCAGGATAGATAGGGTTTCCCTCTATGCCAGTCCTTTCACTGAGCTAAATACAACTGTCAGCAAAAAAAGTTGTAGACTGGCTCCGTACCGTCCCTGGCCACGTGTTTGTGGTTAGGCGGTCCTTCCCAGTAAGTGCACTGGGGAGGGCACGGGTAATGTTGTGGGACCCGTGCTTGTGGAAGGCGGAGGCGATACCGTGAAATATAGTGGCAGCTGGGGACCGAGTATGGACACCCGGCTGCCGCCAGCATGAGGTTATGAAAAGCTTCCGCCTCCACGAGCCTAAAAGGCCACATTTCAAGTGCAAGCAGCTGTCAAAAATTTGGCAGTATAGTATTGCAGCCTGTGGGTGGGTGGGTGGCTGCCTGCATACTTGCGCTTGCATTCCAAGGAATGGGGTAGAGACTGAACGCTGCACTGGGACAAGGACGTGGACGGTGATTGTTGCAAGTCTGCAACGACAGGTTCATGGCAGGAGGCATCTTCGCATGCGCCAAGGATCACTTATGATGGGCACACTTTTAGGCAGTGACCTGGGAGTCAGAGATGCTTCCAGAGGTCTTCCCCATGCTGTTCCTATGTCTTTTCAGCACTGTATGCATGTGTCTGATGATGTGTCACACAGCTCATGGCCAGATAAGATTTTAAAATGTTAAAATGACGTTTCCTGGTGAATGCATTTGTCTTGGTTGAAAGCAATGCAAAAGTGAAAAACGCTACGTGTGAACATAGCCCAAGGTGTGGAGGAGTATTTTTGTTTTTGGTTATTTATTTTGCTTTATATACATTGTACATGGAAAGGATGTTCCTTAACATATTTCCCAGGAAAATCCTCTGACAACGTTGTTGACAGCAGTGACCTGGGAGTCAGAAATGCTTCCAGGGGTCTTCCCCATGCTGTCCCCATGTCATTTGAGCACTGTTCCCATCGATTTGGGCAATTTTTAGGCCCTCTGCAGACCGTCGGGGGGAGCCGCCTGAAAAATGCTCGAGTTTCCCATAGACTTACATTGGGCTCGTTGCTCGGGTCGAGCAGCCGATTATTCCAATTTGCTCGACCCGAGCAACGAGTACCCAAGCATTTTAGTGCTCGCTCATCACTAGTCTTAATCACTAAATTCAGGTTTCTCATTCAGCCCCATTAACCCCGGTGTATAATAACCCCGGTGTATAATATCCAGCCCTAAAATATCTGGCCCAGTTTCCCACGGTGTATAACATCCATCCTTCCGCCCCCAGTATAAAACCTCCAGCTCCACACCCATGGTGTATAACATCCGACTCCTCGCCCCCGATGTATAACCTCTGGCTCCTCACCCAAGGTGTATAACATCCGGCTCCTCGCCCAAGGTGTATAACATCCAACTCCTCGCCCCAGATGTATAACCTCCGGCTCCTCACCCAAGGTGTATAACGTCTGGCTCCTCGGCCCCGGTGTATAACAACCGATTCCTCGCCCCCGATGTATAACCTCTGCTTCCTCGGCCCCGGTGTATAACAACCGACTCCTCGCCCCCGATGTACGTCTGGCTCCTCGGCTCCGGTGTATAACATCCGACTCCTCACCCCCGATGTATAACCTCCGGCTCCTCGCCCCCGGTGTATAACCTCTGGCTCCTCGGCCCCGGTGTATAACCTCTGGCTCCTCGCCCCTGGTGTATAACATCTGATCCCACAGCCACCCAGTGTATAACCTTTGGCTCCCCACCATGCCATCTGCTGTTACTAACATGACAGAACGGCCGGTGGTGCAGAGCTTACTAATACCAGCGCGGTCCTGTAATAGTAGCCACCGGGGTAACAAGTCCGTTCAAGACATTTCTTCCTCCTGAATCTTCCCCCATTACCTGTGAGTGATATTATTGAGAAGTGGAAGGAACCACAGCAATTCAGCTATGAAGCGGATACCCGTAATGTTATAGAGCGGGAGGGCGATTCCAGCAAGAATTCTGGCTCTCACTGACCTGTTAGTTTTTCTTTAAGAAGCCCTCCTCCTCTGCACTCATTACCTCTATTAACTGCACCTGTTTGAACTCGTTACCTGTATAAAAGACACCTGTCCATACACTCAATCACACTCCAACTTCTCCACCATGGCCAAGAACAAAGAGCTGTCTAAGGACACCAGGGACAAAATTGTAGACCTGCACAAGGCTGAGATGGGCTACAGGACAATAGACAAGCAGCTTGATGAGAAGGCAACAACTGTTGGCGCAATTATTAGAAAATGGAAGAAACACAAGATGATTATCACTCTTCCTCGATCTGGGGCTCCATGCAGGATCTCACCTCGTGGTAAGGATGATTCTGAGAAAGATCAGGAATCAGCCCAGAACTACACGGGATGAGCTTGTCAATGACCTGAAAAGAGCTGGGACCACAGTCTCAAACATTACAGTTAGTAACACACTACGCCATCATAGATTAAAATCCTGCAGGACACGCAAGGCCCCCAGCTCACTTGCAAAATCGGCAGTGTATCAAATACTTATTTTCCCCACTGTATATATCAGTTTTGGCCAGAGTGCTACTTTATAGATAGAAGAGACAAGGATAGAGCCCCCGTTGCCCGCCTATATATGTCACAGCCTAGAGATTATATTACCGGATAAGATGTGACATGATACTGAGGTTTCGCAGAGTCCTTCGTCCTGTCTCTGACCCATGGAAGGAACCGGTTAAGCAACTAAAACTTCATCAATAATCCCTGTAGAGCTATGATAGATGGTGACACTGAGATAGATGGCCCCTGAAGGGCATTTGCTTGTTCTTAGATCCTCTGTCACCTCTGTCCTCCTTGCCATTTACCCCCATGACTCGAGGCAGCCAGTGGGTCTTGTATGTGATGTAACAACTTCCCTGGCTGTGAGCAGGGCGCCACTGAAAAGAGAAACTCCATTCTGGGGGACACAGCCCTACCGAGTATTACTATGCACTTGAATTGGGGTCATGTAATACCTTATCTCTCCAATAGCAGCTACTGCGGGAAAAAGTAGCAGTGACTTGCCGACGCTAGCGCAGAAAATCTTGGTTCCAGTCCAACAAAATTGAGGTTATAGAGTGACCAGCCTAATCCCTGGACCTTAATCCTATGGAATACTTACGTTGTAGTGACATCAAAAATTCTGTTTCTGAGGCAAAGCCAACAAATGCCAAACAATTGTGGGATGCAGTCAAAGCATCCCGGGCTGGAATAACAGTTGGCCGGTGCCAGAAGTTGGTTGACTCTATGCAACATAGATGTGAAGCAGTTCTAAAAAACTGTGGGTATTCAACTAAATATTAGGTTAGTGATTCACAGGAATGCTCAATACTCAAAAAAAAGAGAGTACATATTGTGAGTTTGTAAAGACAAATGCAGACACTGTTATTTTTTAGAACAGCCCAATGTTCATTTTTTGTTATTTTTTGTAAAGTAGTTAAAAATTATCTACATTTCTCTTCATGTTTTGAATCAGAAAACAGTGTGCAATGTTCCCAATGCAGGGAAATAACAACTAGTATAAAGATTTTGTGCTTAACTCATGTTTTTGAACACACTGCTATTATTTTGAACACTATTGTGTATAGGCTTGTTGTTCCTGTCATTTATATAGTGGGCACAATTGGTTATACTCATATAGAGGACTCTGGGGGTGACACTTTGGCTGTCATTCTTGTAGAGATAGAGGTGTATCTAAGGGGAGGCAGCGAGGGCATGTGCCCCGGGCGCAGCCGGCAGGGGGTGCCGTCATGGCGCCTAATGCTTCCGTCAGAAGTGTCTTCCCCGGCGGCTGCATCCTGCCGCCCCCCAGACTGAGAGTCGGCAGTTCTCTGAGTCGGCTGACAAGCTGACACCTGGCTCAGAGAAGCTGCAGCACACCGGCTCCCAGTGTTCAATTGTACTCCTTCAGACGCGAGTACAATTGAAGCTCTGACCTCCAAGTCAGAGCGACACCAGCAGCGTGATCAGGTCATGTGATCACGCGGCTGACGTCACTCGCCAGCGCAGCACACAGAGGCGCGAATGGTGGCAAGTGATCTGTGCTCCAGAGCTGAAGACACTGAAGATGGGGAGGTGTATTTACTGCAGGGGGGGGTTATAATTACTGCAGGGGGGTATAATTACTGCAGGTGGGGTTGTGGCACCCAGCTGCGCTTGGAGCCACAGATCCTAGGGGGGTGCATTAAAGGATTCCTCCACAAGAGGCCCCCACAGCATACACACACCTCCACCTTCCACCTCAGACCATCAGAGGGAGCCCGTTAGGGAGATAAATAGGGAAGGTGGAGCTAGGCAGTGAGCAGTTCCTCTGAAGAGTTCAGCAAGTACAGGTCTGAATACAGAGTCGAGCTCAGTCAGTTTAGAGAACTCAGTGGTAGCTCAGTTAGAGCTCAAGGTGTGCCGGCGCCATAAGATCGGTGAAGCGCGGCAAGCTGCCGCTAGTGTGTATAGCCTAGTGAGGGCTCCGAGTAGGCCGAAGGCTAGAAGAGTGAGTAGCATTGGGGCAGAAGAGCTGTACAAGCTCACCCCAGAAACCGTATACCAGACACCGGGTCCGCGTCTACAGGGCCGTATAACCCCCTGTAGAGATAACCGGAGACCCCTGGAAGACTTCAAGTCCCAGGATCACCCAAGAGCTGACACGTAACAGAGCCAGAAGTCAAGGAGGCCCCACAAGCAGGAAGCACACACTCCAAGAGAAGGCCCTACCACAAAGTCAGCCGGTGCAGAACAGAAACCAAGTTAGGCCTAGCTCCAGGCAGGTCAGAAACGTACTACGCAGAGGCAAGAAGCAGGAGGCCCTATACCCGCTCATTGGGGAGGATCCTGATATGCACCTTTCACCGTACAGTGCTCCGGGATTTGCCTGAATTACCACCAGTAAAAGGTACTGAAGTGACTGTCGTGTCTGTCCCTATTCTTGCTCTGACAAGGCTGGGTCTCGCCTGTCCTGCATCCCCCTCTCCATACGCTGCCCTGAGGCCTCGCTCCACCTGTGGGGAGCTATACCATCCAGCTGCCTTATCACCGGCCTCAGTGGACTGCCGCAGCGCTGGTGATTCTCACCAGACACCACAGGTGGCGTCACGAACTTCCATAAAATAATCAAACCAAACCACCCTTTTTTAAAAGAGAGGCCAAGAGTACGGGCCCGGGAGCTGACCACCGCGACATCCCCAAGGTCAGGCAAAAGTCCTGGGTACCGAGTCGTCCCCATCCCCCTGGGTGAGTCAGGGTTATTAACATCAGGGGGGTTATTCACTGCAGGAGGGGTGTATTTACTGCAGAGGGGGTGTATTTACTACATTAGGGGTGTATTTACTGCAGGAGGGGTGTATTTACTACATGAGGGGTGTATTTACTACATGAGGGGTGTATTTACTGCAGAGGGGGTGTATTTACTACATGACGGGGGGTATTTACTACATGAGGGGTGTATTTACTGCAGAGGGGGTGTATTTACTACATGACGGGGGGTATTTTCAACATGATGGGTTTATTTACTGCAGGGGGTGTATTTACTGCAGAGGGGGTGTATTTACTACATGAGGGGTGTATTTACTACATGAGGGGTGTATTTACTGCATGAGGGGTGTATTTACTGCAGAGGGGGTGTATTTACTACATGAGGGGTGTATTTACTACATGAGGGGTATATTTACTACATGAGGGGTGTATTTACTGCATGAGGGGTGTATTTACTGCAGAGGGGGTGTATTTACTACATGACGGGGGGTATTTACTACATGAGGGGTGTATTTGCTACATGAGGGGTGTATTTACTACATGAGGGGTGTATTTACTGCAGAGGGGGTGTATTTACTACATGAGGGGTGTATTTACTGCAGAGGGGGTGTATTTACTACATGAGGGGTGTATTTACTGCAGAGGGGGTGTATTTACTACATGAGGGGTGTATTTACTGCATGAGGGGTGTATTTACTGCAGAGGGGGTGTATTTACTACATGACGGGGGGTATTTTCAACATGATGGGTTTATTTACTGCAGGGGGTGTATTTACTGTAGAGGGGGTGTATTTACTACATGAGGGGTGTATTTACTGCATGAGGGGTGTATTTACTACATGAGGGGTGTATTTACTGCAGGGGGGTGTATTTACTACATGAGGGGTGTATTTATTACATGATGGGTTTATTTACTGCAGAGGGGGTGTATTTACTACATGAGGGGTGTATTTACTGCAGGGGGGTGTATTTACTGCAGGGGAGTGTATTTACTGCAGAGGGGGTGTATTTACTACATGAGGGGTGTATTTACTGCAGAGGGGGTGTATTTACTACATGACGGGGGGTATTTTCTACATGATGGGTTTATTTACTGCAGGGGGTGTATTTACTGCATGAGGGGTGTATTTACTACATGAGGGGTGTATTTACTGCAGGGGGGTGTATTTACTACATGAGGGGTGTATTTATTACATGATCGGTTTATTTACTGCAGAGGGGGTGTATTTACTACATGAGGGGTGTATTTACTACATGAGGGGTGTATTTACTGCAGAGGGGGTGTATTTACTACATGAGGGGTGTATTTACTACATGAGGGGTGTATTTACTGCAGGAGGGGTGTATTTACTACATGAGGGGTGTATTTATTACATGATGGGTTTATTTACTGCAGAGGGGGTGTATTTACTGCAGAGGGGGTGTATTTACTGCAGAGGGGGTGTATTTACTACATGAGGGGTGTATTTACTACATGAGGGGGTGTATTTACTGCAGAGGGGGTGTATTTACTACATGAGGGGGTGTATTTACTGCAGAGGGGGTGTATTTACTACATGAGGGGTGTATTTACTGCAGGGGGGTGTATTTACTACATGAGGGGTGTATTTATTACATAATGGGTTTATTTACTGCAGAAGGGGTGTATTTACTGCAGAGGGGGTGTATTTACTACATGAGGGGTGTATTTACTGCAGAGGGGGTGTATTTACTACATGAGGGGTGTATTTACTACATGAGGGGTGTATTTACTGTAGGAGGGGTGCATTTACTACATGAGGGGTGTATTTACTGCAGGGGGGTATATTTACTGCAGGAGGGGTGTATTTACTGCAGGAGGGGTGTATTTACTGCAGGAGGGGTGTATTTACTACATGAGGGGTGTATTTACTACATGAGGGGTGTATTTACTGCAGAGGGGGTGTATTTACTACATGAGGGGTGTATTTACTGCAGAGGGGGTGTATTTACTGCAGGGCAGTGTATTTACTACATGAGGGGTGTATTTACTGCAGGGGGGTGTATTTACTACATGAGGGGTGTATTTACTGCAGAGGGGGTGTATTTAGTACATGAGGGGTGTATTTACTGTAGGAGGGGTGTATTTACTACATGAGGGGTGTATTTACTGCAGGGGGGTATATTTACTGCAGGAGGGGTGTATTTACTACATGAGGGGTGTATTTACTGCAGGAGGGGTGTATTTACTACAAGAAGGGTGTATTTACTACATGAGGGGTGTATTTACTGCAGAGGGGGTGTATTTACTACATGAGGGGTGTATTTACTACATGGGGGGTGTATTTACTGCAGAGGGGGTGTATTTACTACATGAGGGGTGTATTTACTACATGAGGGGTGTATTTACTGTAGGAGGGGTGTATTTACTACATGAGGGGTGTATTTACTGCAGGGGGGTATATTTACTGCAGGAGGGGTGTATTTACTACATGAGGGGTGTATTTACTGCAGGAGGGGTGTATTTACTACATGAGGGGTGTATTTACTACACGAGGGGTGTATTTACTGCAGAGGGGGTGTATTTACTACATGAGGGGTGTATTTACTGCAGAGGGGGTGTATTTACTGCAGGGGAGTGTATTTACTACATGAGGGGTGTATTTGCTACATGAGGGGTGTATTTACTGCAGAGGGGTGTATTTAGTACATGAGGGGTGTATTTACTGTAGGAGAGGTGTATTTACTACATGAGGGGTGTATTTACTGCAGGGGGTATATTTACTGCAGGAGGGGTGTATTTACTACATGAGGGGTGTATTTACTGCAGGAGGGGTGTATTTACTACATGAGGGGTGTATTTACTGCAGGAGGGGTGTATTTACTGCAGAGGGGGTGTATTTACTACAAGAGGGGTGTATTTACTACATGATGGGTGTATTTACTGCAGAGGGGGTGTATTTACTACATGAGGGGTGTATTTACTACATGAGGGGTGTATTTACTGCAGAGGGGGTGTATTTACTACATGAGGGGTGTATTTACTACATGAGGGGTGTATTTACTGCAGAGGGGGTGTATTTACTACATGAGGGGTGTATTTACTGCAGGGGGGTGTATTTACTACATGAGGGGTGTATTTACTGTAGGAGGGGTGTATTTACTACATGAGGGGTGTATTTACTGCAGGGGGGTGTATTTACTGCAGGAGGGGTGTATTTACTGCAGGAAGGGTGTATTTACTACAGGAGGGGTGTATTTACTACATGAGGGGTATATTTACTGCAGAGGGGGTGTATTTACTACATGTGGGGTGTATTTACTACGTGAGGGGTGTATTTACTGCAGGAGGGGTGTATTTACTACATGAGGGGTGTATTTACTACAGGAGGGGTGTATTTACTACATGAGGGGTGCATTTGCTGCAGAGGGGGTGTATTTACTACATGAGGGGTGTATTTACTACGTGAGGGGTGTATTTACTGCAGGAGGGGTGTATTTACTACATGAGGGGTGTATTTACTGCAGAGGGGGTGTATTTATTACATGAGGGGTGTATTTACTACATGAGGGGTATATTTACTGCAGAGGGGGTGTATTTACTATATGTGGGGTGTATTTACTGCAGAGGGGTTGTATTTACTACATGAGGGGTGTATTTACTGCAGAGGGGGTGTATTTACTGCAGGGGGTGTATTTACTGCAGGAGGGGTGTATTTACTACATGAGGGGTGTATTTACTACATGAGGGGTGTATTTGCTGCAGAGGGGTGTATTTACTGCAGGAGGGGTGTATTTACTGCAGGGGGTGTATTTACTACATGAGGGGTGTATTTACTGCAGGGGGTGTATTTACTGCAGGAGGGGTGTATTTACTACATGATGGGTTTATTTACTGCAGAGGGGGTGTATTTACTACATGAGGGGTGTATTTACTACATGAGGGGTGTATCTACTACATGAGGGGTGTATTTACTGCAGAGGGGGTGTATTTACTACATGAGGGGTGTATTTACTGCAGGGGGGTGTATTTACTGCAGAGGGGGTGTATTTACTGCAGAGGGGGTGTATTTACTGCAGAGGGGGTGTATTTACTACATGAGGGGTGTATTTACTACATGAGGGGTGTATTTACTGCAGGGGGTGTATTTACTGCAGAGGGGGTGTATTTACTACATGAGGGGTGTATCTACTACATGAGGGGTGTATTTACTGCAGAGGGGGTGTATTTACTGCAGGGGGTGTATTTACTGCAGGAGGGGTGTATTTACTACATGATGGGTTTATTTACTGCAGGGGGGTGTATTTACTACATGATGGGTTTATTTACTGCAGGGGGGTGTATTTACTACATGATGGGTTTATTTACTGCAGAGGGGGTGTATTTACTATATGAGGGGTGTATTTACTGCATGGGGGTGTATTTACTGCAGGAGGGGTGTATTTACTGCAGGAAGGGTGTATTTACTAAAGGAGGGGTGTATTTACTACATGAGGGGTATATTTACTGCAGAGGGGGTGTATTTACTACATGTGGGGTGTATTTACTACGTGAGGGGTGTATTTAGTACAGGAGGGGTGTATTTACTACATGAGGGGTGCATTTGCTGCAGAGGGGGTATATTTACTACATGAGGGGTGTATTTACTACATGAGGGGTGTATTTACTACGTGAGGGGTGTATTTACTGCAGGAGGGGTGTATTTACTTCATGAGGGGTGTATTTACTACATGAGGGGTGTATTTACTGCAGAGGGGGTGTATTTACTACATGAGGGGTGTATTTACTACATGAGGGGTATATTTACTGCAGAGGGGGTGTATTTACTACATGTTGGGTGTATTTACTGCAGAGGGGGTGTATTTACTGCAGAGGGGGTGTATTTACTACATGCGGGGTGTATTTACTACATGAGGGGTGTATTTGCTGCAGAGGGGTGTATTTACTGCAGGAGGGGTGTATTTACTACATATGGGGTGAATTTACTACGTGAGGGGTGTATTTACTGCAGGAGGGGTGTATTTACTACATGAGGGGTGTATTTAGTACAGGAGCGGTGTATTTACTACATGAGGGGTGCATTTGCTGCAGAGGGGGTGTATTTACTACATGAGGGGTGTATTTACTACATGATGGGTGTATTTACTACGTGAGGGGTGTATTTACTGCAGGAGGGGTGTATTTACTTCATGAGGGGTGTATTTACTACATGAGGGGTGTATTTACTGCAGAGGGGGTGTATTTACTACATGAGGGGTGTATTTACTACATGGGGGGTGTATTTACTGCAGAGGGGGTGTGTTTACTACATGAGGGGTGTATTTACTACATTAGGGGTGTATTTACTGTAGGAGGGGTGTATTTACTACATGAGGGGTGTATTTACTGCAGGGGTGTATATTTACTGCAGGAGGGGTGTATTTACTACATGAGGGGTGTATTTACTGCAGGAGGGGTGTATTTACTACATGAGGGGTGTATTTACTACACAAGGGGTGTATTTACTGCAGAGGGGGTGTATTTACTACATGAGGGGTGTATTTACTGCAGAGGGGGTGTATTTACTGCAGGGGAGTGTATTTACTACATGAGGGGTGTATTTACTACATGAGGGGTGTATTTACTACATGAGGGGTGTATTTACTGCAGAGGGGGTGTATTTAGTACATGAGGGGTGTATTTACTGTAGGAGGGGTGTATTTACTACATGAGGGGTGTATTTACTGCAAGGGGTATATTTACTGCAGGAGGGGTGTATTTACTACATGAGGGGTGTATTTACTGCAGGAGGGGTGTATTTACTACATGAGGGGTGTATTTACTGCAGAGGGGGTGTATTTACTACATGAGGGGTGTATTTACTGCAGAGGGGGTGTATTTACTACATGAGGGGTGTATTTACTACATGAGGGGTGTATTTACTGCAGAGGGGGTGTATTTAATACATGAGGGGTGTATTTACTGCAGGGGGGTGTATTTACTACATGAGGGGTGTATTTACTGTAGGAGGGGTGTATTTACTACATGAGGGGTGTATTTACTGCAGGGGGGTGTATTTACTGCAGGAGGGGTGTATTTACTACAGGAGGGGTGTATTTACTACATGAGGGGTGCATTTGCTGCAGAGGGGGTGTATTTACTACATGAGGGGTGTATTTACTACGTGAGGGGTGTATTTACTGCAGGAGGGGTGTATTTACTGCAGGAGGGGTGTATTTACTACAGGAGGGGTGTATTTACTACATGAGGGGTGCATTTGCTGCAGAGGGGGTGTATTTACTACATGAGGGGTGTATTTACTACATGAGGGGTGTATTTACTACGTGAGGGGTGTATTTACTGCAGGAGGGGTGTATTTACTACATGAGGGGTGTATTTACTGCAGAGGGAGTGTATTTACTACATGAGGGGTGTATTTACTACATGAGGGGTATATTTACTGCAGAGGGGGTGTATTTCCTATATGTGGGGTGTATTTACTGCAGAGGGGGTGTATTTACTACATGCGGGGTGTATTTACTGCAGAGGGGGTGTATTTACTGCAGGGGGTGTATTTACTGCAGGAGGGGTGTATTTACTACATGAGGGGTGTATTTGCTGCAGAGGGGTGTATTTACTGCAGGAGGGGTGTATTTACTGCAGGGGGTGTATTTACTACATGAGGGGTGTATTTACTGCAGGGGGTGTATTTACTGCAGGAGGGGTGTATTTACTACATGATGGGTTTAATTACTGCAGAGGGGGTGTATTTACTACATGAGGGGTGTATTTACTACATGAGGGGTATATCTACTACATGAGGGGTGTATTTACTGCAGAGGGGGTGTATTTACTACATGAGGGGTGTATTTACTGTAGGGGGGTGTATTTACTGCAGAGGGGGTGTATTTATTGCAGAGGGGGTGTATTTACTACATGAGGGGTGTATCTACTACATGAGGGGTGTATTTACTGCAGAGGGGGTGTATTTACTGCAGAGGGGGTGTATTTACTACATGAGGGGTGTATTTACTACATGAGGGGTGTATTTACTGCAGGGGGGTGTATTTACTGCAGAGGGGGTGTATTTACTACATGAGGGGTGTATCTACTACATGAGGGGTGTATTTACTGCAGAGGGGGTGTATTTACTGCAGGGGGTGTATTTACTGCAGGAGGGGTGTATTTACTACATGATGGGTTTATTTACTGCAGGGGGGTGTATTTACTACATGATGGGTTTATTTACTGCAGGGGGGTGTATTTACTACATGATGGGTTTATTTACTGCAGAGGGGGTGTATTTACTACATGAGGGGTGTATTTACTGCAGGGGGCTGTATTTACTGCAGGAGGGGTGTATTTACTGCAGGAAGGGTGTATTTACTACAGGAGGGTTGTATTTACTACATGAGGGGTATATTTACTGCAGAGGGGGTGTATTTACTACATGTGGGGTGTATTTACTACGTGAGGGGTGTATTTACTGCAGGAGGGGTGTATTTACTACATGAGGGGTGTATTTAGTACAGGAGGGGTGTATTTACTACATGAGGGGTGCATTTGCTGCAGAGGGGGTGTATTTACTACATGAGGGGTGTATATACTACATGAGGGGTGTATTTACTACATGAGGGGTGTATTTACTACGTGAGGGGTGTATTTACTGCAGGAGGGGTGTATTTACTTCATGAGGGGTGTATTTACTACATGAGGGGTGTATTTACTGCAGAGGGGGTGTATTTACTACATGAGGGGTGTATTTACTACATGAGGGGTATATTTACTGCAGAGGGGGTGTATTTACTACATGTGGGGTGTATTTACTGCAGAGGGGGTGTATTTACTACATGAGGGGTGTATTTACTACATGAGGGGTGTATTTGCTGCAGAGGGGTGTATTTACTGCAGGAGGGGTATATTTACTGCAGGAGGTGTATTTACTACATGAGGGGTGTATTTACTGCAGGTGGGTGTATTTACTGCAGGAGGGGTGTATTTACTACATGATGGGTTTATTTACTGCAGAGGGCGTGTATTTACTACATGTGGGGTGTATTTACTACGTGAGGGGTGTATTTACTGCAGGAGGGGTGTATTTACTACATGAGGGGTGTATTTAGTACAGGAGGGGTGTATTTACTACATGAGGGGTGCATTTGCTGCAGAGGGGGTGTATTTACTACATGAGGGGTGTATTTACTACATGATGGGTGTATTTACTACGTGAGGGGTGTATTTACTGCAGGAGGGGTGTATTTACTTCATGAGGGGTGTATTTACTACATGAGGGGTGTATTTACTGCAGAGGGGGTGTATTTACTACATGAGGGGTGTATTTACTACATGAGGGGTATATTTACTGCAGAGGGGGTGTATTTACTACATGTGGGGTGTATTTACTGCAGAGGGGGTGTATTTACTACATGAGGGGTGTATTTACTGCAGAGGGGGTGTATTTACTGCAGGGGGTGTATTTACTGCAGGAGGGGTGTATTTACTACATGAGGGGTGTATTTACTACATGAGGGGTGTATTTACTAAATGAGGGGTGTATTTGCTGCAG
The DNA here is from genome assembly GCF_046119375.1 of Phyllobates terribilis. Taxonomy (NCBI): domain Eukaryota; kingdom Metazoa; phylum Chordata; class Amphibia; order Anura; family Dendrobatidae; genus Phyllobates; species Phyllobates terribilis. The sequence continues at coordinate 762,060,263 of NW_027362764.1, forward strand.
AGGGGTGTATTTACTGCAGGAGGGTGTATTTACTGCAGGAGGGGTGTATTTACTACATGATGGCTTTATTTACTGCAGAGGGGGTGTATTTACTGCAGAGGGGGTGTATTTACTACATGAGGGGTGTATTTACTACATGAGGGGTGTATCTACTACATGAGGGGTGTATTTACTGCAGAGGGGGTGTATTTACTGCAGAGGGGGTGTATTTACTACATGAGGGGTGTATTTACTGCAGGGGGGTGTATTTACCGCAGAAGGGGTGTATTTACTGCAGAGGGGGTGTATTTACTACATGAGGGGTGTATCTACTACATGAGGGGTGTATTTACTGCAGAGGGGGTGTATTTACTGCATGATGGGTTTATTTACTGCAGGGGGGTGTATTTACTACATGATGGGTTTATTTACTGCAGGGGGGTATATTTACTACATGATGGGTTTGTTTACTGCAGAGGGGGTGTATTTACTACATGATGGGTTTATTTACTGCAGAGGGGGTGTATCTACTACATGATGGGTTTATTTACTGCAGGGGGGTGTATTTACTAAATGATGGGTTTATTTACTGCAGAGGGGGTGTATTTACTACATGATGGGTTTATTTACTGCAGGGGGGTGTATTTACTACATGATGGGTTTATTTACTGCAGAGGGGGTGTATTTACTACATGAGGGGTGTATTTACTACATGAGGGGTGTATTTACTACGTGAGGGGTGTATTTACTGAAGGAGGGGTGTATTTACTACATGAGGGGTGTATTTACTACATGAGGGGTGTATTTACTGCAGAGGGAGTGTATTTACTACATGAGGGGTGTATTTACTACATGAGGGGTATATTTACTGCAGAGGGGGTGTATTTACTACATGCGGGGTGTATTTACTGCAGAGGGGGTGTATTTACTGCAGGGGGTGTATTTACTGCAGGAGGGGTGTATTTACTACATGAGGGGTGTATTTACTACATGAGGGGTGTATTTACTGCAGGGGGTGTATTTACTGCAGGAGGGGTGTATTTACTACATGATGGGTTTATTTACTGCAGAGGGGGTGTATTTACTACATGAGGGGTGTATTTACTACATGAGGGGTATATCTACTACATGAGGGGTGTATTTACTGCAGAGGGGGTGTATTTACTACATGAGGGGTGTATTTACTGTAGGGGGGTGTATTTACTGCAGAGGGGGTGTATTTACTGCAGAGGGGGTGTATTTACTACATGAGGGGTGTATCTACTACATGAGCGGTGTATTTACTGCAGAGGGGGTTTATTTACTGCAGAGGGGGTGTATTTACTACATGAGGGGTGTATTTACTACATGAGGGGTGTATTTACTGCAGGGGGGTGTATTTACTACATGATGGGTTTATTTACTGCAGGGGGGTGTATTTACTACATGATGGGTTTATTTACTGCAGGGGGGTGTATTTACTACATGATGGGTTTATTTACTGCAGAGAGGGTGTATTTACTACATGAGGGGTGTATTTACTGCAGGGGGGTGTATTTACTGCAGGAGGGGTGTATTTACTGCAGGAAGGGTGTATTTACTACAGGAGGGGTGTATTTACTACATGATGGGTATATTTACTGCAGAGGGGGTGTATTTACTACATGTGGGGTGTATTTACTACGTGAGGGGTGTATTTACTGCAGGAGGGGTGTATTTACTACTTGAGGGGTGTATTTAGTACAGGAGGGGTGTATTTACTACATGAGGGGTGCATTTGCTGCAGAGGGGGTGTATTTACTACATGAGGGGTGTATTTACTACATGAGGGGTGTATTTACTACGTGAGGGGTGTATTTACTGCAGGAGGGGTGTATTTACTTCATGAGGGGTGTATTTACTACATGAGGGGTGTATTTACTGCAGAGGGGGTGTATTTACTACATGAGGGGTGTATTTACTACATGAGGGGTATATTTACTGCAGAGGGGGTGTATTTACTACATGTGGGGTGTATTTACTGCAGAGGGGGTGTATTTACTACATGAGGGGTGTATTTACTGCAGAGGGGGTGTATTTACTACATGAGGGGTGTATTTACTACATGAGGGGTGTATTTACTGCAGAGGGGTGTATTTACTGCAGGAGGGGTGTATTTACTGCAGGGGGTGTATTTACTACATGAGGGGTGTATTTACTGCAGGTGGGTGTATTTACTGCAGGAGGGGTGTATTTACTACATGATGGGTTTATTTACTGCAGAGGGCGTGTATTTACTACATGTGGGGTGTATTTACTACGTGAGGGGTGTATTTACTGCAGGAGGGGTGTATTTACTACATGAGGGGTGTATTTAGTACAGGAGGGGTGTATTTACTACATGAGGGGTGCATTTGCTGCAGAGGGGGTGTATTTACTACATGAGGGGTGTATTTACTACATGATGGGTGTATTTACTACGTGAGGGGTGTATTTACTGCAGGAGGGGTGTATTTACTTCATGAGGGGTGTATTTACTACATGAGGGGTGTATTTACTGCAGAGGGGGTGTATTTACTACATGAGGGGTGTATTTACTACATGAGGGGTATATTTACTGCAGAGGGGGTGTATTTACTACATGTGGGGTGTATTTACTGCAGAGGGGGTGTATTTACTACATGAGGGGTGTATTTACTGCAGAGGGGGTGTATTTACTGCAGGGGGTGTATTTACTGCAGGAGGGGTGTATTTACTACATGAGGGGTGTATTTACTACATGAGGGGTGTATTTACTAAATGAGGGGTGTATTTGCTGCAGAGGGGTGTATTTACTGCAGGAGGGGTGTATTTACTGCAGGGGGTGTATTTACTACATGAGGGGTGTATTTACTGCAGGTGGGTGTATTTACTGCAGGAGGGGTGTATTTACTACATGATGGGTTTATTTACTGCAGAGGGGGTGTATTTACTGCAGAGGGGGTGTATTTACTACATGAGGGGTGTATTTACTACATGAGGGGTGTATCTACTACATGAGGGGTGTATTTACTGCAGAGGGGGTGTATTTACTGCAGAGGGGGTGTATTTACTACATGAGGGGTGTATTTACTGCAGGGGGGTGTATTTACTGCAGAAGGGGTGTATTTACTGCAGAGGGGGTGTATTTACTACATGAGGGGTGTATCTACTACATGAGGGGTGTATTTACTGCAGAGGGGGTGTATTTACTGCATGATGGGTTTATTTACTGCAGGGGGGTGTATTTACTACATGATGGGTTTATTTACTGCAGGGGGGTGTATTTACTACATGATGGGTTTATTTACTGCAGGGGGGTATATTTACTACATGATGGGTTTATTTACTGCAGAGGGGGTGTATTTACTACATGATGGGTTTATTTACTGCAGAGGGGTGTATCTACTACATGATGGGTTTATTTACTGCAGGGGGGGGTGTATTTACTACATGATGGGTTTATTTACTGCAGGGGGGTGTATTTACTACATGATGGGTTTATTTACTGCAGAGGGGGTGTATTTACTACATGAGGGGTGTATTTACTGCAGGGGGGTGTATTTACTGCAGGGGGGTGTATTTACTACATGAGGGGTGTATTTACTGTAGAGGGGGTGTATTTACTACATGAGGGGTGTATTTACTGCAGGGGGGTGTATTTACTGCAGGAGGGGTGTATTTACTACATGATGGGTTTATTTACTGCAGAGGGGGTGTATTTACTACATGAGGGGTGCATTTGCTGCAGAGGGGGTGTATTTACTACATGAGGGGTGTATTTACTACATGAGGGGTGTATTTACTACGTGAGGGGTGTATTTACTGCAGAGGGGGTGTATTTACTACATGAGGGGTGTATTTACTACATGAGGGGTATATTTACTGCAGAGGGGGTGTATTTACTACATGTGGGGTGTATTTACTGCAGAGGGGGTGTATTTACTACATGAGGGGTGTATTTACTGCAGAGGGGGTGTATTTACTACATGAGGGGTGTATTTACTACATGAGGGGTGTATTTGCTGCAGAGGGGTGTATTTACTGCAGGAGGGGTGTATTTACTGCAGGGGGTGTATTTACTACATGAGGGGTGTATTTACTGCAGGTGGGTGTATTTACTGCAGGAGGGGTGTATTTACTACATGATGGGTTTATTTACTGCAGAGGGCGTGTATTTACTACATGTGGGGTGTATTTACTACGTGAGGGGTGTATTTACTGCAGGAGGGGTGTATTTACTACATGAGGGGTGTATTTAGTACAGGAGGGGTGTATTTACTACATGAGGGGTGCATTTGCTGCAGAGGGGGTGTATTTACTACATGAGGGGTGTATTTACTACATGATGGGTGTATTTACTACGTGAGGGCTGTATTTACTGCAGGAGGGGTGTATTTACTTCATGAGGGGTGTATTTACTACATGAGGGGTGTATTTACTGCAGAGGGGGTGTATTTACTACATGAGGGGTGTATTTACTACATGAGGGGTATATTTACTGCAGAGGGGGTGTATTTACTACATGTGGGGTGTATTTACTGCAGAGGGGGTGTATTTACTACATGAGGGGTGTATTTACTGCAGAGGGGGTGTATTTACTGCAGGGGGTGTATTTACTGCAGGAGGGGTGTATTTACTACATGAGGGGTGTATTTACTAAATGAGGGGTGTATTTGCTGCAGAGGGGTGTATTTACTGCAGGAGGGGTGTATTTACTGCAGGGGGTGTATTTACTACATGAGGGGTGTATTTACTGCAGGTGGGTGTATTTACTGCAGGAGGGGTGTATTTACTACATGATGGGTTTATTTACTGCAGAGGGGGTGTATTTACTGCAGAGGGGGTGTATTTACTACATGAGGGGTGTATTTACTACATGAGGGGTGTATCTACTACATGAGGGGTGTATTTACTGCAGAGGGGGTGTATTTACTGCAGAGGGGGTGTATTTACTACATGAGGGGTGTATTTACTGCAGGGGGGTGTATTTACTGCAGAAGGGGTGTATTTACTGCAGAGGGGGTGTATTTACTACATGAGGGGTGTATCTACTACATGAGGGGTGTATTTACTGCATGATGGGTTTATTTACTGCAGGGGGGTGTATTTACTACATGATGGGTTTATTTACTGCAGGGGGGTGTATTTACTACATGATGGGTTTATTTACTGCAGGGGGGTATATTTACTACATGATGGGTTTATTTACTGCAGAGGGGGTGTATTTACTACATGATGGGTTTATTTACTGCAGAGGGGTGTATCTACTACATGATGGGTTTATTTACTGCAGGGGGGGTGTATTTACTACATGATGGGTTTATTTACTGCAGGGGGGTGTATTTACTACATGATGGGTTTATTTACTGCAGAGGGGGTGTATTTACTACATGAGGGGTGTATTTACTGCAGGGGGGTGTATTTACTGCAGGGGGGTGTATTTACTACATGAGGGGTGTATTTACTGTAGAGGGGGTGTATTTACTACATGAGGGGTGTATTTACTGCAGGGGGGTGTATTTACTGCAGGAGGGGTGTATTTACTACATGATGGGTTTATTTACTGCAGAGGGGGTGTATTTACTACATGAGGGGTGTATTTACTACATGAGGGGTGTATTTAATGCAGGGGGTGTATTTACTACATGAGGGGTGTATCTACTACATGATGGGTTTATTTACTGCAGAGGGGGTGTATTTACTACAAGAGGGGTGTATTTACTACATGAGGGGTGTATTTACTACATGAGGGGTGTATTTACTGCAGGGGGTGTATTTACTACAGGAGGGGTGTATTTACTACATGAGGAGTGTATTTACTGCAGAGGGGTGTATTTACTGCAGAGGGGGTGTATTTACTACATGAGGGGTGTATTTGCTGCAGAGGAGGTGTATGTACTACATGAGGGGTGTATTTGCTGCAGAGGGGGTGTATTTACTGCAGAGGGGGTGTATTTACTACATGAGGGGTGTATTTGCTGCAGAGGGGGTGTATTTACTACATGAGGGGTGTATTTACTGCAGAGGGGGTGTATTTACTGCAGAGGGGGTGTACTTACTACATGAGGGGTGTATTTACTGCAGAGGGGGTGTATTTACTGCAGGAGGGGTGTATTTGCTGCAGAGGGGGTGTATTTACTACATGAGGGGTGTATTTACTGCATGAGGGGTGTATTTACTACATGAGGGGTGTATTTACTGCAGAGGGGGTGTATTTACTACATGAGGGGTGTATTTACTGCAGAGGGGGTGTATTTACTGCAGGAGGGGTGTATTTGCTGCAGAGGGGGTGTATTTACTACATGAGGGGTGTATTTACTGCAGAGGGGGTGTATTTACTACATGAGGGGTGTATTTACTACATGAGGGGGTGTATTTACTGCAGAGGGGGTGTATTTACTACATTAGGGGGTGTATTTACTGCAGAGGGGGTGTATTTACTACATGAGGGGTGTATTTACTACATGAGGGGTGTATTTACTGCAGGGGGGTGTATTTACTACATGAGGGGTGTATTTATTACATGATGGGTTTATTTACTGCAGAGGGCGTGTATTTACTACATGAGGGGTGTATTTACTACATGAGGGGTGTATTTACTGCAGAGGGGGTGTATTTACTACATGAGGGGTGTATTTACTACATGAGGGGTGTATTTACTGCAGAGGGGGTGTATTTACTACATGAGGGGTGTATTTACTACATGAGGGGTGTATTTACTGTAGGAGGGGTGTATTTACTACATGAGGGGTGTATTTACTGCAGGGGGGTATATTTACTGCAGGAGGGGTGTATTTACTACATGAGGGGTGTATTTACTGCAGGAGGGGTGTATTTACTGCAGGAGTGGTGTATTTACTACATGAGGGGTGTATTTACTACATGAGGGGTGTATTTACTGCAGAGGGGGTGTATTTAGTACATGAGGGGTGTATTTACTGTGGGAGGGGTGTATTTACTACATGAGGGGTGTATTTACTGCAGCGGGGTATATTTACTGCAGGAGGGGTGTATTTACTACATGAGGGGTGTATTTACTGGAGGAGGGGTGTATTTACTACATGAGGGGAGTATTTACTGCAGGAGGGGTGTATTTACTGCAGAGGGGGTGTATTTACTACATGAGGGGTGTATTTACTACATGAGGGGTGTATTTACTGCAGAGGGGGTGTATTTACTACATGAGGGGTGTATTTACTACATGAGGGGTGTATTTACTGCAGAGGGGGTGTATTTACTACATGAGGGGAGTATTTACTGCAGGGGAGTGTATTTACTACATGAGGGGAGTATTTACTGCAGGGGGGTGTATTTACTGCAGAGGGGGTGTATTTACTACATGAGGGGTGTATTTACTACATGAGGGGTGTATTTACTGCAGAGGGGGTGTATTTACTACATGAGGGGTGTATTTACTACATGAGGGGTGTATTTACTGCAGAGGGGGTGTATTTACTACATGAGGGGTGTATTTACTGTAGGAGGGGTGTATTTACTGCAGGAGGGGTGTATTTACTGCAGGAGGGGTGTATTTACTGCAGGAGGGGTGTATTTACTACAGGAGGGGTGTATTTACTACATGAGGGGTATATTTACTGCAGAGGGGGTGTATTTACTACATGTGGGGTGTATTTACTACGTGAGGGGTGTATTTACTGCAGGAGGGGTGTATTTACTACATGAGGGGTGCATTTGCTGCAGAGGGGGTGTATTTACTACATGAGGGGTGTATTTACTACGTGAGGGGTGTATTTTCTGCAGGGGGGTGTATTTACTACATGAGGGGTGTATTTACTGCAGAGGGGGTGTATTTACTACATGAGGGGTGTATTTACTACATGATGGGTATATTTACTGCAGTGGGGGTGTATTTACTACATGTGGGGTGTATTTACTGCAGAGGTGTTGTATTTACTACATGAGGGGTGTATTTACTGCAGAGGGGGTGTATTTACTGCAGGGGGTGTATTTACTGCAGGAGGGGTGTATTTACTACATGAGGGGTGTATTTACTACATGAGGGGTGTATTTGCTGCAGAGGGGTGTATTTATTGCAGGAGGGGTGTATTTACTGCAGGGGGTGTATTTACTACATGAGGGGTGTATTTACTACATGAGGGGTGTATTTACTGCAGGGGGGTGTATTTACTGCAGGAGGGGTTTTATTTACTACATGATGGGTTTATTTACTGCAGAGGGGGTGTATTTACTGTAGGAGGGGTGTATTTACTACATGAGGGGTGTATTTACTGTAGGAGGGGTGTATTTACTACATGAGGGGTGTATTTACTGTAGGAGGGGTGTATTTACTACATGAGGGGTGTATTTACTACATGAGGGGTGTATTTACTGCAGGAAGGGTGTATTTACTACATGAGGGGAGTTTTTACTACATGTGGGGTGTATTTACTGCAGAGGGAGTGTATTTACTACATGAGGGGTGTATTTACTGCAGAGGGGGTGTATTTACTGCAGGGGGTGTATTTACTACATGAGGGGTGTATTTACTACATGAGGGGTGTATTTACTGCAGGGGGTGTATTTACTACATGAGGGGTGTATTTACTACATGAGGGGTGTATTTACTGTAGGAGGGGTGTATTTACTACATGAGGGGTGTATTTAATACATGAGGGGTGTATTTACTGCAGGGGGGTGTATTTACTGCAGAGGAGGTGTATTTACTGCAGAGGGGGTGTATTTACTACATGAGGGGTGTATTTACTGCAGAGGGGGTGTATTTACTACATGAGGGGAGTATTTACTGCAGAGGGGGTGTATTTACTGCAGGGGGGTGTATTTACTACATGAGGGGTGTATTTACTACATGAGGGGTGTATTTACTGCAGGGGGGTGTATTTACTACATGAGGGGTGTATTTACTACATGAGGGGTGTATCTACTACACGAGGGGTGTATTTACTGCAGAGGGGGTGTATTTACTGCAGGGGGGTGTATTTACTGCAGGAGGGGTGTATTTACTACATGATGGGTTTATTTACTGCAGAGGGGGTGTATTTACTACATGAGGGGTGTATTTAGTACATGAGGGGTGTATTTACTACATGATGGGTTTATTTACTGCAGAGGGGGTGTATTTACTACATGAGGGGTGTATTTACTACATGAGGGGTGTATTTACTGCAGGGGGGTGTATTTACTGCAGGAGGGGTGTATTTACTGCAGGGGGGTGTATTTACTACATGAGGGGTGTATTTACTGCAGGGGGGTATATTTACTGCAGGTGGGGTGTATTTACTGCAGGAGGGGTGTATTTACTGCAGAGGGGGTGTATTTACTGCAGGGGGTGTATTTACTGCAGGAGGGGTGTATTTACTACATGATGGGTTTATTTACTGCAGGGGGGTGTATTTACTACATGATGGGTTTATTTACTGCAGGGGGGTGTATTTACTACATGATGGGTTTATTTACTGCAGAGGGGGTGTATTTACTATATGAGGGGTGTATTTACTGCAGGGGGGTGTATTTACTGCAGGAGGGGTGTATTTACTGCAGGAAGGGTGTATTTACTACAGGAGGGGTGTATTTACTACATGAGGGGTGTATTTACTACATGAGGGGTGTATTTACTGCAGGGGGGTGTATTTACTGCAGGAGGGGTTTTATTTACTACATGATGGGTTTATTTACTGCAGAGGGGGTGTATTTACTGTAGGAGGGGTGTATTTACTACATGAGGGGTGTATTTACTGTAGGAGGGGTGTATTTACTACATGAGGGGTGTATTTACTGTAGGAGGGGTGTATTTACTACATGAGGGGTGTATTTACTACATGAGGGGTGTATTTACTGCAGGAAGGGTGTATTTACTACATGAGGGGAGTTTTTACTACATGTGGGGTGTATTTACTGCAGAGGGAGTGTATTTACTACATGAGGGGTGTATTTACTGCAGAAGGGGTGTATTTACTGCAGGGGGTGTATTTACTACATGAGGGGTGTATTTACTACATGAGGGGTGTATTTACTGCAGGGGGTGTATTTACTACATGAGGGGTGTATTTACTACATGAGGGGTGTATTTACTGTAGGAGGGGTGTATTTACTACATGAGGGGTGTATTTACTACATGAGGGGTGTATTTACTGCAGGGGGGTGTATTTACTGCAGAGGAGGTGTATTTACTGCAGAGGGGGTGTATTTACTACATGAGGGGTGTATTTACTGCAGAGGGGGTGTATTTACTACATGAGGGGAGTATTTACTGCAGAGGGGGTGTATTTACTGCAGGGGGGTGTATTTACTACATGAGGGGTGTATTTACTAAATGAGGGGTGTATTTACTGCAGGGGGGTGTATTTACTACATGAGGGGTGTATTTACTACATGAGGGGTGTATCTACTACATGAGGGGTGTATTTACTGCAGAGGGGGTGTATTTACTGCAGGGGGGTGTATTTACTGCAGGAGGGGTGTATTTACTACGTGATGGGTTTATTTACTGCAGGGGGGTGTATTTACTGCAGGAGGGGTGTATTTACTGCAGGAAGGGTGTATTTACTACAGGAGGGGTGTATTTACTACATGAGGGGTGTATTTACTACATGAGGGGTGTATTTACTGCAGGGGGGTGTATTTACTGCAGGAGGGGTTTTATTTACTACATGATGGGTTTATTTACTGCAGAGGGGGTGTATTTACTGTAGGAGGGGTGTATTTACTACATGAGGGGTGTATTTACTGTAGGAGGGGTGTATTTACTACATGAGGGGTGTATTTACTGTAGGAGGGGTGTATTTACTACATGAGGGGTGTATTTACTACATGAGGGGTGTATTTACTGCAGGAAGGGTGTATTTACTACATGAGGGGAGTTTTTACTACATGTGGGGTGTATTTACTGCAGAGGGAGTGTATTTACTACATGAGGGGTGTATTTACTGCAGAAGGGGTGTATTTACTGCAGGGGGTGTATTTACTACATGAGGGGTGTATTTACTACATGAGGGGTGTATTTACTGCAGGGGGTGTATTTACTACATGAGGGGTGTATTTACTACATGAGGGGTGTATTTACTGTAGGAGGGGTGTATTTACTACATGAGGGGTGTATTTACTACATGAGGGGTGTATTTACTGCAGGGGGGTGTATTTACTGCAGAGGAGGTGTATTTACTGCAGAGGGGGTGTATTTACTACATGAGGGGTGTATTTACTGCAGAGGGGGTGTATTTACTACATGAGGGGAGTATTTACTGCAGAGGGGGTGTATTTACTGCAGGGGGGTGTATTTACTACATGAGGGGTGTATTTACTAAATGAGGGGTGTATTTACTGCAGGGGGGTGTATTTACTACATGAGGGGTGTATTTACTACATGAGGGGTGTATCTACTACATGAGGGGTGTATTTACTGCAGAGGGGGTGTATTTACTGCAGGGGGGTGTATTTACTGCAGGAGGGGTGTATTTACTACGTGATGGGTTTATTTACTGCAGAGGGGGTGTATTTACTACATGAGGGGTGTATTTAGTACATGAGGGGTGTATTTACTACATGATGGGTTTATTTACTGCAGAGGGGGTGTATTTACTACATGAGGGGTGTATTTACTACATGAGGGGTGTATTTACTGCAGGGGGGTGTATTTACTGCAGGAGGGGTGTATTTACTGCAGGGGGGTGTATTTACTACATGAGGGGTGTATTTACTGCAGGGGGGTATATTTACTGCAGGTGGGGTGTATTTACTGCAGGAGGGGTGTATTTACTGCAGAGGGGGTGTATTTACTGCAGGGGGTGTATTTACTGCAGGAGGGGTGTATTTACTACATGATGGGTTTATTTACTGCAGGGGGGTGTATTTACTACATGATGGGTTTATTTACTGCAGGGGGGTGTATTTACTACATGATGGGTTTATTTACTGCAGAGGGGGTGTATTTACTATATGAGGGGTGTATTTACTGCAGGGGGGTGTATTTACTGCAGGAGGGGTGTATTTACTGCAGGAAGGGTGTATTTACTACAGGAGGGGTGTATTTACTACATGAGGGGTATATTTACTGCAGAGGGGGTGTATTTACTACATGTGGGGTGTATTTACTACGTGAGGGGTGTATTTACTGCAGGAGGGGTGTATTTACTACATGAGGGGTGTATTTAGTACAGGAGGGGTGTATTTACTACATGAGGGGTGCATTTGCTGCAGAGGGGGTATATTTACTACATGAGGGGTGTATTTACTACATGAGGGGTGTATTTACTACATGAGGGGTGTATTTACTACGTGAGGGGTGTATTTACTGCAGGAGGGGTGTATTTACTTCATGAAGGGTGTATTTACTACATGAGGGGTGTATTTACTGCAGAGGGGGTGTATTTGCTACATGAGGGGTGTATTTACTACATGAGGGGTATATTTACTGCAGAGGGGGTGTATTTACTACATGTTGGGTGTATTTACTGCAGAGGGGGTGTATTTACTACATCAGGGGTGTATTTACTACATGAGGGGTGTATATACTGCAGAGGGGGTGTATTTACTACATGAGGGGTGTATTTACTACATGAGGGGTGTATTTGCTGCAGAGGGGTGTATTTACTGCAGGAGGGGTGTATTTACTGCAGGGGGTGTATTTACTACATGAGGGGTGTATTTACTGCAGGTGGGTGTATTTACTGCAGGAGGGGTGTATTTACTACATGATGGGTTTATTTACTGCAGAGGGGGTGTATTTACTAGATGTGGGGTGAATTTACTACGTGAGGGGTGTATTTACTGCAGGAGGGGTGTATTTACTACATGAGGGGTGTATTTAGTACAGGAGGGGTGTATTTACTACATGAGGGGTGCATTTGCTGCAGAGGGGGTGTATTTACTACATGAGGGGTGTATTTACTACATGATGGGTGTATTTACTACGTGAGGGGTGTATTTACTGCAGGAGGGGTGTATTTACTTCATGAGAGGTGTATTTACTACATGAGGGGTGTATTTACTGCAGAGGGGGTGTATTTACTACATGAGGGGTGTATTTACTACATGGGGGGTGTATTTACTGCAGAGGGGGTGTATTTACTACATGAGGGGTGTATTTACTACATTAGGGGTGTATTTACTGTAGGAGGGGTGTATTTACTACAAGAGGGGTGTATTTACTGCAGGGGTGTATATTTACTGCAGGAGGGGTGTATTTACTACATGAGGGGTGTATTTACTGCAGGAGGGGTGTATTTACTACATGAGGGGTGTATTTACTACACGAGGGGTGTATTTACTGCAGAGGGGGTGTATTTACTACATGAGGGGTGTATTTACTGCAGAGGGGGTGTATTTACTGCAGGGGAGTGTATTTACTACATGAGGGGTGTATTTACTACATGAGGGGTGTATTTACTGCAGAGGGGGTGTATTTAGTACATGAGGGGTGTATTTACTGTAGGAGGGGTGTATTTACTACATGAGGGGTGTATTTACTGCAGGAGGGGTGTATTTACTACATGAGGGGTGTATTTACTGCAGAGGGGGTGTATTTACTACATGAGGGGTGTATTTACTACATGAGGGGTGTATTTACTGCAGAGGGGGTGTATTTACTACATGAGGGGTGTATTTACTACATGAGGGGTGTATTTACTGCAGAGGGGGTGTATTTACTACATGAGGGGTGTATTTACTGCAGGGGGGTGTATTTACTACATGAGGGGTGTATATACTGTAGGAGGGGTGTATTTACTACATGAGGGGTGTATTTACTGCAGGGGGGTGTATTTACTGCAGGAGGGGTGTATTTACTACAGGAGGGGTGTATTTACTACATGAGGGGTGCATTTGCTGCAGAGGGGGTGTATTTACTACATGAGGGGTGTATTTACTACATGAGGGGTGTATTTACTACGTGAGGGGTGTATTTACTGCAGGAGGGGTGTATTTACTGCAGGAGGGGTGTATTTACTACAGGAGGGGTGTATTTACTACATGAGGGGTGCATTTGCTGGAGAGGGGGTGTATTTACTACATGAGGGGTGTATTTACTACATGAGGGGTGTATTTACTACGTGAGGGGTGTATTTACTGCAGGAGGGGTGTATTTACTACATGAGGGGTGTATTTACTACATGAGGGGTGTATTTACTGCAGAGGGAGTGTATTTACTACATGAGGGGTGTATTTACTACATGAGGGGTATATTTACTGCAGAGGGGGTGTATTTACTATATGTGGGGTGTATTTACTGCAGAGGGGGTGTATTTACTACATGCGGGGTGTATTTACTGGAGAGGGGGTGTATTTACTGCAGGGGGTGTATTTACTGCAGGTGGGGTGTATTTACTACATGAGGGGTGTATTTACTACATGAGGGGTGTATTTGCTGCAGAGGGGTGTATTTACTGCAGGAGGGGTGTATTTACTGCAGGGGGTGTATTTACTACATGAGGGGTGTATTTACTGCAGGGGGTGTATTTACTGCAGGAGGGGTGTATTTACTACATGATGGGTTTATTTACTGCAGAGGGGGTGTATTTACTATATGAGGGGTGTATTTACTACATGAGGGGTATATACTACATGAGGGGTGTATTTACTGCAGAGGGGGTGTATTTACTACATGAGGGGTGTATTTACTGTAGGGGGGTGTATTTACTGCAGAGGGGGTGTATTTACTGCAGAGGGGGTGTATTTACTACATGAGGGGTGTATCTACTACATGAGGGGTGTATTTACTGCAGAGGGGGTGTATTTACTGCAGGGGGTGTATTTACTGCAGGAGGGGTGTATTTACTACATGATGGGTGTATTTACTGCAGAGGGGGTGTATTTACTACATGAGGGGAGTATTTACTGCAGGGGAGTGTATTTACTACATGAGGGGAGTATTTACTGCAGGGGGGTGTATTTACTGCAGAGGGGGTGTATTTACTACATGAGGGGTGTATTTACTACATGAGGGGTGTATTTACTGCAGAGGGGGTGTATTTACTACATGAGGGGTGTATTTACTACATGAGGGGTGTATTTACTGCAGAGGGGGTGTATTTACTACATGAGGGGTGTATTTACTGTAGGAGGGGTGTATTTACTGCAGGAGGGGTGTATTTACTGCAGGAGGGGTGTATTTACTGCAGGAGGGGTGTATTTACTACAGGAGGGGTGTATTTACTACATGAGGGGTATATTTACTGCAGAGGGGGTGTATTTACTACATGTGGGGTGTATTTACTACGTGAGGGGTGTATTTACTGCAGGAGGGGTGTATTTACTACATGAGGGGTGCATTTGCTGCAGAGGGGGTGTATTTACTACATGAGGGGTGTATTTACTACATGAGGGGTGTATTTACTACGTGAGGGGTGTATTTTCTGCAGGGGGGTGTATTTACTACATGAGGGGTGTATTTACTGCAGAGGGGGTGTATTTACTACATGAGGGGTGTATTTACTACATGATGGGTATATTTACTGCAGTGGGGGTGTATTTACTACATGTGGGGTGTATTTACTGCAGAGGTGTTGTATTTACTACATGAGGGGTGTATTTACTGCAGAGGGGGTGTATTTACTGCAGGGGGTGTATTTACTGCAGAAGGGGTGTATTTACTACATGAGGGGTGTATTTACTACATGAGGGGTGTATTTGCTGCAGAGGGGTGTATTTACTGCAGGAGGGGTGTATTTACTGCAGGGGGTGTATTTACTACATGAGGGGTGTATTTACTACATGAGGGGTGTATTTACTGCAGGGGGGTGTATTTACTGCAGGAGGGGTTTTATTTACTACATGATGGGTTTATTTACTGCAGAGGGGGTGTATTTACTGTAGGAGGGGTGTATTTACTACATGAGGGGTGTATTTACTGTAGGAGGGGTGTATTTACTACATGAGGGGTGTATTTACTGTAGGAGGGGTGTATTTACTACATGAGGGGTGTATTTACTACATGAGGGGTGTATTTACTGCAGGAAGGGTGTATTTACTACATGAGGGGAGTTTTTACTACATGTGGGGTGTATTTACTGCAGAGGGAGTGTATTTACTACATGAGGGGTGTATTTACTGCAGAGGGGGTGTATTTACTGCAGGGGGTGTATTTACTACATGAGGGGTGTATTTACTACATGAGGGGTGTATTTACTGCAGGGGGTGTATTTACTACATGAGGGGTGTATTTACTACATGAGGGGTGTATTTACTGTAGGAGGGGTGTATTTACTACATGAGGGGTGTATTTACTACATGAGGGGTGTATTTACTGCAGGGGGGTGTATTTACTGCAGAGGAGGTGTATTTACTGCAGAGGGGGTGTATTTACTACATGAGGGGTGTATTTACTGCAGAGGGGGTGTATTTACTACATGAGGGGAGTATTTACTGCAGAGGGGGTGTATTTACTGCAGGGGGGTGTATTTACTACATGAGGGGTGTATTTACTACATGAGGGGTGTATTTACTGCAGGGGGGTGTATTTACTACATGAGGGGTGTATTTACTACATGAGGGGTGTATCTACTACACGAGGGGTGTATTTACTGCAGAGGGGGTGTATTTACTGCAGGGGGGTGTATTTACTGCAGGAGGGGTGCATTTACTACATGATGGGTTTATTTACTGCAGAGGGGGTGTATTTACTACATGAGGGGTGTATTTAGTACATGAGGGGTGTATTTACTACATGATGGGTTTATTTACTGCAGAGGGGGTGTATTTACTACATGAGGGGTGTATTTACTACATGAGGGGTGTATTTACTGCAGGGGGGTGTATTTACTGCAGGAGGGGTGTATTTACTGCAGGGGGGTGTATTTACTACATGAGGGGTGTATTTACTGCAGGGGGGTATATTTACTGCAGGTGGGGTGTATTTACTGCAGGAGGGGTGTATTTACTGCAGAGGGGGTGTATTTACTGCAGGGGGTGTATTTACTGCAGGAGGGGTGTATTTACTACATGATGGGTTTATTTACTGCAGGGGGGTGTATTTACTACATGATGGGTTTATTTACTGCAGGGGGGTGTATTTACTACATGATGGGTTTATTTACTGCAGGGGGGTGTATTTACTACATGATGGGTTTATTTACTGCAGAGGGGGTGTATTTACTATATGAGGGGTGTATTTACTGCAGGGGGGTGTATTTACTGCAGGAGGTGTGTATTTACTGCAGGAAGGGTGTATTTACTACAGGAGGGGTGTATTTACTACAGGAGGGGTGTATTTACTACATGAGGGGTGTATTTACTACATGAGGGGTGTATTTACTGCAGGGGGGTGTATTTACTGCAGGAGGGGTTTTATTTACTACATGATGGGTTTATTTACTGCAGAGGGGGTGTATTTACTGTAGGAGGGGTGTATTTACTACATGAGGGGTGTATTTACTGTAGGAGGGGTGTATTTACTGTAGGAGGGGTGTATTTACTACATGAGGGGTGTATTTACTACATGAGGGGTGTATTTACTGCAGGAAGGGTGTATTTACTACATGAGGGGAGTTTTTACTACATGTGGGGTGTATTTACTGCAGAGGGAGTGTATTTACTACATGAGGGGTGTATTTACTGCAGAGGGGGTGTATTTACTGCAGGGTGTGTATTTACTACATGAGGGGTGTATTTTCTACATGAGGGGTGTATTTACTGCAGGGGGTGTATTTACTACATGAGGGGTGTATTTACTACATGAGGGGTGTATTTACTGTAGGAGGGGTGTATTTACTACATGAGGGGTGTATTTACTACATGAGGGGTGTATTTACTGCAGGGGGGTGTATTTACTGCAGAGGAGGTGTATTTACTGCAGAGGGGGTGTATTTACTACATGAGGGGTGTATTTACTGCAGAGGGGGTGTATTTACTACATGAGGGGAGTATTTACTGCAGAGGGGGTGTATTTACTGCAGGGGGGTGTATTTACTACATGAGGGGTGTATTTACTGCAGGGGGGTGTATTTACTACATGAGGGGTGTATTTACTACATGAGGGGTGTATCTACTACATGAGGGGT
Organism: Phyllobates terribilis; assembly: GCF_046119375.1. Classification (NCBI taxonomy): domain Eukaryota; kingdom Metazoa; phylum Chordata; class Amphibia; order Anura; family Dendrobatidae; genus Phyllobates; species Phyllobates terribilis. Next base: position 762,078,190 of record NW_027362764.1, read on the forward strand.
GTATTTACTGCAGAGGGGGTGTATTTACTGCAGGGGGGTGTATTTACTGCAGGAGGGGTGTATTTACTACGTGATGGGTTTATTTACTGCAGAGGAGGTGTATTTACTACATGAGGGGTGTATTTAGTACATGACGGGTGTATTTACTACATGATGGGTTTATTTACTGCAGAGGGGGTGTATTTACTACATGAGGGGTGTATTTACTACATGAGGGGTGTATTTACTGCAGGGGGGTGTATTTACTGCAGGAGGGGTGTATTTACTGCAGGGGGGTGTATTTACTACATGAGGGGTGTATTTACTGCAGGGGGGTATATTTACTGCAGGTGGGGTGTATTTACTGCAGGAGGGGTGTATTTACTGCAGAGGGGGTGTATTTACTGCAGGGGGTGTATTTACTGCAGGAGGGGTGTATTTACTACATGATGGGTTTATTTACTGCAGGGGGGTGTATTTACTACATGATGGGTTTATTTACTGCAGGGGGGTGTATTTACTACATGATGGGTTTATTTACTGCAGAGGGGGTGTATTTACTATATGAGGGGTGTATTTACTGCAGGGGGGTGTATTTACTGCAGGAGGGGTGTATTTACTGCAGGAAGGGTGTATTTACTACAGGAGGGGTGTATTTACTACATGAGGGGTATATTTACTGCAGAGGGGGTGTATTTACTACATGTGGGGTGTATTTACTACGTGAGGGGTGTATTTACTGCAGGAGGGGTGTATTTACTACATGAGGGGTGTATTTAGTACAGGAGGGGTGTATTTACTACATGAGGGGTGCATTTGCTGCAGAGGGGGTATATTTACTACATGAGGGGTGTATTTACTACATGAGGGGTGTATTTACTACATGAGGGGTGTATTTACTACGTGAGGGGTGTATTTTCTGCAGGAGGGGTGTATTTACTTCATGAAGGGTGTATTTACTACATGAGGGGTGTATTTACTGCAGAGGGGGTGTATTTACTACATGAGGGGTGTATTTACTACATGAGGGGTATATTTACTGCAGAGGGGGTGTATTTACTACATGTTGGGTGTATTTACTGCAGAGGGGGTGTATTTACTACATGAGTGGTGTATTTACTACATGAGGGGTGTATATACTGCAGAGGGGGTGTATTTACTACATGAGGGGTGTATTTATTACATGAGGGGTGTATTTGCTGCAGAGGGGTGTATTTACTGCAGGAGGGGTGTATTTACTGCAGGGGGTGTATTTACTACATGAGGGGTGTATTTACTGCAGGTGGGTGTATTTACTGCAGGAGGGGTGTATTTACTACATGATGGGTTTATTTACTGCAGAGGGGGTGTATTTACTACATGTGGGGTGAATTTACTACGTGAGGGGTGTATTTACTGCAGGAGGGGTGTATTTACTACATGAGGGGTGTATTTAGTACAGGAGGGGTGTATTTACTACATGAGGGGTGCATTTGCTGCAGAGGGGGTGTATTTACTACATGAGGGGTGTATTTACTACATGATGGGTGTATTTACTACGTGAGGGGTGTATTTACTGCAGGAGGGGTGTATTTACTTCATGAGAGGTGTATTTACTACATGAGGGGTGTATTTACTGCAGAGGGGGTGTATTTACTACATGAGGGGTGTATTTACTACATGGGGGGTGTATTTACTGCAGAGGGGGTGTATTTACTACATGAGGGGTGTATTTACTACATTAGGGGTGTATTTACTGTAGGAGGGGTGTATTTACTACAAGAGGGGTTTATTTACTGCAGGGGTGTATATTTACTGCAGGAGGGGTTTTATTTACTACATGATGGGTTTATTTACTGCAGAGGGGGTGTATTTACTGTAGGAGGGGTGTATTTACTACATGAGGGGTGTATTTACTGTAGGAGGGGTGTATTTACTACATGAGGGGTGTATTTACTGTAGGAGGGGTGTATTTACTACATGAGGGGTGTATTTACTACATGAGGGGTGTATTTACTGCAGGAAGGGTGTATTTACTACATGAGGGGAGTTTTTACTACATGTGGGGTGTATTTACTGCAGAGGGAGTGTATTTACTACATGAGGGGTGTATTTACTGCAGAGGGGGTGTATTTACTGCAGGGTGTGTATTTACTACATGAGGGGTGTATTTTCTACATGAGGGGTGTATTTACTGCAGGGGGTGTATTTACTACATGAGGGGTGTATTTACTACATGAGGGGTGTATTTACTGTAGGAGGGGTGTATTTACTACATGAGGGGTGTATTTACTACATGAGGGGTGTATTTACTGCAGGGGGGTGTATTTACTGCAGAGGAGGTGTATTTACTGCAGAGGGGGTGTATTTACTACATGAGGGGTGTATTTACTGCAGAGGGGGTGTATTTACTACATGAGGGGAGTATTAAATGCAGAGGGGGTGTATTTACTGCAGGGGGGTGTATTTACTACATGAGGGGTGTATTTACTGCAGGGGGGTGTATTTACTACATGAGGGGTGTATTTACTACATGAGGGGTGTATCTACTACATGAGGGGTGTATTTACTGCAGAGGGGGTGTATTTACTGCAGGGGGGTGTATTTACTGCTGGAGGGGTGTATTTACTACGTGATGGGTTTATTTACTGCAGAGGGGGTGTATTTACTACATGAGGGGTGTATTTAGTACATGACGGGTGTATTTACTACATGATGGGTTTATTTACTGCAGAGGGGGTGTATTTACTACATGAGGGGTGTATTTACTACATGAGGGGTGTATTTACTGCAGGGGGGTGTATTTACTGCAGGAGGGGTGTATTTACTGCAGGGGGGTGTATTTACTACATGAGGGGTGTATTTACTGCAGGGGGGTATATTTACTGCAGGTGGGGTGTATTTACTGCAGGAGGGGTGTATTTACTGCAGAGGGGGTGTATTTACTGCAGGGGGTGTATTTACTGCAGGAGGGGTGTATTTACTACATGATGGGTTTATTTACTGCAGGGGGGTGTATTTACTACATGATGGGTTTATTTACTGCAGGGGGGTGTATTTACTACATGATGGGTTTATTTACTGCAGAGGGGGTGTATTTACTATATGAGGGGTGTATTTACTGCAGGGGGGTGTATTTACTGCAGGAGGGGTGTATTTACTGCAGGAAGGGTGTATTTACTACAGGAGGGGTGTATTTACTACATGAGGGGTATATTTACTGCAGAGGGGGTGTATTTACTAGATGTGGGGTGTATTTACTACGTGAGGGGTGTATTTACTGCAGGAGGGGTGTATTTACTACATGAGGGGTGTATTTAGTACAGGAGGGGTGTATTTACTACATGAGGGGTGCATTTGCTGCAGAGGGGGTATATTTACTACATGAGGGGTGTATTTACTACATGAGGGGTGTATTTACTACATGAGGGGTGTATTTACTACGTGAGGGGTGTATTTACTGCAGGAGGGGTGTATTTACTTCATGAAGGGTGTATTTACTACATGAGGGGTGTATTTACTGCAGAGGGGGTGTATTTACTACATGAGGGGTGTATTTACTACATGAGGGGTATATTTACTGCAGAGGGGGTGTATTTACTACATGTTGGGTGTATTTACTGCAGAGGGGGTGTATTTACTACATGAGGGGTGTATTTACTACATGAGGGGTGTATATACTGCAGAGGGGGTGTATTTACTACATGAGGGGTGTATTTACTACATGAGGGGTGTATTTGCTGCAGAGGGGTGTATTTACTGCAGGAGGGGTGTATTTACTGCAGGGGGTGTATTTACTACATGAGGGGTGTATTTACTGCAGGTGGGTGTATTTACTGCAGGAGGGGTGTATTTACTACATGATGGGTTTATTTACTGCAGAGGGGGTGTATTTACTACATGTGGGGTGAATTTACTACGTGAGGGGTGTATTTACTGCAGGAGGGGTGTATTTACTACATGAGGGGTGTATTTAGTACAGGAGGGGTGTATTTACTACATGAGGGGTGCATTTGCTGCAGAGGGGTTGTATTTACTACATGAGGGGTGTATTTACTACATGATGGGTGTATTTACTACGTGAGGGGTGTATTTACTGCAGGAGGGGTGTATTTACTTCATGAGAGGTGTATTTACTACATGAGGGGTGTATTTACTGCAGAGGGGGTGTATTTACTACATGAGGGGTGTATTTACTACATGGGGGGTGTATTTACTGCAGAGGGGGTGTATTTACTACATGAGGGGTGTATTTACTACATTAGGGGTGTATTTACTGTAGGAGGGGTGTATTTACTACAAGAGGGGTGTATTTACTGCAGGGGTGTATATTTACTGCAGGAGGGGTGTATTTACTACATGAGGGGTGTATTTACTGCAGGAGGGGTGTATTTACTACATGAGGGGTGTATTTACTACACGAGGGGTGTATTTACTGCAGAGGGGGTGTATTTACTACATGAGGGGTGTATTTACTGCAGAGGGGGTGTATTTACTGCAGGGGAGTGTATTTACTACATGAGGGGTGTATTTACTACATGAGGGGTGTATTTACTACATGAGGGGTGTATTTACTGCAGAGGGGGTGTATTTAGTACATGAGGGGTGTATTTACTGTAGGAGGGGTGTATTTACTACATGAGGGGTGTATTTACTGCAGGGGGTATATTTACTGCAGGAGGGGTGTATTTACTACATGAGGGGTGTATTTACTGCAGGAGGGGTGTATTTACTACATGAGGGGTGTATTTACTGCAGAGGGGGTGTATTTACTACATGAGGGGTGTATTTACTACATGAGGGGTGTATTTACTGCAGAGGGGGTGTATTTACTACATGAGGGGTGTATTTACTGCAGAGGGGGTGTATTTACTACATGAGGGGTGTATTTACTGCAGGGGGGTGTATTTACTACATGAGGGGTGTATATACTGTAGGAGGGGTGTATTTACTACATGAGGGGTGTATTTACTGCAGGGGGGTGTATTTACTGCAGGAGGGGTGTATTTACTACAGGAGGGGTGTATTTACTACATGAGGGGTGCATTTGCTGCAGAGGGGGTGTATTTACTACATGAGGGGTGTATTTACTACATGAGGGGTGTATTTACTACGTGAGGGGTGTATTTACTGCAGGAGGGGTGTATTTACTGCAGGAGGGGTGTATTTACTACAGGAGGGGTGTATTTACTACATGAGGGGTGCATTTGCTGGAGAGGGGGTGTATTTACTACATGAGGGGTGTATTTACTACATGAGGGGTGTATTTACTACGTGAGGGGTGTATTTACTGCAGGAGGGGTGTATTTACTACATGAGGGGTGTATTTACTACATGAGGGGTGTATTTACTGCAGAGGGAGTGTATTTACTACATGAGGGGTGTATTTACTACATGAGGGGTATATTTACTGCAGAGGGGGTGTATTTACTATATGTGGGGTGTATTTACTGCAGAGGGGGTGTATTTACTACATGCGGGGTGTATTTACTGGAGAGGGGGTGTATTTACTGCAGGGGGTGTATTTACTGCAGGTGGGGTGTATTTACTACATGAGGGGTGTATTTACTACATGAGGGGTGTATTTGCTGCAGAGGGGTGTATTTACTGCAGGAGGGGTGTATTTACTGCAGGGGGTGTATTTACTACATGAGGGGTGTATTTACTGCAGGGGGTGTATTTACTGCAGGAGGGGTGTATTTACTACATGATGGGTTTATTTACTGCAGAGGGGGTGTATTTACTACATGAGGGGTGTATTTACTACATGAGGGGTGTATTTACTGTGGGGGGGTGTATTTACTGCAGAGGGGGTGTATTTACTGCAGAGGGGGTGTATTTACTACATGAGGGGTGTATCTACTACATGAGGGGTGTATTTACTGCAGAGGGGGTGTATTTACTGCAGGGGGTGTATTTACTGCAGGAGGGGTGTATTTACTACATGATGGGTTTATTTACTGCAGGGGGGTGTATTTACTACATGATGGGTTTATTTACTGCAGGGGGGTGTATTTACTACATGATGGGTTTATTTACTGCAGAGGGGGTGTATTTACTACATGAGGGGTGTATTTACTGCAGGGGGGTGTATTTACTGCAGGAGGGGTGTATTTACTGCAGGAAGGGTGTATTTACTACAGGAGGGGTGTATTTACTACATGAGGGGTATATTTACTGCAGAGGGGGTGTATTTACTACATGTGGGGTGTATTTACTACGTGAGGGGTGTATTTACTGCAGGAGGGGTGTATTTACTACATGAGGGGTGTATTTAGTACAGGAGGGGTGTATTTACTACATGAGGGGTGCATTTGCTGCAGAGGGGGTGTATTTACTACATGAGGGGTGTATTTACTACATGAGGGGTGTATTTACTACATGAGGGGTGTATTTACTACGTGAGGGGTGTATTTACTGCAGGAGGGGTGTATTTACTTCATGAGGGGTGTATTTACTACATGAGGGGTGTATTTACTGCAGAGGGGGTGTATTTACTACATGAGGGGTGTATTTACTACATGAGGGGTATATTTACTGCAGAGGGGGTGTATTTACTACATGAGGGGTGTATTTACTGCAGAGGGGGTGTATTTACTACATGAGGGGTGTATTTACTGACGAGGGGGTGTATTTACTACATGAGGGGTGTATTTACTACATGAGGGGTGTATTTGCTGCAGAGGGGTGTATTTACTGCAGGAGGGGTATATTTACTGCAGGGGGTGTATTTACTACATGAGGGGTGTATTTAGTACAGGAGGGGTGTGTTTACTACATGAGGGGTGTATTTACTGCAGGTGCGTGTATTTACTGCAGGAGGGGTGTATTTACTACATGATGGGTTTATTTACTGCAGAGGGCGTGTATTTACTACATGTGGGGTGTATTTACTACGTGAGGGGTGTATTTACTGCAGGAGGGGTGTATTTACTACATGAGGGGTGTATTTAGTACAGGAGGGGTGTATTTACTACATGAGGGGTGCATTTGCTGCAGAGGGGGTGTATTTACTACATGAGGGGTGTATTTACTACATGATGGGTGTATTTACTACGTGAGGGGTGTATTTACTGCAGGAGGGGTGTATTTACTTCATGAGGGGTGTATTTACTACATGAGGGGTGTATTTACTGCAGAGGGGGTGTATTTACTACATGAGGGGTGTATTTACTACATGAGGGGTATATTTACTGCAGAGGGGGTGTATTTACTACATGTGGGGTGTATTTACTGCAGAGGGGGTGTATTTACTACATGAGGGGTGTATTTACTGCAGAGGGGGTGTATTTACTGCAGGGGGTGTATTTACTGCAGGAGGGGTGTATTTACTACATGAGGGGTGTATTTACTACATGAGGGGTGTATTTACTAAATGAGGGGTGTATTTGCTGCAGAGGGGTATATTTACTGCAGGGGGGTGTATTTACTGCAGGAGGGGTGTATTTACTACATGATGGGTTTATTTACTGCAGAGGGGGTGTATTTACTGCAGAGGGGGTGTATTTACTACATGAGGGGTGTATTTACTACATGAGGGGTGTATCTACTACATGAGGGGTGTATTTACTGCAGAGGGGGTGTATTTACTGCAGAGGGGGTGTATTTACTACATGAGGGGTGTATTTACTGCAGGGGCGTGTATTTACTGCAGAAGGGGTGTATTTACTGCAGAGGGGGTGTATTTACTACATGAGGGGTGTATCTACTACATGAGGGGTGTATTTACTGCAGAGGGGGTGTATTTACTGCATGATGGGTTTATTTACTGCAGGGGGGTGTATTTACTACATGATGGGTTTATTTACTGCAGGGGGGTATATTTACTACATGATGGGTTTATTTACTGCAGAGGGGGTGTATTTACTACATGATGGGTTTATTTACTGCAGAGGGGGTGTATCTACTACATGATGGGTTTATTTACTGCAGGGGGGTGTATTTACTAAATGATGGGTTTATTTACTGCAGAGGGGGTGTATTTACTACATGATGGGTTTATTTACTGCAGGGGGGTGTATTTACTACATGATGGGTTTATTTACTGCAGAGGGGGTGTATTTACTACATGAGGGGTGTATTTACTGCAGGGGGGTGTATTTACTACATGAGGGGTGTATTTACTGTAGAGGGGGTGTATTTACTACATGAGGGGTGTATTTACTGCAGGGGGGTGTATTTACTGCAGGAGGGGTGTATTTACTACATGATGGGTTTATTTACTGCAGAGGGGGTGTATTTACTACATGAGGGGTGTATTTACTACATGAGGGGTGTATTTACTACGTGAGGGGTGTATTTACTGCAGGAGGGGTGTATTTACTTCATGAGGGGTGTATTTACTACATGATGGGTGTATTTACTGCAGAGGGAGTGTATTTACTACATGAGGGGTGTATTTACTACATGAGGGGTATATTTACTGCAGAGGGGGTGTATTTACTATATTTGGGGTGTATTTACTGCAGAGGGGGTGTATTTACTACATGCGGGGTGTATTTACTGCAGAGGGGGTGTATTTACTGCAGGGGGTGTATTTACTGCAGGAGGGGTGTATTTACTACATGAGGGGTGTATTTACTACATGAGGGGTGTATTTGCTGCAGAGGGGTGTATTTACTGCAGGAGGGGTGTATTTACTGCAGGGGGTGTATTTACTGCAGGAGGGGTGTATTTACTACATGATGGGTTTATTTACTGCAGAGGGGGTGTATTTACTACATGAGGGGTGTATTTACTACATGAGGGGTATATCTACTACATGAGGGGTGTATTTACTGCAGAGGGGGTGTATTTACTACATGAGGGGTGTATTTACTGTAGGGGGGTGTATTTACTTCAGAGGGGGTGTATTTACTGCAGAGGGGGTGTATTTACTACATGAGGGGTGTATCTACTACATGAGGGGTGTATTTACTGCAGAGGGGGTGTATTTACTGCAGAGGGGATGTATTTACTACATGAGGGGTGTATTTACTACATGAGTGGTGTATTTACTGCAGGGGGTGTATTTACTGCAGAGGGGGTGTATTTACTACATGATGGGTGTATCTACTACATGAGGGGTGTATTTACTGCAGAGGGGGTGTATTTACTGCAGGGGGTGTATTTACTGCAGGAGGGGTGTATTTACTACATGATGGGTTTATTTACTGCAGGGGGGTGTATTTACTACATGATGGGTTTATTTACTGCAGGGGGGTGTATTTACTATATGATGGGTTTATTTACTGCAGAGGGGGTGTATTTACTACATGAGGGGTGTATTTACTGCAGGGGGGTGTATTTACTGCAGGAGGGGTGTATTTACTGCAGGAAGGGTGTATTTACTACAGGAGGGGTGTATTTACTACATGAGGGGTATATTTACTGCAGAGGGGGTGTATTTACTACATGTGGGGTGTATTTACTACGTGAGGGGTGTATTTACTGCAGGAGGGGTGTATTTACTACATGAGGGGTGTATTTAGTACAGGAGGGGTGTATTTACTACATGAGGGGTGCATTTGCTGCAGAGGGGGTGTATTTACTACATGAGGGGTGTATTTACTACATGAGGGGTGTATTTACTACATGAGTGGTGTATTTACTACGTGAGGGGTGTATTTACTGCAGGAGGGGTGTATTTACTTCATGAGGGGTGTATTTACTACATGAGGGGTGTATTTACTGCAGAGGGGGTGTATTTACTACATGAGGGGTGTATTTACTACATGAGGGGTATATTTACTGCAGAGGGGGTGTATTTACTACATGTGGGGTGTATTTACTGCAGAGGGGGTGTATTTACTACATGAGGGGTGTATTTACTACATGAGGGGTGTATTTACTGCAGAGGGGGTGTATTTACTACATGAGGGGTGTATTTACTACATGAGGGGTGTATTTGCTGCAGAGGGGTGTATTTACTGCAGGAGGGGTGTATTTACTGCAGGGGGTGTATTTACTACATGAGGGGTGTATTTACTGCAGGTGGGTGTATTTACTGCAGGAGGGGTGTATTTACTACATGATGGGTTTATTTACTGCAGAGGGCGTGTATTTACTACATATGGGGTGTATTTACTACGTGAGGGGTGTATTTACTGCAGGAGGGGTGTATTTACTACATGAGGGGTGTATTTAGTACAGGAGGGGTGTATTTACTACATGAGGGGTGCATTTGCTGCAGAGGGGGTGTATTTACTACATGAGGGGTGTATTTACTACATGATGGGTGTATTTACTACGTGAGGGGTGTATTTACTGCAGGAGGGGTGTATTTACTTCATGAGGGGTGTATTTACTACATGAGGGGTGTATTTACTGCAGAGGGGGTGTATTTACTACATGAGGGGTGTATTTACTGCAGAGGGGGTGTATTTACTACATGAGGGGTGTATTTACTGCAGAGGGGGTGTATTTACTGCAGGGGGTGTATTTACTGCAGGAGGGGTGTATTTACTACATGAGGGATGTATTTACTACATGAGGGGTGTATTTACTAAATGAGGGGTGTATTTGCTGCAGAGGGGTGTATTTACTGCAGGAGGGGTGTATTTACTGCAGGGGGTGTATTTACTACATGAGGGGTGTATTTTCTGCAGGTGGGTGTATTTACTGCAGGAGGGGTGTATTTACTACATGATGGGTTTATTTACTGCAGAGGGGGTGTATTTACTGCAGAGGGGGTGTATTTACTACATGAGGGGTGTATTTACTACATGAGGAGTGTATCTACTACATGAGGGGTGTATTTACTGCAGAGGGGGTGTATTTACTACATGAGGGGTGTATCTACTACATGAGGGGTGTATTTACTGCAGAGGGGGTGTATTTACTGCATGATGGGTTTATTTACTGCAGGGGGGTGTATTTACTACATGATGGGTTTATTTACTGCAGGGGGGTGTATTTACTACATGATGGGTTTATTTACTGCAGGGGGGTATATTTACTACATGATGGGTTTATTTACTGCAGAGGCGGTGTATTTACTACATGATGGGTTTATTTACTGCAGAGGGGTGTATCTACTACATGATGGGTTTATTTACTGCAGGGGGGTGTATTTACTAAATGATGGGTTTATTTACTGCAGAGGGGGTGTATTTACTACATGATGGGTTTATTTACTGCAGGGGGGTGTATTTACTACATGATGGGTTTATTTACTGCAGAGGGGGTGTATTTACTACATGAGGGGTGTATTTACTGCAGGGGGGTGTATTTACTACATGAGGGGTGTATTTACTGTAGAGGGGGTGTATTTACTACATGAGGGGTGTATTTACTGCAGGGGGGTGTATTTACTGCAGGAGGGGTGTATTTACTACATGATGGGTTTATTTACTGCAGAGGGGGTGTATTTACTACATGAGGGGTGTATTTACTACATGAGGGGTGTATTTAATGCAGGGGGGTGTATTTACTACATGAGGGGTGTATCTACTACATGATGGGTTTATTTACTGCAGAGGGGGTGTATTTACTACATGAGGGGTGTATTTACTACATGAGGGGTGTATTTACTGCAGGGGGTGTATTTACTACAGGAGGGGTATATTTACTACATGAGGAGTGTATTTACTGCAGAGGGGTGTATTTACTGCAGGGGGGTGTATTTACTACATGAGGGGTGTATTTACTGTAGAGGGGGTGTATTTACTACATGAGGGGTGTATTTACTGCAGGGGGGTGTATTTACTGCAGGAGGGGTGTATTTACTACATGATGGGTTTATTTACTGCAGAGGGGGTGTATTTACTACATGAGGGGTGTATTTACTACATGAGGGGTGTATTTAATGCAGGGGGGTGTATTTACTACATGAGGGGTGTATCTACTACATGATGGGTTTATTTACTGCAGAGGGGGTGTATTTACTACATGAGGGGTGTATTTACTACATGAGGGGTGTATTTACTGCAGGGGGTGTATTTACTACAGGAGGGGTATATTTACTACATGAGGAGTGTATTTACTGCAGAGGGGTGTATTTACTGCAGAGGGGGTGTATTTACTACATGAGGGGTGTATTTGCTGCAGAGGAGGTGTATGTACTACATGAGGGGTGTATTTGCTGCAGAGGGGGTGTATTTACTGCAGAGGGGGTGTATTTACTACATGAGGGGTGTATTTGCTGCAGAGGGGGTGTATTTACTACATGAGGGGTGTATTTACTGCAGAGGGGGTGTATTTACTGCAGAGGGGGTGTACTTACTACATGAGGGGTGTATTTACTGCAGAGGGGGTGTATTTACTGCAGCAGGGGTGTATTTGCTGCAGAGGGGGTGTATTTACTACATGAGGGGTGTATTTACTGCATGAGGGGTGTATTTACTACATGAGGGGTGTATTTACTGCAGAGTGGGTGTATTTACTACATGAGGGGTGTATTTACTGCAGGAGGGGTGTATTTGCTGCAGAGGGGGTGTATTTACTACATGAGGGGTGTATTTACTGCAGAGGGGGTGTATTTACTACATGAGGGGTGTATTTACTACATGAGGGGGTGTATTTACTGCAGAGGGGGTGTATTTACTACATTAGGGGGTGTATTTACTGCAGAGGGGGTGTATTTACTACATGAGGGGTGTATTTACTACATGAGGGGTGTATTTACTGCAGGGGGGTGTATTTACTACATGAGGGGTGTATTTATTACATGATGGGTTTATTTACTGCAGAGGGGGTGTATTTACTACATGAGGGGTGTATTTACTACATGAGGGGTGTATTTACTGCAGAGGGGGTGTATTTACTACATGATGGGTTTATTTACTGCAGAGGGGGTGTATCTACTACATGATGGGTTTATTTACTGCAGGTGGGTGTATTTACTAAATGATGGGTTTATTTACTGCAGAGGGGGTGTATTTACTACATGATGGGTTTATTTACTGCAGGGGGGTGTATTTACTACATGATGGGTTTATTTACTGCAGAGGGGGTGTATTTACTACATGAGGGGTGTATTTACTGCAGGGGGGTGTATTTACTGCAGGGGGGTGTATTTACTACATGAGGGGTGTATTTACTGTAGAGGGGGTGTATTTACTACATGAGGGGTGTATTTACTGCAGGGGGGTGTATTTACTGCAGGAGGGGTGTATTTACTACATGATGGGTTTATTTACTGCAGAGGGGGTGTATTTACTACATGAGGGGTGTATTTACTACGTGAGGGGTGTATTTACTGCAGAGGGGGTGTATTTACTATATGTGGGGTGTATTTACTGCAGAGGGGGTGTATTTACTACATGCGGGGTGTATTTACTGCAGAGGGGGTGTATTTACTGCAGGGGGTGTATTTACTGCAGGAGGGGTGTATTTACTACATGAGGGGTGTATTTACTACATGAGGGGTGTATTTGCTGCAGAGGGGTGTATTTACTGCAGGAGGGGTGTATTTACTGCAGGGGGTGTATTTACTACATGAGGGGTGTATTTACTGCAGGGGGTGTATTTACTGCAGGAGGGGTGTATTTACTACATGATGGGTTTATTTACTGCAGAGGGGGTGTATTTACTACATGAGGGGTGTATTTACTACATGAGGGGTATATCTACTACATGAGGGGTGTATTTACTGCAGAGGGGGTGTATTTACTACATGAGGGGTGTATTTACTGTAGGGGGGTGTATTTACTGCAGAGGGGGTGTATTTACTGCAGAGGGGGTGTATTTACTACATGAGGGGTGTATCTACTACATGAGGGGTGTATTTACTGCAGAGGGGGTGTATTTACTGCAGAGGGGGTGTATTTACTACATGAGGGGTGTATTTACTACATGAGGGGTGTATTTACTGCAGGGGGTGTATTTACTGCAGAGGGGGTGTATTTACTACATGATGGGTGTATCTACTACATGAGGGGTGTATTTACTGCAGAGGGGGTGTATTTACTGCAGGGGGTGTATTTACTGCAGGAGGGGTGTATTTACTACATGATGGGTTTATTTACTGCAGGGGGGTGTATTTACTACATGATGGGTTTATTTACTGCAGGGGGGTGTATTTACTACATGATGGGTTTATTTACTGCAGAGGGGGTGTATTTACTACATGAGGGGTGTATTTACTGCAGGGGGGTGTATTTACTGCAGGAGGGGTGTATTTACTGCAGGAAGGGTGTATTTACTACAGGAGGGGTGTATTTACTACATGAGGGGTATATTTACTGCAGAGGGGGTGTATTTACTACATGTGGGGTGTATTTACTACGTGAGGGGTGTATTTACTGCAGGAGGGGTGTATTTACTACATGAGGGGTGTATTTAGTACAGGAGGGGTGTATTTACTACATGAGGGGTGCATTTGCTGCAGAGGGGGTGTATTTACTACATGAGGGGTGTATTTACTACATGAGGGGTGTATTTACTACATGAGTGGTGTATTTACTACGTGAGGGGTGTATTTACTGCAGGAGGGGTGTATTTACTTCATGAGGGGTGTATTTACTACATGAGGGGTGTATTTACTGCAGAGGGGGTGTATTTACTACATGAGGGGTGTATTTACTACATGAGGGGTATATTTACTGCAGAGGGGGTGTATTTACTACATGTGGGGTGTATTTACTGCAGAGGGGGTGTATTTACTACATGAGGGGTGTATTTACTACATGAGGGGTGTATTTACTGCAGAGGGGGTGTATTTACTACATGAGGGGTGTATTTACTACATGAGGGGTGTATTTGCTGCAGAGGGGTGTATTTACTGCAGGAGGGGTGTATTTACTGCAGGGGGTGTATTTACTACATGAGGGGTGTATTTACTGCAGGTGGGTGTATTTACTGCAGGAGGGGTGTATTTACTACATGATGGGTTTATTTACTGCAGAGGGCGTGTATTTACTACATATGGGGTGTATTTACTACGTGAGGGGTGTATTTACTGCAGGAGGGGTGTATTTACTACATGAGGGGTGTATTTAGTACAGGAGGGGTGTATTTACTACATGAGGGGTGCATTTGCTGCAGAGGGGGTGTATTTACTACATGAGGGGTGTATTTACTACATGATGGGTGTATTTACTACGTGAGGGGTGTATTTACTGCAGGAGGGGTGTATTTACTTCATGAGGGGTGTATTTACTACATGAGGGGTGTATTTACTGCAGAGGGGGTGTATTTACTTCATGAGGGGTGTATTTACTACATGAGGGGTATATTTACTGCAGAGGGGGTGTATTTACTACATGTGGGGTGTATTTACTGCAGAGGGGGTGTATTTACTACATGAGGGGTGTATTTACTGCAGAGGGGGTGTATTTACTGCAGGGGGTGTATTTACTGCAGGAGGGGTGTATTTACTACATGAGGGGTGTATTTGCTAAATGAGGGGTGTATTTGCTGCAGAGGGGTGTATTTACTGCAGGAGGGGTGTATTTACTGCAGGGGGTGTATTTACTACATGAGGGGTGTATTTTCTGCAGGTGGGTGTATTTACTGCAGGAGGGGTGTATTTACTACATGATGGGTTTATTTACTGCAGAGGGGGTGTATTTACTGCAGAGGGGGTGTATTTACTACATGAGGGGTGTATTTACTACATGAGGAGTGTATCTACTACATGAGGGGTGTATTTACTGCAGAGGGGGTGTATTTACTGCAGAGGGGGTGTATTTACTACATGAGGGGTGTATTTACTGCAGGGGGGTGTATTTACTGCAGAAGGGGTGTATTTACTGCAGAGGGGGTGTATTTACTACATGAGGGGTGTATCTACTACATGAGGGGTGTATTTACTGCAGAGGGGGTGTATTTACTGCATGATGGGTTTATTTACTGCAGGGGGGTGTATTTACTACATGATGGGTTTATTTACTGCAGGGGGGTGTATTTACTACATGATGGGTTTATTTACTGCAGGGGGGTATATTTACTACATGATGGGTTTATTTACTGCAGAGGCGGTGTATTTACTACATGATGGGTTTATTTACTGCAGAGGGGTGTATCTACTACATGATGGGTTTATTTACTGCAGGGGGGTGTATTTACTAAATGATGGGTTTATTTACTGCAGAGGGGGTGTATTTACTACATGATGGGTTTATTTACTGCAGGGGGGTGTATTTACTACATGATGGGTTTATTTACTGCAGAGGGGGTGTATTTACTACATGAGGGGTGTATTTACTGCAGGGGGGTGTATTTACTACATGAGGGGTGTATTTACTGTAGAGGGGGTGTATTTACTACATGAGGGGTGTATTTACTGCAGGGGGGTGTATTTACTGCAGGAGGGGTGTATTTACTACATGATGGGTTTATTTACTGCAGAGGGGGTGTATTTACTACATGAGGGGTGTATTTACTACATGAGGGGTGTATTTAATGCAGGGGGGTGTATTTACTACATGAGGGGTGTATCTACTACATGATGGGTTTATTTACTGCAGAGGGGGTGTATTTACTACATGAGGGGTGTATTTACTACATGAGGGGTGTATTTACTGCAGGGGGTGTATTTACTACAGGAGGGGTGTATTTACTACATGAGGAGTGTATTTACTGCAGAGGGGTGTATTTACTGCAGAGGGGGTGTATTTACTACATGAGGGGTGTATTTGCTGCAGAGGAGGTGTATGTACTACATGAGGGGTGTATTTGCTGCAGAGGGGGAGTATTTACTGCAGAGGGGGTGTATTTACTACATGAGGGGTGTATTTGCTGCAGAGGGGGTGTATTTACTACATGAGGGGTGTATTTACTGCAGAGGTGGTGTATTTACTGCAGAGGGGGTGTACTTACTACATGAGGGGTGTATTTACTGCAGAGGGGGTGTATTTACTGCAGGAGGGGTGTATTTGCTGCAGAGGGGGTGTATTTACTACATGAGGGGTGTATTTACTGCATGAGGGGTGTATTTACTACATGAGGGGTGTATTTACTGCAGAGGGGGTGTATTTACTACATGAGGGGTGTATTTACTGCAGAGGGGGTGTATTTACTGCAGGAGGGGTGTATTTGCTGCAGAGGGGGTGTATTTACTACATGAGGGGTGTATTTACTGCAGAGGGGGTGTATTTACTACATGAGGGGTGTATTTACTACATGAGGGGGTGTATTTACTGCAGAGGGGGTGTATTTACTACATTAGGGGGTGTATTTACTGCAGAGGGGGTGTATTTACTACATGAGGGGTGTATTTACTACATGAGGGGTGTATTTACTGCAGGGGGTGTATTTACTACATGAGGGGTGTATTTATTACATGATGGGTTTATTTACTGCAGAGGGGGTGTATTTACTACATGAGGGGTGTATTTACTACATGAGGGGTGTATTTACTGCAGAGGGGGTGTATTTACTACATGAGGGGTGTATTTACTACATGAGGGGTGTATTTACTGCAGAGGGGGTGTATTTACTACATGAGGGGTGTATTTTCTACATGAGGGGTGTATTTACTGTAGGAGGGGTGTATTTACTAAATGAGGGGTGTACTTACTGCAGGGGGGTATATTTACTGCAGGAGGGGTGTATTTACTACATGAGGGGTGTATTTACTGCAGGAGGGGTGTATTTACTGCAGGAGTGGTGTATTTACTACATGAGGGGTGTATTTACTACATGAGGGGTGTACTTACTGCAGAGGGGGTGTATTTAGTACATGAGGGGTGTATTTACTGTGGGAGGGGTGTATTTACTACATGAGGGGTGTATTTACTGCAGCGGGGTATATTTACTGCAGGAGGGGTGAATTTACTACATGAGGGGTGTATTTACTGCAGGAGGGGTGTATTTACTACATGAGGGGAGTATTTACTGCAGGAGGGGTGTATTTACTGCAGAGGGGGTGTATTTACTACATGAGGGGTGTATTTACTACATGAGGGGTGTATTTACTGCAGAGGGGGTGTATTTACTACATGAGGGGTGTATTTACTACATGAGGGGTGTATTTACTGCAGAGGGGGTGTATTTACTACATGAGGGGTGTATTTACTACATGAGGGGTGTATTTACTGCAGAGGGGGTGTATTTACTACATGAGGGGAGTATTTACTGCAGGGGAGTGTATTTACTACATGAGGGGAGTATTTACTGCAGGGGGGTGTATTTACTGCAGAGGGGGTGTATTTACTACATGAGGGGTGTATTTACTACATGAGGGGTGTATTTACTGCAGAGGGGGTGTATTTACTACATGAGGGGTGTACTTACTACATGAGGGGTGTATTTACTGCAGAGGGGGTGTATTTACTACATGAGGGGTGTATTTACTGTAGGAGGGGTGTATTTACTGCAGGAGGGGTGTATTTACTGCAGGAGGGGTGTATTTACTGCAGGAGGGGTGTATTTACTACAGGAGGGGTGTATTTACTACATGAGGGGTATATTTACTGCAGAGGGGGTGTATTTACTACATGTGGGGTGTATTTACTACGTGAGGGGTGTATTTACTGCAGGAGGGGTGTATTTACTACATGAGGGGTGCATTTGCTGCAGAGGGGGTGTATTTACTACATGAGGGGTGTATTTACTACATGAGGGGTGTATTTACTACGTGAGGGGTGTATTTTCTGCAGGGGGGTGTATTTACTACATGAGGGGTGTATTTACTGCAGAGGGGGTGTATTTACTACATGAGGGGTGTATTTACTACATGATGGGTATATTTACTGCAGTGGGGGTGTATTTACTACATGTGGGGTGTATTTACTGCAGAGGTGTTGTATTTACTACATGAGGGGTGTATTTACTGCAGAGGGGGTGTATTTACTGCAGGGGGTGTATTTACTGCAGGAGGGGTGTATTTACTACATGAGGGGTGTATTTACTACATGAGGGGTGTATTTGCTGCAGAGGGGTGTATTTACTGCAGGAGGGGTGTATTTACTGCAGGGGGTGTATTTACTACATGAGGGGTGTATTTACTACATGAGGGGTGTATTTACTGCAGGGGGGTGTATTTACTGCAGGAGGGGTTTTATTTACTACATGATGGGTTTATTTACTGCAGAGGGGGTGTATTTACTGTAGGAGGGGTGTATTTACTACATGAGGGGTGTATTTACTGTAGGAGGGGTGTATTTACTACATGAGGGGTGTATTTACTGTAGGAGGGGTGTATTTACTACATGAGGGGTGTATTTACTACATGAGGGGTGTATTTACTGCAGGAAGGGTGTATTTACTACATGAGGGGAGTTTTTACTACATGTGGGGTGTATTTACTGCAGAGGGAGTGTATTTACTACATGAGGGGTGTATTTACTGCAGAGGGAGTGTATTTACTGCAGGGGGTGTATTTACTACATGAGGGGTGTATTTACTACATGAGGGGTGTATTTACTGCAGGGGGTGTATTTACTACATGAGGGGTGTATTTACTACATGAGGGGTGTATTTACTGTAGGAGGGGTGTATTTACTACATGAGGGGTGTATTTACTACATGAGGGGTGTATTTACTGCAGGGGGGTGTATTTACTGCAGAGGAGGTGTATTTACTGCAGAGGGGGTGTATTTACTACATGAGGGGTGTATTTACTGCAGAGGGGGTGTATTTACTGCATGAGGGGAGTATTTACTGCAGAGGGGGTGTATTTACTGCAGGGGGGTGTATTTACTACATGAGGGGTGTATTTACTACATGAGGGGTGTATTTACTGCAGGGGGTGTATTTACTACATGAGGGGTGTATTTACTACATGAGGGGTGTATCTACTACACGAGGGGTGTATTTACTGCAGAGGGGGTGTATTTACTGCAGGGGGGTGTATTTACTGCAGGAGGGGTGTATTTACTACATGATGGGTTTATTTACTGCAGAGGGGGTGTATTTAGTACATGAGGGGTGTATTTAGTACATGAGGGGTGTATTTACTACATGATGGGTTTATTTACTGCAGAGGGGGTGTATTTACTACATGAGGGGTGTATTTACTACATGAGGGGTGTATTTACTGCAGGGGGGTGTATTTACTGCAGGAGGGGTGTATTTACTGCAGGGGGGTGTATTTACTACATGAGGGGTGTATTTACTGCAGGGGGGTATATTTACTGCAGGTGGGGTGTATTTACTGCAGGAGGGGTGTATTTACTGCAGGGGGGTGTATTTACTACATGAGGGGTGTATTTACTACATGATGGGTTTATTTACTGCAGAGGGGGTGTATTTACTGCAGGAGGGGTGTATTTACTACGTGAGGGGTGTATTTACTGCAGAGGGGGTGTATTTACTACATGAGGGGTGTATTTACTACATGATGGGTTTATTTACTGCAGAGGGGTGTATTTACTGCAGGAGGGGTGTATTTACTACATGATGGGTTTATTTACTGCAGAGGGGGTGTATTTACTACATGAGGGGTGTATTTACTACATGATGGGTTTATTTACTGCAGGGGGGTGTATTTACTACATGAGGGTTGTATCTACTACGTGAGGGGTGTATTTACTACATGAGGGGCGTATTTACTACATGAGGGGTGTATTTACTGCAGAGGGGTGTATTTACTACAGGAGGGGTGTATTTACTGCAGAGGGGGTGTATTTACAACAGTAGGGGAGTATTTACTACATGAGGGGTGTATTTACTGCAGGAGGGGTGTATTTACTGCAGAGGGGGTGTATTTACTACATGAGGGGAGTATTTACTACATGAGGGGTGTATTTACTGCAGAGGGGTGTATTTACTACAGGAGGGGAGTATTTACTACATGAGGGGTGTATTTACTATTCTCAGAAAGAGAATAGGAGGGATCCATTGGCTGGATGTCCTTAAGGACAAAAATGTCCAGGAAGGATGGGAAATTTTTAAAAATGAGATTCTCAAAGCACAATCGTTAATAATCCCGAAAAGTAGGAAGAATGGGAAGCATTTAAGGAAACCAGGATGGATGAACACAAAACTTAAACACATGCTAAAAAGAAAGAAAGAAATGTTTATTAAATGGAAAGAGGGAGGCATATCTAAAGAAGATTATAATGCAGTCTGCAGATCCTGTAGGGCACGTATCAGGTTAGCTAAAGCTGACAATGAATTAAGGCTTGCAAGAGATGTCAAAAGCAATAAAAAAGGATTTTGGGGGTATGTCAAAAGTAAAAGAAAAGTCAAAGATGCTATAGGATTTTTACAGGATGAAAATGGAGAAATGGTAAGAGAGGATGTTGAGAAGGCCGAACTTTTTAATTCCTATTTTGCATCTGTTTTCTCTCAGAAAGAAAATGTAACATCAACTGATCTTCACTGTCCTTTTAGAGGAATAGAGGAATCCAAGTTATCTGTAAACAGAAAGATTGTGAGGGAATATTTATCTAACATAAATGAGTTCAAGTCTCCAGGTCCAGATGAATTACACCCCAGAGTACTGAAGGAGATCATAGAAGAAATTTTAGAACCACTCTCCATAATCTTTGAAAATTCTTGGAGAACAGGAGAAGTCCCAGAAGACTGGAGAAGAGCAAATGTTGTTCCTATCTTCAAAAAGGGGAAGAAGGTGGACCCAGGGAACTATAGGCCGGTGAGTCTGACTTCTATACCAGGAAAGATCTTTGAACAAATTATTAAACAACATGTATGTAAGTACATGGATAATAATGAAGTGATTAACCAGAGTCAGCATGGGTTTGTAACTAACAAGTCATGTCAGACTAACTTAATTTCCTTCTATGACAGAATCACTGACTCGGTGGATCAGGGAAATGCTGTAGATATAGTATATCTTGACTTCAGCAAAGCATTTGACAAAGTATCTCACACCATCCTTATTGAAAAAATGACCAAGTATGCAATGGACCAGGCAACTGTTAGGTGGATTCATAACTGGCTTAGTGATCGGACTCAAAGGGTGGTTGTAAATGGCTTCACATCCAGCTGGATGAATGTCTCAAGTGGGGTACCACAGGGCTCTGTCCTGGGACCTGTATTGTTCAACATCTTTATCAATGATTTAGATGAAGGAATTGAGGGTAAACTGATTAAATTTGCTGATGACACAAAGCTAGGAGGGATAGCTAATACTAGAGAAGAGAGAGAGAGGATTCAAAAAGACCTAAATAAACTGGAGCAGTGGGCAGCAACCAACAGAATGGTTTTTAACAGGGAAAAATGCAAAGTACTACATCTGGGCAATAAAAATGAAAAAAGCATATA
Organism: Phyllobates terribilis; assembly: GCF_046119375.1. Classification (NCBI taxonomy): domain Eukaryota; kingdom Metazoa; phylum Chordata; class Amphibia; order Anura; family Dendrobatidae; genus Phyllobates; species Phyllobates terribilis. The sequence continues at coordinate 762,100,240 of NW_027362764.1, forward strand.
CAGAATGGGAGGAATAGAGCTAAGCAACAGTACATGTGAAAAAGACTTAGGTATACTAATAGATCATAGACTGAACATGAGTCAACAGTGTGATGCAGCGGCAAAAAAGGCAAATACAATTCTGGGATGTATTAACAGAAGCATACAGTCTAGATCATGTGAAGTCATTATCGGTCTTTACTCCTCTTTGGTCAGACCTCATCTGGAATACTGTGTACAGTTTTGGGCACCACATTTAAAAAAAGACATAGACAAACTGGAGCAAGTTCAGAGAAGAGCGACTAGAATGGTGACTGGTCTGCAAACCATGTCCTATGAGGAACGGTTGCAGGATTTGGGAATGTTTAGCTTGCAAAAAAGAAGACTGAGAGGAGACTTAATAGCTGTCTACAAATATGTCAAGGGCTGTCACATTGTAGAAGGATCATCTTTATTCTCATTTGCACAAGGAAAGACTAGAAGCAATGGGATGAAACTAAATGGGAGGAGACACAGATTAGATATTAGAAAAAACTTTTTGACAGTTAGGGTGATTAATGAGTGGAACAGGCTGCCACGAGAGGTGGTGAGTTCCCCTTCAATGGACGTCTTCAAACAGAGGCTGGACAGACATCTGTCTGAGATGATTTAGTGAATCCTGCTTTGAGCAGGGGGTTGGACCAGATGACCCAGGAGGTCCCTTCCAACTCTACCATTCTATGATTCTATGATACTACATAGGGGGTGTATTTACTACATGAGGGGAGTATTTACTACATGAGGGGTGTATTTACTGCAGAGGGGTGTATTTACTACAGGAGGGGAGTATTTACTACATGAGGGGTGTATTTTCTGCAGAGGGGGTGTATTTACTACATGAGGGGTGTATTTACTACAGTAGGGGAGTATTTACTACAGGAGGGGAGTATTTACTACATGAGGGGAGTATTTACTGCAGGAGGGGTGTATTTACTGCAGAGGGGGTGTATTTACTACATGAGGGGTGTATTTACTACAGGAGAGGAGTATTTACTGCAGAGGGGGTGTATTTACTACATGAGGGGTGTATTTACTGCAGGAGGGGTGTATTTACTACAGGAGGGGAGTATTTACTACATGAGGGGTGTATTTACTGCAGAGGGGGTGTATTTACTACATGAGGGGTGTATTTACTGCAGGGGGGGTGTATTTACTGCAGGAGGGGAGTATTTACTACAGGAGGGGTGTATTTACTACAGGAGGGGAGTATTTACTGCAGGAGGGGTGTATTTACTACATGAGGGGTGTATTTACTGCAGGAGGGGTGTAGTTACTACAGGAGGGGAGTATTTACTACATGAGGGGTGTATTTACTGCAGAGGGGGTGTATTTACTACATGAGGGGTGTATTTACTGCAGGGGGGTGTATTTACTGCAGGAGGGGAGTATTTACTACAGGAGGGGTGTATTTACTGCAGAGGGGGTGTATTTACTACATGAGGGGTGTATTTAATGCAGGGGGGTGTATTTACTACATGAGGGGTGTATCTACTACATGATGGGTTTATTTACTGCAGAGGGGGTGTATTTACTACATGAGGGGTGTATTTACTACATGAGGGGTGTATTTACTGCAGGGGGTGTATTTACTACAGGAGGGGTGTATTTACTACATGAGGAGTGTATTTACTGCAGAGGGGTGTATTTACTGCAGAGGGGGTGTATTTACTACATGAGGGGTGTATTTGCTGCAGAGGAGGTGTATGTACTACATGAGGGGTGTATTTGCTGCAGAGGGGGTGTATTTACTGCAGAGGGGGTGTATTTACTACATGAGGGGTGTATTTGCTGCAGAGGGGGTGTATTTACTACATGAGGGGTGTATTTACTGCAGAGGGGGTGTATTTACTGCAGAGGGGGTGTACTTACTACATGAGGGGTGTATTTACTGCAGAGGGGGTGTATTTACTGCAGGAGGGGTGTATTTGCTGCAGAGGGGGTGTATTTACTACATGAGGGGTGTATTTACTGCATGAGGGGTGTATTTACTACATGAGGGGTGTATTTACTGCAGAGGGGGTGTATTTACTACATGAGGGGTGTATTTACTGCAGAGGGGGTGTATTTACTGCAGGAGGGGTGTATTTACTGCAGAGGGGGTGTATTTACTACATGAGGGGTGTATTTACTGCAGAGGGGGTGTATTTACTACATGAGGGGTGTATTTACTACATGAGGGGGTGTATTTACTGCAGAGGGGGTGTATTTACTTCATTAGGGGGTGTATTTACTGCAGAGGGGGTGTATTTACTACATGAGGGGTGTATTTACTACATGAGGGGTGTATTTACTGCAGGGGGGTGTATTTACTACATGAGGGGTGTATTTATTACATGATGGGTTTATTTACTGCAGAGGGGGTGTATTTACTACATGAGGGGTGTATTTACTACATGAGGGGTGTATTTACTGCAGAGGGGGTGTATTTACTACATGATGGGTTTATTTACTGCAGACGGGGTGTATCTACTACATGATGGGTTTATTTACTGCAGGGGGGTGTATTTACTAAATGATGGGTTTATTTACTGCAGAGGGGGTGTATTTACTACATGATGGGTTTATTTACTGCAGGGGGGTGTATTTACTACATGATGGGTTTATTTACTGCAGAGGGGGTGTATTTACTACATGAGGGGTGTATTTACTGCAGGGGGGTGTATTTACTGCAGGGGGGTGTATTTACTACATGAGGGGTGTATTTACTGTAGAGGGGGTGTATTTACTACATGAGGGGTGTATTTACTGCAGGGGGGTGTATTTACTGCAGGAGGGGTGTATTTACTACATGATGGGTTTATTTACTGCAGAGGGGGTGTATTTACTACATGAGGGGTGTATTTACTACATGAGGGGTGTATTTACTACGTGAGGGGTGTATTTACTGCAGGAGGGGTGTATTTACTACATGAGGGGTGTATTTACTACATGATGGGTGTATTTACTGCAGAGGGAGTGTATTTACTACATGAGGGGTGTATTTACTACATGAGGGGTATATTTACTGCAGAGGGGGTGTATTTACTATATGTGGGGTGTATTTACTGCAGAGGGGGTGTATTTACTACATGCGGGGTGTATTTACTGCAGAGGGGGTGTATTTACTGCAGGGGGTGTATTTACTGCAGGAGGGGTGTATTTACTACATGAGGGGTGTATTTACTACATGAGGGGTGTATTTGCTGCAGAGGGGTGTATTTACTGCAGGAGGGGTGTATTTACTGCAGGGGGTGTATTTACTACATGAGGGGTGTATTTACTGCAGGGGGTGTATTTACTGCAGGAGGGGTGTATTTACTACATGATGGGTTTATTTACTGCAGAGGGGGTGTATTTACTACATGAGGGGTGTATTTACTACATGAGGGGTATATCTACTACATGAGGGGTGTATTTACTGCAGAGGGGGTGTATTTACTACATGAGGGGTGTATTTACTGTAGGGGGGTGTATTTACTGCAGAGGGGGTGTATTTACTGCAGAGGGGGTGTATTTACTACATGAGGGGTGTATCTACTACATGAGGGGTGTATTTACTGCAGAGGGGGTGTATTTACTGCAGAGGGGGTGTATTTACTACATGAGGGGTGTATTTACTACATGAGGGGTGTATTTACTGCAGGGGGTGTATTTACTGCAGAGGGGGTGTATTTACTACATGATGGGTGTATCTACTACATGAGGGGTGTATTTACTGCAGAGGGGGTGTATTTACTGCAGGGGGTGTATTTACTGCAGGAGGGGTGTATTTACTACATGATGGGTTTATTTACTGCAGGGGGGTGTATTTACTACATGATGGGTTTATTTACTGCAGGGGGGTGTATTTACTACATGATGGGTTTATTTACTGCAGAGGGGGTGTATTTACTACATGAGGGGTGTATTTACTGCAGGGGGGTGTATTTACTGCAGGAGGGGTGTATTTACTGCAGGAAGGGTGTATTTACTACAGGAGGGGTGTATTTACTATATGAGGGGTATATTTACTGCAGAGGGGGTGTATTTACTACATGTGGGGTGTATTTACTACGTGAGGGGTGTATTTACTGCAGGAGGGGTGTATTTACTACATGAGGGGTGTATTTAGTACAGGAGGGGTGTATTTACTACATGAGGGGTGCATTTGCTGCAGAGGGGGTGTATTTACTACATGAGGGGTGTATTTACTACATGAGTGGTGTATTTACTACGTGAGGGGTGTATTTACTGCAGGAGGGGTGTATTTACTTCATGATGGGTGTATTTACTACATGAGGGGTGTATTTACTGCAGAGGGGGTGTATTTACTACATGAGGGGTGTATTTACTACATGAGGGGTATATTTACTGCAGAGGGGGTGTATTTACTACATGTGGGGTGTATTTACTGCAGAGGGGGTGTATTTACTACATGAGGGGTGTATTTACTACATGAGGGGTGTATTTACTGCAGAGGGGGTGTATTTACTACATGAGGGGTGTATTTACTACATGAGGGGTGTATTTGCTGCAGAGGGGTGTATTTACTGCAGGAGGGGTGTATTTACTGCAGGGGGTGTATTTACTACATGAGGGGTGTATTTTCTGCAGGTGGGTGTATTTACTGCAGGAGGGGTGTATTTACTACATGATGGGTTTATTTACTGCAGAGGGCGTGTATTTACTACATATGGGGTGTATTTACTGCGTGAGGGGTGTATTTACTGCAGGAGGGGTGTATTTACTACATGAGGGGTGTATTTAGTACAGGAGGGGTGTATTTACTACATGAGGGGTGCATTTGCTGCAGAGGGGGTGTATTTACTACATGAGGGGTGTATTTACTACATGATGGGTGTATTTACTACGTGAGGGGTGTATTTACTGCAGGAGGGGTGTATTTACTTCATGAGGGGTGTATTTACTACATGAGGGGTGTATTTACTGCAGAGGGGGTGTATTTACTACATGAGGGGTGTATTTACTACATGAGGGGTATATTTACTGCAGAGGGGGTGTATTTACTACATGTGGGGTGTATTTACTGCAGAGGGGGTGTATTTACTACATGAGGGGTGTATTTACTGCAGAGGGGGTGTATTTACTGCAGGGGGTGTATTTACTGCAGGAGGGGTGTATTTACTACATGAGGGGTGTATTTACTAAATGAGGGGTGTATTTGCTGCAGAGGGGTGTATTTACTGCAGGAGGGGTGTATTTACTGCAGGGGGTGTATTTACTACATGAGGGGTGTATTTTCTGCAGGTGGGTGTATTTACTGCAGGAGGGGTGTATTTACTACATGATGGGTTTATTTACTGCAGAGGGGGTGTATTTACTGCAGAGGGGGTGTATTTACTACATGAGGGGTGTATTTACTACATGAGGAGTGTATCTACTACATGAGGGGTGTATTTACTGCAGAGGGGGTGTATTTACTGCAGAGGGGGTGTATTTACTACATGAGGGGTGTATTTACTGCAGGGGGGTGTATTTACTGCAGAAGGGGTGTATTTACTGCAGAGGGGGTGTATTTACTACATGAGGGGTGTATCTACTACATGAGGGGTGTATTTACTGCAGAGGGGGTGTATTTACTGCATGATGGGTTTATTTACTGCAGGGGGGTGTATTTACTACATGATGGGTTTATTTACTGCAGGGGGGTGTATTTACTACATGATGGGTTTATTTACTGCAGGGGGGTATATTTACTACATGATGGGTTTATTTACTGCAGAGGCGGTGTATTTACTACATGATGGGTTTATTTACTGCAGAGGGGTGTATCTACTACATGATGGGTTTATTTACTGCAGGGGGGTGTATTTACTAAATGATGGGTTTATTTACTGCAGAGGGGGTGTATTTACTACATGAGGGGTGTATTTACTGCAGGGGGGTGTATTTACTGCAGGGGGGTGTATTTACTACATGAGGGGTGTATTTACTGTAGAGGGGGTGTATTTACTACATGAGGGGTGTATTTACTGCAGGGGGGTGTATTTACTGCAGGAGGGGTGTATTTACTACATGATGGGTTTATTTACTGCAGAGGGGGTGTATTTACTACATGAGGGGTGTATTTACTACATGAGGGGTGTATTTACTGCAGGGGGGTGTATTTACTACATGAGGGGTGTATTTACTGTAGAGGGGGTGTATTTACTACATGAGGGGTGTATTTACTGCAGGGGGGTGTATTTACTGCAGGAGGGGTGTATTTACTACATGATGGGTTTATTTACTGCAGAGGGGGTGTATTTACTACATGAGGGGTGTATTTACTGCAGGGGGGTGTATTTACTGCAGGGGGGTGTATTTACTACATGAGGGGTGTATTTACTGTAGAGGGGGTGTATTTACTACATGAGGGGTGTATTTACTGCAGGGGGGTGTATTTACTGCAGGAGGGGTGTATTTACTACATGATGGGTTTATTTACTGCAGAGGGGGTGTATTTACTACATGAGGGGTGTATTTACTACATGAGGGGTGTATTTAATGCAGGGGGGTGTATTTACTACATGAGGGGTGTATCTACTACATGATGGGTTTATTTACTGCAGAGGGGGTGTATTTACTACATGAGGGGTGTATTTACTACATGAGGGGTGTATTTACTGCAGGGGGTGTATTTACTACAGGAGGGGTGTATTTACTACATGAGGAGTGTATTTACTGCAGAGGGGTGTATTTACTGCAGAGGGGGTGTATTTACTACATGAGGGGTGTATTTGCTGCAGAGGAGGTGTATGTACTACATGAGGGGTGTATTTGCTGCAGAGGGGGTGTATTTACTGCAGAGGGGGTGTATTTACTACATGAGGGGTGTATTTGCTGCAGAGGGGGTGTATTTACTACATGAGGGGTGTATTTACTGCAGAGGGGGTGTATTTACTGCAGAGGGGGTGTACTTACTACATGAGGGGTGTATTTACTGCAGAGGGGGTGTATTTACTGCAGGAGGGGTGTATTTGCTGCAGAGGGGGTGTATTTACTACATGAGGGGTGTATTTACTGCATGAGGGGTGTATTTACTACATGAGGGGTGTATTTACTGCAGAGGGGGTGTATTTACTACATGAGGGGTGTATTTACTGCAGAGGGGGTGTATTTACTGCAGGAGGGGTGTATTTGCTGCAGAGGGGGTGTATTTACTACATGAGGGGTGTATTTACTGCAGAGGGGGTGTATTTACTACATGAGGGGTGTATTTACTACATGAGGGGGTGTATTTACTGCAGAGGGGGTGTATTTACTACATTAGGGGGTGTATTTACTGCAGAGGGGGTGTATTTACTACATGAGGGGTGTATTTACTACATGAGGGGTGTATTTACTGCAGGGGGGTGTATTTACTACATGAGGGGTGTATTTATTACATGATGGGTTTATTTACTGCAGAGGGGGTGTATTTACTACATGAGGGGTGTATTTACTACATGAGGGGTGTATTTACTGCAGAGGGGGTGTATTTACTACATGAGGGGTGTATTTACTACATGAGGGGTGTATTTACTGCAGAGGGGGTGTATTTACTACATGAGGGGTGTATTTACTACATGAGGGGTGTATTTACTGTAGGAGGGGTGTATTTACTAAATGAGGGGTGTATTTACTGCAGGGGGGTATATTTGCTGCAGGAGGGGTGTATTTACTACATGAGGGGTGTATTTACTGCAGGAGGGGTGTATTTACTGCAGGAGTGGTGTATTTACTACATGAGGGGTGTATTTACTACATGAGGGGTGTATTTACTGCAGAGGGGGTGTATTTAGTACATTAGGGGTGTATTTACTGTGGGATGGGGTGTATTTACTACATGAGGGGTGTATTTACTGCAGCGGGGTATATTTACTGCAGGAGGGGTGTATTTACTACATGAGGGGTGTATTTACTGCAGGAGGGGTGTATTTACTACATGAGGGGAGTATTTACTGCAGGAGGGGTGTATTTACTGCAGAGGGGGTGTATTTACTACATGAGGGGTGTATTTACTACATGAGGGGTGTATTTACTGCAGAGGGGGTGTATTTACTACATGAGGGGAGTATTTACTGCAGGGGGGTGTATTTACTGCAGAGGGGGTGTATTTACTACATGAGGGGTGTATTTACTACATGAGGGGTGTATTTACTGCAGAGGGGGTGTATTTACTACATGAGGGGTGTACTTACTACATGAGGGGTGTATTTACTGCAGAGTGGGTGTATTTACTACATGAGGGGTGTATTTACTGTAGGAGGGGTGTATTTACTGCAGGAGGGGTGTATTTACTGCAGGAAGGGTGTATTTACTACAGGAGGGGTGTATTTACTACATGAGGGGTATATTTACTGCAGAGGGGGTGTATTTACTACATGTGGGGTGTATTTACTACGTGAGGGGTGTATTTACTGCAGGAGGGGTGTATTTACTACATGAGGGGTGCATTTGCTGCAGAGGGGGTGTATTTACTACATGAGGGGTGTATTTACTACATGAGGGGTGTATTTACTACGTGAGGGGTGTATTTTCTGCAGGGGGGTGTATTTACTACATGAGGGGTGTATTTACTGCAGAGGGGGTGTATTTACTACATGAGGGGTGTATTTACTACATGATGGGTTTATTTACTGCAGTGGGGGTGTATTTACTACATGTGGGGTGTATTTACTGCAGAGGTGTTGTATTTACTACATGAGGGGTGTATTTACTGCAGAGGGGGTGTATTTACTGCAGGGGGTGTATTTACTGCAGGAGGGGTGTATTTACTACATGAGGGGTGTATTTACTACATGAGGGGTGTATTTGCTGCAGAGGGGTGTATTTACTGCAGGAGGGGTGTATTTACTGCAGGGGGTGTATTTACTACATGAGGGGTGTATTTACTACATGAGGGGTGTATTTACTGCAGGGGGGTGTATTTACTGCAGGAGGGCTTTTATTTACTACATGATGGGTTTATTTACTGCAGAGGGGGTGTATTTACTGTAGGAGGGGTGTATTTACTACATGAGGGGTGTATTTACTGTAGGAGGGGTGTATTTACTACATGAGGGGTGTATTTACTGTAGGAGGGGTGTATTTACTACATGAGGGGTGTATTTACTACATGAGGGGTGTATTTACTGCAGGAAGGGTGTATTTACTACATGAGGGGAGTTTTTACTACATGTGGGGTGTATTTACTGCAGAGGGAGTGTATTTACTACATGAGGGGTGTATTTACTGCAGAGGGGGTGTATTTACTGCAGGGGGTGTATTTACTACATGAGGGGTGTATTTACTACATGAGGGGTGTATTTACTGCAGGGGGTGTTTTTACTACATGAGGGGTGTATTTACTACATGAGGGGTGTATTTACTGTAGGAGGGGTGTATTTACTACATGAGGGGTGTATTTACTACATGAGGGGTGTATTTACTGCAGGGGGGTGTATTTACTGCAGAGGAGGTGTATTTACTGCAGAGGGGGTGTATTTACTACATGAGGGGTGTATTTACTGCAGAGGGGGTGTATTTACTACATGAGGGGAGTATTTACTGCAGAGGGGGTGTATTTACTGCAGGGGGGTGTATTTACTACATGAGGGGTGTATTTACTACATGAGGGGTGTATTTACTGCAGGGGGGTGTATTTACTACATGAGGGGTGTATTTACTTCATGAGGGGTGTATCTACTACACGAGGGGTGTATTTACTGCAGAGGGGGTGTATTTACTGCAGGGGGGTGTATTTACTGCAGGAGGGGTGTATTTACTACATGATGGGTTTATTTACTGCAGAGGGGGTGTATTTACTACATGAGGGGTGTATTTAGTACATGAGGGGTGTATTTACTACATGATGGGTTTATTTACTGCAGAGGGGGTGTATTTACTACATGAGGGGTGTATTTACTACATGAGGGGTGTATTTACTGCAGGGGGGTGTATTTACTGCAGGAGGGGTGTATTTACTGCAGGGGGGTGTATTTACTACATGAGGGGTGTATTTACTGCAGGGGGGTATATTTACTGCAGGTGGGGTGTATTTACTGCAGGAGGGGTGTATTTACTGCAGGGGGGTGTATTTACTACATGAGGGGTGTATTTACTACATGATGGGTTTATTTACTGCAGAGGGGGTGTATTTACTGCAGGAGGGGTGTATTTACTACGTGAGGGGTGTATTTACTGCAGAGGGGGTGTATTTACTACATGAGGGGTGTATTTACTACATGATGGGTTTATTTACTGCAGAGGGGGTGTATTTACTGCAGGAGGGGTGTATTTACTACATGATGGGTTTATTTACTGCAGAGGGGGTGTATTTACTACATGAGGGGTGTATTTACTACATGATGGGTTTATTTACTGCAGGGGGGTGTATTTACTACATGAGGGGTGTATCTACTACGTGAGGGGTGTATTTACTACATGAGGGGCGTATTTACTACATGAGGGGTGTATTTACTGCAGAGGGGTGTATTTACTACAGGAGGGGTGTATTTACTGCAGAGGGGGTGTATTTACAACAGTAGGGGAGTATTTACTACATGAGGGGTGTATTTACTGCAGGAGGGGTGTATTTACTGCAGAGGGGGTGTATTTACTACATGAGGGGAGTATTTACTACATGAGGGGTGTATTTACTGCAGAGGGGTGTATTTACTACAGGAGGGGAGTATTTACTACATGAGGGGTGTATTTACTATTCTCAGAAAGAGAATAGGAGGGATCCATTGGCTGGATGTCCTTAAGGACAAAAATGTCCAGGAAGGATGGGAAATTTTTAAAAATGAGATTCTCAAAGCACAATCGTTAATAATCCCGAAAAGTAGGAAGAATGGGAAGCATTTAAGGAAACCAGGATGGATGAACACAAAACTTAAACACATGCTAAAAAGAAAGAAAGAAATGTTTATTAAATGGAAAGAGGGAGGCATATCTAAAGAAGATTATAATGCAGTCTGCAGATCCTGTAGGGCACGTATCAGGTTAGCTAAAGCTGACAATGAATTAAGGCTTGCAAGAGATGTCAAAAGCAATAAAAAAGGATTTTGGGGGTATGTCAAAAGTAAAAGAAAAGTCAAAGATGCTATAGGATTTTTACAGGATGAAAATGGAGAAATGGTAAGAGAGGATGTTGAGAAGGCCGAACTTTTTAATTCCTATTTTGCATCTGTTTTCTCTCAGAAAGAAAATGTAACATCAACTGATCTTCACTGTCCTTTTAGAGGAATAGAGGAATCCAAGTTATCTGTAAACAGAAAGATTGTGAGGGAATATTTAGCTAACATAAATGAGTTCAAGTCTCCAGGTCCAGATGAATTACACCCCAGAGTACTGAAGGAGATCATAGAAGAAATTTTAGAACCACTCTCCATAATCTTTGAAAATTCTTGGAGAACAGGAGAAGTCCCAGAAGACTGGAGAAGAGCAAATGTTGTTCCTATCTTCAAAAAGGGGAAGAAGGTGGACCCAGGGAACTATAGGCCGGTGAGTCTGACTTCTATACCAGGAAAGATCTTTGAACAAATTATTAAACAACATGTATGTAAGTACATGGATAATAATGAAGTGATTAACCAGAGTCAGCATGGGTTTGTAACTAACAAGTCATGTCAGACTAACTTAATTTCCTTCTATGACAGAATCACTGACTGGGTGGATCAGGGAAATGCTGTAGATATTGTATATCTTGACTTCAGCAAAGCATTTGACAAAGTATCTCACACCATCCTTATTGAAAAAATGACCAAGTATGCAATGGACCAGGCAACTGTTAGGTGGATTCATAACTGGCTTAGTGATCGGACTCAAAGGGTGGTTGTAAATGGCTTCACATCCAGCTGGATGAATGTCTCAAGTGGGGTACCACAGGGCTCTGTCCTGGGACCTGTATTGTTCAACATCTTTATCAATGATTTAGATGAAGGAATTGAGGGTAAACTGATTAAATTTGCTGATGACACAAAGCTAGGAGGGATAGCTAATACTAGAGAAAAGAGAGAGAGGATTCAAAAAGACCTAAATAAACTGGAGCAGTGGGCAGCAACCAACAGAATGGTTTTTAACAGGGAAAAATGCAAAGTACTACATCTGGGCAATAAAAATGAAAAAAGCATATACAGAATGGGAGGAATAGAGCTAAGCAACAGTACATGTGAAAAAGACTTAGGTATACTAATAGATCATAGACTGAACATGAGTCAACAGTGTGATGCAGCGGCAAAAAAGGCAAATACAATTCTGGGATGTATTAACAGAAGCATACAGTCTAGATCACGTGAAGTCATTATCGGTCTTTACTCCTCTTTGGTCAGACCTCATCTGGAATACTGTGTACAGTTTTGGGCACCACATTTAAAAAAAGACATAGACAAACTGGAGCAAGTTCAGAGAAGAGCGACCAGAATGGTGACTGGTCTGCAAACCATGTCCTATGAGGAACGGTTGCAGGATTTGGGAATGTTTAGCTTGCAAAAAAGAAGACTGAGAGGAGACTTAATAGCTGTCTACAAATATGTCAAGGGCTGTCACATTGTAGAAGGATCATCTTTATTCTCATTTGCACAAGGAAAGACTAGAAGCAATGGGATGAAACTAAATGGGAGGAGACACAGATTAGATATTAGAAAAAACTTTTTGACAGTTAGGGTGATTAATGAGTGGAACAGGCTGCCACGAGAGGTGGTGAGTTCCCCTTCAATGGACGTCTTCAAACAGAGGCTGGACAGACATCTGTCTGAGATGATTTAGTGAATCCTGCTTTGAGCAGGGGGTTGGACCAGATGACCCAGGAGGTCCCTTCCAACTCTACCATTCTATGATTCTATGATACTACATAGGGGGTGTATTTACTACATGAGGGGAGTATTTACTACATGAGGGGTGTATTTACTGCAGAGGGGTGTATTTACTACAGGAGGGGAGTATTTACTACATGAGGGGTGTATTTACTGCAGAGGGGGTGTATTTACTACATGAGGGGTGTATTTACTGCAGGGGGGGTGTATTTACTGCAGGAGGGGAGTATTTACTACAGGAGGGGTGTATTTACTACAGGAGGGGAGTATTTACTGCAGGAGGGGTGTATTTACTACATGAGGGGTGTATTTACTGCAGGAGGGGTGTAGTTACTACAGGAGGGGAGTATTTACTACATGAGGGGTGTATTTACTGCAGAGGGGGTGTATTTACTACATGAGGGGTGTATTTACTGCAGGGGGGTGTATTTACTGCAGGAGGGGAGTATTTACTACAGGAGGGGTGTATTTACTGCAGAGGGGGTGTATTTACTACATGAGGGGTGTATTTACTGCAGGGGGGGTGTATTTACTACATGAGGGGAGTATTTACTACATGAGGGGTGTATTTACTGCAGGAGGGGTGTATTTACTGCAGAGGGGGTGTATTTACTACATGAGGGGAGTATTTACTGCAGGAGGGGAGTATTTAATGCAGGGGGGTGTATTTACTACATGAGGGTAGTATTTACTGCAGGGGGGTGTATTTACTACATGAGGGGTGTATTTACTGCAGGAGGGGTGTATTTACTACATGAGGGGTGTATTTGCTGCAGAGGGGGTGTATTTACTGCAGAGGGGGTGTATTTACTACATGAGGGGTGTATTTACTACATGAGGGGTGTATTTGCTGCAGAGGGGGTGTATTTACTACATGAGGGGTGTATTTTCTGCAGAGGGGGTGTATTTACTGCAGGAGGGGTGTATTTACTACATGAGGGGTGTATTTGCTGCAGAGGGGGTGTATTTACTGCAGAGGGGGTGTATTTAATACATGAGGGGTGTATTTACTACATGAGGGGTGTATTTGCTGCAGAGGGGGTGTATTTACTACATGAGGGGTGTATTTGCTGCAGAGGGGGTGTATTTACTACATGAGGGGTGTATTTGCTGCAGAGGGGGTGTATTTACTGCAGGAGGGGTCTATTTACTACATGAGGGGTCTTTTTGCTGCAGAGGGGGTGTATTTACTGCAGAGGGGGTGTATTTACTACATGAGGGGTGTATTTACTGCAGAGGGGGTGTATTTACTACATGAGGGGTGTATTTACTGCAGGGGGGTGTATTTACTACATGAGGGGAGTATTTACTACATGAGGGGTGTATTTACTGCAGGGGGGGTGTATTTACTGCAGGAGGGGAGTATTTACTACAGGAGGGGTGTATTTACTACAGGAGGGGAGTATTTACTGCAGGAGGGGTGTATTTACTACATGAGGGGTGTATTTACTGCAGGAGGGGTGTATTTACTACAGGAGGGGAGTATTTACTACATGAGGGGTGTATTTACTGCAGAGGGGGTGTATTTACTACATGAGGGGTGTATTTACTGCAGGGGGTGTATTTACTGCAGGAGGGGAGTATTTACTACAGGAGGGGTGTATTTACTGCAGAGGGGGTGTATTTACTACATGAGGGGTGTATTTACTGCAGGGGGGGTGTATTTACTACATGAGGGGAGTATTTACTACATCAGGGGTGTATTTACTGCAGGAGGGGTGTATTTACTGCAGAGGGGGTGTATTTACTGCAGGAGGGGAGTATTTACTGCAGGAGGGGAGTATTTAATGCAGGGGGGTGTATTTACTACATGAGGGGAGTATTTACTGCAGGGGGGTGTATTTACTACATGAGGGGTGTATTTACTGCAGGAGGGGTGTATTTACTACATGAGGGGTGTATTTGCTGCAGAGGGGGTGTATTTACTGCAGAGGGGGTGTATTTACTACATGAGGGGTGTATTTACTACATGAGGGGTGTATTTGCTGCAGAGGGGGTGTATTTACTACATGAGGGGTGTATTTTCTGCAGAGGGGGTGTATTTACTGCAGGAGGGGTGTATTTACTACATGAGGGGTGTATTTGCTGCAGAGGGGGTGTATTTACTGCAGAGGTGGTGTATTTAATACATGAGGGGTGTATTTACTACATGAGGGGTGTATTTGCTGCAGAGGGGGTGTATTTACTACATGAGGGGTGTATTTGCTGCAGAGGGGGTGTATTTACTACATGAGGGGTGTATTTGCTGCAGAGGGGGTGTATTTACTGCAGGAGGGGTCTATTTACTACATGAGGGGTCTATTTGCTGCAGAGGGGGTGTATTTACTGCAGAGGGGGTGTATTTACTACATCAGGGGTGTATTTACTGCAGAGGGGGTGTATTTACTACATGAGGGGTGTATTTACTGCAGGGGGTGTATTTACTACATGAGGGGAGTATTTACTACATGAGGGGTGTATTTACTGCAGGGGGTGTATTTACTGCAGGAGGGGTGTATTTACTGCAGAGGGGGTGTATTTACTACATGAGGGGTGTATTTGCTGCAGAGGGGGTGTATTTACTACATGAGGGGTGTATTTACTGCAGGGGGTGTATTTACTGCAGGAGGGGTGTATTTACTGCAGAGGGGGTGTATTTACTACATGAGGGGTGTATTTACTGCAGAGGGGGTGTATTTACTACATGAGGGGTGTATTTACTGCAGGGGGGTGTATTTACTACATGAGGGGAGTATTTACTACATGAGGGGTGTATTTACTGCAGGTGGTGTATTTACTGCAGGAGGGGTGTATTTACTGCAGAGGGGGTGTATTTACTACATGAGGGGTGTATTTGCTGCAGAGGGGGTGTATTTACTGCAGAGGGGGTGTATTTACTACATGAGGGGTGTATTTACTGCAGGAGGGGTGTATATACTACATGAGGGGTGTATTTGCTGCAGAGGGGGTGTATTTACTGCAGAGGGGGTGTATTTACTACATGACGGGTGTATTTACTACATGAGGGGTGTATTTGCTGCAGAGGGGGTGTATTTACTACATGAGGGGTGTATTTGCTGCAGAGGGGGTGTATTTACTGCAGGAGGGGTGTATTTACTACATGAGGGGTGTATTTGCTGCAGAGGGGGTGTATTTAATACATGAGGGGTGTATTTACTACACGAGGGGTGTTTTTGCTGCAGAGGGGGTGTATTTACTACATGAGGGGTGTATTTGCTGCAGAGGGGGTGTATTTACTACATGAGGGGTGTATTTGCTGCAGAGGGGGTGTATTTACTGCAGGAGGGGTCTATTTACTACATGAGGGGTCTATTTGCTGCAGAGGGGGTGTATTTACTGCAGAGGGGGTGTATTTAATACATGAGGGGTGTATTTACTACATGAGGGGTGTTTTTGCTGCAGAGGGGGTGTATTTACTACATGAGGGGTGTATTTGCTGCAGAGGGGGTGTATTTACTACATGAGGGGTGTATTTACTACATGAGGGGTGTATTTACTACATGAGGGGTGTATTTGCTGCTGAGGGGGTGTATTTACTACATGAGGGGTGTATTTACTGCAGTGGGGTGTATTTACTACATGAGGGGAGTATTTACTACATGAGGGGTGTATTTACTACAGGAGGGGAGTATTTACTGCAAGAGGGGTGTATTTACTGCAGAGGGGGTGTATTTACTACATGAGGGGTGTATTTGCTGCAGAGGGGGTGTATTTACTGCAGGAGGGGTGTATTTACTACATGAGGGGTGTATTTGCTGCAGAGGGGGTGTATTTACTGCAGAGGGGGTGTATTTACTACATGAGGGGTGTATTTACTACATGAGGGGTGTATTTGCTGCAGAGGGGGTGTATTTACTACATGAGGGGTGTATTTGCTGCAGGAGGGGTGTATTTACTACATGAGGGGTGTATTTGCTGCAGGAGGGGTGTATTTACTACATGAGGGGTGTATTTGCTGCAGGAGGGGTGTATTTACTACATGAGGGGTGTATTTGCTGCAGAGGGGGTGTATTTACTACATGAGGGGTGTATTTACTGCAGAGGGGGTGTATTTACTACATGAGGGGTGTATTTACTGCAGAGGGGGTGTATTTACTACATGAGGGGTGTATTTACTACATGAGGGGTGTATTTACTGCAGGGGGTGTATTTACTGCAGGAGGGGTGTATTTACTGCAGAGGGGGTGTATTTACTACATGAGGGGTGTATTTACTGCAGAGGGGGTGTATTTACTTCATGAGGGGTGTATTTACTGCAGGGGGGTGTATTTACTACATGAGGGGAGTATTTACTACATGAGGGGTGTATTTACTGCATGAGGGGTGTATCTACTGCAGGAGGGGTGTATTTACTGCAGAGGGGGTGTATTTACTACATGAGGGGTGTATTTGCTGCATAGGGGGTGTATTTACTACATGAGGGGTGTATTTACTGCAGGGGGTGTACTTACTGCAGGAGGGGTGTATTTACTGCAGAGGGGGTGTATTTACTACATGAGGGGTGTATTTACTGCAGAGGGGGTGTATTTACTACATGAGGGGTGTATTTACTGCAGGGGGGTGTATTTACTACATGAGGGGAGTATTTACTACATGAGGGGTGTATTTACTGCAGTAGGGGTGTATTTACTGCAGAGGGGGTGTATTTACTACATGAGGGGTGTATTTGCTGCAGAGGGGGTGTATTTACTGCAGAGGGGGTGTATTTATTACATGAGGGGTGTATTTACTGCAGGAGGGGTGTATTTACTACATGAGGGGTGTATTTGCTGCAGAGGGGGTATATTTACTGCAGAGGGGGTGTATTTACTACATGAGTGGTGTATTTACTACGTGAGGGGTGTATTTGCTGCAGAGGGGGTGTATTTACTACATGAGGGGTGTATTTGCTGCAGAGGGGGTGTATTTACTGCAGGAGGGGTGTATTTACTACATGAGGGGTGTATTTGCTGCAGATGGGGTGTATTTACTGCAGAGGGGGTGTATTTAATACATGAGGGGTGTATTTACTACATGAGGGGTGTATTTGCTGCAGAGGGGGTGTATTTACTACATGAGGGGTATATTTGCTGCAGAGGGGGTGTATTTACTACATGAGGGGTGTATTTGCTGCAGAGGGGGTGTATTTACTGCAGGAGGGGTCTATTTACTACATGAGGGGTCTATTTGCTGCAGAGGGGGTGTATTTACTGCAGAGGGGGTGTATTTACTACATGAGGGGTGTATTTACTACATGAGGGATGTATTTGCTGCAGAGGGGGTGTATTTACTACATGAGGGGTGTATTTACTACATGAGGGGTGTATTTACTACATGAGGGGTGTATTTGCTGCAGAGGGGGTGTATTTACTACATGTGGGGTGTATTTACTGCAGGGGGTGTATTTACTACATGAGGGGAGTATTTACTACATGAGGTGTGTATTTACTACATTAGGGGAGTATTTACTGCAGGAGGGGTGTATTTACTGCAGAGGGGGTGTATTTACTACATGAGGGGTGTATTTGCTGCAGAGGGGGTGTATTTACTGCAGGAGGGGTGTATTTACTACATGAGGGGTGTATTTGCTGCAGAGGGGGTGTATTTACTGCAGAGGGGGTGTATTTACTACATGAGGGGTGTATTTACTACATGAGGGGTGTATTTGCTGCAGAGGGGGTGTATTTACTACATGAGGGGTGTATTTGCTGCAGGAGGGGTGTATTTACTACATGAGGGGTGTATTTGCTGCAGGAGGGGTGTATTTACTACATGAGGGGTGTATTTGCTGCAGGAGGGGTGTATTTACTACATGAGGGGTGTATTTGCTGCAGAGGGGGTGTATTTACTACATGAGGGGTGTATTTACTGCAGAGGGGGTGTATTTACTACATGAGGGGTGTATTTACTGCAGGGGGGTGTATTTACTACATGAGGGGTGTATTTACTGCAGAGGGGGTGTATTTACTACATTAGGGGTGTATTTACTACATGAGGGGTGTATTTACTGCAGGGGGGTGTATTTACTGCAGGAGGGGTGTATTTACTGCAGGGGGGTGTATTTACTACATGAGGGGTGTATTTACTGCAGGGGGGTATATTTACTGCAGGAGGGGTGTATTTACTGCAGGAGGGGTGTATTTACTGCAGGGGGGTGTATTTACTACATGAGGGGTGTATTTACTACATGATGGGTTTATTTACTGTAGAGGGGGTGTATTTGCTGCAGGAGGGGTGTATTTACTACATGAGGGGTGTATTTACTGCAGAGGGGGTGTATTTACTACATGAGGGGTGTATTTACTACATGATGGGTTTATTTACTGCAGAGGGAGTGTATTTACTGCAGGAGGGGTGTATTTACTACGTGAGGGGTGTATTTACTGCAGACGGGGTGTATTTACTACATGAGGGGTGTATTTACTACATGATGGGTTTATTTACTGCAGAGGGGGTGTATTTACTGCAGGAGGGGTGTATTTACTACATGATGGGTTTATTTACTGCAGAGGGGGTGTATTTACTACATGAGGGGTGTATTTACTACATGATGGGTTTATTTACTGCAGGGGGGTGTATTTACTACATGAGGGGTGTATCTACTACGTGAGGGGTGTATTTACTGCAGAGGGGGTGTATTTACTACATGAGGGGCGTATTTACTACATGAGGGGTGTATTTACTGCAGAGGGGTGTATTTACTACAGGAGGGGTGTATTTACTGCAGAGGGGGTGTATTTACAACAGTAGGGGAGTATTTACTACATGAGGGGTGTATTTACTGCAGGAGGGGTGTATTTACTGCAGAGGGGGTGTATTTACTACATGAGGGGAGTATTTACTACATGAGGGGTGTATTTACTGCAGAGGGGTGTATTTACTACAGGAGGGGAGTATTTACTACATGAGGGGTGTATTTACTATTCTCAGAAAGAGAATAGGAGGGATCCAATGGCTGGATGTCCTTAAGGACAAAAATGTCCAGGAAGGATGGGAAATTTTTAAAAATGAGATTCTCAAAGCACAATCGTTAACAATCCCGAAAAGTAGGAAGAATGGGAAGCATTTAAGGAAACCAGGATGGATGAACACAGAACTTAAACACATGCTAAAAAGAAAGAAAGAAATGTTTATTAAATGGAAAGAGGGAGGCATATCTAAAGAAGATTATAATGCAGTCTGCAGATCCTGTAGGGCACGTATCAGGTTAGCTAAAGCTGACAATGAATTAAGGCTTGCAAGAGATGTCAAAAGCAATAAAAAAGGATTTTGGGGGTATGTCAAAAGTAAAAGAAAAGTCAAAGATGCTATAGGATTTTTACAGGATGAAAATGGAGAAATGGTAAGAGAGGATGTTGAGAAGGCCGAACTTTTTAATTCCTATTTTGCATCTGTTTTCTCTCAGAAAGAAAATGTAACATCAACTGATCTTCACTGTCCTTTTAGAGGAATAGAGGAATCCAAGTTATCTGTAAACAGAAAGATTGTGAGGGAATATTTAGCTAACATAAATGAGTTCAAGTCTCCAGGTCCAGATGAATTACACCCCAGAGTACTGAAGGAGATCATAGAAGAAATTTTAGAACCACTCTCCATAATCTTTGAAAATTCTTGGAGAACAGGAGAAGTCCCAGAAGACTGGAGAAGAGCAAATGTTGTTCCTATCTTCAAAAAGGGGAAGAAGGTGGACCCAGGGAACTATAGGCCGGTGAGTCTGACTTCTATACCAGGAAAGATCTTTGAACAAATTATTAAACAACATGTATGTAAGTACATGGATAAGAATGAAGTGATTAACCAGAGTCAGCATGGGTTTGTAACTAACAAGTCATGTCAGACTAACTTAATTTCCTTCTATGACAGAATCACTGACTGGGTGGATCAGGGAAATGCTGTAGATATAGTATATCTTGACTTCAGCAAAGCATTTGACAAAGTATCTCACACCATCCTTATTGAAAAAATGACCAAGTATGCAATGGACCAGGCAACTGTTAGGTGGATTCATAACTGGCTTAGTGATCGGACTCAAAGGGTGGTTGTAAATGGCTTCACATCCAGCTGGATGAATGTCTCAAGTGGGGTACCACAGGGCTCTGTCCTGGGACCTGTATTGTTCAACATCTTTATCAATGATTTAGATGAAGGAATTGAGGGTAAACTGATTAAATTTGCTGATGACACAAAGCTAGGAGGGATAGCTAATACTAGAGAAGAGAGAGAGAGGATTCAAAAAGACCTAAATAAACTGGAGCAGTGGGCAGCAACCAACAGAATGGTTTTTAACAGGGAAAAATGCAAAGTACTACATCTGGGCAATAAAAATGAAAAAAGCATATACAGAATGGGAGGAATAGAGCTAAGCAACAGTACATGTGAAAAAGACTTAGGTATACTATTAGATCATAGACTGAACATGAGCCAACAGTGTGATGCAGCAGCAAAAAAGGCAAATACAATTCTGGGATGTATTAACAGAAGCATACAGTCTAGATCACGTGAAGTCATTATCGGTCTTTACTCCTCTTTGGTCAGACCTCATCTGGAATACTGTGTACAGTTTTGGGCACCACATTTTAAAAAAGACATAGACAAACTGGAGCAAGTTCAGAGAAGAGCGACCAGAATGGTGACTGGTCTGCAAACCATGTCCTATGAGGAACGGTTGCAGGATTTGGGAATGTTTAGCTTGCAAAAAAGAAGACTGAGAGGAGACTTAATAGCTGTCTACAAATATGTCAAGGGCTGTCACATTGTAGAAGGATCATCTTTATTCTCATTTGCACAAGGAAAGACTAGAAGCAATGGGATGAAACTAAATGGGAGGAGACACAGATTAGATATTAGAAAAAACTTTTTGACAGTTAGGGTGATTAATGAGTGGAACAGGCTGCCACGAGAGGTGGTGAGTTCCCCTTCAATGGACGTCTTCAAACAGAGGCTGGACTGACATCTGTCTGAGATGATCTAGTGAATCCTGCTTTGAGCAGGGGGTTGGACCAGATGACCCAGGAGGTCCCTTCCAACTCTACCATTCTATGATTCTATGATACTACAGAGGGGGTGTATTTACTACCTGAGGGGAGTATTTACTACATGAGGGGTGTATTTACTGCAGAGGGGTGTATTTACTACAGGAGGGGAGTATTTACTACATGAGGGGTGTATTTTCTGCAGAGGGGGTGTATTTACTACATGAGGGGTGTATTTGCTGCAGAGGGGGTGTATTTACTACATGAGGGGTGTATTTACTACAGGAGGGGAGTATTTACTACAGGAGGGGAGTATTTACTGCAGAGGGGGTGTATTTACTACATGAGGGGTGTATTTACTGCAGGAGGGGTGTATTTACTGCAGAGGGGGTGTATTTACTACATGAGGGGAGTATTTACTGCAGGAGGGGTGTATTTACTGCAGAGGGGGTGTATTTACTACATGAGGGGTGTATTTACTACAGGAGGGGTGTATTTACTGCAGAGGGGGTGTATTTACTACAGGAGGGGAGTATTTACTACATGAGGGGTGTATTTACTGCAGAGGGGGTGTATTTACTACATGAGGGGAGTATTTACTGCAGGAGGGGTGTATTTACTGCAGAGGGGGTGTATTTACTACATGAGGGGAGTATTTACTACATGAGGGGTGTATTTACTGCAGAGGGGGTGTATTTACTACATGAGGGGTGTATTTACTGCAGAGGGGGTGTATTTACTACATGAGGGTGTATTTACTGCAGGGGGGGTGTATTTACTGCAGGAGGGGAGTATTTACTACAGGAGGGGTGTATTTACTAAAGGAGGGGAGTATTTACTGCAGGAGGGGTGTATTTACTACATGAGGGGTGTATTTACTACAGGAGGGGAGTATTTACTACAGGAGGGGTGTATTTACTGCAGAGGGGGTGTATTTACTACATGAGGGGTGTATTTACTGCAGGAGGGGTGTATTTACTGCAGAGTGGGTGTATTTACTACATGAGGGGAGTATTTACTGCAGGAGGGGTGTATTTACTGCAGAGGGGGTGTATTTACTACATGAGGGGTGTATTTACTACAGGAGGGGAGTATTTACTGCAGAGGGGGTGTATTTACTACAGGAGGGGAGTATTTACTACATGAGGGGTGTATTTACTGCAGAGGGGGTGTATTTACTACATGAGGGGAGTATTTACTGCAGGAGGGGTGTATTTACTGCAGAGGGGGTGTATTTACTACATGAGGGGAGTATTTACTACATGAGGGGTGTATTTACTGCAGAGGGGGTGTATTTACTACATGAGGGGTGTATTTACTGCAGAGGGGGTGTATTTACTACATGAGGGGTGTATTTACTGCAGGAGGGGTGTATTTACTACAGGAGGGGAGTATTTACTACATGAGGGGTGTATTTACTGCAGAGGGGGTGTATTTACTACATGAGGGGTGTATTTACTGCAGGGGGGGTGTATTTACTGCAGGAGGGGAGTATTTACTACAGGAGGGGTGTATTTACTACAGTAGGGGAGTATTTACTGCAGGAGGGGTGTATTTACTACATGAGGGGTGTATTTACTGCAGGAGGGCTGTATTTACTACAGGAGGGGAGTATTTACTACATGAGGGGTGTATTTACTGCAGAGGGGGTGTATTTACTACATGAGGGGTGTATTTACTGCAGGGGGGTGTATTTACTGCAGGAGGGGAGTATTTACTACAGGAGGGGTGTATTTACTGCAGAGGGGGTGTATTTACTACATGAGGGGTGTATTTACTGCAGGGGGGGTGTATTTACTACATGAGGGGAGTATTTACTACATGAGGGGAGTATTTACTGCAGGAGGGGAGTATTTAATGCAGGGGGGTGTATTTACTACATGAGGGGAGTATTTACTGCAGGGGGGTGTATTTACTACATGATGGGTGTATTTACTGAAGAAGGGGTGTATTTACTACATGAGGGGAGTATTTACTGCAGGAGGGGTGTATTTACTACAGGAGGGGAGTATTTACTACATGAGGGGTGTATTTACTGCAGAGGGGTGTATTTACTACAGGAGGGGTGTATTTACTGCAGAGGGGGTGTATTTACTACATGAGCGGTGTATTTACTGCAGAGGGGGTGTATTTACTACATGAGGGGTGTATTTACTACATGAGGGGAGTATTTACTACATGAGGGGTGTATTTACTGCAGGGGGTGTATTTACTGCAGGAGGGGTGTATTTACTGCAGAGGGGGTGTATTTACTACATGAGGGGTGTATTTGCTGCAGAGGGGGTGTATTTACTACATGAGGGGTGTATTTACTGCAGGAGGGGTGTATTTACTGCAGAGGGGGTGTGTTTACTGCAGAGGGGGTGTATTTACTACATGAGGGGTGTATTTACTGCAGGGGGGTGTATTTACTACATGAGGGGAGTATTTACTACATGAGGGGTGTATTTACTGCAGGGGGTGTATTTACTGCAGGAGGGGTGTATTTACTGCAGAGGGGGTGTATTTACTACATGAGGGGTGTATTTGCTGCAGAGGGGGTGTATTTACTACATGAGGGGTGTATTTACTGCAGGAGGGGTGTATTTACTACATGAGGGGTGTATTTGCTGCAGAGGGGGTGTATTTACTGCAGAGGGGGTGTATTTACTACATGAGGGGTGTATTTACTACATGAGGGGTGTATTTGCTGCAGAGGGGGTGTATTTACTACATGAGGGGTGTATTTGCTGCAGAGGGGGTGTATTTACTACATGAGGGGTGTATTTACTGCAGAGGGGGTGTATTTACTACATGAGGGGTGTATTTACTGCAGGGGGGTGTATTTACTACATGAGGGGAGTATTTACTACATGAGGGGTGTATTTACTGCAGGAGGGGTGTATTTACTGCAGAGGGGGTGTATTTACTACATGAGGGGTGTATTTGCTGCAGAGGGGGTGTATTTACTGCAGAGGGGGTGTATTTACTACATGAGGGGTGTATTTACTGCAGGAGGGGTGTATTTACTACATGAGGGGTGTATTTGCTGCAGAGGGGGTGTATTTACTGCAGAGGGGGTGTATTTACTACATGAGGGGTGTATTTGCTGCAGAGGGGGTGTATTTACTACATGAGGGGAGTATTTACTGCAGGAGGGGTGTATTTACTGCAGAGGGGGTGTATTTACTACATGAGGGGAGTATTTACTACATGAGGGGTGTATTTACTGCAGAGGGGGTGTATTTACTACATGAGGGGTGTATTTACTGCAGAGGGGGTGTATTTACTACATGAGGGGTGTATTTACTGCAGGAGGGGTGTATTTACTACAGGAGGGGAATATTTACTACATGAGGGGTGTATTTACTGCAGAGGGGGTGTATTTACTACATGAGGGGTGTATTTACTGCAGGGGGGGTGTATTTACTGCAGGAGGGGAGTATTTACTACAGGAGGGGTGTATTTACTACAGGAGGGGAGTATTTACTGCAGGAGGGGTGTATTTACTACATGAGGGGTGTATTTACTGCAGGAGGGGTGTATTTACTACAGGAGGGGAGTATTTACTACATGAGGGGTGTATTTACTGCAGAGGGGGTGTATTTACTACATGAGGGGTGTATTTACTGCAGGAGGGGAGTATTTACTACAGGAGGGGTGTATTTACTGCAGAGGGGGTGTATTTACTACATGAGGGGTGTATTTACTGCAGGGGGGGTGTATTTACTACATCAGGGGAGTATTTACTACATGAGGGGAGTATTTACTGCAGGAGGGGAGTATTTAATGCAGGGGGGTGTATTTACTACATGAGGGGAGTATTTACTGCAGGGGGGTGTATTTACTACATGAGGGGTGTATTTACTGCAGGAGGGGTGTATTTACTACATGAGGGGAGTATTTACTACATGAGGGGTGTATTTACTGCAGGAGGGGTGTATTTACTACAGGAGGGGAGTATTTACTACATAAGGGGTGTATTTACTGCAGAGGGGTGTATTTACTACAGGAGGGGTGTATTTACTGCAGAGGGGGTGTATTTACTACATGAGGGGTGTATTTGCTGCAGAGGGGGTGTATTTACTGCAGAGGGGGTGTATTTACTACATGAGGGGTGTATTTACTACATGAGGGGTGTATTTTCTGCAGAGGGGGTGTATTTACTACATGAGGGGTGTATTTGCTGCAGAGGGGGTGTATTTACTACATGAGGGGTGTATTTACTACAGGAGGGGAGTATTTACTACATGAGGGGTGTATTTACTGCAGGAGGGGTGTATTTACTACAGGAGGGGAGTATTTACTACATGAGGGGTGTATTTACTGCAGAGGGGGTGTATTTACTACATGAGGGGTGTATTTACTGCAGGGGGGGTGTATTTACTGCAGGAGGGGAGTATTTACTACAGGAGGGGTGTATTTACTGCAGAGGGGGTGTATTTACTACATGAGGGGTGTATTTACTGCAGGGGGGGTGTATTTACTACATGAGGGGAGTATTTACTACATGAGGGGAGTATTTACTGCAGGAGGGGAGTATTTAATGCAGGGGGGTGTATTTACTACATGAGGGGAGTATTTACTGCAGGGGGGTGTATTTACTACATGAGGGGTGTATTTACTGCAGGAGGGGTGTATTTACTACATGAGGGGAGTATTTACTACATGAGGGGTGTATTTACTGCAGGAGGGGTGTATTTACTACAGGAGGGGAGTATTTACTACATGAGGGGTGTATTTACTGCAGAGGGGTGTATTTACTACAGGAGGGGTGTATTTACTGCAGAGGGGGTGTATTTACTACATGAGGGGTGTATTTACTGCAGAGGGGGTGTATTTACTACATGAGGGGTGTGTTTACTGCAGGGGGTTGTATTTACTACATGAGGGGAGTATTTACTACATGAGGGGTGTATTTACTGCAGGGGGTGTATTTACTGCAGGAGGGGTGTATTTACTGCAGAGGGGGTGTATTTGCTACATGAGGGGTGTATTTGCTGCAGAGGGGGTGTATTTACTACATGAGGGGTGTATTTACTGCAGGAGGGGTGTATTTACTGCAGAGGGGGTGTATTTACTGCAGAGGGGATGTATTTACTACATGAGGGGTGTATTTACTGCAGGGGGGTGTATTTACTACATGAGGGTAGTATTTACTACATGAGGGGTGTATTTACTGCAGGGGGTGTATTTACTGCAGGAGCGGTGTATTTACTGCAGAGGGGGTGTATTTACTACATGAGGGGTGTATTTGCTGCAGAGGGGGTGTATTTACTGCAGAGGGGGTGTATTTACTACATGAGGGGTGTATTTACTGCAGGAGGGGTGTATTTACTACATGAGGGGTGTATTTGCTGCAGAGGGGGTGTATTTACTGCAGAGGGGGTGTATTTACTACATGAGGGGTGTATTTACTACATGAGGGGTGTATTTGCTGCAGAGGGGGTGTATTTACTACATGAGGGGTGTATTTACTGCAGAGGGGGTGTATTTACTACATGAGGGGTGTATTTACTGCAGGGGGGTGTATTTACTACATGAGGGGAGTATTTACTACATGAGGGGTGTATTTACTGCAGGGGGTGTATTTACTGCAGGAGGGGTGTATTTACTGCAGAGGGGGTGTATTTACTACATGAGGGGTGTATTTGCTGCAGAGGGGGTGTATTTACTACATGAGGGGTGTATTTACTGCAGGAGGGGTGTATTTACTACATGAGGGGTGTATTTGCTGCAGAGGGGGTGTATTTACTGCAGAGGGGGTGTATTTACTACATGAGGGGTGTATTTGCTGCAGAGGGGGTGTATTTACTACATGAGGGGTTTATTTGCTGCAGAGGGGGTGTATTTACTGCAGGAGGGGTGTATTTACTACATGAGGGGTGTATTTGCTGCAAAGGGGGTGTATTTCCTACATGAGGGGTGTATTTGCTGCAGAGGGGTGTATTTACTACAGGAGGGGTGTATTTACTGCAGAGGGGGTGTATTTACTACATGAGGGGTGTATTTGCTGCAGAGGGGGTGTATTTACTGCAGAGGGGGTGTATTTACTACATGAGGGGTGTATTTACTACATGAGGGGTGTATTTTCTGCAGAGGGGGTGTATTTACTACATGAGGGGTGTATTTGCTGCAGAGGGGGTGTATTTACTACATGAGGGGTGTATTTACTGCAGAGGGGGTGTATTTACTACATGAGGGGTGTATTTACTGCAGGGGGGTGTATTTACTACATGAGGGGAGTATTTACTACATGAGGGGTGTATTTACTGCAGGGGGTGTATTTACTGCAGGAGGGGTGTATTTACTGCAGAGGGGGTGTATTTACTACATGAGGGGTGTATTTGCTGCAGAGGGGGTGTATTTACTGCAGAGGGGGTGTATTTACTACATGAGGGGTGTATTTACTGCAGGAGGGGTGTATTTACTACATGAGGGGTGTATTTGCTGCAGAGGGGGTGTATTTACTGCAGAGGGGGTGTATTTACTACATGAGGGGTGTATTTGCTGCAGAGGGGGTGTATTTACTACATGAGGGGAGTATTTACTGCAGGAGGGGTGTATTTACTGCAGAGGGGGTGTATTTACTACATGAGGGGAGTATTTACTACATGAGGGGTATATTTACTGCAGAGGGGGTGTATTTACTACATGAGGGGTGTATTTACTGCAGAGGGGGTGTATTTACTACATGAGGGGTGTATTTACTGCAGGAGGGGTGTATTTACTACAGGAGGGGAGTATTTACTACATGAGGGGTGTATTTACTGCAGAGGGGGTGTATTTACTACATGAGGGGTGTATTTACTGCAGGGGGGGTGTATTTACTGCAGGAGCGGAGTATTTACTACAGGAGGGGTGTATTTACTACAGGAGGGGAGTATTTACTGCAGGAGGGGTGTATTTACTGCATGACGGGTGTATTTACTGCAGGAGGGGTGTATTTACTACAGGAGGGGAGTATTTACTACATGAGGGGTGTATTTACTGCAGAGGGGGTGTATTTACTACATGAGGGGTGTATTTACTGCAGGGGGGGTGTATTTACTGCAGGAGGGGAGTATTTACTACAGGAGGGGTGTATTTACTGCAGAGGGGGTGTATTTACTACATGAGGGGTGTATTTACTGCAGGGGGGGTGTATTTACTACATGAGGGGAGTATTTACTACATGAGGGGAGTATTTACTGCAGGAGGGGAGTATTTAATGCAGGGGGGTGTATTTACTACATGAGGGGAGTATTTACTGCAGGGGGGTGTATTTACTACATGAGGGGTGTATTTACTGCAGGAGGGGTGTATTTACTACATGAGGGGAGTATTTACTACATGAGGGGTGTATTTACTGCAGGAGGGGTGTATTTACTACAGGAGGGGAGTATTTACTACATGAGGGGTGTATTTACTGCAGAGGGGTGTATTTACTACAGGAGGGGTGTATTTACTGCAGAGGGGGTGTATTTACTACATGAGGGGTGTATTTACTGCAGAGGGGGTGTATTTACTACATGAGGGGTGTGTTTACTGCAGGGGGGTGTATTTACTACATGAGGGGAGTATTTACTACATGAGGGGTGTATTTACTGCAGGGGGTGTATTTACTGCAGGAGGGGTGTATTTACTGCAGAGGGGGTGTATTTACTACATGAGGGGTGTATTTGCTGCAGAGGGGGTGTATTTACTACATGAGGGGTGTATTTACTGCAGGAGGGGTGTATTTACTGCAGAGGGGGTGTATTTACTGCAGAGGGGATGTATTTACTACATGAGGGGTGTATTTACTGCAGGGTGGTGTATTTACTACATGAGGGGAGTACTTACTACATGAGGGGTGTATTTACTGCAGGGGGTGTATTTACTGCAGGAGGGGTGTATTTACTGCAGAGGGGGTGTATTTACTACATGAGGGGTGTATTTGCTGCAGAGGGGGTGTATTTACTACATGAGGGGTGTATTTACTGCAGGAGGGGTGTATTTACTACATGAGGGGTGTATTTGCTGCAGAGGGGGTGTATTTACTGCAGAGGGGGTGTATTTACTACATGAGGGGTGTATTTGCTGCAGAGGGGGTGTATTTACTACATGAGGGGTTTATTTGCTGCAGAGGGGGTGTATTTACTGCAGGAGGGGTGTATTTACTACATGAGGGGTGTATTTGCTGCAGAGGGGGTGTATTTCCTACATGAGGGGTGTATTTGCTGCAGAGGGGTGTATTTACTACAGGAGGGGTGTATTTACTGCAGAGGGGGTGTATTTACTACATGAGGGGTGTATTTGCTGCAGAGGGGGTGTATTTACTGCAGAGGGGGTGTATTTACTACATGAGGGGTGTATTTACTACATGAGGGGTGTATTTTCTGCAGAGGGGGTGTATTTACTACATGAGGGGTGTATTTGCTGCAGAGGGGGTGTATTTACTACATGAGGGGTGTATTTACTGCAGGGGGGGTGTATTTACTGCAGGAGCGGAGTATTTACTACAAGAGGGGTGTATTTACTACAGGAGGGGAGTATTTACTGCAGGAGGGGTGTATTTACTGCATGACGGGTGTATTTACTGCAGGAGGGGTGTATTTACTACAGGAGGGGAGTATTTACTACATGAGGGGTGTATTTACTGCAGAGGGGGTGTATTTACTACATGAGGGGTGTATTTACTGCAGGGGGGGTGTATTTACTGCAGGAGGGGAGTATTTACTACAGGAGGGGTGTATTTACTGCAGAGGGGGTGTATTTACTACATGAGGGGCGTATTTACTGCAGGGGGGGTGTATTTACTACATGAGGGGAGTATTTACTACATGAGGGGAGTATTTACTGCAGGAGGGGAGTATTTAATGCAGGGGGGTGTATTTACTACATGAGGGGAGTATTTACTGCAGGGGGGTGTATTTACTACATGAGGGGTGTATTTACTGCAGGAGGGGTGTATTTACTACATGAGGGGAGTATTTACTACATGAGGGGTGTATTTACTGCAGGAGGGGTGTATTTACTACAGGAGGGGAGTATTTACTACATGAGGGGTGTATTTACTGCAGAGGGGTGTATTTACTACAGGAGGGGTGTATTTACTGCAGAGGGGGTGTATTTACTACATGAGGGGTGTATTTACTGCAGAGGGGGTGTATTTACTACATGAGGGGTGTGTTTACTGCAGGGGGGTGTATTTACTACATGAGGGGAGTATTTACTACATGAGGGGTGTATTTACTGCAGGGGGTGTATTTACTGCAGGAGGGGTGTATTTACTGCAGAGGGGGTGTATTTACTACATGAGGGGTGTATTTGCTGCAGAGGGGGTGTATTTACTACATGAGGGGTGTATTTACTGCAGGAGGGGTGTATTTACTGCAGAGGGGGTGTATTTACTGCAGAGGGGATGTATTTACTACATGAGGGGTGTATTTACTGCAGGGGGGTGTATTTACTACATGAGGGTAGTATTTACTACATGAGGGGTGTATTTACTGCAGGGGGTGTATTTACTGCAGGAGCGGTGTATTTACTGCAGAGGGGGTGTATTTACTACATGAGGGGTGTATTTACTGCAGAGAGGGTGTATTTACTACATGAGGGGTGTATTTACTGCAGGAGGGGTGTATTTACTACATGAGGGGTGTATTTGCTGCAGAGGGGGTGTATTTACTGCAGAGGGGGTGTATTTACTACATGAGGGGTGTATTTACTACATGAGGGGTGTATTTGCTGCAGAGGGGGTGTATTTACTACATGAGGGGTGTATTTACTGCAGAGGGGGTGTATTTACTACATGAGGGGTGTATTTACTGCAGGGGGGTGTATTTACTACATGAGGGGAGTATTTACTACATGAGGGGTGTATTTACTGCAGGGGGTGTATTTACTGCAGGAGGGGTGTATTTACTGCAGAGGGGGTGTATTTACTACATGAGGGGTGTATTTGCTGCAGAGGGGGTGTATTTACTACATGAGGGGTGTATTTACTGCAGGAGGGGTGTATTTACTACATGAGGGGTGTATTTGCTGCAGAGGGGGTGTATTTACTGCAGAGGGGGTGTATTTACTACATGAGGGGTGTATTTGCTGCAGAGGGGGTGTATTTACTACATGAGGGGTGTATTTGCTGCAGAGGGGGTGTATTTACTGCAGGAGGGGTGTATTTACTACATGAGGGGTGTATTTGCTGCAGAGGGGGTGTATTTCCTACATGAGGGGTGTATTTGCTGCAGAGGGGGTGTATTTACTACATGAGGGGTGTATTTGCTGCAGAGGGGGTGTATTTACTACATGAGGGGTGTATTTACTACATGAGGGGTGTATTTGCTGCAGAGGGGGTGTATTTACTGCAGAGTCGGTGTATTTACTACATGAGGGGTGTATTTACTACATGAGGGGTGTATTTACTGCATGAGGGGTGTATTTACTACATGAGGGGTGTATTTACTACATGAGGGTTGTATTTGCTGCAGAGGGGGTGTATTTACTACATGAGGGGTGTATTTACTGCAGAGGGGGTGTATTTACTACATGAGGGGTGTATTTGCTGCAGGAGGGGTGTATTTACTACATGAGGGGTGTATTTACTACATGAGGGGTGTATTTGCTGCAGGAGGGGTGTATTTATTACATGAGGGGTGTATTTACTACATGAGGGTTGTATTTGCTGCAGAGGGGGTGTATTTACTACATGAGGGGTGTATTTACTGCAGAGGGGGTGTATTTACTACATGAGGGGTGTATTTACTGCAGAGGGGGTGTATTTACTACATGAGGGGTGTATTTACTACATGAGGGGTGTATTTGCTGCAGAGGGGGTGTATTTACTGCAGAGGGGGTGTATTTACTACATGAGGGGTGTATTTACTACATGAGGGGTGTATTTACTACATGAGGGTTGTATTTGCTGCAGAGGGGGTGTATTTACTACATGAGGGTTGTATTTGCTGTAGAGGGGGTGTATTTACTACATGAGGGGTGTATTTACTGCAGAGGGGGTGTATTTACTACATGAGGGGTGTATTTGCTGCAGGAGGGGTGTATTTACTACATGAGGGGTGTATTTGCTGCAGGAGGGGTGTATTTACTACATGAGGGGTGTATTTGCTGCAGGAGGGGTGTATTTACTACATGAGGGGTGTATTTGCTGCAGGAGGGGTGTATTTACTACATGAGGGGAGTATTTGCTGTAGAGGGGGTGTATTTACTACATGAGGGGTGTATTTACTGCAGAGGGGGTGTATTTACTACATGAGGGTTGTATTTGCTGCAGAGGGGGTGTATTTACTACATGAGGGTTGTATTTGCTGTAGAGGGGGTGTATTTACTACATGAGGGGTGTATTTACTGCAGAGGGGGTGTATTTACTACATGAGGGGAGTATTTGCTGCAGGAGGGTTGTATTTACTACATGAGGGGTGTATTTACTACATGAGGGTTGTATTTGCTGCAGAGGGGGTGTATTTACTACATGAGGGGTGTATTTACTGCAGAGGGGGTGTATTTACTACATGAGGGGTGTATTTACTGCAGAGGGGGTGTATTTACTACATGCAGGGTGTATTTACTACATGAGGGGAGTATTTGCTGCAGGAGGGGTGTATTTACTACATGAGGGGTGTATTTACTGCAGAGGGGGTGTATTTACTACATGAGGGGTGTATTTACTGCAGAGGGGGTGTATTTACTACATGAGGGGTGTATTTACTACCAGGAGCCAGGAGACACATAGGCCCCGTAAGCTGGGAGCGTGAACTCCAAGAGAAGGCCCTACCACAAGGTCAGCCAGCGCAGGACAGAGACAAAGTTAGGCCTAGCTCCAGGCAGGTCAGAAACTTACTACGCAGAGGCAAGAAACAGGAGGCCCTACACCCGCTCATTGGGGAGGATCCTGATATGCACCCTTCACCCTACAGTGCTCCGGGATGTGCCTGAATTTCCATCAGTAAAAGATACTGAAGTGACTATTGTGTCCGTCCCCGTTCTTGCTCTGACAAGGCTGGGTCTCACCTGTCCTGCATCCCCCTCTTCATACACTGCCCTGAGGCCTCGCTCCACCTGTGGGGATCTATACCATCGAGCTGCCTTATCACCGGCCTCAGTGGACTGCGCAGCGCTGGTGATTCTCACCAGAAACCACAGGTGAACTTTCATATAATTAACAAACCACCCTTTTAAAAGCTGACCCCAGGGTACGGGCCCGGGAGCCGACCACTGCGACATCCCCAAGGTCAGGCAAAAGGCCCGGGTACCGTGTCGTCCCCATCCCCCTGGGCGTGTCATGGCCTCACTCAATAAAAATTAATTTGTGCGAGGCCGGACATGTCTAGTCAGAATGTGGCCAGAAGTATACAAATCACATACATGTGCCAGGGACAATCCTAAAAGTGTGCAGTGCATGCGCTGTGAGAATTCAGAAGCCTGCACTCACATAGAGTGACTGCAGACTTTCATCTCAAACCTGGACAAGCCCTTTAATTATCAAATGATTCCCTGTAGCAGCCAATCCTAACAGCGTGTAATATCCTCACTGTCAGGATTCAGCTCTGTTTGCTGGTTCCAGCAGTCATCACACGGCCACTTTACTCATATGCGATTTTCATACTTACGGTCACGTGACAACGAGCTTCTCTTCTGCTTCTCTGTTTTCCTCTGAATACTCTTGTGAGGGCACTGTAACTGGCACTATTGTATGTAGGTGGCGCTGTTGTGTGCTTTGTGGACATTTACTATTTAAAGGTCATTGTTGATGACACTGATATCTGGTCCTTGTGAATGGCACTATGGCTACATGTCTTATGGGGGCACTATATATCAATCACTAGTAGAGTTATAAGGACTCTGTAGACAGCACAAGTGTAGGGGGCAATAAAGTATTTGGGTGACACTGCGAATGGGTTCCCTATGGCTGGAACTGTTGGCATCAGACATATTTATATATCTATGCAGTGCAAGTCACACATCCAGATTTGGCGCTGAAAGCCGACGTCCAGGTGTGGTCGTATTATCCTATGTATCTAATCAGTATTTACTAACTGTGCTGTGTCCCCATGACAACACTTCCTGCCCTTAATTTAGTGATATTATCACAGGAAAAATGGGGGAAAGTGACAACAACAGACTCTTTGGAGTAACGACTGCCAAATAATTGTCATGTCAGGAAAAGACGCGAGGACATCTGTAAAAAAACAACAAAAATAAACCTTTCAATTAATCTCGAAAATTGTTGTAAATGCCGATCAACATCCACATCAATGATCCCATCCTCCCAGCCGTGAATGGTGGCGGCTGTGTGTGAACGTGTACTGACACTGATTTGGATGGTGATTTGGACTCTACAATGTCCCTATGATAACACTGAACCAGACGAGGTGTGTTGTCATAAGATGAAGGAAAGCAAAGGTGTTAGAAACTGTTATTTTCTCTTTTTTTATCAATCACTTTTGTTGATTTGCATAATATTATAAACAGATGAACGTTATATCAGGGTGAGAAGGAGGAGGACGACGAGCGGCCGGGAGTGAGATTTCATTTCTAGACTCAAGATTATTACATTTATATTCTCAGCACAGAGTGAGATCTGCAGATAACGAGGTCAATGGCTGATTAATGAGACACTAAGAACACAACCTCCTCGGGATAGATAATAGAGAGATAATAGATAGATAATAGATAGATAGATGATAGATAGATAATAGATAGATAGATAGATAATAGATAGATAGATAATAGATAGATAATATATAGATATGAGATAGATAATAGAGAGATAATAGATAGATAGATGATAGATAGATAATAGATAGATAGATGATAGATAGATAGATAATGGATAGATAGATGATAGATAATAGATAGATAGATAATAGATAGATAGATAGATAATAGATAGATAGATGATAGATAATAGATAGATAGATAATAGATAGATAGATAGATAAATAGATAGATAATAGATAGATGATAGATAGATAATAGATAGATAATAGATAGATAGATAGATAATATATAGATAATAGATAGATAGATGATAGATAATAGATAGATAGATAGATAGATAATAGATAGATAATAGATGATAGATAATAATAGATAGATAATAGATAGATAGATAGATAATAGATAGATAGATAATAATAGATAGATAGATGATAGATAATAGATAGATAATAGATGATAGATAATAATAGATAGATAATAGATAGATAGATAATAGATAGATCATAGATAATAGATAGATAGATGATAGATAATAGATAGATAGATAATAGATAGATAGATAATAGATAGATCATAGATAATAGATAGATAGATAATAGATAATAGATAGATAATAGATAGATGATAGATAGATAATAGATGATAGATAGATAATAGATAGATAGATAATAGATAGATAGATAGATAATAGATAGATAATATATAGATATGTGATAGATAATAGAGAGATAATAGATAGATAGATGATAGATAGATAGATAATGGATAGATAGATGATAGATAATAGATAGATAGATAATAGATAGATAGATAATAGATAGATAGATAATAGATAGATAGATGATAGATAATAGATAGATAGATAATAGATAGATTATAGATAGATAGATAAATAGATAGATAATAGATAGATGATAGATAGATAATAGATAGATAATAGATAGATAGATAGATAATATATAGATAATAGATAGATAGATGATAGATAATAGATAGATAGATAATAGATAGATAATAGATGATAGATAATAATAGATAGATAATAGATAGATAGATAGATAATAGATAGATAGATAGATAGATAGATAATAATAGATAGATAGATGATAGATAATAGATAGATAATAGATGATAGATAATAATAGATAGATAATAGATAGATAGATAATAGATAGATAATAGATAGATAGATAGATAATAATAGATAGATAATAGATAGATATGAGATAATAGATAGATGATAGATAGATAATAGATAGATGATAGATAATAGATGATAGATAATAGATAGATAGCTGATAGATAGATAATAGATAGATAGATAGATAATAGATAGATAATAGATAGATAATAGATAGATAGATAGATAATAGATAGATAATAGATAGATAGATAATAGATAGATAGATAGATAATAGATAGATGATAGATAATAGATAGATAGATAGATAGATAATAGATAGATGATAGATAATAGATGATAGATAATAGATAGATAATAGATACATAATAGATAATAGATAGATGATAGATAGATAATAGATAGATAATAATAGATAGATAATATATAGATAATAGATAATAGATAGATAGATAATAGATAGATAGATAACAGATAGATGATAGATAGATAATAGATAGATAGATAGACAATAGATAGATAATAGATAATAGATAGATGATAGATAATAGATAATAGATAGATGATAGATAATAGATAGATAATAGATAGATAATAGATAGATAGATGATAGATAGATAATAGATAGATAATATATAGATAATAGATAATAATAGATAGATAGATAATAGATAGATGATAGATAGATAGATATTAGATAGATGATAGATAATAGATAGATAACAGATAGATAGATAGATAGATGATAGATAGATAATAGATAGATAATAGATAGATGATAGATAGATAATAGATAGATAGATAGTAGATAATAGATAGATAATATATAGATGATAGATAAATAATAGATAGATAGTAGATAATAGATAATAGATAGATGATAGATAGATGATAGATAGATAGATAATAGATAATAGATAGATAATAGATAGATGATAGATAGATGATAGATAATAGATAGATAATAAATAGATAGATATATAGATAATAGATAGATGATAGATAATAGATGATAGATAATAGATAGATAGATGATAGATAGATAATAAATAGATAATAGATAGATAATAGATAGATAGATGGATAATAGATAGATGATAGATAGATGATAATAGATAGATAATAGATAGAATAGATAGATAATAGATAGATAGATAATAGATAGATGATAGATAGAGAGATAATAGAAAGATAGATAATAGATGATAGATAGATAGATGATAGATAGATGATAGATAGATAGATAATAGATAGATAATAGATAGATAATAGATAGATAGATAATAGATATAGATAGATAATAGATAGATGATAGATAGATAGATAATAGATAGAAAATAGATAGATAGATAATAGATAGAAAATAGATAGATAGATATATAATAGAAAGATGATAGATAGATGATAGATAATAGATAGATAGATAATGGATAGATAGATGATAGATAATAGATAGATAGATAATAGATAGATAGATAATAGATAGATCATAGATAATAGATAGATAGATAGATAGATAATAGATAATAGATAATAGATAGATAATAGATAGATGATAGATAGATAATAGATGATAGATAGATAATAGATAGATAGATAATAGATAGATAGATAATAGATAGATAATATATAGATATGTGATAGATAATAGAGAGATAATAGATAGATAGATGATAGATAGATAGATAGATGATAGATAGATAGATAATGGATAGATAGATGATAGATAATAGATAGATAGATAATAGATAGATAGATAATAGATAGATAGATAGATAATAGATAGATAGATGATAGATAATAGATAGATAGATAATAGATAGATTATAGATAGATAGATAAATAGATAGATAATAGATAGATGATAGATAGATAATAGATAGATAGATAGATAATAATAGATAGATGATAGATAATAGATAGATAGATGATAGATAATAGATAGATAGATAATAGATAGATAATAGATGATAGATAATAGATAGATAATAGATAGATAGATAGATAATAGATAGATAGATAATAATAGATAGATAGATGATAGATAATAGATAGATAATAGATGATAGATAATAATAGATAGATAATAGATAGATAGATAATAGATAGATAATAGATAGATAGATAATAATAGATAGGATAATAATAGATAGATAATAGATAGATATGAGATAATAGATAGATGATAGATAGATAGATAATAGATAGATGATAGATAGATAGATAGATAATAGATGATAGATAATAGATAGATAGCTGATAGATAGATAATAGATAGATAGATAGATAATAGATAGATAATAGATAATAGATAGATAGATAATAGATAGATAATAGATAGATAGATAATAGATAGATAGATAGATAATAGATAGATGATAGATAATAGATAGATAGATAATAGATAGATAGATAGATAATAGATAGATAATAGATACATAATAGATAGATGATAGATAATAGATGATAGATAATAGATAGATAATAGATAGATAATAATAGATAGATAATAGATAGATAATAATAGATAGATAATAGATAGATAATAGATAGATAGATAGATAATAGATAGATGATAGATAATAGATAGATAGATAATAGATAGATAGATAGATAATAGATAGATAATAGATACATAATAGATAGATGATAGATAATAGATGATAGATAATAGATAGATAATAGATACATAATAGATAATAGATAGATGATAGATAGATAATAGATAGATAATAATAGATAGATAATATATAGATAATAGATAATAGATAGATAGATAATAGATAGATAGATAACAGATAGATGATAGATAGATAATAGATAGATAGATAGATAGATAGATAATAGATAGATAATAGATACATAATAGATAGATGATAGATAATAGATGATAGATAATAGATAGATAATAGATACATAATAGATAATAGATAGATGATAGATAGATAATAGATAGATAATAATAGATAGATAATATATAGATAATAGATAATAGATAGATAGATAATAGATAGATAGATAACAGATAGATGATAGATAGATAATAGATAGATAGATAATAGATAGATAATAGATAGATAATAGATAATAGATAGATGATAGATAATAGATAGATGATAGATAATAGATAGATAATAGATAGATAATAGATAGATAGATGATAGATAGATAATAGATAGATAATATATAGATAATAGATAATAATAGATAGATAGATAGATGATAGATAGATAATAGATAGATAATAGATAGATAATAGATAGATGATAGATAGATAGATAATAGATAGATAGATAGTAGATAATAGATAGATAATATATAGATGATAGATAGATAATAGATAGATAGTAGATAATAGATAATAGATAGATGATAGATAGATGATAGATAGATAATAGATGATAGATAGATAATAGATAGATAATAGATAGATGATAGATAGATGATAGATAATAGATAGATAATAAATAGATAGATATATAGATAATAGATAGATGATAGATAATAGATGATAGATAATAGATAGATAGATGATAGATAGATAATAAATAGATAATAGATAGATAATAGATAGATAGATGGATAATAGATAGATAATAGATAGATGATAGATAGATGATAATAGATAGATAATAGATAGAATAGATAGATAATAGATAGATAGATAATAGATAGATGATAGATAGAGAGATAATAGAAAGATAGATAATAGATGATAGATAGATAGATGATAGATAGATAATAGATAGATAGATAATAGATATAGATAGATAGATAATAGATAATAGATAGATAATAGATAGATGATAGATAGATAGATAATAGATAGATAGATAATAGATATAGATAGATAGATAATAGATAATAGATAGATAATAGATAGATGATAGATAGATAGATAATAGATAGATAATAGATAGATAATAGATATAGATAGATAGATAATAGATAGATAATAGATAGATGATAGATAGATAGATAATAGATAGAAAATAGATAGATAGATAATAGATAGAAAATAGATAGATAGATAATAGATAGAAAATAGATAGATAGATAGATATATAATAGAAAGATGATAGATAGATGATAGATAATAGATAGACTCAAAAAGGCTGCAACCATCATCCCAACCACTGGGTGGCCACATATAGGCACATATAGCATAAACATCTCCCATCAGAGTATCACAAATTCATATATAATTTTTAAAGCTGTTCATCTTACGTAACTTATCTCAGTATATGTCAAGCCAAAAGGAAAGGTAAGAAAGGTCACAACTGTACAGCTTTATACTTACTGTATATATATAAGTGATGGGAGCTGACCAGTTTAATTACAATACTTTTGTAATAAAGTGATAGATTTTTGCGTAAACCACATTTTGTGAGCTTTTTTAATTTTTCCGCTTCCTATGCCATTTCCTAAAGTGATGGGTAAACTGAATGAGGAATGGAGTCTCCCACAGCTCAACAAAATTACTAGAAATTATACCTGAAAATGAGGAGAATGCCAGCTCATAGCCTGTACAGGTTTTATTTTCAGGTGCATATACAAAGATGTGCCAAATTTTAATTAGAAACATGCTTTTCTTACTGAATTTGGCACCCTTTTTTTTCATAAAAGCTACTACTAATGTCATAGTAATTTTTTTTTTCATTTACAATTTTTACCCCTTGCAGTACCACCTCTCACCACTGCTGGCACCATATAGTTTCCATAGTCAACAATGCAACAGCGCCCCCCTTCTCAAATCAAGTAGTCAGAACTGCATTTTTTGCATTACAGTAACTTTTCAAGAAAATATTCAGTGAAATTAAAAATGCCGCAATATAATCATCAACAGAAGCTCTACATTATATGTGTACGAAATCTGTGCTACCAACCTTATATTTGATATAAAAAAATAAAAAATAGAATGGTGATTGAATGGCCAACCGGTTGACTAATAAATCAATGGAAAGGGTATGAATAAAACTGCAATAATAAGAGACCTGACTATGATGTGCCTATACTATATTCTGTAGATTAATTCTCCAAAGCAAGGAAGAAAAATAGTTATATAGTGGTAACATGCTGCCATCTAGTGGTTGAAATACAAACTACACATCAGATGGCTAAAGGTCTTATACCACCTATTAGTTGTGTTACGTTGTGCCAAAAATTTGGGCTACATTTTTGCGCACGATGTTGAAACTCAAACAACAAACCCTTTTTCTTGAACCTTCATCCATTTTTCACTAAGCCGTGAATCCAGAGTCAGAAATAAAGGTCTAAAATGTGTAAAAAATGTGGTTAAAGGCAGCTTTTTTGGCACAATTCTGGTGCATTAAATCTGCCTCATTGACTTCTATGGGGGATAATAATACAGGGAGAGGGAGAAGGAGCTGATCAGACACCATCTCCTCAAATGCTTAATCCCACATCCAGTTTATTTTTCTTTATCAGTGAGTTTCCAGATGCCATTAATTAAAATGATGGTGGAAAAAAAATCATTTTTATTGATTTTAATGTTAGAAATGATGGAAAATGTGGCGTTCCTCCAGTCACTGCTTTTTTATGTGTCTTTTTCCCATTTCAAGGTATTATTTTGTGTAAAAACGGAGCGTGGAAATGAGTCCGGTCCTTTGCTGTTAATTTTTATTATGAGTGAATTAATTAGTATCAATCACTCGATGTCATAACCAAGAGCTTTTCCTGTTGTATTTTTCTTTATTACCATCTGTTCCGGCAATAAAAATGTCTGATTCATATCCATAAAATAAAATGATCTGTAGGAATAAAATTGATTTATAGCTTATGTGACAAATGGATGGAGGCCGAAGAGAAAGAAGAAGAAAAGAGAAATGAAAGAAAAATCCATCTGCACCACTCAGTGACATCAGCATTTAATCATAGAACGATGGGTTATATAGACTGTGACATCACTGCGGCAATTAGTGACATCACCAGCCAATCACAGACTTCCGTGTAAAGTGTCTACGTCTTGCAATTCCTCTGTGAAATCACCAGTCATAGACTACTCTTATTGCATTTATTCAGGGTCTTCACCATCTAATCACAGACTGAAATGCTATATACAGTCCCAGCCAAAACGCTTGGGCTGCAGAGGACGGGAGGGTAAAATTATTTTCTCTGATTAAGCCCCTTCAGACTGGAAGAATGATTGTTCATGGAAGGAAAAGGTGACGCTGCCATGAGCCATGTCTGCCAACAGTAAAGCCTCCTGAGACCACTCATGAATGGGGGTTTCTCATCCATGAAGGGGGTCTCACTCACAATTTTGCCTAAGAACACAGCCTGGAATAAAAAATGAGATCTAAACCTCCTCCAAGAGCAACTTCTGCCACCATCCAGGAGCAATGTGGTGATGATACTTTGCCCAGCAGGATGAAGACCATGCCACAAGGCTTAAGTGGCTCATTGAACAAAATTGAAATTTTGGGTCCACGGCCAGGGCACTCCCCGGATCTCAATCCCACTGAGAAATAAAAAGTGAGGGTACAAAGAAAAACCCAAAAATCGTGATAAACTCCAAGCACTGATGAGACGAGTCTGGAGAAATAAGGATCAGCGCTGGAAATATTGAAGCTTTACATAAACTTCATGTAATTATATGTAATTCAGTGACATCACTATCCAGTTACAGACTGACCTATTATATAGACGATTGTCATGCATCTGGGTTCGAACCCTTGAGCCTGTGCTTTGTGGTCGGCTTCTCTGTCTGCCGAGCTACAGCAGATACACCTTTTCTCTAGGTGTATAGTTTCTGTTATCCTTGCTGCAGTCAATTCAAGGTAACAGGTGTTTTCATTTACTCATTTGTCTTCCCCATCACCTTACGGGTGCAGCTTTATATACTTTTTCCCTGATGGTATTTCCTGCTGGTGATAGTCTCATTTGGATAACCAGCCATACTGCTGTAGTTTAAGCCAGTGAGTGAAAGACCAGCTATGGTTTATCTCTACTGCATCTATCTTCTGTTTCTTATTAGGAAGTAGGCGACAACAGTACATACTTAATCCTTAATTTTGTATTTCGTGGTTGGTTTTTTTCTCACTCTGGAGTGCATGTGTGACGCTCGCAGCCCTACCCTGGGAAGATGAGGGGTTACTCGGAGCCGGGTCAGAGGTTTGGTGGGGTTGTAGCCGTGGCCTGGGCCCGTTCTGTGCCCAGGGCCGTCACATTAAAAAGGGTGGTACGGGCTATCAGGGTTGAGTGGTTGCTATCGACTACGCCACCTGTGGTACCTGGTGAAGGCCACCAGCGCTGCTGCAGTCCTCTGAGGCTGGATGTTGTGGCAGCAGTCGTTGACACTACTCCCCACAGGCGGAGCAGGGCCTCAGGGCAGAGATGAGGATGGAGGGAGTTGTAGTGTAGGAGGTCTGGTGCTGCGCGGTGTGGTGCAGTGCAGAAATAAAGAGTCCGGAGGCCATAGGGGTCAACTTCCAGGGTTTTTACTCACGGTGGCGAGTACAGCTGCAAGGCTTCTCCCTGCTCCTCACGGAGATCTGCGGTCACCAGGGACGGGGGTCCGACAACCTCCGAGTGATTCAAGTGCTTAATCAGGACCCCGCACCAGAGTGTTCCTAGACTTCAGACTGAGTCCTCTCCTGTCTGTGTGTGTAGATAGGCCCGGTCTCCCTCTGGGGTACGCTCAGAAAAAGGGTACGGGTGGCAGCTCCGCTCCTTCCGTTACCCGGTGGGATCC
Source organism: Phyllobates terribilis (assembly GCF_046119375.1). Lineage (NCBI taxonomy): Eukaryota > Metazoa > Chordata > Amphibia > Anura > Dendrobatidae > Phyllobates > Phyllobates terribilis. Next base: position 762,144,481 of record NW_027362764.1, read on the forward strand.
TCTGGGCCTGCCGGGCTTCCCTGACTAGGATGTAGAGTAGCAAAGTCAGGTGTCGGGGGCCGGTACCCCTCTTGCAGCCGGAATCCCTCTGACTAGGCCAGAACAGCGAGGACAGGTGGCATATACCGCTCCGTCTGCATCCCCCTGGGATCCTTTTGTGGTGGAGCTACACTCCTAAGCTCCAGGCCTTCTTGGGTATGGTACTTGACCGAGTTGAGACATACGTTAACTCCAACCTGCCCCTTGACCCAAGGCCAGGGTACGAGGGCCGTGTCTCCATCCGCTGCAGGTTCACCCAGAAACCACGTTCAGGGATGGAGATCACAATCAAAGAACCATGAACCCAAGATGGCTGTTTATTAAATATGAAATATTAAGTGTAACTAAATGTGAGTCCTCAACCCTCACCCACTACTTGGTTCCCCCTATCTCTTGGTTCCCCAGTCTTCCATTTTCCAGTAGGGGCAGCACTCTAGTGCCTACCAGCCCCCTCTGGTGGGAGAAGTGTGGTGTTGGATGTGGAGGTGGGGTCCTGACCATTGCACCGTTCTTACCTCGAAAGAGGGATGCCACACCCCATTGAAGAGGTGCAGCATCCCTGTGGCGGTCGAACCCTCAGGGGCGCCACACATGACTCTGTGTTTGCCGGACAGCTTGTTTTTTTGCCACCTAGAGAGGTGTTTCCAGGTCCTTTTGGTGCCAGAGTGCTCGAAAGGATGTTGATGAGTATGTCCGTAAGTGCAAAGTTTGTGCTAGGTCAAAATCCCCTCGCCATGCCCCGGTAGGGTTTCCTTTGCCGGATGAGATTCTGTCTCAACCTTGACTCATTTGTCCATGGATTTTGTCACGGATTTGCCTAATTCTGGTGGTAATACTGTAGTACAGGTGGTGGTGGACCGTTCTAGCAGGATGGTTTACTTGGTTCCTCTACTAAAATTGCCTATGGCGAACAGTTTAAATACATTGTTTATCTCTTACGTCGTTAAGCTATATGGTGTTCCTAAATATATTATTTCCGAGGGGTTAAGTTTATGGCTAGCCTTTGGCGTAACTTTTACTCCAGATTAGGAATTAAGCTTTTGTTCTCCATCCTGAGACTAATGGTCTGACGGAGAGAATGAACCAAGAATTGGAACAGTATTTAAGATGTTTTATTTCATCTAATCAAGAGGACTGTGTGGATTTTCTTTCTCTGGCTGAGTTCGCTCTCAATAACTGCACCTCTACTGCTACCGGTACCTCGTCTTTTTTTGGTGTGGGGGTTTTCATCCAGTTTTTGGAAATTTTTCTGGTTTGCAGCCTGCAGTCCCAGAGGAGGAAAGATATGCTTCTCGTTTGATTAAGGTCTGAAGAGAAGTTGAAAAAGGTCTTTTGATAACTTATGATTGGACCAAGAGAACCGAGAGCCGCACATGTAGGAGGGCTCCTGTCTTTGAGGTGGGAGATTTTGTTTGGCTATCCTCAAAACAATCTGAGTCTTAACGTTCCTTCAGGGAAATTTGTTGGTCTGTATAAGATAATTAAGATCAGGTAATCCTGTGATGGTCAAGCTCCAACTCCTCTCTTCTTCAAAAGTTTGAGGAGATGCCGGGTCCTCAGGATGTTGAGGTTGACCTGGAGGACGTCAAGGAGTATGAGGTGGAACGAGTTTTGTGTTCCATATGTCGACTGCAATATCTCGTTAAATGGAATGGTTTGGGTCCGAAGGATAATTTCTGGATTGATAAGGAAGATTTGCTTGTTGATCGTTTAGTGAGGGAGTTCTGTCAGCGGCGCGGGATCTCAGTGGGTCCAATGGCCCCTCGTAGAAGGAGGGGGGTACTGTCTTGTGTCTGAGTTTGAACCCTTGATCCTGTGGTTTGTGGTCGACTTCTCTGTCTGACAAGCCACAGTAGATACACTTTTTTTTCCAGGCGTTTAGTTTCTGTTATCCTTGCTTCAGTCTTTTTAGGGTAACAGGTGTTTTCATTTACTCATTTGTCTGCCCTATCATCTTTTGGGTGCAGCTTTATATACTTTCCCCCTGCTGGTATTTCCTGCTGGTGATAGTCTCTTTTGGATGTCCAGCCATACTGCTGTAGTTTAAGCCAGTCAGTGAAAGACCAGCTAGGGTTTATTTCTCTGCTATTTATGTTCTGTACCCTGCACCTATCTTCTCTTTCTTTTTAGGAAGTAGGTGACTTATTCTCTAACAGTACGCACTTAATCCTTTTATTTTGTGGTTGGTTTTACTCACTTTGGGATCTCTTTATTTCAGCACTTCTGTAGGTAATTCTCACTCTGCTCTGCCCTCCGGTTCTTTAGGAGGAACATGAAGCGCTTGACGGCCTTTCAGGCAGCATAGGTCTTAGTTGACATCGTCTAGTCTGTGATTAGAGCTATCTCAGCTCACACAGGAACCACTAGGGACTGTGGAGTCAGGATCTCTAGTCTGTACAGGAACCGGCACGATCAGTGGCAGTTTTTAGTGCTACCTATTTTTGAGTTGCTACACTATTATAACATTTTCACCAGCCAACTCCATTTTTTGTGTGCTGAGAAGCAATCATTAATGCTGTGGATGCCCTGACTGCGCAATTGCGTTCCTTGTCTTTGGAGGTGGCAAACATCAAGTGTGAACAACAACATGTGTTATCCGCCGCTACGCAGATTTTACTACATCCAAAACAGTCTTCTGAGAATAAGGTAAATTTATCGGATTGTTTTAGCAGGGACTGAAGTAAGTTTTCCATCTTTCTTTCTTCGTGTAAGTTGTATTTTCTTCTCCGTCTTGCCTCATCCGGAGGAGAGCGTCAGCGTGTGGGTATTGTTCAGTCCTTGCTTCGTGGAGATCCTCAGGCTAGGGCATTTTACCCGCCTGAGGATTCTACAGTGTTCTCTTCAGTTTACGCTTTTTTCTCTGCTCTGGGGCTCATTTATGATGACCCCGATAAAGTTGCTGTTGTTGAATCAATGATCTGCAGGTTGGTTCAGGGAAATCGTAGTGTGGAGGACTACTGCTCTCAGTTCAGACACTGGGCAGTGGAAACCTCCTGGAATGATCCAGCTCTCCGCAGTCAATTCTGCCAGGGTCTTTCTAGTCAGATATGAGATATGATGGTTTATAGACCCTCCCCATTGTCCCTGGATGAGGCCATGTCACTGGCAGTGCATTTGTACAGACGTCTTAGGGATAAGAACACATTTGAGGATGTTTCAGTGACTCTTCCCTCTCATCCTATTGAGTCAGGAGAACTGATGAAAATTGGGGCCTGAAGAAAGTCCATGGAGGGAATGAAACTTGGAACACCTGCTAATTTCTATCTATACTGCGGTCAAACGGGTCATATAATGATTCAGTGTTTCAGATACAATAAAGAATTTCTTAAGGGTAAAGAGAGAGAAAAAAAAATCATTAATATGTTTGGACACTGGTTCTAAAGGTTTGAGGTTATCTCTCACGCATACTACTGGTTGTTTCTTACAAGTGTCTTTGGTTACCAAATCTGGAGTTATAGTTTCCTCTGTCAGTGAGATCTAAGGCGAAACCTGAGTCAAAAAATGCAGAGATTTTGCTATCAAGTGTGTGCACACCGTGTCAACTCTTGGTCATCCTATTCTATTTTCCTGAGCGAGTTGCCACACTATCATAAAGACGATCCTTACAAGGCTCACTGGGTGACACCACCATACAATCACAGGCTATCCTTAAACCGTGACATCATTTCACTCATTCGGACCAATCTGTTACACAGTATTACCCGTGACATCCTGCATCATTCTGTGCCATCATCATCCTGCGACTGACCTGTTATTTTGACTGTGACATCATTGCACCATTATGTGACATCCAATTACAGAGTGACATGTTATTTTGCATTCATCCCTACCATCCTGGATCCATCAGGATAGTCCTAATTTTAAGGAGCTTTCCAGGAAGGTAGGAAGTATGTCCTTCAACTGGATCTGTATCTTGAAGACGCAGATACAGTTGAGCACAATGGTGGAGCAGGGAGCCTTGAGATCTCTGCTCCACGATTCCGTCAAGATAGAGAATGAAGGATCTGCAAGTCACTTGACATTCTCAGGTCATGTAATTGGACAGCAGAGACCAGCCCAGCTCAATAGCAAGACTGTAAAAGGACAAACAGGCTAGTGGAGTGCTTATGTGTCGGGGCCACAGTGGAGAATTCATACTGTAAGGGCATTAAACTGTGTGTCCCTGATTCAGCTGAACAATCTCAAACTTAGGGAGCTGTCCCAGGAGGTTGGGGTTATGTCTAAACTTCCACTGTATTTGTGTCCTCAAGACGCAGTAGACAGTTGAACACAATGGTGGAGCAGGGAGCTGACAGATTCCTGCTCCATCATTCCCGTTATATAGAGACTGAAGCTCTTACAAGGACTGGCAGCACAGACCCGCTCAGTCAGAGGAGCAACGATGCAGGCAAATGGAATCCTTGTGCGCGGGCACCATATGGCATGGGGGAAATGTACTCTTGGGGCATGATACTGTGCATAGTGGGCACTTTGGTGCATCATACTGTATAGGGAACACTGTGGAGGCCATGAACACAAAATCGTACTGTGTGGGAACACTAATGGGCTTCACTAGTAGAATATTTCTGTGTGACACATATAAAGGACTGGGCAAAGTTAGGGAAGTGGCTTGGCATAAAACAAAAACTGCTCTTGTGTGCCACAGTATGTGTCCCTTTCCTACCTTTGGGAGGTGAGCATCATCCTCTAATCAGACTGCCGCAACTGCATGACCTCATTGCATTATGGTGAAATTATCAACCACACGCCAAGTGATTCACCTTCAACATGGGACTGCACTCAAGTTGTGTAAAATTCTTCTTCTGACTGTTGATCCAGTCACTTGGGATTAGGAGGGAAAAATTTGCTCTTTAGGGCAGACTGGATCATGCATTTTTGGTAAATCTACACCCCATTCCCTTTATCCTGTCCCATCCCCCAGTTGAACGTGTGTTTTTCCATCACCCAGTAACATCAGTTATACTTGACTGTGACATCCTGCACCTTGCAGTGACATCACCATCCGGAGTCTGACCGGTCATCATTGCACCTTATCAGGTTTTCTTAGCTTTCAAAGGAAACTCAATATTCTAGATGTGCTATTCAGGGAGCTGGAGGAAGAGTATCACTGCTTCATTCACGGATAGGAGTGATGGAATGCTGCAAGTGGGACCTGGAAAAAAGATCACAGATTGATACTATCATTTCCCCTCCTCCATACATCCTCCAATATAGGAACTTTTTTTTGTTATCATCCGTCTTATCCACTGTAAGACGAAATAACTACTTTTCTTCAGGTTGTCCCTGCTTACTGTATTCTTCAATGATTTCAGTGAAGAAACAGAAGCTTTTCTTCAGGTTATCATTCTCATTAATTACAGCCACCTACTGTATAACCTTCAATGATTCCAAAGGAGATACAAAAGCTTTTCTTCAGCTTATCATCCTCCATATTAAATTATAGCCACCTACTGTACAACCTTCATCGATCCCAAGGGAGATACTGAAGCTTTTCTTTAGGTTATCATCCTCCTTATTAGTTATTGCCACTAGTGATGAGCGAGTGTATTCGTTACTATTCGCGCAAATAGTACGGTATTCGGGTTAATCGTTATTCGGCGAGTATTTGTGTACTCGCCTCTCTATATTCGGATGTCTCGCCCTGCAGATTTGGCGCCTCCTTTGCAGCCATTAAACATGCTGTGCTTCTTAACCAATCACAGTAATGCCGCAGACATCTTGGTTGTGGCATTACTGTGATTGGCTGGCCGCCCAGCGTCATAGGGTCTATTTTGTGCACATTGCGTTTGGAGCCTGCGTTCTATAAGCATAGGGAGAGATCGCTGAGCTGCTAGGGAGTGTTTAGGCCTCTTGATAAAACAAAAGCCCTTTTCAGGGCTAACTGCAGTGTGTACTAGTTCCGTGTTTAAAGGAGCCGCTCACTAGCTCCATAATACCCCCAAAAAAATAGCTCTTTTCAGAGCTGAAGACTCACAACAAAGTCAGAGTACAGGGGAGAGCTTGTGTATTAGCTAGGGAGAGTATAAAGTATTCTTCCAGTGTCCATCTTAAAACAGCTCTTGTCAGAGGCAAAGCAATATTTTTCCAGCGCACAGAGTAGTAGCATTTTGTGCTGCCTTTTGTTTTAAAAAGTCTATTTTCCCTGCTGTTTTAGGGGTCAGAGCCTGGCTTCTGTCCATATTAGTCCACATAAAAAGGCACTTAGTGCCCAACGCAAAGCAGTAGTCCAAACATTTCCTACTGTCTGCTACAAAGCACGCACCAGTCCACTTTAACCACTATTTTGGAAGCCACCATCCCAAGGGCCAACAATCACAAATCATAGTTAGGCTGGAGTAGGAATACTGTCCTCGTTTGTCCACTTCACAATGTGCATAGGGTTTGTAAAATTTAGCCCTCTGGGCTGAGTCATGGTTGATGCAGGAAGGAAACGGGTTCTTATGGGAAGGGGGTGAAGTTAACAGCAGTAGCATGAATCTGCATTTTTGGTGAATTCAGGTTGGCTTGCAGTCATCTGGATAGATTACAAACTGTGGAGAAATCCAGTCCTTGTTGAATTTAATTAGAGTAAGTCTGTCTTCATTTTCCGTGGAGAGGCGCGTGCGCCTATCAGTGATGATTGCCCCAGCGGAAATGAAAACACGCTCAGACACCACACTAGCAGCCGGGCCGGCCAGCACCTCCAAGGCATATAAGGAGAGGTCCGGCCAAGTGTTCAGCTTACACACCCAATAATTAAAGGGAACTGAAGCATCAGAAACGACACACGTATAGTCACTTAACTACCCCTTGACCATGTTCTGCAACTTATCCCTCCTTGGCATTGTTACAGGCACAAATAGCCCTTGTTGTTGGTGCTGGTTTATTGAAAATTGCCCAATTTGTGCACATTTTCCCCCCACCTCTGTTGGAGCTGGTGTTCTTGTCTCTCCCCATTATCCCATGGAGTTGAAAATAGCCGGTACCTCTGCCACCCGCATTGTCTGAGGGTGATGTTTTCAGCAACTGATCTACAATGACCCTCTTGAACGATTCCATTGTAAAACTCTTTGGTGACTCCAAAAGAAGAGATGGAAATTTCTCCTTGTACCGTGGATTGAGAAAGGTGGCCAACCAGTATAGCTCGCTCTTGTCACCTGCACCTTAAAAACACCTCCAGAATCCGACCTTTTTTCACCTTTGAAACTACTAAAACTCTGACTCTCGGTCTTATTCAATCTCTTGGACTACTGCAACTCTCTTCTGATCAGTCTCCCTCTTACCAAACTTTCTCCTCTCCAATCCATCCTGAATGCGGCAGCCAGGGTCATATTTCTGTCCAGCCGCTTCACCGATGCATCCATCTTGTGCCAGTCATTACATTGGTTGCCCATCAGTTACTGGGTCCAATATAAACTCATTACTCTCGCCCACAAAGCTATCCACAGTTCTGCACCACCTTATATCTCCTCTCTCATCTCTATCGCCCTACACGTGCCCTCCATTCTACAAATTACCGAAGACTAACATCTCCCATAATCCGAGCATCGCACCTCCGTCTCCAAGACTTCTCTCGTGCTGCGTCAGTTCTCTGGAATGCTCTACCCCAGACGCTTTAAAAATGCATCTCTTTAAACAAGCTTACCACCTTAACTACTCAGTAAACTAACTTTCCCCTATTCCCTCCTTCTAAATATTATTCTGAATCTGCTCCTTGCTATTCATCTCCACACCCCCCATGCACATGATAACTGCACTCGATACTTGATTATTGCACTTAAACATACTGGCTGATAATCGGATCATGCAGACTTATATGAAAATCCCTACTTATTATAATTGCCTGACCTGAAATAACAAGCACTTTTCACCTATTGTGTCCCCCCATTATTGCCCTGTTGAATGTAACCTTGCGAGCAGCAGGACCCTCACTCCTAATGTAACTGTTTAAACTGAATTTATTGTATGTACATGTCTCCGCTTAATTGTAAAGTGCTGCGGAATATGTTGGTGCTATATAAACAAAAAATATTATTATTGTTGGATAAAATGTGTATCACACGAGGGTCTTGCCACAGACACTTACTCATGAACGGTGCCATGTGGGCCAAGCTGCAAAAAGGCAAATGTTCTGTGTCCCCAACGGTAGAAACAGTACCCATCCTCTCTTCACGCTGACTTGCCTCCTCCTCCTCCTCCACCTCCTCCTCTCCAGCCAATTCAGGCTGGACAGATATGAAGCTTGGGTTGGGTGTCCCCTCTGTAGCATTACGATTCCCCTCGGTAGCACAGGAAAACAAGTTCTCTCCTCATCTTCCTCCTCATCACCCATTGTTGCCTCAAAATATTGTCTGGACTGGGTAGTATCACCCATTGGTAAATCTGGCTCCATACCAACATGCTGGGCACTCAAAGCTTCCTCTTTGAGATTATGCAGTGATAGTTTCAAGAGACACAGCAGCGGGATGGTTACGCTGATAATAGCCTGATCACCGCTCACGAGGTTGGTGCAGTACTCAAAGTTCTCAAGAGCCTCACAAATGTCAGCGATCCACACCCACTCGACAGTTATGTGTGGTGACTGACTCTCAGTCTGACGGGCATGTTGAAGCTGGTATTCAGCTACTGCCCTCTGCTGTTCATTAATCCCAGCCAACATATGATAGGTGGAGTTCCACTGCGTGGACAGGTCACAAATGAGTCTGTGACTTGGCAAATTCAAGCGCTTTGCAGTGCTGTAAGAGCAGCAAAAGCGGTAGAGGAATGTTGGAAATGGGCGATAATATGGCGCACCTTCTCAAGTAGGTACGGCAAGTCACGGTAAGGCTAGGTTCAGCACGTGAGCCTCAGAAGGTCTGCTCGGACGGCGGAGAACCGATGGAGGTTGGGGCGATGTCACTCCGCTCTCAGGAAAGAGACCACAGTTTTTCCAAGGGATTGTGCTTTTACTGTGGTAAATCTGACCATTTAATCAAGTATTGTGAGCTTCGTTTTAGCAAAGAAAAAAAAAAGGTCAGTTACGCCCGTATTGCTTGTTTACGCTCTGCAGGAGTGTTCCTTTCAGGGAGTACCACACTGCAGGGAGATTTGATTGAATTTCAGGTATTTGTGGATTGTGGTTCAACACTTAATGTGATTGATAAGGGGTTTTTGGAAAACTTAAATTGAAATCCAAACCTTTGTCATCACCTATTTCTGTGATTGCTATTGACAACACTCCTTTGAAATGTATTACTCACAAGGTTGCTGCATTTCCCCTCACTATCAATGGTATTCACCTGGAAAAATTTGGATTTGGTGGTATTAAATAATTTACCCTCTCCAGTCGTTTTAGGTTTGCCTTGGTTAAAACTGCACAATCCTTTGCTGGACTGGTCTACTAATGAGATTAAGTCTTGGAGTCCGAAGTGCTATGATAAATGTTGTAATGGTCGCATTGCGGCTGTGGAAAAAGGGGAATTACCTATAAGTATTCAAGATTTTTGGAGGGTTTTTTCAGTGGAGGAGTCGCAAGTTTTACCTCCTCATAGAGACTATGATTGCACCATTGAGTTTGTTCCTGGAGCTACTCTTCCCAAGAGTCGCTTGTTTAATCTGACTATCCCTGAGAGAAAGGTCTTGGAGGAATACATACAGACGAGTTTGGCTGCTGGTCACATTAGACCTTCTAAGTCACCTGTGGCAGTTGGATTTTTTTTGTAAAAAAAAAGGACGGCGGTTTACGTCCTTGTCTGGACTTTTGGAAAATTAATAAAATTACCGTACGCAATTCCTACCCATTACCGTTAATTCCTGACTTGTTTAACCAGTTAGTGGGGGCCAAGTGGTTCTCTAAAATTGATCTCCGGGGGGCATATAATTTGTTACGAATAAAGGAGGGTGATGAATGGAAAACTGCTTTTAACACTCCGGTAGGTCATTTTGAGAATCTGGTGATGCCTTTTGGTCTTACCAATGCACCTGCGTTTTTTCAGAACATCCTGAGACCTTTGATTGGTAAGAATGTGGTTTTGTATTTGGATGACATTTTGATTTATTTGCCAGATCTGGAGTCTCATTGGCGGAGCGTACGTGAGGTATTGCAGTTATTAAGTGACAATTCACTTTTTGCTAAGCTAGAGAAATGTGAGTTCGCTGTGCAGAGAATTAGTTTTTTGGGCTACATTATCTCCAGCGAGGGCTTTGAGATGGACCCGGTGAAGGTTCAGGCTGTTCAGGAATGGCCTAGGCCTATTGGTTTGAAATCTATACAGAGATTTTTGGGTTTCGCCAATTATTACAGAAAATTCATTAAGAATTTTTCTATAATTGTTAAGCCGCTGACCGATCTCACCAGGAAAGGTGCGAATACTGTCCAGTGGACTACTGTGGCCATTGAAGCTTTTGTGTATCTCAAGGAGAGGTTCAGTTCTGCCCCTATCCTTACGCAGCCTGATGAGACCAAGCCTTTTTTGGTTGAGGTTGATGCTTCTTCGGTGGGGGTCGGTGCGGTTTTGTCTCAGGAGAACAAGGATGGAGTACATCACTATGCTTTTTTTTTTTTCAAAAAAATTTTCAGAAACCGAACTTAATTACGATGTTGGTAATCGGGAATTGCTGGCTATTAAACTCGCATTTGAACATTGGCGGCATTTCTTGGAAAGTGCTAAATTTCCGGTTCAGGTTTTCACTGATCATAAAAATTTGATTTATCTGGATGCTGCCAAGCGCTTGAATGCCCGTCAGGCTAGGTGGGCACTTTTTTTTTCTCGGTTTAATTTTTCTGTTACTTACATCCCTGGTACCAAGAATGTTAAAGCCGATGCTTTATCTTGCAGTTTTTCTCCCATGGTTGGTACCGAGGAGGAGGAGAGCATTTTACAGGAAGGAGTTGTGGTGGCGGCATTGGACTCCGTTTTGGAAGATGGGATTCTGAAAGCCCAAGAGGATGCCCCATCTAACACTCCCCATGGGAGGTTGTTTGTGCCTAGAGCCTTTAGGAGAGAGTTGTTTGTGGAATATCATGAGTCTCGGTTGGCAGGTCATCCAGGAATTTCTGAGACTAAGAGACTTATAAGTCTCCACAGAAGGAAGTCATCAAGTGGATGCGTCAATGTACGGTGTGTGCTAGGTCAAAGGCTTCCCATACCCCTGCTGCGGGGTTGCTTTGCCCTCTGGAGGTTCCTAGTGCACCTTGGATGCATCTCACTATGGATTTTATTACTGATCTTCCTGTGTCCGAGGGTTTCACTGTCATCTGGGTGGTCAGGGACCGTTTTAGTAAGATTTGTCATTTGGTTCCTTTCATTAAACTACCCTGCGCTAAGACACTCACTAAGGCCTTTGTCAAGGAGATTGTCAAGCTCCATAGCGTTCCCACCGACATCGTTTCGGATAGGGGACCTCAGTTTGTGGCTCGCTTTTGGCGTGCTTTTTGTGACAGGTTGGGAGTCCATTTGTCATTTTCATCTGGGTATCATCCTGAGTCTAATGGACAGACAGAAAGAAAGAACCAGGATGTTGAACAGTTTTTGCGTTGTTTTGTGGCAGACAATCAAGAGGGGTGGTCTGAGTTTCTGCCACTCGCAGAATTTGCTCTTAACAATCCTACATCCTCTTCTGCTGGGTGTTCTCCCTTTTTTTGTTGTGCTGGGAGACATCCGTCGTTTGGTTCGTTCTCCAAATTGGTGTCGGCTGTGCCGGAGGAGGAGAATTTTTCCGGTGATTTGGAGAGAGTTTGGACTGACGTACGTTGTAACCTTCAAGAGGCTAACAAAAAGTCCAAGATGTATTTTAACAGGAAACGTAAAGACATTTTGTTTACGGTGGGTGACATGGTTTGGTTGTCTTCAAAGAATCTGCGGTTGAGGATTCCCTCTAAAAAAACTGGGTCAGTTTGTGGGGCCATTTAAGGTGCTTCAGGTGGTTAATCAGTCTGCTGTTAGGCTAGATGTCCCCACCTCCTGGAAGATTAATCCTGTTTTTCATGTTTCCTTGTTGAAAAAGGCTTATGTATCGGATAGGGATGCTACTGTCAGAGTTCCTCCGGTGGTGGAGGACGGCGAATATGAAATTTCTTGTATCCTGAATTGCAGAAGACATAGAGGGAGATTGCAGTATCTCGTCGATTGGAAAGGTTTCGGTCCTGAGGATAACTCCTGGGTAAGGGCGGATGATGTCTCTGCTCCTAGGCTTGTCAGAGCGTTTCACAGGAGGTTTCCTGATAGGCCTGGGCCTGGAGGATCTGGAGGATCCTGAGGATCCTCATAAAAGAGGGGGTACTGTTAGAACTCTCCTGTTAGTTTTTTTCCATTTTGGTCACGTGACCTGCTGCCTATTTATTCCAACTCCGCCCTTCTGGCTTTGCTGGACTTCAGTGTTATTTGACTCTCTATCTAGCCAGGTGTTTTTGTATCTATCTCTCTAGTTCGTTTGGTCCTTTGGACCTCTAAGTATTTTTGTCTGTTTGTCTTTTTGCTCCGCTACAACATCTGCTAGGAGGTGTCCAATTTTGTCCCAGTCCTTAGTTCTTTTATGGACCCCTCCCTTTATTCTATAGGTCTGCGTTCAGACTAGCTGAGGATGAAGGCGGGTCTGTTCACAAGGAACAGGTCACCCGCTGCAACGTAGGGAATCAGCTCAGTCTTATTGTAGGGACAGATTCCCTTTCTTTCCTTAGTTCTTGTAGCAAATCATAACAGCTACAGACTACAATGTTTTTCTCTGAAGGACTTTCAGAAGAAAAATTCCACACAGCAGCTGAACGCCCCCTTGCCCTGACTTGGCACACAGCGGGGGTGCTCTTTGGAACAGTTGACCCAGTTCTTACTCTGGGCAAACCACGACCCCTTGGTACCTGTGTTGGTGCTACATATCCATCTTCCTCTGTGTTTCTGTCATGGCTATGCGTGCCAACGGTCCAGGTCAGATCAGTGGACTCATCGACCACCTCGTCTTCCATCCCATCCTCCTTCCCAGTTGACATTGTAAGCTGACCTGATGGCAACTGTGTCTCATCATCATCAGCCTCCACCTCTGGAGACAGTAAATGACGTTCCTCCAAGTGGCTTTCTTCTGGTCCTCAAATACTTGAGCATCAATGCGCACCACCTACTCTTGTCCCTCTTCAATGCCGCACGGTGCTAGGCCAGAGCCAACCAAAGGATACGTACCAAACAGATCTTCGGAGTGGCCAAGCTTGGGGTCATATCTCTCCTGTGACTGATAATGGCGGGAGGAAGGAGAACCAGCTTCAGGATTGGATGGGCCAGCCTTCTGTCTATCCACAGTAGACTGTGTGGTCGTGGAAGATTTTTTGCTTCTTGACAAATGCGTAGAGGCCTTGTCTGCTATCCAAGACAGAACAGAATCTGCACTCGCTCTTCTGGCTTCCACACACATTTACGTTCCAGACCGGGAAATTTTTGGAGGAACATAGTGGATGCATCAAGCATCTTCTGACCTGACACAAACTGAGTGCCTACTCGCGCACCACTGACAACACCACGTCCATGTCCCTTAACAAGTCTTTTTTCGCATTTTGGGTTTTGTTGACAGATTTTCAGACGTTGATGGCACAAGCCAAGCTAGCGGTCACAGCCAAAATAGTGAGTCAACCATGACTCAGCCCATAGGGCTAATTTTTACAAACCCTATGCACATTGTGCATTGGACGAATCTGGAATGTACAGTGGTCCTACCAAACTAATATTTGTCATTGGAGGCCCTTGTCACAGGTTGTGCCACATTGTGACTGAAATAGGGGATACATATTCAATAGAAATGTACTGTCAGTCACCCTATTTGGCAAAAAAACATGCCTGGCTTGTGCCACATTGTGACTCAGATACATATTCAATAGAAATTTACACTGGACTGTTGTTGACCGACTGATGGCCTTCTGAAAATTTGAACTGAGGGCCACAACTACTACAGTACTCCATCGTAGATAATGTTTGTCAAGGGAGGCCCTTGTCATGGAATCTCCCTGCACCTATGACACAGCCCCCAGGAGTAATTTTTGGAAATACGATGCACATTCTGCACTGGACCAAGTAGTACGGTATCAAGAAGTCTTCTCTTCCTATATAATCTGAGGAATATTGACAATCAAAATCTCTGAGCCATTTGCAGAAGCTTCTCCAACCCATCCAGGAAGGGGGGCACCATATATCCTTTGTCCATTGACTTGGACAAGTGCTATATTTGAGCTCGTCATCCAGTTGACTAGTGCAGCTTTATTTTTCCGGTTCACAGAGTTCAGCCATACCTGAGGATCGTAGGCCGCACTCACTGCTACCTTCTAGTTCTCTATGTCTCTTGGCCATTTTCTCTGTAGTCTCTGCCCTTAAATGAGTTAAATAATAGTGAGGGCCCTACAATATGAATAAGTGAGGGCACTCTCAAATGTACACAAGAGGCACCTACAAAATTTCTAGAGGAGGGCACTTCAAAATGTATGTTACAGGGCCACATGAGAGCTCTCACAAAACTCAGCTTTCCGGCCTACTGCAGGGCCTCTGAACATTTGAATTTAGGGCCGCAGTATCACATGGTGGTGGTGGTGGAGGAGGAGTAGGAAGGTCAAGCCCAATGCTACAATGGGCACTATATTCCACTATCTGAGTATCAATGATGGAGGGACCGCCCAAATGTCTAAGTAACAGCTGTCCCTCCAAAACATATGTTACAGAGCCACCTGAGGCCTCTCAGGTGAAGGATCAAGATACCTACTGGCGCGTTCTAGCTGTGCTTGTAAAGTGCTGGGGAATAGCGAACTAAAAATGATGTATGACAGAGGGACCTACAAAATGTATAAGTCAGGGCCCTCCCAACTGTAAAAGGCGAAAAAAAGCCACAACAGTATGTGTGAACAAATGCTAAAAGGGATATCTTTTGGGTTTCTCTGGTTTATTTAGCCTTATATATAAGTGATTGTGCAGGAGAAACTGTTTCTTCACCTTTTTGGCCTGTTAAATGCGATTTAGGTTAGGTTTGGTAGTTGTTCTTGTGTGTCTGTAAAAGTGGTGTAATACTGCGACAAACTTATTCCCAGAAACCATATGTGAGTCAGAAATGCATGCAGGCCCATTCTCCAGGCTCTTCCCATTCTGTTTCATCACTTTCCCATCCATTTCAGCCTTTTCCTCAGGCCCCCAGACCCCTCTGTAGAGTCCGGCAGAAAATTACTCGCATTTCCCATTGACTTACAGTGTACTCGCTATTCGGAACGAATACGCGATTATTACAAAGTACTCGTTACGAGTATAGAGATTACGAATATTACGGTACTCGCTCATCACTAATTGCCACCTACTGTACAACCTTCAAGTGATTCCAGGGGAGATACAGAAGCTTTTCTTCAGGTTATCATCCTCTTCATTAATTACAGCCACCTATTGTATAATCTAAAGTGATTCCAGTGGAGATACAGGAGCTTTTCTTCAGGTTATCATCCACTTTATTAATTACATCCACCTAATGTACACTCTTCATTGGTTCCAGGGGAGATACTGAAGCTTTTCTTCAGGTTATCATCCTTATTAGTTATTGCCACCTACTGTACAACATTCAGTAATTCCAGGGGAGATACAGAAGCTTTTCTTCAGGTTATCATCCTCCATATTAAATTATAGCACCTACTGTACAACCTTCAGTGATTCCATGGCAGGGGAGATACTGAAGCTTTACTTCAGTTTATCATCCTCATTAATTACAGCCACCTACTGTACAACTTTCAATGATTCTAGTGGAGATATAGATGCTTTTCTTCAGGTTACCATCATCCTTATTAATTACAGCCACCCACTGTATAATCTTTGGTGATTCCAATGGAGATACAAAAGCTTTTCTTGAGGTTATCATCCTCCTTATTAATTATTGCCACCTACTGTGCAACTTCCAGTAATTCCAGGGGATACAAAAGCTTTTCTTCAGGTTATCATCATCTATATTAAATTATAGCAGCTACTGTACAACCTTCAGTGATTCCATGCCAGGGGAGATACTAAAGCTTTTCTTCAGGTTATTATCCTCCTTAATAATTACAGCCACCTACTGTACAACCTTCAGTGATTTCAATAGAGATAGACGCTTTTCTTCAGGTCATCATAATCCTTATTAATTACAGCCACCTACTGTACAATCATCAGTGATAATAGGAACCTTTCTTCATGGTATCACCCCTCTGATCAATCATAGCATTTTACTGTAATTTCTCCCCTGTACAGGATGTGATATAGTAATTTTTCTTTATGTTATCACCCCTCTCACAAAGGAGAGGAAACTAGGTCTCAGAGATTGTCACATGTATTTTTTTTATTTTAGTAAAGGAGTGAAAATGAGTAGATGTGGCAAATTCATTAAGAAGCATGTGCCAGAGTCAGAAATGTACTCCAATCATGGACAAGGGGAACATACATTTCTTGGTGTAAATTATAGGTAGTTTGTTGGGCCACACTAGACCATGGTCTCCCGACTTTCACAATGTGGGCAGAGCGGACATAAAAACTCCAACAGTCACAACATTTTTTGCAAAAATTTGCCACTTTCAAACAACAGTTTTATAGGGTAACCTGCCTGATTATTGTCTTCCAAAATGTTACACTCCTCTCAAAATCAAAAGGGTAACAGAAGAGCGACAACATTCAATTAATTAATCATAAGTCCACAAAGAGAATCTCTTGCTTTAATTTGAGTTGTGATTTTATTTCAAGTAAAATAAGTGTGTATAGTAATTTCGTATATAAAACCATAAAAAGTCAAATTTCACAGGCGACATTGGTTGTTTTTTTTTTTTTTTTTACAAAGAATTCACAATTTGTTTATTTTTTTTTTATTAGAAAAACAGTTTAAATTTACAAAAAACATGTAAACCATCAAAAAGTATGAAAACCATTTCAACTACAAGCCAGAGATAACTACAAACCAAAAAATGTCATCTCTACTCACTAAATACCTTTTTGGCACCCCACAGTCTAATACTTTCCCATGAGTCAGACAGCCATACTAAAAGGGAATCGGCCATTGGGTTTTTGCTACGTAATCTGAAAACGTCATGATTTAGGGGCAGAAACCCTGATTCCAGCGAGGTGTCACTTACTGGGCTGTATTTTGTCATTTCAACGCAATCAGTGTTTTATCAGCAGAAAATTATCACTAGGGTACTAGGTGCCTCCTAGTCCAACCACGCCCCCACCACTGATTGGCAGTTTTCTGTCAAGATACTTTGTACACAGAGAGCAGCCAATCGGGTGTGTGGGCGGGGTTATACACAGCTTAGCATTCCGAGCTCTGCAGCAGAGAAAACTGTGATACGTCGCTGGAATCAGGGTCTCTTTCTCTACATCATGCTGCTCTCAGATTACACGACAAAAATCTGCTGACATATTACCTTTAAATCACTAGGCTACCATAAAATAGCCACATAAATCCCAGATTTTTAGAACAGAATTTCTCATTCTTTTTGGGAGACTAAAATTTATTATTTTGTGATATAAGATAATACTTGAAAATTTAATATTTTGAATACTGATCTAAATGTATACGCATATTCACCAAGCCCTTTGTTTTACAATACTTAGCAGTCATTTTTGATGTTATACATCCATTCCTTGTCCACCACCTAGTTAACATTTCCCATACTGGAAAAATTCATTGTCGGCTACCTAATATTTGATCTTAGCTAACGTATCAGAACTCACAATGCCGAGAGCATCACGGATGGTCATCCTACATCCTTGTGAGAACATCTTTGTCGAGAGTCTCATATTTGCCAATTATCACCCCATTACTCCGACAACGGGACACTACATATACTTCCATGTTTAAAATAAAAGTCCAATGCGTGATGGGGTCTCATGGGTCAGATTGGACTTTTATATTTATTTGTGGCTTCCAGCTTCTAGATTCTCCAGCCTTTCTTATAAGAAATCATATTTTGGATTGGTATTCGCCCATCAGGCACTTACTTGGAACCCAAACAGGCCTCTCTACAACTTCGTCTTACATTTCGCAGTGCCTAGCTTGATTAGGAATTAAAAAGATGTAGGAACTTAGAAAAATTACAATTTGGCCAATTTACTAGAGTTAAACTTCTACATCAATGTGTAGGAATATCCGTTGTCTGATCAAGTTCTCTTAGGTTTGGGCTCTACGAAGACATAAGCTATCAGCACTTGGGCCCAAGTTCTCAACCTACGGTCACAAGGCATTAAGACCCAACTGAATCGACACCCAATACTGGACTGGGAGAACCCGAGTGGATAGTCCTCAGAGGGCTACAGAAGTATCTCATGATAGTTGTTGGACTATAAGGGACACCATGTAGACATAGCTTCCATGATCTAAACCTGTTATTGGCCAAAACTCACCCTTAAAAACTGCACTAAAAAGTTCAATGACTCACAGACTATACGGAGCCAAGGAACATCTTGGTTGGGTCAAGGTTACACCTACAGGTTCTAGAGAAGACCTTCACTGAAGACAATTACAGCAATGTTAATTCTTTTCTAATGGCCCATTCCAGATGACCACAATATGGACGTATTACGGCCAAAACATCTGGACCCCGTGTTGTTCTGTTGGTGTAAACCTAGCAAAGTCCTTATTTAAAGTTTGGAACTTAGGTCAACTTTAAACCCCACCGGTGATCCAAGCTCCGTCCAGTAGAAGCATGCACAGCTTGTTACTCAATGCTGACTTAATTCCCGATTCATCATTGCATTTGTATTTTTTTTGTCTAGTTTTGGTGGTTTTTTTTTGCCTATTTTGTTCATTTGTGCCTAATTCTTTTTTTTCATTCATGTTCAACATTGTGGGCAGAGTTTAGAGTTTCCAGATGATTACAGCCGATTCATCAATTACAACTTTACAAAATTCTCAAACTTTTTTTACGCAAATTTTGCATAAGCCTGTTATTTTGCACCATTTTGCAAAATGTGTGACTTTTTGTTGCCGAATTGCTCAAGGACAAAAGTAAATTTTTGACTTTGTGCCAAATTCAAAATTTTGAAGAATTTAGAGCAAAAAACGGCAATGAATATAACACAAAAAAAGAAGAAGGGACTTAAAAAACCCTGCAAATGATGAATCGGGGTCATGAGTCCATATTACGCCCTTTTGAAAAGTGGCTTAAATGGTAGGACCACCGGCTCTGCTCTAAATCTACTGTATATTTTTACCTTCCCTTGGTCACTCTAGCAGCAAATATTCGACTACTACAAAAAATTTGACATATATTTGGCACAAGTGTGAAACCTATAATTGAAGTAAATACAGTCTAAATTAAAGTGGTATACAAAGTAAAAAAAAATAAATCTCAACAGAGGTAGATAACACAATCTAGGATCAATGGATCGATGAAGGATCAGTCAGTTTCTGCAATGGAAGGTGCATAGATCAAGGTGAAAATAACCAAAAAAACCAAGCATAAAATATATTTTGCGAGGAAATATAAAAATAAAAAGGAAAGAATGAAAAAAATAATTAAATAAACAAAAATTAAAAGAATAAAAAAAAGAATAAAAATAATAACAAATAATAATGCTTTAATGGCATTGTCAAGAGTAAAATTGTAGTTTGCCTTGAAGTTATAAAAGCCTACATCAACATTTTTCCAACAGAGAAAACAATATAAAAACACTCTTTTTTTTTTGTCTAAAATGGAAATAGAAAAGTACAACAATAAGATAAAAGTGTACACTGCATAGAATTTCTGATTTGCACAGGTTTTACATCAAAAATTAGGACAAAGTTAAAAAAAACAAAAGAAAAGAATGTTAGATGTTTACAGAAAGATAAGAATATAACTTTCCAAAAACTTTTTAACTTTTGAAAAAAAAAACTTTTCAACATTAACTTTTTGAAAAAGAAAAAAAAAATCATACTCTTAACTTTTGCAGATCTCACTCTAGATATAATGAATGTTATCAAGAATTTATCTGCATGCAAACTTTTACTAGGATTAAATAAAAAAAAAGATAAAAAAAAAAATCACAGAAAAATTTATTGTAATATTAACAAACAAAGAATAATAATAAGTAACTATATCACAGGGTCAGAAAAAAAAAAGTTTTCTAACTTTCCAGGCAAAGTTCTTGCATATGAAACATGGTCATGGTAATATCTTACAGGCACAAAAGGCTAAAGACAAAAATTAGCCCTTCCTGATTAAAAAAAAAAAAAAAAAAAAAAATTGGTAAATTTTGCCCTTGGATTTGACAACACAGTTTACATTTTTACAATCTATTTGAACAATCTGGAGATATAGATATGAAAAACTATTTCCTATTTCGGAATCATATAATGATTAGCCGAACAATGGCGCTAAATTAAATTTTATTTAAAAAAAAAAAGTTTTAAAAACTTTTGAAATCTTAATTTTTTTGCACAGGCACCTCTCTCTTGGTAGCAATTTGTAAACTTTAGAGATAGCTATAACCTTATTATATTTCAATTTTTTTTTTAATTTAAGGACACAAATTCAAAGCCATAGATTAATAAGTTAAAACAAAAAAATAAAATAAGTTCTACATGTGAGAATATATAGTGTTCTATCCATCTTCAACTAAAACCCCAATTTAAAATAAAAGCCTTAAAAATAACTTATATGCACCCTTTCCCATCCATCCGTTACATTCTGGCAAAATGAAAAAGCCCAAAAAAATACCTCCATGGTCTTCTTGAAAATTGACTTTAAGCAATAAATAACAATTACGTTGAGGTATTTACACAAACGGAAAAGTTTTTAAAAAAGACATTTCTTTTTCTAAATTTTGGGCAATTGCCTCATGATTGTAAAAAATTTTTTTTTAGCAATTTTCAACCTAAAAAAAAAAAGAATCGTTGAAAAAGTTTTTCGTGATTAAGACCTTTTTTTTTTCTTTTTTTTTTTAATCAGCCCCAATATGAATAAAAGAGATTATCAAAAATTTATAATATGAAACAGTGTACAAAAAAGAAAAAAAAGTACAAATATTTCAATATGGGAGTCTTTAACCAGACCACTAAAATTCACAGAGTATCTAATTTTAGTTGTAGACGTAAAAAAAAAAGGGTCAAGAACGAGAAGATCCAGTTGGTCCTGGTTTTGGACTTAACATATACATTGCATCTGGATGGTCCTCCTGATTTCAAGATGCTGACCAAAAATTTTGGAAATCGTCTCATATCCGATGTTGTATGTATCTAGAACATGAGCAAGATTCCCCAGGGATCTTGTCGAGTCATCTTTTAGGTGGTCTTCAGAAGAAAAATGGATCTTTGGACTTTAAACACCAGCCTTTGAGTCATGGAATTTCCAATGGATCATCTTGCTCCGGTGGTCTTCAGAAACTAGATTTGAGTCCACAGAGTTCCCAATGAATCATCTCGCTCTGGTGGTCTTCAGAAGAACAATGTGTCCTTGGACTTTTAAGACCAGCCTTGATAGTAATAAAACTAGATTTGAAACCATGAAGGTTGCCAATGGATGATCTTGCCCTGGTGGTTTTCAGAAGAACAATGTGTCCTTGGACTTTTAAGAGCAGCCTTGATAGTAATAAAACTAGATTTGAGTTCATGGAGGTCCCAATGGATGATCTTGCTCTGGTGGTCTACAGAAGAACAATGTGTCCTTGGGACATTTAAGACCAGCCTTGATAGTAATAAAACTAGATTTGTGTCCATGGAGGTCTCAATGGATGATCTTGCTCTGGTGGTCTCCAGAAGAACAATGTGTCCTTGGGACATTTAAGACCAGCCTTGATAGTAATAAAACTAGATTTGTGTCCATGGAGGTCCCAATAGATGATCTTGCTCTGGTGGTCTTCAGAAGAACAATGTGTCCTTGGGACATTTAAGACCAGCCTTGATAGTAATAAAACTAGATTTGTGTCCATGGAGGTCCCAATGGATGATCTTGCTCTGGTGGTCTTCAGAAGAACAATGTGTCCTTGGACATTTAAGACCAGCTGTGACAGGTACAACTCTTCTAGAATAATCCTTTAACTATTCGGAGAACCTCCATCCACCCGATTTGCCCCATTTCAGTGGTCCCATAAGTTTTTATTTCCCATAATGAAAACTTTTCAATTAAAACTCATTGCACAAAAACCAAAGTCCCTACTATCTTCCAGATCATCATAAATATGGACACCGTATCCAGGCCGATCCGCCGTACATTGTCCTCAGCTGGGTCATCTGCCTCTGTGAACTTTGATTTTGTTAACAGACGTAAGGTTTCCTATAATTACTGCTTCAAAGTCCCCGTCATGGACGCCGCTTTGTTTGAAGGCTCCGGCTGGGTTGTTCTCCCAGTAATGATACCAGTATCCTTTACTGTCGGCACCGAAACCGTACAAATCCACCTGAGAAAACAGGTTAAAAAAGAAGAATTATTCTTAAATTTAACTTAACCTACTCCCTCTTATTGCATCAATCCTGATTTTTTTGGGGTATTTTTGGCTTTCGAGAAAGTTCCTGAAGTTCTAAAAGGCAATGAGTCAGCACAAAATGACTGTTCAAACCAAGCACAGGTGCTCGGTGCCGTGGCCAACCAATTCAGTGCACCTCCCCATCCAACTTTACGTCTGCACTCCTCTTGCTTCATAAAGCCAGAGCTGTCAATCGAGGAAGAGGAGGTTGGCGATAGATGCAAAACAAGGAGGTAGGAAGATCCGGTCTCGTGACGGGTAGATCAAGCGTCTGTGCTTGGTTTGAACAGTCATTTTGTGCTGACAGATTACATTGGAGCAAAACTCACATTTTTCAGAAAGATCACTGTAGGCACCTAGGGATGAGGCGGAGTGGCACCAAGGCCATTCTAAAGTTGGTGGACACCTGTGGCCAAAATTTTGGTAAGGGCCTTATTCCATCTCTGGTTCCTAGACCACATTGACCCAAAATTGCAGAAAGTCCCTGGAGGTCGAGGATGCGCACTCCCACTCCATTCATTCTTAAAGAGACCACCAGAGATTGCCAAAAGCAGCGCTCGGGCTGATCTTCAGCGCTCCTATGAGAATGAATGGAGGAGCAACGCGCACGGTCAACCACCGCTCCATTCACAAGGGGCTCGGAAGAACTCCGCTTCTCGAGATCGGTGGGGCTACCAGAGGTCGGATCCCCAGTGATCGGGAAGTTATCCTCCATCCTATGGGTATAAGATAACATCCAAAACTTGAGACTACCCCTTTAAGTTCGGCCTTATTCGCCAGGTATAAAAGTCCTACCTGATCGCAGACGTGAAGAGCAAATATGACGCTAAGGATTCCGGTAGACGGGTACCGGCCGTGGTGGAATAACCACCGGTCATATACATATTTCATGAAGTCCGGGTGGTAGACAAGAATCTGTGGAAAAATAAAAATGAACACAGAAAAAAATAAATACATTTTGCATTCCCGGGTAATTTTTTTCCCTATTTTTCAATTCTTTTTTTTTTTATAAAACCTTACTAAAAATAAAATGTATTGAACAATATAACAATTTATAGAGAAGTCCCATAACTCAGGTACAGACTGAGGAAGGCTATAGGATCGTTTATCCTGGACTTCCTGGTGCATGAATAGAATGCTAGAACGACAGTGAATACTGACACTGAGACTGAGCAGGGAATGTAACTGCAAAACAGTGCAACTTTATATACTGCTGGGTATTATTGTGGATGCCGTGACATTTAGGGTAGTACCCAGCATTATATAAGTGCACCCCACAAGGGCTGACCTGCATTTTTTACATCTTTTTATTGCACTTTTTTTTGCAGGATCCGCTGGGCCCTTAAGTGTTTTAGAGGGAACATGAGGATCCTGTTCATGAGGGGTGCACTTATATAGTGCGTCACTATAAATCAGGCACCGTGAACTACTAATTAGGGGGCGCTCTAACCCCGTCCATTCATCACGATGCGCCCGGCGCGGCCACGTTTATGGCTCACCTTGTCTTTGGTGACTTTGATCTTCCGTGGCACCGGAGCATAAGTGCTGGAAAAAAAAGAAAAGTAATATTAGTATCAGACTATTACAAAATCCAATGTGATCCTTGTTTTTTTTTTTCCAGACTCCAGAAAAACATTTCTGCCTAATTATTCTGCAATAAAAAAAGTTATACGTGATGACATCATCAGACAGGATTATTTTGGCTGTCTGGAAATGATGGATGACATCACGCAATTATAAGGGCAGACAGACGCTGCTGCCCTCTTCTGGTAGAAAGCAAAAACTATATAGAAACTCTGATCTCTGCTGGAGAAGTCAGGCATTGCAGGGCAAACATAAAAACATCATCGCTTACTATTGTTTTTTTTACATAACCGGAGCCCCTCATCCCACCTACCTACAATGCAACATGTAATATTATAATTACAATTATACAGATTTTAAGCATCCTCAACCACCATAACCCAGGTGTAACTGCTACCTCTGCATCCCTTATAGCTACACCCCTGGCACAAGCAATTTCACGTTTACAAAAAAAGGGAAAAATAGAACAGAAATGTTTATAATATATATTTTTTTTCTTAATGAATCCACAAAAAAGTCATAGATAAAACAGCAAATTTTCTTAAAATATTTCAAAAAGAAAATTCAAGTTGTAATGATCTCTATGACCACTAGGGGGGAGACAAATACATGTACATTTGGCCATAAGCATCCACGAAATTGTACAGCGCTCATCATCCTAAATAAAGGGGGTCATGAATGGGTTGTACAGTTTTTGGGTGATCTATTGATCATAGTTATGTGTCCATAAGGCACTGGAAGGAATCCATCAGAACAAGCTCACTGAATAATTCTTGTTTAAAAGGGAATCCATCAGCAGGTTTTTGCTATGTAATCTGAGAGCAACATGATGTAGGGGCTGAGACCCTAATTCCAGCGATGTGTCACTTACTGGGCTGCTTGCTTGTTTGATACAAAGTTTTCTCTGCTGCAGATCTAGCACAGCTCGGAATGCTGAGCTGGGTATAACCCCGCCTACACCTGATTGGCAGCTTCCTGTGTGCACTGTGCATAGGCAGAAAGCTGCCAGAGGTGAAGACTTGGACTACATGGCAGCAGCTTTACTAGTCCCCTAGCGATAATCTCCTGCTAATAAAACAGTGATTTTGTCAAAACTACAGCAAGCAGCCCAGTAAGTGACAAAGTTCTGGAATCAGGTCTATGCTACTCACAGTCAAAAACCCGGTGACAGATTCCCTTTAACTCAGTTTACCTGCACATTTTTGTCTGCAGAACGAGTTAACAATGATTCCATCAGTGAGCTTGCTCTGAAAGAGGGTTTCGCATTCTTATACCAAACTTTTTCTGAGCTTTTTTCAACTGATTTATGACACCATGAAAGTTCAACTCAACTTTAATGTGGTCTGTAGTATTGAGCATTCCGATACTGAAATATCAGGTATCGACCGATATTCGCGGTATCGGAGTTCCGATACTTTTAGAATATCGAATACCGGAATCGGAAGTTCCCATAATGCCTGCGCTCTGCAGTGTCTATGAAGGATGGCATGCTGGATGGCAGCGCTCAGCTGCGATCCAGCCTGTCATCAGAATGCCATCCCAGCGTGGGAGAATTCTCTCACGCTTACGGCAAGTGCAGGAGAATTTTCCCACGCTGTCAGTGACGTGCATGAGGTGAGCTGAGTTCATTGGACATGACATCGGCTCATCTGGATGCAGTCACAGCCAGACACTGAGGAGCGCAAGCATGCCTGCTCTTCTCAGTGTCTGCGGGATGACAGACTGGATGGCAGCGTTCTGCTGCGGTCCAGCCTGTCATCTCGATGTAGCAGAGCTGAAGCTGTCGTGGGAGCCATGGAAAGGTAAGGATGATGTTGCTTTATTATTTTTCTTTTATTACAGGAGATCGTTGGCTTCAGCTGGAATGGGCGTGATGGTAAGTATGATTTAATTTAGAACAATAAAGAATTGTGTGTTTATTTCAATTAAAGGACTTTATTCTGGGTGTTTGTGTTTTTTTTTAACTTTGACTATGGGGTTAGTAATGGGGTTGTCTTATAGACGCCTCTCCATTACTAACCTGGGCTTGATGTCAGCTGGCATTATAAGCTGACATCAACCCCAGCCCTATTACCCCACTGCCACCGCTACAGGGCAGTGGGAAGAGCGAGGCTAAGTGCCAGAATTGGCACATCCTATGGATGCGCCATTTCTGGGGTGGCTGAGGGCTGGTGTTTCTAGCCTGGGAGGGGGCCAATATTCATGGCACCCTTCCTGGGCTATTAATATCAGACGTTATTTTTTGGGGGTGGTCCCCCATTTTAATAGCTAGTAAAGGCTATGTATTCAGCTGGGGGCTGATATTAGTAGCCTGGGAAGCTCCGTGGGTATTACCCCCTTCCCAGGCTTCAAACATCTGCCCCAGCCGTCTGCTTAACCTCCGCTAGAGTCTAAAATTACGGGGAACCCCACGCCAATTTTTTTTTAATAAATCCTTTATTTTAACACTAAATGACAAGTACAGTAACCAACACTGTCACTGTACTTCTTATATATGTGACTGACATGTTTCTATCTATCTAATCTATGTGTGAAGCTCTATTCTTTCTGTTGTAAATTGTCGGGTACCGGTGTATGCGCTGATGAATTGCCGGCTTTTCATGTAATACATTCTACATTATTCTTAGTTGTTTTCCTTCATGTAGAATTAACCTACAAGGAAAGAAAGGGTTTATTTTCATTCCGATATTTGTGTCCCATTGACTTGCATTGGTTTCCGGTATTGGAATCGGCGATATCCGATATTTTTTGGGTATCGGGCCGATCCAATCCGATCCGATATTTCCCGATATCGGAAGGTATCGCTCAACACTAGTGATCTGTGGTCATAAATCTGGACAGAGGATCCAGATAAAGACAGAGAAAAGAATTATAAACTCCTTGTTAGAAGGAGCTCACTGATAGATTCTCAGTTAACTCATTCTTCAGCCAACTGTGTAAAAATTTTGAATAAAACTTAATTGCAAAAATGTTTTTTTTAGTCCCAAATACATGCATTTAAGTAAAAAGAAAAAAAAATGCCTCTGAAAGTGTCTGTACCCTTGAAGATAACTGGAAGGAAGCGAATGGTCACATGATGGGACCCCAAGTTATTCCGCCATGTCAGAAAGTACCGAAATCTTCCGATCATCGCCACCACTCCTCATCTTCCTTGCCCAATATTGCCCGTATGATTGAGTGTAACACTAAGACGCTATCTGCATGTTCTTAAAAAGTTCTGGTTCCGGAACATAAGAAGACAAAAAAACTCTAAGGTGACAAGTAGCCGCCGATGGGTCCTGGAAATGAAAATCCACCCATCCTATGAAGGTCAGAATCCACCCTACACATGACTGGCCTGAGATGCACAATGGTTTCCTATTTGAGGGCCCCCCTCCCCCGCCCCGAGAGACCCCCATCTTGAGGGTCACCCACCCCCGGCCGATGCACAAAGTCATAAGGGGATTTACAAAAATAAATAAAAATCGGATCATTGTTGCAGAATCTGCTAATCCCTTGAGTCCCTTGAGCCCGTCAGTAGACTGCAGGAGGCGTCGGCAGCTGCGTGACCGGGGGACCTGTAACTCAATCATGCAGGAATCCTGGAGCTTCACGTCTCAACGCGGCCACTTCAAGCCAATAAATCCGACCAAACAGGGGCCATTGTCTCACCTGGAGGCCAGACAATGAGACAATTGAGCTGTCCGTAATGAATCCTAATCCAACCTCTTAATTACATAAAGTATCAATGATGCATGTGAGGGCTGCACTGCTCCGAAAACGGGGGCTCTGGAGAGAAAAAAGAAGAGTATTCTAATATAGCTCCCCCAACTCACCAACCCCCAAAAAAATAAATCAAAGGTTTTATATTGTCAATACTTTGGATATTCACCTCTATATGGGACCCCGAAAAGTCAAAACGAGTGCCCGAATATCAATTGTACGGAAGTCTACGAAGAACCAGTTATGGACCTGGTTAAGCCTGCTACTTAAAGAAAATCTGTGGGTGCTTAAAGGATAAGGAGATTTTTTTTTTTTTTTAAATTTTTACCTCATCTGTCTTTTTTTCTGATCTCCTCAGTGATGATTTGTGACCACATCAAAGTTCAGCTCAACTTTGATGTGGTCTGTAGTTAAAAATCAGCACAGAGGGGTTCAGAATTAAAAAAAAAAGATAAATTGTTACAAGCTCCCCATTAAAATGGACTCACTGATGGATTCTCAATTAACTCATTCTGCAGTCAGTATGTAAAAGCCAAACAATGCAAACATTTTTAATGAAATCCAAATGGTAAAATTCTTTGTTTGCCCAAAATACATGCATTTAGATAAAAAAAAAGTAATTGAAATTGTACCCGAAGGACTCTATATCCTTTAATCACGTGCTGATTTTACTTTTTTTTGTCTATTTTGGAAAATCTCCCTTAGAAAGGTAACTTGATGCTGAACACTTGATGCCAAGCTGTTGTGACCTCTCATGATCAGTCCATCTGTAGGGTAGGGTTTCCCGACCTGTGGATCCCCAGCTGTTGTAACCAGCCAGAAAGTGTTCACTTTTCCTGCAGCGTCACCAAAGGAAAACAGCAGTACTACATGTGCCCATTGACCTCAAAGTGAATTGGGCTGTGGCGCAATACCACATGCAACCTGTAGTCAGGTGCAGTGCTGATTTAAGAGACAAGCCTCCATGTTTTTCCCTATTCTGTAAGACAGGCGAGAGGGTTGTAGGTCGGACCTTGTGGTTTCTTGGCGTTTATGGAGAGATTTATTAGAAAGAGTGAAGATCTTATATTGAGAGTGCTGTGAAGTATCCTGAATGAACACCAGGGAAGGTGGACTTTCTCTGTGCTCAATATCTCGGGTTAAAGTGGTTTCCTTGTCAACACGTTTCGGAGTCCATCTGACTCCTTCGTCAGGACAACCATATGTGACAGACGGCGGCCCGGGCATCACCGCCTGACACCGAGCTAGCCGTCTCTGGCGTAAGAGAAGCCGGGTAGATGAAGTACAAAGATCCGCTGCAGTCTGGAAATTCTGCCGATGTCCAAAGAGAGACCCCAAAGTGAGGGACAATCAGGACATTCGGACCCCAACCATTTGGCCTTTGCTTGGTCCCCACCACATATTAGTTTGCCTCCTCTACTGGAATCTGGCAACTTTCTCTACTTCTGAAGAACAACTTTAAATGGATCTATGTAGCAACAAACTTCATTAGTCTTTCTAGGACCACGGTGGTGACAGGGTGAAGCTTCTGCCCCAACTTCCCAAGAGGAACTTGAGGGAGCTCCATACAAATCTACGGACAATAGACAAGGAACTGTCCATAGCACTTGACATTGGTCCCATCAGTTGGTCCCACCAAAGGCCATCAACATTGGACAGTTGTCGGTGGCATTTGTTTTGACTTCTTTTAGGTACTTTTCAATGGAAATCGACTGCAACGATCTAGCATAGCACTTATGGTGCCCTTGAGGCAAGAGATGCCTTCCAGTCAGATACCACGTTGCATTATATGTCATGGCAGGCATAGCTGTCGAGTCCGGTTGTCTTCCACGATTGAGTAACTACTGTCTGGAATTGTAATCATGGAACAGTTGGAAAGACAGAAGATGGAAACCATTTGTCTAGAGGTGGCCATAGCTGATGGCTGAATGAGCCCCGACTGCTCAATACTCATGCACACTTGACTTGAACACAAAGATTGGCCATGTTAAATCTAATATGCCCTACCCGAACATCTGTCATCAGCATAAGGACACCCTAAACACAAGTCAGGACCCACCATACTGTCAAATTTGGCTGTTGATCTTCTGTAGGTCCATCCCAACAAGAAGAAATCACTAGCCAGAAGACCAGACGGATTGGAGTACATAGAGTTGGCGGCAGTCATACGGCCAGAGTTTTGGTCAGTACTTAGTTTCCTGCTTTTTGCTAACTACATTGCCTTCCCAACAGCAACTCCGCTTCATTCCAGTGCTCAATGGATCACAACAGTCAGACGCCATCTGCCGGACTTGATCTGCCACAAAAGTGAATTCAGAGACTGATTCAAGTAATCCACCCGTACTTGTATCCGCTGACCTTGTTACCAAGTGACTGTGTTTGTATCATGAAATCGTAAATCTTGTGATTTGTTATGTTTCGGCTTTATCTCTTCAAGGTGTTAGTTTACTAGCGGAGGCCAGAATTGACATTTCAAGACACACAGCAGCAATGTTATCGGCTGCTACAGTGATTATGACCAATCAGCTCCTTAGATGGGTGAAGCGCAGAATTGTGTTAGGATATGGCTGCATGGGGGCACAGGCACGTTGCACTGAGACAAAGGCGCGGGCTCACTGAGACAAAGGAGCGGACGCACCGAGACAAAGGAGCGGACGCACCGAGACAAAGGAGCGGACGCACCGAGACAAAGGAGCGGACGCACCGAGACCAAGGAGCGGACGCACCGAGACAAAGGAGCGGGAGCACCGACACAAAGGAGCGGACGCACAGAGACAAAGGAGCGGGAGCACCGCCATAAATACACGGGAGCACCGCCATAAAGGCACGGGAGCACCGACACAAAGGCACGGGAGCACTGACACAAAGGCACGGGAGCGCCGACACAAAGGCACGGGAGCACCGACACAAAGGCACGGGAGCACCGACACAAAGGCACGGGAGCACCGACACAAAGGCACGGGAGCACCGACACAAAGGCACGGGAGCACTGACACAAAGGCACGGGAGCACAGAGACAAAAAGAGTGCACCGAGACAAAGGCAAGGGAGCACCGACACAAAGGCACGGGAGCACAGAGACAAAAAGAGTGCACCGAGACAAAGGCAAGGGAGCACCGCCACAAAGGCACGGGAGCACCGAGACAAAGGCGCGGACGCACAAAGCCAAAGAGAGCGCACCAAGACAAAGGCACAGGCGCACCGAGGCAGAGGCGGGAAGGTACCGAGACAAAGGCAGGTAACAGGTGCAGTTGCACCAAGGAACAGGCATGGATGCACTGAGACAAAAGTGCAGATGCACCCAGTCACAGTCACACTAAGACACAGGCAAGGACGCACCGACACTAACATGTACTCGCACAGAGACAAAGACGTGGATGCACCGAGACGAACGTGTAGTCGCACCGAGACAAAGGCGTGGATGCACCGAGACAATGGCATGGATGCACTGTGGCACAGGCGCAAACGCAACCAGACACAAGCATGAATATACCAAGACAGAGGCAGGGACGCACTAAGAGACAGGCATGAACACCAAGACACAAGATCGATGCACCAAGACACAGGCACGGACACATCAAGACAAGATGGATGCAACAATACACAGGCACGGATGCACTGTGACACAGGCCTGAATGCATTAAGACACAGGCTGAATGTACCATAACACAGTTTCTCTATACACCAACCAGCAAACATAATAGTAACAAACCAAATAGGAAAAAGCAGCAGAGTGAAAGAGAGACACAAACACAAAAACCCTGACTGCTTCGTTCTAGGAAATGTTTTAGCTCACCCCAGAGCTGGAGTCACAGCTACACTGCTCAGTACGGCTGTATAATGTTCTTTATGCTGTTGTTGCTTCTGAACACATGCTACATAGAGACAGGAGAGTGGGAATTCCTCATGTCTGTGTGTGCTGTGTATGGGAGACACTGTAGCAGCTAATGACCACCCACCAGCTCAGAGACAACTAAAAATTAGAGATAGAGAGCCTGCACAGGGGAAACTGATGAAAAATGCAGGATACAAGTCATATAATTGCCAGAAATAGTGATATTCCTCCTGAGCACACATGACAGCTTGTTCTAAACAGTCATCAGAAATGGAAGTACACTTTAAGAAAAATGTGCCACACTGCAATCATGGGCCATGACCATGTATCATTAGCTCATCATCAGATGCAGCCCAAATCCTCATTCCACATCTTGACAGATCCAGCAAGAAAACAACAACCCATTACATAATCATTGCATTTATGTCGACAATTGACATTTTGGATTAGATCTGAAAACATTCCTTGATCTTATGAGATAAACTGCTGCAGCTGATGTCTAGTACGGTTATTATACAACCGCTATCAACAATCCACATTGCACTTGTAGATAATCCCGGTTAATCTGCACAGCTGCTGGGACTAGGAGACTGACCGAGATCAGAAAGGCCGAGGCTGGACATATGGAAAAGAGGGACACAGATAAATCCCACCTGCTAACAAAACGTTACATAGATACAAACTCCATCCATCAACTCTGCATGACCCGCATCAGCCAGTCATGGCCCAACCCCTGATCCCACCTATAATGCCGCAAAACGTAGGAACAAACTCTACACAAGCCGATCATTATAGGATCACAAAATAAATCAGTAACACAAGGCCAGCGATAATAACACATGTATTCTTTTACATAGGGGGCAGTATTATAGTAGTTATATTCTTGTACATAGGAGCAGTATTATAGTAGTTATATTCTTGTACATAGGGGCAGTATTATAGTAGTTATATTCTTGTACATAGGGGCAGTATTATAGTAGTTATATTCTTGTACATAGGGGCAGTATTATAGTAGTTATATTCTTTTACATAGGGGCAGTATTATAGTAGTTATATTCTTGTACATAGGAGCAGTAGTATAGTAGTTATATTCTTGTACATAGGAGCAGTATTATAGTAGTTATATTCTTGTACATAGGGGGCAGTATTATAGTAGTTATATTCTTGTACATAGGAGGCAGTATTATAGTAGTTCTATTCTTGTACATAGGGGGCAGTATTATAGTAGTTCTATTCTTTTACATAGGGGCAGTATTATAGTAGTTATATTCTTGTACATTGGAGCAGTATTATAGTAGTTATATTCTTGTACATAGGGAGCAGTATTATAGTAGTTATATTCTTTTACATAGGGGCAGCATTATAGTAGTTATATTCTTGTATATAGGAGCAGTATTATAGTAGTTGTATTCTTGTATATAGAGGCAGTATTATAGTAGTTATATTCTTGTACATAGGGAGCAGTATTATAGTAGTTATATTCTTGTACATAGGGGGCAGTATTATAGTAGTTATATTCTTGTACATAGGGGGCAGTATTATAGTAGTTGTATTCTTGTATATAGGGGCATTATTATAGTAGTTATATTCTTGTACATAGGGGCAGTATTATAGTAGTTATATTCTTTTACATAGGGGCAGCATTATAGTAGTTATATTCTTGTATATAGGAGCAGTATTATAGTAGTTGTATTCTTGTATATAGAGGCAGTATTATAGTAGTTATATTCTTGTACATAGGGAGCAGTATTATAGTAGTTATATTCTTGTACATAGGGGGCAGTATTATAGTAGTTATATTCTTGTACATAGGGGGCAGTATTATAGTAGTTGTATTCTTGTATATAGGGGCATTATTATAGTAGTTATATTCTTGTACATAGGGAGCAGTATTATAGTAGTTATATTCTTGTACATAGGGGCAGTATTATAGTAGTTATATTCTTTTACATAGGGGGCAGTATTATAGTAGTTATATTCTTGTACATAGGAGCAGTATTATAGTAGTTATATTCTTGTACATAGGGGCAGTATTATAGTAGTTATATTCTTGTACATAGGGGCAGTATTATAGTAGTTATATTCTTGTACATAGGGGCAGTATTATAGTAGTTATATTCTTTTACATAGGGGCAGTATTATAGTAGTTATATTCTTGTACATAGGAGCAGTATTATAGTAGTTATATTCTTGTACATAGGAGCAGTATTATAGTAGTTATATTCTTGTACATAGGGGGCAGTATTATAGTAGTTATATTCTTGTACATAGGAGGCAGTATTATAGTAGTTCTATTCTTGTACATAGGGGGCAGTATTATAGTAGTTCTATTCTTTTACATAGGGGCAGTATTATAGTAGTTATATTCTTGTACATTGGAGCAGTATTATAGTAGTTATATTCTTGTACATAGGGAGCAGTATTATAGTAGTTATATTCTTTTACATAGGGGCAGCATTATAGTAGTTATATTCTTGTATATAGGAGCAGTATTATAGTAGTTGTATTCTTGTATATAGAGGCAGTATTATAGTAGTTATATTCTTGTACATAGGGAGCAGTATTATAGTAGTTATATTCTTGTACATAGGGGGCAGTATTATAGTAGTTATATTCTTGTACATAGGGGGCAGTATTATAGTAGTTGTATTCTTGTATATAGGGGCATTATTATAGTAGTTACTGTATATTCTTGTACATAGGAGGCAGTATTATAGCAGTTATATTCTTGTATATAGGGGGCAGTATTATAATAGTTACTGTATATTCTCGTACATAGGGGCAGTATTATAGTAGTTGTATTCTTGTATATAGAGGCAGTA
The DNA here is from genome assembly GCF_046119375.1 of Phyllobates terribilis. Lineage (NCBI taxonomy): Eukaryota > Metazoa > Chordata > Amphibia > Anura > Dendrobatidae > Phyllobates > Phyllobates terribilis. The sequence continues at coordinate 762,178,832 of NW_027362764.1, forward strand.
TTATAGTAGTTATATTCCTGTACATAGGAGCAGTATTATAGTAGTTATATTCTTGTACATAGGAGCAGTATTATAATAGTTACATTCTTGTACATAGGAGCAGTATTATAGTAGTTGTATTCTTGTATATAGGGGCATTATTATAGTAGTTACTGTATATTCTTGTACATAGGAGGCAGTATTATAGCAGTTATATTCTTGTATATAGAGGGCAGTATTATAGTAGTTATATTCTTGTACATAGGAGCAGTATTATAGTAGTTATAGTCTTGTACATAGGAGCAGTATTATAGTAGTTATATTCTTGTACATAGGGGCAGTATTATAGTAGTTATATTCTTGTACATAGGAGCAGTATTATAGTAGTTATATTCTTGTACATAGGGGCAGTATTATAGTAGTTATATTCTTGTACATAGGGGCAGTATTATAGTAGTTATATTCTTGTACATAGGAGCAGTATTATAGTAGTTATATTCTTGTATATAGGGGCAGTATTGTAGTAATATTCTTGTACATAGGGGCAGTATTATAGTAGTTATATTCTTGTACATAGGAGCAGTATTATAGTAGTTATATTCTTGTACATAGGAGCAGTATTATAGTAGGTATATTCTTGTACATAGGGGGCAGTATTTTAGTAGTTATATTCTTGTACATAGGGAGCAGTATTATAGCAGTTATATTCTAGTACATAGGAGCAGTATTATAGTAGTTATATTCTAGTACATAGGAGCAGTATTATAGTAGTTATATTCTTGTACATAGGGGCAGTATTATAGTAGTTAGATTCTTGTACATAGGGACAGTATTATAGTAGTTATATTCTTGTACATAGGGAGCAGTATTATAGTAGTTATATTCTTGTACATAGGAGCAGTATTATAGTAGTTATATTTGTGCACATACTGGCCAGTGGTATAGTATGTTACATGTGTCGGTCCTAACCTCCCCTGGCTCCTGTGTGTCACCCTCCCAGTGATCTGTAGATAGACGGTGCTGAGGTTGCACGGTGTATGACTGCATACCAAGTAACACATTAGTGATGCAGATATGGTGCTAATGAGATTAATGTTTTGCAGAATAACAAGAGCTGAGTCTTCCTGGAGACACAAGTACAAGACGATCTCAGGGCCATGTGGCGGTAAGACTGACGTGTAGATACCGAATGATGCAATGTGACTTACAAGTTTATGGTCCCAGTGGTCAGAGCGCTGACAATCCACTGTAGATCGAGGGTCTTGAAGGGAATGAGGATCATAAAGATGTCATCCCCCAGGTCTCGCATGCTCTCCGGGTACACAAAGTGGTGAGTGGTCTTATTCCCAACGTCCTTCTCATATTTTGCTGTGGGAGCGCGGTTCATCCTGAGGGAAAAGCAGATTCTGATCAGACTCTGGGAGACATCGTATTAAAAAAATTATGCTGGAGGAGTTTTCTATAAATGAAGCTTCATTCAGACAAAACTTTGCAAGTTCTTGATATTAGTCCCTAACTAATGATTAGGCCTCTGCTTGCTGTCAGTGAATGTGAAGATTCGTCACCTCCAAAGGCTGAAAAACTCTACAGATATAAGATTTCTCATAGCTGAAGGATTGATCCAGAGGACAAATCATCTGTGAGAAAGCCTAGATACAAAGTATCAGGGAAGGGAAATTGTATCAGTCTGTGGTCAGAAATAGCACAGCCGGAACATCTGAGTTGTCAGAAATAGCAAAGCCGGAACATCTGAGTTGTCAGAAATAGAACAGCCGGAACATCTGAGTTGTCAGAAATAGCAAAGCCGGAACATCTGAGTTGTCAGAAATAGCAAAGCCGGAACATCTGAGTTGTCAGAAATAGCAAAGCCGGAACATCTGAGTTGTCAGAAATAGCAAAACTAGAATATTTGACTCAAATGTTCCAGTTTGGCTATGTCTGACAACTCATTTTCCAGAGTAGCTATTTCTGACAACTTATATTATTTGATTTGTCAAAAATAGCAACACTGGAAGTTGTCAGATGCAGTGTTTGACATTTAGGTCTTCACTGGGTCTCTGCAGCCCCGTGAGTAATGGTAAAGCAATGCGCGACAAACTCAGCTCTGCTACATCAGCCCATACACACGAAATTAATAGTCAGTGCGCCGCAATATGTTTCCATCAGAAAGATCAATCCTCAAAAGCCTCCTGCAGAATGTGGCCTCGTGCACACCGGTCGCTGCAGAGCGTCACCTCTCAGGCTGGTTATTAGTTGTGATGATCTTTCCCGATATCCACATGTAGAGGACGGAAGGGCTGGAGAACCAAAGCGTCGCAGAGTCCACCCCGCCATATGCTCCACAAGCCAAATACACCGTCTAATGCAATCTGCATCACAGGCAATTATGGAGAATGATTTTTATTAAAACACCATTCGACTCTTCTAAAGAAAACACCTTCATTATAACACGGCAGCCGAGAAGAAGGAAAACAGCCCCAAAGCCCCGAGAAATAACTGGATTTGGGAAACGACAGCACTTAATTGTAAATGACTTTGTCTGACATTTCATTTCCCATCTGCAGAATGAAAATATAATGTAGATAAATTCTCAACAAAATTCTCACCCCAGCAATGGGGATCAGGAACATGAGCCATGAGGCTGCGGAAACCGATTACAATGACCAATTATCCATCAATTATATATAAAGTCAAATAAACAGAACATGTAAACTGCAATATGCAGAATTAGTATAATATTGCTCCCTATATACAAGAATATAACTACTATAATACTGCCCCCATGTATAAGAATATAACTACTATAATACTGCCCCTATGTACAAGAATATAACTATAATACTGCTCCCTATGTACAAGAATATAACTACTATAATACTGCTCCTATGTACAAGAATATAACTACTATAATACTGCTCCTATGTACAAGAATATAACTACTATAATACTGCTCCTATGTACAAGAATATAACTACTATAATACTGCTCCTATGTACAAGAATATAACTACTATAATACTGCCCCCATGTATAAGAATATAACTACTATAATACTGCCCCTATGTACAAGAATATAACTATAATACTGCTCCCTATGCACAAGAATATAACTACTATAATACTGCTCCTATGTACAAGAATATAACTACTATAATACTGCCCCTATGTACAAGAATATAACTACTATAATACTGCCCCTATGTACAAGAATATAACTGCTATAATACTGCTCCTATGTACAAGAATATAACTACTATAATACTGCGCCTATGTACAAGAATATAACTACTATAATACTGCTCCTATGTACAAGAATATAACTACTATAATACTGCTCCTATGTACAAGAATATCACTACTATAATACTGCTCCTATGTACAAGAATATAACTACTATAATACTACCCTCTATGTACAAGAATATAACTACTATAATACTGCTCCTATGTACAAGAATATAACTACTATAATACTGCTCCTATGTACAAGAATATAACTACTATAATACTGCCCCTATGTACAAGAATATAACTACTATAATACTGCTCCTATGTACAAGAATATAACTACTATAATACTGCGCCTATATAGAAGAATATAACTACTATAATACTGCCTCCTATGTACAAGAATATAACTACTATAATACTGCTCCTATGTACAAGAATATAACTACTATAATACTGCCCCCTATGTACAAGAATATAACTACTATAATACTGCTCCTATGTACAAGAATATAACTACTATAATACTGCTCCCTATGTGCAAGAATATAACTACTATAATACTGCTCCTATGTACAAGAATATAACTACTATAATACTGCTCCTGTGTACAAGAATATAACTACTATAATACTGCTCCCTATGTACAAGACTATAACTACTATAATACTGCTCCTATGTACAAGAATATAACTACTATAATACTGCTCCTACGTATAAGAATATAACTACTATAATATTGCCCCCTATGTACAAGATTATAACTACTATAATACTGCCCCTATGTACAAGAATATAACTACTATAATACTGCTCCTATTTACAAGAATAGAACTACTATAATACTGCTCCTATGTACAAGAATATAACTACTATAATACTGCTCCTACGTATAAGAATATAACTACTATAATACTGCTCCCTATGTACAAGAATATACCTACTATAATACTGCTCCCTATGTACAAGAATATAACTACTATAATACTGCTCCTATTTACAAGAATATAACTACTATAATACTGCTCCTATTTACAAGAATATAACTACTATAAGACTGCCCCATGTACAAGATTATAACTACTATAATACTGCTCCCTATGTACAAGAATATAACTACTATAATACTGCTCCTATTTACAAGAATATAACTACTATAATACTGCCCCTATGTACAAGAATATAACTACTATAATACTACTCCTATTTACAAGAATATAACTACTATAATACTGCCCCTATGTACAAGAATATAACTACTATAATACTGCTCCTATTTACAAGAATATAACTACTATAATACTGCCCCTATGTACAAGAATATAACTACTATAATACTGCTCCCTATGTACAAGAATATACCTACTATAATACTGCTCCCTATGTACAAGAATATAACTACTATAATACAGCTCCTATTTACAAGAATATAACTACTATAATACTGCCCCCTATGTACAAGAATATAACTACTATAATACTGCTCCTATTTACAAGAATATAACTACTATAATACTGCCCCTATGTACAAGAATATAACTACTATAATACTGCTCCTATTTAAAAGAATATAACTACTATAATACTGCCCTCTATGTATCAGAATATAACTACTATAATACTGCTCCCTATGTACAAGAATATAACTACTATAATACTGCTCCTATTTACAAGAATATAACTACTATAATACTGCTTCTATGTATAAGAATATAGCTACTATAATACTGCCCCCTATGTACAAGAATATAACTACTATAATACTGCCCCTATGTACAAGAATATAACTACTATAATACTGCCCCCTATGTACAAGAATATAACTGCTATAATTCTAGGACTAGAATATGCCTATTATAGCCACACACTATATGTGGTTCCCATTTTTGTATCCACCATTTTCACAGAACTATTACATAATTTAAATTTTTTAAATTAAAATCACATGACACTCGGCTCCACTTCTTGCATCGTGTATATGAGAACTTTTGCATTAGCCCTCTCCCCCTTGACAGGTCGCCAGTCTGTAGTACAGGACGCCAGTCTGTAGCACAGGACGCCAGTCTGTAGCACAGGTCGCCAGTCTGTAGCACAGGTCGCCAGACTGTAGTACAGGACGCCAGTCTGTAGCACAGGACGCCAGTCTGTAGCACAGGTCGCCAGTCTGTAGTACCGGTCGCCAGTCTGTAGCACAGGTCGCTAGTCTGTAGCACAGGTCGCCAGTCTGTAGTACCGGTCGCCAGTCTGTAGCACAGGTTGCCAGTCTGTAGCACAGGACGCCAGTCTCTAGCACAGGTCGCCAGTCTGTAGTACAGGACGCCAGTCTGTAGCACAGGTCGCCAGTCTGTAGCACCGGTCGCCAGTCTGTAGCACAGGTCGCCAGTCTGTAGCACAGGTCGCCAGTCCGTAGCACCGGTCGCCAGTCTGTAGCACAGGTCGCCAGTCTGTAGTACCGGTCGCCAGTCTGTAGCACAGGTCGCCAGTCTGTAGCACAGGTCGCCAGTCTGTAGCACAGGTCGCCAGTCTCACCTGAACACAAAGTTGTGGCGGTCAATATCCTGTCCATATTCTGAGCCTTTGAGGTTTCTGGAGTTGCCCACTACGGCACACGTTCGGCACCGGTATGGGTTATGGTCATGCAATATGTTGTGACCTGGAATAACTTGGAACATTTCTTCGATTGCTTTGTTGATTTCCATCGGTTTCTTTTCACCTTGTAACCTCTGTGTGTACAAAGAAAAAGTCAATTGATACTTGACAGAAAACTTTTGAAGACGCCACCAACACAGGTAAGTCGACCAGACATGACAGCAACATCGGATTACTAGGGGGGGGGGTCTAACTGCTGGGAACTACTGTAATATCCAGAATCAGGAGGTCTCAGCCTTTTTAGCTTGACTTTCTATGAGACGGTGGCCATATTTCAGGTCCTTCGTGCTGCCCATCTATCACCGACGACATCCTATCCAACATTTAAGCCATAAGGAACTTGGACAATTTTTGACTTTTGGAAGGGGTTTTCTAGTTTTCAAATAGACAAATATCTGACGTAGAATAGACCCCTAGTAATGATTCTCATTCATGAGTCCATGTAGAAAGTACTTAAGAGGTCTTCACTTAGGAGGACCCAGCATGAATGAGATCTTTGTAATACTTCCTTTCACCTGCGGAGGCACTGTAGGAAAACTAAACACTTCCTGACAATTTCTCCCACAGTTTACAGACAATGTGCTGGGACCTCCAAAGAGGCAGATCCCGTTTGTATGTAATTTTTTAATTAGATAACTGAGGGGGCTACATGGGGGACTCTTCTCAATTAATTCAGAACAGTTCCTTTAATTATAGGAATTTTGGTTAATAAAGGTAAATTTCAATCCATAGCGATGGGCTTCGGTGCCGATGACCATCTTTCTTTGCTTTTCTAGCCTATGATGGGATAGACTCGGGGTCCATCACACGTCTAAACCATCTAGGGCCCCCGGCTCAATCAACCATTGCACTAATTTTCTATTTTATGGCCTAGTCTATACATAGTCCTAAAATACACAATAAATGAGTTTTTGTCTCCTATTTAATTTAGCCTATTGAGCAAAAATCTGTCGTCTCCATATGTCATCATCACATGAAAAGTTAGAAGAACTGAAGCTGCACCTGCACCACGAGTCCTCCCTCCATGGTGCCACCGATAGCCAATTACCGAAATAAGAAGACATATAATCTGAGTCTGCAGGTGTTAAGGGAAAAGTCACAGCGTAGGCGGAAAACAAGTGCTATACTGGTTACATTCATCCACAGAGTGACGACATCTTCTCACATCCTAAATCATATAACAGGACGAGAACTAACAGCAAAAGCAACCTCATAAGGGAAGGAGAGAGCGGCCACATAACAGAGGCGTGGAAACGTACACGAAAAACAAGAAATAAGCTGCTAAAAAGTCCATGCTAAATGGCTAATATATACTGTACACATGGGGCAAAATTTTTAGTACCTTTCTGATAAAGTAAGAAAAAGCCATAATCACTGAAATAAAGTGAAACTGACAAGTCATTTGCAAATTAAATTAACCCTTATACCAAAATATAACTCCTATAATACTACCCCTCATATACAAGGATATAACTACTATAATACTGCTCCCATATTCAAGACTATAACTACTATAATACTGCTCCTATGTACAAGAATATAACTACTATAATACTGCCCCCTATGTACAAGAATATAACTACTATAATACTAACCCTATGTACAAGAATATAACCACTATAATACTGCCCCCTATGTACAAGAATATAACTACTATAATACTGCTCCCATATTCAAGACTATAACTACTATAATACTGCTCCCTATGTACAAGAATATAACTACTATAATACTGCTCCTATGTACAGGAATATAACTACTATAATACTGCTCCTATGTACAAGAATATAACTACTATAATACTGCCCCTATGTACAAGAATATAACTACTATAATACTGCCCCCTATATACAAGAATATAACTACTATAATACTGCCCCCTATGTACAAGAATATAACTACTATAATACTGCCCCCTATGTACAAGAATATAACTACTATAATACTGCCCCTATGTACAAGAATATAACTACTATAATACCGCCCCCTATGTACAAGAATATAACTACTATAATACTGCCCCTATGTAGAAGAATATAACTACTATAATACTGCCCACACTGCTGAATGTCATTAATATAATACTGTCCCCTATCTTGCACCTTTATGTTACCGTGGTCACTCACCATCCACCACTTGTACGTACTCTCGGACACCATATTGTTCTGTTTCGTCAGTAGTGGAGGGACCGTGAAATTAAATCTTTCGTCGAACCAAAGTGAATTGTTGCTTTCAGACACACAGCTCTCACAGCTGCACGCCCTCTGCACGGACGACATGAATCGAATAAATGGCCCGGAGAACCTGAAGTATTTTTCGGCTTTCCATAGATCAAGTCTAGAATTCTGGGTGTAGTTAAGAAGGAACGACATGATGGTGATGGCAAAAACTGCCAAGACGATGGTAAACAGCTTCAGATTTCTGTGCTTTAAGGCAACCATGATTTACGCTGGCCAAGGCGATCACTTAGAGGGGTCCAGTAACAGGAAATGTTCCAAAAATTGCCACAGTCCTTATGAATGTTCCACGCTGTCAGAGACTATAGTGCTCGATCATTGGCGACCCTCCAGGTCAGATGTCCTCAATGTCTTCACCAGATCGATCAGTTTTGCCTCTTGAAGATGGAAAAAGTTGTGGACAACTCCTTGGTTGATAGACATAAGTGTCCAGGATTGTTGTAGGAAGACTTGGTTATGTGTCATACAGGGTTCCAGGATATGTTCTCCTGTAGAGATAGAAGATTGTTACTAATTGTATGTGAATAAATGGTCTGAACAGGATTAGAAAAAGAAAAATTCTAAAAACAGCGCCACCACCTTTTCATAGGATCTGTGTGGTATTGCAACTCAACATGTCATGATAGATAAGTTTTGATGCTTTTTTATTAAAATATATCCAAGTTTTAATAATCCTTGACAAATTAAAGGATTGTCCATCATAAAAAAATATATTTTAATTTTTTCTTAAAATTTATAAATATATATTTTTTACATTATAAATTATAATTTAAAATTATAATTATTATATTTATAATATTATACAAATATATATATATATATATATACATACACAGTACAGACCAAAAGTTTGGACACATCTGTATTTTCATGACTATGAAAATTGTACATTCACACTGAAGGCATCAAAACTATGAATTAACACATGGGGAATTATATACTTAACAAAAAAGTGTGAAACAACTGAAAATATGTCTTATATTCTAGGTTCTTCAAAGTAGCCACCTTTTGCTTTGATGACTGCTTTGCACACTCTTGGCATTCTCTTGATGAGCTTCAAGAGGTAGTCACCGGAAATGGTCTTCCAACAATCTTGAAGGAGTTCCCAGAGATGCTTAGCACTTGTTGGCCCTTTTGCCTTCACTTTGCGGTCCAGCTCACCCCAAACCATCTCGATTGGGTTCAGGTCTGGTGACTGTGGAGGCCAGGTCATCTGGCGTAGCACCCCATCACTCTCCTTCTTGGTCAAATAGCCCTTACACAGCCTGGAGGTGTTTGGGGTCATTGTCCTGTTGAAAAATAAATGATGATCCGACTAAACGCAAACCGGAGGGAATAGCATGCCGCTGCAAGATGCTGTGGTAGCCATGCTGGTTCAGTATGCCTTCAATTTTGAATAAATCCACAACAGTGTCACCAGCAAAGCACCCCCACACCATCACACATCCTCCTCCATGCTTCACGGTGGGAACCAGGCATGTAGAGTCCATCCGTTCACCTTTTCTGCGTCGCACAAAGACACGGTGGTTGGAACCAAAGATCTCAAATTTGGACTCATCAGACCAAAGCACAGATTTCCACTGGTCTAATGTCCATTCCTTGTGTTCTTTAGCTCAAACAAGTCTCTTCTGCTTGTTGCCTGTCCTTAGCAGTGGTTTCCTAGCAGCTATTTTACCATGAAGGCCTGCTGCACAAAGTCTCCTCTTAACAGTTGTTGAAGAGATGTCTCTGCTGCTAGAACTCTGTGTGGCATTGACCTGGTCTCTAATTTGAGCTGCTGTTAACCTGCGATTTCTGAGGCTGGTGCCTCGGATAAACTTATCCTCAGAAGCAGAGGTGACTCTTGGTCTTCCTTTCCTGGGGCGGTCCTCATGTGAGCCAGTTTCTTTGTAGCGTTTGATGATTTTTGCAACTGCACTTGGGGACACTTTCAAAGTTTTCCCAATTTTTCACACTGACTGACCTTCATTTCTTAAAGTAATGATGGCCACTCGTTTTTCTTTACTTAGAATTTGTATTATGGCAAGAAAAAAGCAGCTAACAGTCTATTCAGTAGGACTATCAGCTGTGTATCCACCAGACTTCTGCACAACACAACTGATTGTCCCAACCCCATTTATAAGGCAAGAAATCCCACTTATTAAACCTGACAGGGCACACCTGTGAAGTGAAAACCATTTCCGGTGACTACCTCTTGAAGCTCATGAAGAGAATGCCAAGAGTGTGCAAAGCAGTCATCAAAGCAAAAGGTGGCTACTTTGAAGAACCTAGAATATAAGACATATTTTCAGTTGTTTCACACTTTTTTCTTAAGTATATAATTCCACATGTGTTAATTCATAGTTTTGATGCCATCAGTGTGAATGTACAATTTTCATAGTCATGAAAATACAGAAAAATCTTTAAATGAGAAGGTGTGTCCAAACTTTTGGTCTGCATTGTATAAATATATATATATATATATATACACATATACACACACAGACACACACATATAAATAAAATTATAAATATATAAAAATATATTATAAAATTATTATATTATAATTTATATATTATAATTTTTTTATATGATAAAATAAATTAATTGTATTTATTCTATAATTACTATTTAGGGCTCATTCACACATGTTTTTTTTTTGTGTACAAGTGCAATCCGTGTTTTTTTTTGTGTGGAGTGAACGTTCTGCGCAAATTTGCAGAGGCATGTCGGATTTGGATTAAAATCGGCAATGTAAGTCAATAGGTCCACGAAAAAAACGAAAAAAAAAAAAAACGGACGGCTAGAATAGAAAAAGGTAGAGAAACTTTATTTTTGTTTAATACAGCAGCGACCGGAGCTAGCATTTAATTTGTGTGATGGCCGTCATGTTTGACCTCTTGTGAAGCCAGAAAAAGTAAAAATATCTAAAAAGTAATATCACTCCCCTTTAAAAATAATAATAAAAAAATATATATGTGGTATTGCCAAAGTTGGGAAAGTCCAATCTATCAAAATAAAAAATTATTTAAACAACATGAAAGCTGTAAAAATAGATTAGTTTTGGATTAGTTCAAAACTACAATTTGTCCTGCAGAAAAACAAAACAAAAACCATCACCAGCCCTCATATGGCTACAGTACTTGTCAAAGGTTTGGACATACCTGTTCATGCAATGGTTTTCCTTGTTCTTATTGGAATGTGCACATTGTAGATTCAGCCCTATCCCAAAACTGTTTTAAGCCTCAATCTGGCAAGAGACACTCAACTAAGGAAATAGAAATTACAGTCCATCATTACTTTAAAATTGACTGACATAATCTGGAAAAATACAAAAATTTCTTAATCTGGAAAATTGCTAGAACCTTGCAGGTGTCCTCAAGAGCAGTTATGATGAAACTGGCTCTCAGGGGGACCAGCCCAGGAAAGGAGGTCCAAAAATGGACTCTGCTGCGGAGGATAAGTGTTACGGTACTGTTGCAGGATTTCTCGTGGCAAGAGGCTCCTTCCCTATCCCTCATGCTAGGGGGTGCCCTGGTTTATCCCTGTACCCTGGATTACCTCAGAAGGTGGAGATGCAGGGGGTCACGTGCCTTGCTATGCTCCTGACTTGCCCTTATCTGTTCCCTCCCCCAAAGTGGGAGGCCAAAGTGTATAGGATTACACTACAAGGGAATACAGACAGGGATAAATGAAAACTGCAATCATACAAAATACACTCACCAAACAACAGAGTGGAACACGGGGAAGGTAAGGTAGGTGAAACCAAATAGGAGAGGATGAGGATAAACATGCAAACAAACTCCAAGCAGAAATCTGCAGAACAACTCGCCAACTCCGAGTTCTTGGTTCACACATTATTCTTTATTCCTGTTTCCCTACTTGTTACTTTGCGGTTTTGCTGCCTTCAGTCTGAATTTTCGATGTACACATTCCAATAAGAACAAGGAAAACTACTGCATAAAACAGGAGTGTCCAAGCTTTTGCCAGACACTGTATGTCAATGGAAAAAAAAACATGAAAAAGGTTATGGTTCATGGAAGAAAAGGTGGTAAAAATGAAGAAGGTCTGGTCATAAATGGAATTAAGGAGTCATATGATGCCTCCAATAAAAGAACAATGGAAGAAAACTTCTAAAATTTAGCCTATAATGGCGCATGACATTTCATACAATGTTCACGGCATGCATCATGTGTCCACTGCGGGAAATCGATACGAATCTGGCCATGTGTCTGACGCCTACATTACCAAATAAACTGGAAATGAACTAAATTGCGTGGACCTGCATCTGCATTCTAGTGAAATAGGGAAAAAATTCCAAAGAGTAGAATTATGAATGCAGCTCCAGAGGCATCTAGAATACAGGATCCTAGTAAATTCTTGTAGAGATTAGTGACATTATCTAATTGTTTTTCAAGAGAGTCCGGGTGGGGCAGGGTTTTCGGAGGCTATGCTCTGCGTGCAGGTTGGTGGTATATGTTCGTGCTACATCAATAATAGGAAATAAATATGTGAAATCTAAAATGAGCAGTGAAAATTCTTGATTTTCCTTTTTCCTGTGAAACCATAAAACACTATAATTCACCCCCGAGTGACCTTCATTTTTTTTTTTGGCAGCTGCGGCATTTTTCTGATCCAGTTGGAGTCGAGCGGCTGCCAGGGTTCTGCGCATATTAATCAGCGTCCTGACAGCGCCGCTGCCTAATTACTGTTTGTGTGTTTTGCTTTGGCGTCATGAGTGGGAAGGATTGTTTTCTACATTGTGGGTACAACAAGATCCTGCGATGTGTTCATGGCCGGGACTATGGTCACATTTAGGACATGACATATGGTCACGGCAGCCATGTCCTTTGCTGTAGTGAAGCGCAACGATTTCGAAAGTTCGAAAAGTCTTCACAAAAAAAAATCTGCAACTTTAGTTTCTTACGTTTTTCTAAATTGTGGCTTGCTGTCAGTGAATGGCCGTATTCAGAGGCTAATAAATCAGCACAGACTTCGTCCTGCTTCAAGCTGAGACGTGGACACACTTGTATCCAGTGTAATTAATCCCCTGCAAGCTTAACCCATCAGAACAATCTTTCTTCTATAGCTGAGAGTTTGTTACAATGTATCAGGACAGGAAAATAAAAAAAGATACAGAAGCCGGATTCCAGACTGTTTAGCTCACAGAGGATTTTCTAGATTGGAAACAACTGTAACAAACTCTCAGCTGCGACACATTAAGTCTCTGCTGGTTCCATTCCTTTACAGCTTGCAGAGATCTTGGAAAATGTGTTAGAAGTTTTTATTAAAGTCCTAGAAGTTTTTATTAAAGTCCTAGAAGTTTTCATTAAAGTTTTAGAAGTTTTTATTAAAGTCCTAGAAGTTTTCATTAAAGTTTTAGAAGTTTTTATTAAAGTCCTAGAAGTTTTCATTAAAGTCGTAGAAGTTTTGTTATACAATCATCACTGAACTAAAAAAAAAAAAAAAAAATACATAAAAGTGACTGACAACCGGCTGTGACTTTGGGCGTCAACCCTGTTTACTCATGGGATTCCGGTTGAAATGATCTCGCCACCCTCCTCCCCCTAAGTTGTTTTAAGTGGCTACAAGGCAGCGGTGTTATCCCCATGAAGTCATGTCTGGCTCCGATTAAAGAGGTGCTGGAATCTGCTGATAATACAGGGGAAATATCCACAGTCGATCATGTCTTACTGAAGACTAATGGCTCAAGAATAGAATGTCAGAACTGCAGTAAAGACTGACACCTACACGTAATACTCAGAGAGAGAGAGAGAATAATGCAGATTTATCTTACTCAGTATCTAAAAAAGTTGTTACGATCACAATTATTGTTGTCAGTGCATCCGTTTAGTTATCTTAGAAAAATAAAAAAAATGGCTGGAAGGCATGAGAAGATGATTCGGCAATTTATATTAATTTGTAGGAGGCAATTTTTTGCGCTGACTTTTATGACGCAATTTTAAGTCGGTAACTCAGTGGTCTGGGGACATCAATTTTTCTTTTATCCATAAATTTTTCATTTTTTATTAATGTCATCATTTGATGGAAATGCCTTTAAATGCTTAGATGCTAGGTCACTATTGACTAAGGCATCTAAGGGGTTTATACGACCAGGATAGGAGGTGTCAGATGTGCACCTGTAAAGCCCGCTCCATTCCAGTGCTGTGCACAGTGCGCTTAGTACCGCTAACGCATCCTTGCCAACTTTATCGGAATGGCACCAGTCCGTGCTATGGAGAGTTTTCTGGCGCACTGCTCAATCAAAAGGCTGCAAAAAAAGTTTCAGGAAAAAAAAAAAAAGCTCTTCCAAAATACTTTTCAAAAACTTTTTCAAAACTCCTCAGCACAGCTAAAAAGTAAATAAATAAAGAGACTTCTCCAAAAAGCATTTCCTAATGCAGTTTCAATTTGGAAAAATGATGGATTTTCAACTTAAAAAAACAACTGAGTGTAAATATAGCTGAAGAAAGCAATACTACTTTTTAAAGGGGACAAGATTTATTTTTAAGCCACAGTTCAGAGGGTATTATTACTGGGTTACAGGGCTTAATATTTGCCTCGTTCCAGGAGCTGGCAACTCACACAACACCACTGGTGATAATTCCATGGAGGCAGCACAGTATATAATATATATGTATACATATACATATATATATGCACACATATATATATATATACAGTACAGACCAAAAGTTTGGACACACCTTCTCATTTAAAGATTATTCTGTATTTTCATGACTTTGAAAATTGTACATTCACACTGAAGGCATCAAAACTATGAATTAACACATGTGGAATTATATACTTAAGAAAAAAGTGTGAAACAACTGAAAATATGTCTTATATTCTAGGTTCTTCAAAGTAGCCACCTTTTGCTTTGATGACTGCTTTGCACACTCTTGGCATTCTCTTGATGAGCTTCTAGAGGTAGTCACCGGAAATGGTCTTCACTTCACAGGTGTGCCCTGTCAGGTTTAATAAGTGGGATTTCTTGCCTTATAAATGGGGTTGGGACCATTAGTTGTGTTGTGCAGAAGTCAGGTGGATACACAGCTGATAGTCCTACTGAATAGACTGTTACAATTTGTATTATGGCAAGAAAAAAGCAGCTAAGTAAAGAAAAAGGAGTGCCCATCATTACTTTAAGAAATGAAGGTTAGTCAGTCCGAAAAATTGGGAAAACTTTGAAAGTGTCCCCAAGTGCAGTTGCAAAAACCATCAAGCGCTACAAAGAAACTGGCTCACATGAGGACCGCCCCAGGAAAGGAAGACCAAGAGTCACCTCTGCTTCTGAGGATAAGTTTATCGGAGTCACCAGCCTCAGAAATCGCAGGTTAACAGCAGCTCAGATTAGAGACCAGGTCAATGCCACACAGAGTTCTAGCAGCAGACACATCTCTACAACAACTGTTAAGAGGAGACTTTGTGCAGCAGGCCTTCATGGTAAAATAGCTGCTAGGAAACCACTGCTAAGGACAGGCAACAAGCAGAACAGACTTGTTTGGGCTAAAGAACACAAAGAATGGACATTAGACCAGTGGAAATCTGTGCTTTGGTCTGATGAGTCCAAATTTGAGATCTTTGGTTCCAACCACCGTTTCTTTGTGTGACGCAGAAGAGGTGAACGGATGGACTCTACATGCCTGGTTCCCACCGTGAAGCATGGAGGAGGAGGTGTGATGGTGTGGGGGTGCTTTGCTGGTGACACTGTTGGGGATTTATTCAAAATTGAAGGCATACTGAACCAGCATAGCTACCACAGCATCTTGCAGCGGCATGCTATTCCATCCGGTTTGCGTTTAGTTGGACCATCATTTATTTTTCAACAGGACAATGACCCCAAACACACCTCCAGGCTGTGTAAGGGCTATTTGACCAAGAAGGAGAGTGATGGGGTGCTACGCCAGATGACCTGGCCTCCACAGTCATCAGACCTGAACCCAATCAAGATGGTTTGGGGTGAGCTGGACCGCAGAGTGAAGGCAAAAGGGCCAACAAGTGCTAAGCATCTCTGGGAACTCCTTCAAGATTGTTGGAAGACCATTTCCGGTGACTACCTCTTGAAGCTCATCAAGAGAATGCCAAGAGTGTGCAAAGCAGTCATCAAAGCAAAAGGTGGCTACTTTGAAGAACCTAGAATATAACACATATTTTCAGTTGTTTCACACTTTTTTGTTAAGTATATAATTCCACATGGGTTAATTCATAGTTTTGATGCCTTCCGTGTGAATGTACAATTTTCATAGTCAAGAAAATACAGAAAAATCTTTAAATGAGAAGGTGTGTCCAAACTTTTGGTCTGTACTGTATGCACACACTGCTCAAAAAAATAAAGGGAGCACTTAAACAACAGAATATAACTCCAAGTAGATCAAACTTCTGTGAAGTCAAACTGTCCACTTAGGAAGCAACACTGATTGTCAATCAATTTCACATGCTGTTGTGCAAATGGAATAGAAAATAGATGGAAATTATTGGCAATTATCAAGACACCCTCAATAGAGGAATGGTTCTGCAGGTGGGGACCACAGACCACATCTCAGTACCAATGCTTTCTGGCTGATGTTTTGGTCACTTTTGAATGTTGGTTGTGCTTTCACACTCGTGGTAGCATGAGACGGACTCTACAACCCACAGAAGTTGCTCAGGTAGTGCAGCTCATCCAGGATGGCACATCAATGCGAGCTGTGGCAAGAAGGTTTGCTGTGTCTGTCAGCGTAGTGTCCAGAGGCTGGAGGCGCTACCAGGAGACAGGCCAGTACTCCAGGAGACGTGGAGGGGGCCGTAGGAGGGCAACAACCCAGCTGTTAGAACCTTGCTCTTAGTTTTTTTTCCTTTGCTGGTCACATGACCTTGTTGGCCTATTTAATCCTGCTCCGCCCTTCTGGCTTTGCTGGACTTCATTGTATATCTACTTTCTAGCTAGCCTGTGCTCTGTGTCTTGCTCTGTTAGTTTGCTTGGTCTACTGACCTCTATGTTCTATATATTTTGTTTGTTCGTCTGTCTGCTACTATTTCTGTTAGGAGGTGTCCCATTTTCCTCCCAGTCCTTAGTACTTGTAGGGATTCCTTCCTCACATCTATAGGTCTCCGTACAGACTAGCTTAGGACTTTAGCAGGTCTGATCGCAGGATCAGGTTCCCTGTTACATCGTAGGGATTAAGCTGAGTTCTATCGTAGGGACAGATCTCCTCTCTTTCCTTAGCTCTGGTAGCAGAACATAACAGTAAGTCCAGCCAGCAAATTCTCTAAGGAAATATTTTTCTGTTCCATCATGGTGTCGGTTCAGGATTTGGTTCATCGCCTGCAGGGACTCTCTCTGGAGGTGGCCGAGCTCCGTCAGCACGTGAGTAACTGTCCTGGAGCACATTTCTTGGAGCCTAAGGTATGTTTGCCGGATTTATTTTTTGGTGAACACCGAGAATTTTTTTCATTCAAAAATGCTTGCTTATTGTATTTTCGTTTGAGACCTAAGTCCTCTGGGGATGAATCCCAGCGCGTAGGGTTCATAATGTCACTTTTGCGCAAAGAGCCTCAGGAGTGGGCCTTTTCTTTGCAACCTAGTGATACATGCTTCAGATCAGTGGATAGTTTTTTTTCTGCTTTGGGACTTTTATATGATGATCCTGACCGTGTCGCATCAGCTGAGACTGAGTTGAGACGTTTAAAACAAGGATCAGGTAATGTGGAAAAATATTGTACTCATTTCCGTCGTTGGTCTACTCAAACAGGGTGGAACGATTCTGCTCTGAAAAGTCTATTTCTTGCTGGGCTCAGTGAAAGGGTTAAAGACCTGCTAATTGCTTATCCTACACCTGAAGATTTGCAACAGGCTATGCAATTAGCTATACGGGTGGATAGGAGACTGCGTGCAAGGGTTAATGAGAGCAAATCCTCTGCTATGTCAGTTTCTGGTTATGAGAATGTATGTACTAACAGTGGTGAACCGATGGAGATTGGATCGGTGGCACCTCGCTCTCAAGAAAAAGACCGTCGATTTTTTGAAGGCTTGTGTTTCTATTGCGGAAAATCTGGTCATTTGATTAAAGGCTGTGAGCTTCGTATGAAGAAAGAAAAAAAAATGGTCAGTCATGCCCGTATTGCCTGTTTAAATTCCAAGGGTGTATTTTTAGCTGCTTCCACGATTGCTCAGGAAAAATTAATGGAATTTCGGGTGTTTGTCGATTGTGGGTCTACACTGAATGTAATTGATGGGGGATTCGTGGAAAGACTCAATTTAAAACCCGAACCTTTATCACCCCCCATTGCTGTGGTTTCTGTGGATGGTTCCCCTTTGAAGAATATTACTCTCAAGGTCTGTGAATTTCCTCTCACTATTAATGGTGTTCACCATGAGAAATTGGATTTGGTAGTGTTGAATAACTTGCCTTCTCCAGTAATATTGGGATTGCCCTGGTTAAAATTTCACAATCCTGTACTGGATTGGTCTACCAGTGAAATTAAATCCTGGAGCCATAAATGTTATGACAAGTGTTGTAACGGGCGTATTGCAGCTTTGGATAGGGGAGAATTGCCTGTTCCTATTCAGGATTTTTGGAGAGTTTTTTCTGAGAAGGAATCGCAGGTTTTGCCTCCCCATAGAGACTATGATTGTTCTATTGAATTTGTCCCTGGAGCGACTCTTCCTAAGAGTCGTTTATTTAACCTTACTATTTCTGAGAGGAAGGCTTTGGAGGAATACATACAGACAAGTTTGGCCGCCGGTCACATTAGGCCCTCTAAGTCTCCTGTGGCGGTTGGATTTTTTTTTGTAAAAAAAAAGGACGGCGGTTTACGTCCTTGTCTGGATTTTCGTGAGATTAACAAAATTACTGTACGCAATCCTTACCCACTGCCATTGATTTCTGATCTGTTTAACCAGTTAATGGGGGCCAAATGGTTCTCTAAAATTGACCTTAAGGGGGCATACAATCTGTTGCGCATGAAGGAGGGTGACGAATGGAAGACTGCTTTTAACACTCCTGTGGGTCATTTTGAGAATCTGGTTATGCCTTTTGGTCTTACTAATGCTCCTGCATTTTTTCAGAATCTGATTAATGATATCCTTAGACCTTTGATCGGTAAAAATGTGGTTGTGTATTTGGATGACATTTTGATTTATTCGCCGGATCTGGAGTCTCATTGGCGGAGCGTGCGTGAGGTATTACAGTTATTAATGGACAATTCGCTTTTTGCTAAGCTGGAGAAATGTGAGTTCGCTGTACAGAGAATTAGTTTTTTGGGCTACATTATCTCCAGCAAAGGTTTTGAGATGGATCCGGTTAAGGTTCAGGCTGTGCAGGAATGGCCTAGGCCTATTGGTTTGAAATCGATACAGAGGTTTTTGGGTTTCGCCAATTACTATAGAAAATTCATAAAAAATTTTTCTAGTATTGTCAAACCTCTGACTGATCTCACCAGGAAAGGTGCTGATGCGGTTCAGTGGACTTCTGAGGCCATTGAAGCTTTTGTGTATCTCAAGGAGAGGTTCACCTCTGCTCCCATCCTTATGCAGCCTGATGTTACTAGGCCGTTTTTGGTTGAGGTTGATGCTTCCTCTGTGGGGGTTGGCGCAGTATTGTCTCAGGATAACGGGGATGGATTACATCCCTGTGCCTTTTTTTCAAAAAAATTTTCGGAGACTGAACTGAATTACGATATTGGTAATCGGGAATTATTGGCTATTAAACTCGCATTTGAACACTGGCGCCACTTCTTGGAAGGTGCGGAATTTCCCGTTCAGGTTCTTACGGATCATAAAAATCTGATATATCTTGATGCTGCCAAGCGCCTGAATGCCCGTCAGGCTAGGTGGGCACTGTTTTTCTCGCGGTTTAATTTCTCCGTTACTTACATCCCTGGTACTAAGAATGTTAAGGCGGATGCCTTGTCTCGCAGTTTTTCTCCCATAGTCGGTGCTGAGAAAGAGGAGAACATTTTACAAGAAGGTGTTGTGATAGCTGCTTTGGACTCCGTTTTGGAAAATGAGATTCTTAAAGCACAGGAGAATGCCCCTTCTAACACTCCTCATGGGAGGTTGTTTGTGTCTGGGACCTTTAGGAGAGATTTGTTTGTTGAGTGTCACGAATCTCGGTTGGCAGGTCATCCCGGAATCTCTGAGACCAAGAGACTGGTGGGTCGCAGTTTTTGGTGGCCTGGATGGCAGAAGGAAGTCATTAAGTGGGTGCGTCAATGTACTATATGTGCTAGATCTAAGTCCTCACATACTCCTGCTGCGGGGTTGCTTTGTCCTTTGGAGGTTCCCAGTGCTCCTTGGACACATTTGGCTATGGACTTTATAACTGACCTTCCCCCCTCTGAGGGTTTTACTGTCATCTGGGTGGTCGTGGACCGTTTTAGCAAGATGTGTCACTTGGTTCCTTTCGTCAAACTGCCCTGCGCTAAAACTCTCGCTAAGGCCTTTGTCAAGGAAATTGTCAGACTTCATGGCGTTCCTACTGACATTGTTTCTGATAGGGGTCCTCAGTTCGTGGCTCGTTTTTGGCGTGCCTTTTGTGATAGGTTGGGAGTTCATTTGTCGTTCTCGTCCGGATATCATCCTGAATCTAATGGCCAGACAGAAAGGAAAAACCAGGATGTTGAGCAGTTCTTGCGTTGTTTTGTGGCAGACAATCAAGAGGGGTGGTCTGAGTTTCTGCCACTTGCTGAATTTGCTCTGAACAATCATACATCTTCTTCTGCTGGTTGTTCGCCTTTTTTTTGTTGTTCTGGGAGACATCCGTCGTTTGGGTCGTTCTCCAAGTTGGGATCTGCCGTGCCTGAGGAGGAGAATTTTTCCGGTGATTTGGAGAGAGTTTGGACGGATGTGCGTGGTAATCTTCAGGAGGCCAACAGAAAATCTAAAGACTACTTTGATAGGAAACGACAGGAGGTTTTGTTCGCTGTTGGTGACATGGTTTGGTTGTCCTCTAGGAATCTGCGGTTGAGGATTCCTTCAAAGAAATTGGGTCCCAAGTTTGTAGGGCCCTTTAAGGTGCTTCAGGTTGTCAACCAATCTGCTGTTAGGTTGGAGGTTCCTACCTCCTGGAGAATTAATCCGGTATTTCATGTCTCTCTGTTGAAAAAAGCTGTTGTATCGGATTGTGACGCCTCTGCCTCTGTTCCTCCGGTGGTGGAGGACGGGGAATATGAAATTTCTCGCATCCTTAACTCTAGACGGTATAGAGGTAGTTTGCAGTATCTTGTGGCCTGGAAAGGTTTCGGTCCCGAGGATAACTCTTGGGTGAGGTCGGATGATGTTTCCGCGTCCAGACTTATCAGAGCGTTTCACAGGAGATTTCCTGATAAGCCTGGTCCTAGGGGATCCGGAGGATCCTCTTAGAAGGGGGGGTACTGTTAGAACCTTGCTCTTAGTTTTTTTTCCTTTGCTGGTCACATGACCTTGTTGACCTATTTAATCCTGCTCCGCCCTTCTGGCTTTGCTGGACTTCATTGTATATCTACTTTCTAGCTAGCCTGTGCTCTGTGTCTTGCTCTGTTAGTTTGCTTGGTCTACTGACCTCTATGTTCTATATATTTTGTTTGTTCGTCTGTCTGCTACTATTTCTGTTAGGAGGTGTCCCATATTCCTCCCAGTCCTTAGTACTTGTAGGGATTCCTTCCTCACATCTATAGGTCTCCGTACAGACTAGCTTAGGACTTTAGCAGGTCTGATCGCAGGATCAGGTTCCCTGTTACATCGTAGGGATTAAGCTGAGTTCTATCGTAGGGACAGATCTCCTCTCTTTCCTTAGCTCTGGTAGCAGAACATAACACCAGCAGCAGGACCGTCTTTGTGTAAGGAGGAACAGGAGGAGCACTGCCAGAGCCCTGAAAACTGACCTCCAGCAGGCCACAAATGTGCAAGTGTCTGCACAAACGGTTAGAAACCGACTCCATGAGGGTGGTATGAGGGCCCGACGTCCACAGATGGGGGTTGTGCTCACAGCCCAACACCATGCAGGACGCTTGGCATTTGCCACAGAACACCAGGATTGGCAAAGTCGCCACTGGCGCCCTGTGCTCTTCACAGATGAAAGCAGGTTCACACTGAGCACATGTGACAGACGTGACAGAGTCTGGAGACGCCGTGGAGAGCGATCTGCCGCCTGCAACATCCTTCAGTATGACCGGTTTGGCAGTGGGTCAGTAATGGTGTGGGGTGGCATTTCTTTGGAGGGCCGCACAGCCCTCCATGTGCTCGCCAGAGGTAGCCTGACTGCCATTAGGTACCGAGATGAGATCCTCAGACCCCTTGTGAGACCATATGCTGGTGCGGTTGGCCCTGGGTTCCTCCTAATGCAGGACAATGCCAGACCTCATGTGGCTGGAGTGTGTCAGCAGTTCCTGCAAGATGAAGGCATTGAAGCTATGGACTGACCGCCCGTTCCCCTGACCTGAATCCGATTGAGCACATCTGGGACATCATGTCTAGCTCCATCGACCAACGTCACGTTGTACCACAGACTGTCCAGGAGTTGGCGGATGCTTTAGTCCAGGTCTGGGAGGAGATCCCACAGGAGAGCATCCGCAACCTCATCAGGAGCATGCCCAGGCGTTGTAGGGAGGTCATACAGGCACGTGGAGGCCACACACAATACTGAGCCTCATCAGGAGCATGCCCAGGCGTTGTAGGGAGGTCATACAGGCACGTGGAGGCCACACACAATACTGAGCCTCATCAGGAGCATGCCCAGGCGTTGTAGGGAGGTCATACAGGCACGTGGAGGCCACACACAATACTCAGCCTCATCAGGAGCATGCCCAGGCGTTGTAGGGAGGTCATACAGGCACGTGGAGGCCACACACAATACTGAGACTCATTTTGACTTGTTTTAAGGACATTACATCAAAGTTGGATCAGCCTGTAGTGTGTTTTTCCACTTTAAGTTTGGGGGTGACTCCAAATCCAGGCCTCCATTGGTTAATAAATTAAATTTCCATTGATGATTTTTGTGTGATTTTGTTGTCAGCACATTCAACTTTGTACAGAACAAAGTATTCAATGAGAATATTTCATTCATTCAGATCTACAGTAGGATGTGGTATTTGAGTGTTCCCTTTATTTTTTTGAGCAGTGTGTATATGTGTATATATATATATATATATATATATATATATACACACACATATATATACTAGCTATTGAACCCATTCTACGCCCGGGTGGCGAACATTTTTATTGGTATATGGTCTCCCATGCTGGTGTGTGCTTCCCCCTTCCTGTCCCCACCATCCTATCCTGGTACGCATGGCACACCTCATCCCCAATCCTGGTATGCATGGCACCCCTCATCCCTATCCTGGTATGCATGGTACCCCATCCCTCATCACCATCCTGGTATGCATGGCTCCTCATCCCTATTCTGGTATGCATGGCACCCCTCATCCCCAATCCTGGTATGCATGGCACCCCTCATCCCCAATCCCGGTATGCATGTCACCCCTCATCCCCAATACCGGTATGCATGGCACCCCTCATCCCCAATCCCGGTATGCATGGCACCCCTCATCCCCAATCCCGGTATGCATGGCACCCCTCATCCCCAACCCCGGTATGGATGGCACCCCTCATCCCCAATCCCGGTATGCATGGCACCACTCATCCCCAATCCGGGTATGCATGGCTCCATCATCCCCAATCCTGGTATGCATGGCTCCCTCATCCCCAATCCTGGTATGCATGGCTCCATCATCCCCAATCCTGGTATGCATGGCTCCCTCATCCCCAATCCTGGTAGGCATGGCACCCCTCATCCCCAATCCTGGTAGGCATGGCACCCCTCATCCCCAATCCTGGTAGGCATGGCACCCCTCATCCTCAATCCTGGTATGCATGGCATCCCTCATCCTCAATCCTGGTATGCATGGTAGCCGTCATCCCCAGTCCTGGTATGCACGGCTCCCTCATCCTCAATCTTGGTATGCGTGATACCCCTCATCCCCAATCCTGGTATATATGGCACCCCTCATCCCCAATCCTGGTATGCATGGCTCCTTCATCCCCAATCCTGGTATGCATGGCACCCCTCATCCCCAATTCTGGTATGCATGGCACCCCTCATCCCCAATCCTGGTATGCATGGCTCCCTCATTCCCAATCCTGGTATGCATGGCTCCCTCATTCCCAATCCTGATATGCATGGCACCCCTCATCCCCAATCCTGGTATGCATGGCTCCCTCATCCCCAATCCCGGTATGCATGGCACCCCTCATCCTGGTATGCATGGCACCCCTCATCCCCAATCCTGGTATGCATGGCTCCCTCATCCCCAATCCTGGTATGCATGATACCCCTCATCCCCAATCCTGGTATGCATGGCACCCTCTCATCCCCAATCCTGGTATGCATGGCTCCCTCATCCCTAATCCTGATATGCATGGCACCCCTCATCCCCAATCCTGGTATGCGTGGTACCCCTCACCCTCAATCCTGGTATGCATGGCAACCATCATCCCGAATCCTGGTATGCATGGTTCCCTCACCCCCGAATCCTGGTATGTGTGGTACCCCTCACCCCCCAATCCTTGTATGCATGGTCCCCTCACCCACCAATCCTGGTATGCATGGTCCCCTCACCCAACAATCCTGGTATATGTGGCCCCCTCAACCTTTCACGCTGCACACACATACAAAAAAAATAAACAGTTATACTCACCTTTCTTCTCTGCACTCCAGTGCTGCTGCGTCCTGTTCTGCCGGAGGCCGGGGGAAGAGTGCAGCGCCGGAGCACTGCGCTGTCTGGCGCTATTTTGCTGAAGACACACTGCAAATGTGTCTTCATTAAAATGGCGCCGGATAGCGCTATGCGCACGCGCCGATCCGATGCCTCACTCCTGCCCCGGTCTCCGGCGAAGAGAGGCGCCGCGGCAACGCTCCTCCCGGTCAGGTAAGTATGCAAGTATGGCGCTGGAGATCGCGGTATGCGTTCAATGCCTATGCATACCGCAATCTCCGGCGCCATACACACTCCTCTTGCCTGTAAAGGTTGGATGCGTGCTTCTCTCTGGAGCCAGACTGCGCGTCACGCATGCGCAGTCTATCGAGGCTTCAGACAGTTATATTATAGATATATATATATACAGTATATAGCTTTGAAAGGGTTAAAAGTGATAAGAACGATGTACTCAGAGCATCCTGCACAGGCTTGGATGAGAACACATGGGCGGGCTGATATCTCAGGACATAACACCCCCATCATCTACATGACAGCAGCAAATACCTCTAGTGTTAGCAATCAGAATCTTCCTATAAAAGGAAAAACATTTCTTATCAGTTCAAAAACATTCCCCGAATTCCTGCTCCCTTGTGTCCTGTGGAGCTCAGGACTCTCCCCAGCTGCTGGAGAGAGGAGAGGATATTGCTAGGCACGGACCTTTTTCCCTGGAAGGCTATAGTCACCTTTGACAAGGAAAAAATGATTTTTAAATACAATTTTTCACATGTGGCTTCTGCATTTTGCAATAGTTTTTCTTATGTAAATAATGACACGATGTAAGTTGTCAGGTGTTGTTGTTAATCTGAGGTTGGATTCTGCTAAGGACCTGATATAATCGGATATGTAAAACCATAGAATTCAAACAGCTTGTACTTAGCAGTTTTATAATTGTGTTTATTGTTACCTTAATTTTAATTGCACAAGGTTTCAGACTGCACTCACCATTCCTGCATTCATTTTATAGATTCCTTGAGATGCAGTTTGCAGCCTGATTCAAGTTTCAGATTGTTCTTTAGTAGGAGTGTCTCTGTCAGTAATATGGGCTGGATGTGAGGTCTTTGGCTAGGTCAGTAGTATAGGCTGGATGTGAGGTCTGTGTGTCTCTCCTAGTAGTATAGGCTGGATGTGAGGTCTGTGTGTCTCTCCTAGTAATATAGGCTGGATGTGAGGTCTGTGTGTCTCTCCTAGTACTACAGGCTGGATGTGAGGTCTGTGTGTCTCTCCTAGTAATATAGGCTGGATGTGAGGTCTGTGTGTCTCTCCTAGTACTACAGGCTGGATGTGAGGTCTGAGTATCTCTCCCAGTAATATGGGCAGGATGTGAGGTCTGTGTGTCTCTCCCAGTAATATGGGCTGGATGTGAGGTCTGAGTATCTCTCCCAGTAATATGGGCTGGATGTAAGGTCTGTGTGTCTCTGTCAGTAATATAGGCTGGATGTGAGGTCTGTGTGTCTCTCCTAGTACTACAGGCTGGATGTGATGTCTGAGTATCTCTCCCAGTAATATGGGCTGGATATGAGGTATGTGCGTCTCTCCTAGCAATATAGGCTGGATGTGAGGTCTGTGTGTCTGTCAGTAATATAGGCTGGATGTGAGGTCTGTGTATCTCTCCTAGTACTACAGGCTGGGTGTGAGGTCTGTGTGTCTCTCCTAGTAATACAGGCTGGATGTGAGGTCTGTGTGTATCTCCTAGTAATACAGGTTGGATGTGAGGTCTGTGTGTATCTCCCAGTAATATAGACTGGATGTGAGGTCTGAGTGTCTCTCCCAGTAATACAGGCTGGATGTGAGGTATGTGTGTCTCTGCTAGTAATACAGGCTGGATGTGAGGTCTGTGTGTCTCTCCCAGTAATATAGGCTGGATGTGAGGTCTGTGTGTCTCTCCCAGTAATATAGGCTGGATGTGAGGTCTGTGTGTCTCTCCCAGTAATATGGGCTGGATGTGAGGTCTGTGTGTCTCTCCCAGTAATAAAGGCTGGATGTGAGGCCTGTGTCTCTCCAAATAAGATAGGCTGATTGTGCGGTGTGAGAGTTATTGCCAGTAATACAGGCTAGAAGTGAGGTCTGTGTGTCTCTCCCAGTAATACAGGCAGAATGTGAGGTCTGTGTGTCTCTCCCAGTAATACAGGCTGAATGTGAGGTCTGTGTGTCTCTCCCGGTAATACAGGCTTTGTGTGAGGTTTGTGTGTCTCTCCCAGTAATATAGGCTGGATGTGAGGTCTGTGTGTTTCTCCCAGTAATATAGGCTGGATGTGAGGTCTGTGTGTTTCTCCCAGTAATATAGGCTGGATGTGAGGTCTGTGTGTTTCTCCCAGTAATATAGGCTGGATGTGAGGTCTGTGTGTTTCCCCAGTAATATAGGCTGGATGTGAGGTCTGTGTGTTTCTCCCAGTAATATAGGCTGGATGTGATGTCTGTGTGTTTCTCCCAGTAATATAGGCTGGATGTGAGGTCTGTGTGTCTCTCCCAGTAATATAGGCTGGATGTGAGGTCTGTGTGTCTCTCCCAGTAGTACAGGCTGAATGTGAGGTCTGTATGTCTCTTCCAGTAATACAGACTGGATGTGAGGTCTGTGTGTTTCTCCCAGTAATATAGGCTGGATGTGAGGTCTGTGTGTTTCTCCCTGTAATATAGGCTGGATGTGAGGTCTGTGTGTTTCTCCCAGTAATATGGGCTGGATGTGATGTCTGTGTGTCTCTCCCAGTAATATAGGCTGGATGTGAGCTCTGTGTGTCTCTCCCAGTAATACAGGCTGAATGTGAGGTCTGTGTGTCTCTCCCAGTAATATAGGCTGGATGTGCGCTCTGTGTGTCTCTCCCAGTAATATAGGCTGGATGTGAGGTTTGAGTGTCTCTGCAGATAATATAGGCTGCATGTGAAGTCTGAGTGTCTCTGCAGATAATATAGGCAGCATGTGAAGTGTGAATGTCTCTGCCAGTAATATAGGCAGTGTGTAAGATCTGAGTGTCTCTTCCTGTAATATATATAGAAGAACTTGGCACTCAGGTAAACTCAGAAAATCTTGAATTTTAATGATGATAAAGTAGTACAAAGGCACAGACGTTTCAGTCTAGTAAGACCTTCATCAGTGTACGCAATGCTTAGTGAAGTAAATATACATGGAGAAATGTATTTTCCAGCATCTGTGTTAACCGATTAACGGTTCCAGTGAGAAAAATACGGCGGTATGACCGTGGCATCCACCGCTTGTTCAGAGGAGTGGACATCAGCATAAATAGATAAATATAACAATTCAGAAATCACCACAAGGGGGAGCTAAGAGTTTTACCACTGACTGATTAGAGATGTTCGCAGAGTTCATTCAGTATGCAAGATGCTCCTCCACTCCCCCTAGTGGTGGCAGTGGGCAGCAAAATATCATCATTTTACAATATGCCTATAGGGGAATTTCCAACTCTATAAGAGAAATCCGAACTAAAATCACAGTACAAATAAATAAAGAAAATAATTGGAAAATAATTTGGACTAAGGCATGGTATTTGACATAAAATGCATTCAATGTCTGCAGGGAGTGAGACACGATCGATAAAAGGGCTCATCCATGGCCACAGAAAAGTTAAAAATAAACAGAAAAAAAAAGATAAAACTTTCCATAACGACCTGTTAGAATTTTCTCACATTAGACCATTAAATATGGGTGTTACTGAAAGACAGGATAGGGGGCAATCTATAGCAATCAGCTGTACTCCACCCTTGTGCTGGGTGTTGCCCGAATGACGGCATAAGTAATAAAAACTACTAGAAATTAGACACTTTGTAAACATAAAAAAAAGTTTTAAAGAGATCAAACTACTGAAGTTCATTGCAGAGATCGAAATGTCCATTCAACACATGATGCTGCGTAATGACAACCAAAATGCAATGGTCTGATGTCTACAAGATTAAATATTATACTAGTTACATTCTTGTATATAGGAGCAGTATTATAGTAGTTATATTCTTGTACATAGGGGGCAGTATTATAGTAGTTATATTCTTGTACATAGGGAGCAGGATTATAGTAGTTATATTCTTGTACATAGGAGCAGTATTATAGTAGTTATATTCTTGTACATAGGAGCAGTATTATAGTAGTTATATTCTTGTACATAGGGGCAGTATTATAGTAGCTATATTCTTGTACATAGAGGCAGTATTATAGTAGTTATATTCTTGTACATAGGGGGCAGTATTATAGTAGTTATATTCTTGTATATAGGGGGCAGTATTATAGTAGTTATATTCCTGTACATAGGAGCAGTATTATAGTAGTTATATTCTTGTACATAGGACCAGTATTATAGTAGTTATATTCTTGTACATAGGAGCAGTATTATAGTAGTTATATTCTTGTACATAGAGGGTAGTATTATAGTAGTTATATTCTTGTACATAGAGGGTAGTATTATAGTAGTTATATTCTTGTACATAGGAGCAGTATTATAGTAGTTATATTCTTGTACATAGGGGCAGTATTATAGTAGTTATATTCTTGTACATAGGGGCAGTATTATAGTAGTTATATTCTTGTACATAGGAGCAGTATTATAGTAGTTATATTCTTGTACATAGGGGCAGTATTATAGTAGTTATATTCTTGTACATAGGGGGCAGTATTATAGTAGTTATATTCTTGTACATAGGAGGCATTATTATAGTAGTTATATTCTTGTACATAGGAGCAGTATTATAGTAGTTATATTCTTGTACATAGGGGCAGTATTATAGTAGTTATATTCTTGTACATAGGGGGCAGTATTATAGTAGTTATATTCTTGTACATAGGAGCAGTATTATAGTAGTTATATTCTTGTACATAGGGGGCAGTATTATAGTAGTTATATTCTTGTACATGGGGGCAGTATTATAGAAGTTATATTCTTGTACATAGGAGCAGTATTATAGTAGTTATATTCTTACACATAGAGGGCAGTATTATAGCACTTATATTCTTGTACATAGGAGCAGTATTATAATAGTTATATCCTTGTACATAGGGGGCAGTATTATAGTAGTTATATTCTTTTACATAGGGGCAGTATTATAGTAGTTATATTCTTGTACATAGGACCAGTATTATAGTAGTTATATTCTTGTACATAGGAGCAGTATTATAGTAGTTATATTCTTGTACATAGGGGGTAGTATTATAGTAGTTATATTCTTGTACATAGGAGCAGTATTATAGTAGTTATATTCTTGTACATAGGGGGCAGTATTATAGTAGTTATATTCTTGTACATGGGGGCAGTATTATAGAAGTTATATTCTTGTACATAGGAGCAGTATTATAGTAGTTATATTCTTACACATAGAGGGCAGTATTATAGCACTTATATTCTTGTACATAGGAGCAGTATTATAATAGCTATATCCTTGTACATAGGGGGCAGTATTATAGTAGTTATATTCTTGTACATAGGAGCAGTATTATAGTAGTTATATTCTTGTACATAGGAGCAGTATTATAGTAGTTATATTCTTGTACATAGGGGGCAGTATTATAGTAGTTATATTCTTGTACATAGGGGGCAGTATTATAGTAGTTACATTCTTGTACATAGGGGCAGTATTATAGTAGTTATATTCTTGTATATAGGGGGCAGTATTATAGTAGTTATATTCCTGTACATAGGAGCAGTATTATAGTAGTTATATTCTTGTACATAGGACCAGTATTATAGTAGTTATATTCTTGTACATAGGGGGTAGTATTATAGTAGTTATATTCTTGTACATAAGAGCAGTATTATAGTAGTTATATTCTTGTACATAGGGGGCAGTATTATAGTAGTTATATTCTTGTACATGGGGGCAGTATTATAGAAGTTATATTCTTGTACATAGGAGCAGTATTATAGTAGTTATATTCTTACACATAGAGGGCAGTATTATAGCACTTATATTCTTGTACATAGGGGGCAGTATTATAGTAGTTATATTCTTGTACATAGGAGCAGTATTATAGTAGTTATATTCTTGTACATAGGGAGCAGTATTATAGTAGTTATATTCTTGTACATAGGAGCAGTATTATAGTAGTTATATTCTTGTACATAGGAACAGTATTATAGTAGTTATATTCTTGTACATAGGAACAGTATTATAGTAGTTATATTCTTGTACATAGGAGCAGTATTATAGTAGTTATATTCTTGTACATAGGCACAGTATTATAGTAGTTATATTCTTGTACATAGGAGCAGTATTATAGTAGTTATATTCTTGTACATAGGAACAGTATTATAGTAGTTATATTCCTGTACATAGGGGGCCGTATTATAGTAGTTATATTCTTGTACATAGGAGCAGTATTATAGTAGTTATATTCTTGTACATAGGGGCAGTATTATAGTAGTTATATTCTTGTACATAGGGGGCAGTATTATAGTAGTTATATTCTTGTACATAGGGAGCAGTATTATAGTAGTTATATTCTTGTACATAGGGGCAGTATTATAGTAGTTATATTCTTGTACATAGGGGGCAGTATTATAGCAGTTATATTCTTGTACATAGGATCAGTATTATAGTAGTTATATTCTTGTGCATAGGGGCAGTATTATAGTAGATATATTCTTGTACATAGGAGCAGTATTATAGTAGTTATATTCTTGTACATAGGAGCAGTATTATAGTAGTTATATTCTTGTACATAGGGGGCAGTATTATAGTAGTTATATTCTTGTACATAGGAGCAGTATTATAGTAGTTAGATTCTTGTACATAGGGGCAGTATTATAGTAGTTAGATTCTTGTACATAAGGGCAGTATTATAGTAGTTATATTCTTGTACTTAGGGGGCAGTATTATAATAGTTATATTCTTGTATATAGGGGGCAGTATTATAGTAGTTATATTCTTGTACATAGGAGCAGTATTATATTAGTTATATTCTTGTACATAGGAGAAGTATTATAGTAGTTATATTCTTGTATATAGGAGCAGTATTATAGTAGTTATATTCTTGTACATAGGGGGCAGTATTATAGTAGTTATATTCTTGTACATAGAGGCAGTATTATAGTAGTTATATTCTTGTACATAGGGGCAGTATTATAGTAGTTATATTCTTGTATATAGGAGCAGTATTATAGTAGTTATATTGTTATGAAATTGAGAAAAAACAGCTCACCGTCATCTATGTCACAAGTGTTCTGTACCACGGACAGACGTCTTTTCCTGGATACAACAGAGGCAGCTTAAAGGAAGATCCAGCTTCACAGGTTAAAATATTCTTTATTAGTGAATTGTTTCAGCAAGGTGGTGAAGTTAAAAGCATATTAGAATTACGACATATGCACATGCCATGATTGGCCGGTCAGAGACCAACCCGGCTGTCGAGTTTAAATTATGGTTTGTTAGGGCACGCACAACGAGTGTGTAATTTAATTAATACTAAATAGATACACAATAAATTTAAAAAAAAAAGAGAGAGAGTGTTGTAATATTACAGGTAAGGCACCACGGTGTGTAGAGTGAATAAGATACAATAGTGTCATCATTATTTATAAACAGATACTTATTAAGGGAAATGACTGTATTTTTCGTATTATAAGACACACTTTTTTGTTCCCCAAAATTTGGGAGGGAAATGGAGGTGCGTCTTATAATATGAATGTAGGTAACCGATGGGGGACGGCTGCGGTGGAGAGGGATGCCAGTGGGCAGGGTCGCTGCTGCAGGAACCTGGCAAGAGTAGGGCGATGCTGCGAGCTCCAGGCTGGAAGGAGGGGGGTGCTCGGCGGTGGTGAGCCCCGGGCTTTCACCCCTTCCTCCTAGTCCAGGGCCCGCAACATCGATCCACTCTTGCCGTCGCCGCCACCAGCTTCCTGCAACAGCGACTCTGCCTCCTGGGACCCCGCTCCACCGCAGCCACCACCCCACACCCCCTGCAAGCTACTGTAAGGCTATGTGCCCACGTAGCAGATTTGATGCAGAGCGTTTTTGCCTCTCTCTGCCAGAAAAAAACGCATGCAGATTTACATGCGTTTTTTTCTGCCAGAGAGAAGCGTTTTTTCAAGCACTTTTCCAAGCGATTTTGAGCATCAAAAGAGCTTGACAAGTTGATCACACAATATAAATCCATGCAACCGGCCTGGATTTATAATGTGTGAACAACTTAGATGCTTTAAATGCAGCATCTATAGTAAAAAAAAAAAAGAATTAAAACGTTAAAAATAAAAAAAAAACTGTATATTCACCTCTCCGGCGGCCCCCGGTCTGCTCTCCGGTCTCCTCCAGTCTGCTCCCGGCCGCGTTCTCTCTATTCGGCATCCCGCAGTGTACTGTCAGGACCTGCGGTGACGTCATTTAGTCAGCTGATGGTCAAGCGACCATCACCTGACCGCCGACGTCAGCAGTCGTGTGACCATCAGGTGACTAAATGACGTCACCGCAGGTCCTGACAGTACACTGTGGGACTCCAAGGAGAGAGAACGTGGCCAGGAGCAGACCGGAGGAGACCGAAGAGCAGACCGGGGGCCGCCGGAGAGGTGAATATACAGGTTTTGTTTATTTTTTACTTTTTTTATTTCTTTTTTTCACCGCGTGGTAGCCGGGATGAAGAGGCGTTGTAGTCTCCTCTTCATCCCAGGTATCACACGCATCGCGATTGCGCTGCAGCGTAATCACGGTAGAAATGGTCATGCTGCATTTTGCAAAGCAATGCGAATTCGGCGCGCAAATTAGCGCATCATGTGCACAGCACATCCGAATTCACATTGCTTTGCATGGCAGACTGCTTTACAAGTGTTTTCGCGGCCGTAAAAATGCCGCAAAAACGCTACAAAAACGCTACGTGGGCACATAGCCTAAAAGCGGACTATAAGATGCACAACCATTTTATAAAAAAAAATGTTTTCCTATCTTGCTCCCCAAAATTTGGGGTGCGTCTTATGATCCGGTGCATCTTCAAATCTGCAAAATCTGTTATATACAGTGGGGGAAATAAGTATTTGATACACTGCCGATTTTGAAAGTTTTCACATCTACAAAGAATGGAGAGGTCGTCAATTTTTATCGTAGGTACACTTCACCTGTGAGAGACAGAATCTAAAAATAAAAACCAGAAAATCACACTGTATTATTTTTACATAATTAATTTGCATTTTATTGCGTGGAATTAGTATTTGATCACCTACCAACCAGCAAGAATATTGGCTCTCACAGACTTGTTAGTTTTTCTTTAAGAAGCCCTCCTACTGTGCACTCATTACCTGTATTAATTGCACCTGTTTGAACTCGTTACCTGTATAAAACACACCTGTTCACACACTGAATCAATTACACTCCAACCTCTCCACCATGTCCAAGACCAAAGAGCTGTCTAAGGACACCAGGGACAAAATTGTAGACCTGCACAAGGCTGGGATGGTCTACAGGACAATAAGCAAGCAGTTTGGTGAGAAGGCAACAACTGCTGGCGCAATTATTAGAAAATGGAAGAAACACAAGATGGCTGCCAATCTTGCTTGGTCTGGAGCTCCATGCAACTTCTCGCCTTGTGGGGTAAGGATGACTCTGAAAAAAGTCAGGAATCAGTCCAGAACTACATGGGAGGACCTGGTCAATAACCTGAAGAGAGCTGGGACCACAGTCTCAAACATTACCGTTAGCAACACACTACGCTGTCATGGATTAAAAAACTGCAGGGCACGCAAGGTCCCCCTGCTCATGGCAGCACAAGTTAAGGCTCGTTGGAAGTTTGCCAATGACCATCTGGATGATCCAAAGAAGACATGAGAGAAGGTCGGGTGGTCAGATGAGACCAAAACAGAACTTTTTGGTATCAACTCCGCTCGCCGTGTTTGGAGAAAGAAGAACGATGAGTCCAACTCTAAGAACACTGTCTCAAACATGAAGAACGGTGGGAGAAACTTTGGGGATGCTTTTCTGCAAATGGGACATGACGACTGCACCGTATTGAAGGGGGTATGGATGGCGTCATGTATCGTGAGATTTTGGCCAACAACCTCCCTCCCTCAGTAAAAGCATTGAACGTGGGTCGTGGCTGGGTCTTCCAGCATGACAATAGCCCGAAACACACAGCCAGGGCAACTAAGGAATGGCTTCGTAAGAAGCATTTCAAGGTCCAGGAGTGGCCTAGCCAGTCTCCAGACCTGAACCCAATAGAAAATCTTTGGAGTGAGCTGAAACTCAGTGTAGCCCAGCGACAGCTCCGAAACCTGAAAGATCTGGAGAAGATCTGTATGGAAGAGTGGGCCAAAATCCCTGCCGCAGTGTGTGCAAACCTGGTCAAGAACTACAGGAAACGTCTGACCTCTGTAATTGCAAACAAAGGTTTCTGCACCAAATATTAAGTTCTGTTTTTCTATTGTATCAAATATTTACTTCATGAAATAAAATGCAAATTAATTATGTAAAAATCATACAATGCGATTTTCTGGATTTTAATTTTACATTCTGTCTCTCACAGGTGACGTGTACCTACGATAAAAATTACAGACCTCTCCATTCTTTGTAGGTGGGAAAACTTGCAAAATCGTCAGTGTATCAGATACTTATTTTCTTCACAGTATGCTGCTGAATCAACAAAGAAAAATTCAAAATGAAAAAGCGACATGATTGGCAGGCTAAGTTGTGTAGTATTCACATTGGTAGGAAGACAGCGCTAAGAAGCATGTCTCAATCTCAAATAGTATTTTGATTCCATTTAGTAGTGCGGTTTACATGAGTTGCTTCAAATGATATTTGAATAAATAGCAAATAAAAGTTACTATAAGTATATTTCTATTTCTTTGGAGCTTCATAAAAACGATATTTCATTACTTAAGAGAAAAAAACTAAAATATTAAATGATGAGAGAGATAAAAGAAAATATGAAAACTAATTTTAAAATATGAAACAAAGATAATAAAAAAAAATATATTCTAATGTAACAGTGAAGCACGATGTCTTTTCACAGGTTTAAACTCTATTGAGTTCTAGTAATAAGTTTAAATATCCACCATGATTCACTATTTTATTTAAATGGATTCTGTCTCCTCTTTCTTTTCTTGTGTGTATTTGTTCTACACCATATATTCTTAAGGATCACCTTAGGTCCTTTATGGTGATTGATGAAATGCTTCTATAAACAATTTTGATTATTATTATTATCAAATAAATGATCTTTAATGTGGGTTTTTAATTGTTGGGTTGTACAACCTAGATATTTTAACATTTCATATGACACATGGAATAAAACATATTGCAAAACTTAAATTACAATTTAGGAATGATTAATTTTGAAAAGGAAATAAACACGTTGACAACAAAACATGCGGAACTGCAATCATTTTCTGGAAGAAATACGTACTTCATTTCCTAGAAAAATTTCAAGGGTGTTGACACTTTCGGCCATGACTATATTTTACCTTATTCATTGAAGACACCGTGGTGCCTTTCTTATAGTAATACAACTCTCTTACTTTTTTTTTTTAAGCAATTATGCATGTCAATATTATTTATTAGGCACCCACTGTGCACACCCAAACAACCCACAATTTCTACTCATCATTGATAGACATGACCGCCCAGTCATGGAATGTACATATCGACATTTTGACATGCTTTTAACCTTCACCACCTACAATTCACTAAAACAAGATTTTATTCCATTATATTCTTATGCAAAGGGGGCAGTATTATAGTAGTTATATTCTTGTACATAGGGGCAGTATTATAGTAGTTATATTCTTGTACATAGGGGCAGTATTATAGTAGTTATATTCTTGTACATAGGAGCAGTATTATAGTAGTTATATTTTTGTACATAGGGGGCAGTATTATAGTAGTTATATTCTTGTACATAGGGGCAGTATTATAGTAGTTATATTCTTGTACATAGGAGCAGTATTATAGTAGTTATATTCTTGTACATAGGGGGCAGTATTATAGTAGTTATATTCTTGTACATAGAGGCAGTATTATAGTAGTTATATTCTTGTACATAGGGAGCAGTATTATAGTAGTTATATTCTTGTACATAGGGGCAGTATTATAGTAGTTATATTCTCGTACAAAGGAGCAGTATTATAGTAGTTATATTCTCGTACATAGGGAGCAGTATTATAGTAGTTATATTCTTGTACATAGGGGGCAGTATTATAGTAGTTATATTCTTGTACATAAGGAGCAGTATTATAGTAGTTATATTCTTGTACATAGGGGCAGTATTATAGTAGTTATATTCTCGTACATAGGGAGCAGTATTATAGTAGTTATATTGTTGTACATAGGGGGCAGTATTATAGTAGTTATATTCTTGAACATAGGGGGCAGTATTATAGTAGTTATATTCTTGTACATACGGGCAGTATTATAGTAGTTAGATTCTTGTAGATAGGTATCAGTATTATAGTAGTTATATTCTTGTACATAGGGGCAGTATTATAGTAGTTAGATTCTTGAAGATAGGTATCAGTATTATAGTAGTTATATTCTTGTACATAGGAGCAGTATAATAGTAGTTATATTCTCGTACATAGGGAGCAGTATTATAGTAGTTATATTTTTGTACATAGGGGGCAGTATTATAGTAGTTAGATTCTAGAACATAGGGGCAGTATTATAGTAGTTATATTCTTGTACATACGGGCAGTATTATAGTAGTTAGATTCTTGTCGATAGGTATCAGTATTATAGTAGTTATATTCTTGTACATAGGGGCAGTATTATTGTAGTTATATTCTTGTACATAGGGGGCAGCATTATAGTAGTTATATTCTTGTACATAGGGGCAGTATTATTGTAGTTATATTCTTGTACATAGGGAGCAGTATTATAGTAGTTATATTCTTGTAAATAGAGACAGTATTATAGTAGTTATATTCTTGTACATAGGAGCAGTATTATAGTAGTTATGTTCTTGTACATAGGAGCAGTATTATAGTAGTTATATTCTTGTACATAGGAGGCAGTATTATAGTAGTAATATTCTAGTACATAGGGAGCAGTATTATAGTAGTTAAATTCTTGTATATAGGAGCAGTATTATAGTAGTTATATTCTTATACATAGGGGCAGTATTAGTGTAGTTATATTCTTGTACATAGGAGCAGTATTATAGTAGTTATATTCTTGTACATAGGGGCAGTATTATAGTAGTTATATTCTTGTACATAGGGGCAGTATTATAGTAGTTATATTCTTGTACATAGGAGCAGTATTATAGTAGTTATATTCTTGTACATAGGGGGCAGTATTATAGTAGTTATATTCTTGTACATAGGAGCAGTATTATAGTAGTTATATTTTTGTACATAGGGGGCAGTATTATAGTAGTTATATTCTTGTACATAGGGGCAGTATTATAGTAGTTATATTCTTGTACATAGGAGCAGTATTATAGTAGTTAGATTCTTGTAGATAGGTATCAGTATTATAGTAGTTATATTCTTGTACATAGGGGCAGTATTATAGTAGTTAGATTCTTGTAGATAGGTATCAGTATTATAGTAGTTATATTCTTGTACATAGGAGCAGTATTATAGTAGTTATATTCTCGTACATAGGGAGCAGTATTATAGTAGTTATATTTTTGTACATAGGGGGCAGTATTATAGTAGTTAGATTCTAGAACATAGGGGCAGTATTATAGTAGTTATATTCTTGTACATACGGGCAGTATTATAGTAGTTAGATTCTTGTAGATAGGTATCAGTATTATAGTAGTTATATTCTTGTACATAGGGGCAGTATTATTGTAGTTATATTCTTGTACATAGGGAGCAGTATTATAGTAGTTATATTCTTGTACATAGAGACAGTATTATAGTAGTTATATTCTTGTACATAGGGGCAGTATTATAGTAGTTATATTCTTGTACATAGGGGCAGTATTATTGTAGTTATATTCTTGTACATAGGGAGCAGTATTATAGTAGTTATATTCTTGTAAATAGAGACAGTATTATAGTAGTTATATTCTTGTACATAGGAGCAGTATTATAGTAGTTATATTCTTGTACATAGGAGCAGTATTATAGTAGTTATATTCTTGTACATAGGAGGCAGTATTATAGTAGTAATATTCTTGTACATAGGGAGCAGTATTATAGTAGTTAAATTCTTGTATATAGGAGCAGTATTATAGTAGTTATATTCTTGTACATAGGGGCAGTATTAGTGTAGTTATATTCTTGTACATAGGAGCAGTATTATAGTAGTTATATTCTTGTACATAGGGGCAGTATTATAGTAGTTATATTCTTGTACATAGGGGCAGTATTATAGTAGTTATATTCTTGTACATAGGAGCAGTATTATAGTAGTTATATTCTTGTGCATAGAGGCAGTATTATAGTAGTTATATTCTTGTACATAGGGACAGTATTATAGTAGTTATATTCTTGTACATAGGGGGTAGTATTATAGTAGTTATATTTTTGTACATGTGGGCAGTATTATAGTAGTTATATTCTTGTACATAGAAGCAGTATTATAGTAGTTATATTCTTGTACATCTTGTACATAGAAGCAGTGTAGCGTCGGCGTCTCTGCCTCCTGCCCAGCAGAGACGCCGATCCCCTCACTGCCGCGGTCCCGGTCCGGCGTCCTCTGGCTCCCTAGCTGCATAAGCCCGGGGTGTGCACGACGCGTGCAGATCCCCGGGCACTGAACTTAGGGCGCGCGCTCCCTCCCTCTTAAAGGGGCCGCGCGTGCCGTCCTAAAGAGTCCCCGGCCAATGGCCGGAGGACTGCCTCTATACAAGGCACCTACTCCAAAATGGAGGTGCCTGTGCAATGTTGAAGTTTGTGTGCGAACACTCTCTCCAGCCCTCAGGTTCCAGTGCTGTCCGCCAGCCTGTCTATCAGCCATACCCGCCAGCCTGTCTGTCAGCCGGGCCCAGCAGCCTGTCTGTCAGCTGGGCCCACCAGCCTGTCTGTCAGCCGGGCCCACCAGCCTGTCTGTCAGCCGGGCCCACCAGCCTGTCTGTCAGCCGGGCCCACCAGCTTGTCTATTAGCCGAGCCTGTCTGTCAGTCAGCTTCGTCCACCTGCCTGCCAGCCGTGCACATCTGTCTGCTCATCTGTCGTGCCAGTCCGCTTCGGCTATCAGCCCGTGGGAGTCGCCTGCTCTCACACGAGGTCAGTACCAGAGTGGCACCTGGTTCACCATCCTGGTCCCTCCTTGGTTCACGGAGTCGACTAAGCCGCAGTGTAGCCAGGGTGGATCCGGGTAGGCACTTAGTTACGCCCCTCTGGTCCCTCCTTGCACCACGGCACAGTGGTTCCACCATCCGGACCCGTAACAGTTTGCACAGGCCATGGAATCCGGTGGCTCCCAGGCTCCTTCGCTCTCAGACCTGTACCAAGAGGTCTCCCGCCAGAGATCTCAACAGGATACTATCCTGTCCTATCTGCGGACTGTCAACTCCTGCTTGGACGCGCTGTCCACCCCGACTGTGTCTGCCTCTAACCAAGAGGCATCCGCTTTGGCGGCACCTCAACCCAGTAGCTTTGTGACACCCGGCTTAGGACCCCGGCAATCTGCTCCACCATGGCGGTGGTGGCACTATGTCGGGGCTTCCTCAACCAGTGCATGCTGCACTTCGAGCTCTTGGCCCATCAATTTACTTCTCACCAGGCTAAAGTAGCATTTAAAATGTCTCATCTCACCGGAGAGGCGTTGGCGTGGCTCAACCCCCTATGAGAGAGAGGGGATCCCCTGGTGTCGAATCTTCAAGCTTTCCTTGCGGCCTTCAGCAGTGTTTTTGATGAACCTGGGCGCATATCCTCAACTGCCTCCTCTCTTCTTCGTCTATGTCAAGGGAGTCTCACTGTGGGCCAGTACGCGGTGCGATTTCGGACCCTCGTGTCTGAACTAGCCTGGAATAACGAGGCCCTGGGGTCTACCTTTTGGGAAGGCCTTTCCGGACAGATCAAGGATGAACTAGCCGGTCGTGACATACCCTCTTCCCTGGACGACCAGATGTCTTTGGCCACATGGATCGACATCCGGTTCCAGGAGCGTTCTAAGGAGGTGTATCTGGCAGGGAAATGAAGTGAGCCATCTTGAAGAAGCAGTCAACGACCACCCATATGACAGTACAGCCGACCGATACAGGAAGATCCGTGATTAAATCCATAGCGATGTGTTGCCAGGTAGCAGAAGGCACGGGCAGAGGAAGAAGTCGACCAGTCGGGAGTTGCCTAGATGTCTTATTAAGGGCACAGGAAGAGCAAGAGGAGACAAAATCCGCAACATCCTTGCGCAGAGTCGGCACCCAATAATGTCGGGAAATTAACAGAAGCGTCTTCCTTTGACTGGCATGTCCAGCCAGTTTGGACAAATGACCCCAGAGTAAGATCCTCCTCCTATCTGGAGCCGCCACAAAGGTCTTACCAGGAGAAAGACGAGACAGGTCCAACGGGGCAACAGTCATTATTCTGGAGGGGTCAATGATGTGTAGAGGCTCCTTCTCTTGATCGGTAGACAGGAACGAGCGGAAGAGTGCGTCAGCCTTAATATTCTTGTCTGCCGGGCGATAATGAAGAGTGAAGTTGAAGCGAGCAAAGAATAGAGACCATCTGGCCTGACGAGGATTTAGTCTTTGACAGACTGCAAGTAGACAAGATTCTTATGGTCCGTGTTGATGACCACTGAATGCAGAGCCCCTTCTAGTAAGGACCGCCACTCCTCAAGTGCTAATTTGATAACAAGTAGCTCCCGATCTCCAATGTAGTAATTGCGCTCGGAAGGGGAGAAGAGCTTAAAAAAGAAGCCGCAGGTCACTATTCACCCGGACGAGGATTTCTGAGTGAGTACTGCACCGGCCCCTGAGGAAGAGGCATCAACCTCCAGGAAAAACTGTTTGTAACAGTCCGGACGATGTAGCACCGGAGCAGAAGAGAAAGCTTGCTTCAGGGACCACTGTGTAGGTACTTGTCGTTTGATATAAGTATATATAATAGATGGTAACTGAGCTAATTCAATTATCGGACCTTTTCTAAGGTAATTAGGACTCAGGACAATACATAGGACACACGGAATGATACAGAGCAACAAGACAACATTCCTAAAATAAGTAAAAATATTAACATAGACAGAGTGATACCCCACACACCGTATCACACCATCACAGGGTGTTTCTGGGAATCCGGTGAGTGGGGAATCTCTGCCATTATAATGTTGGTGGTTTGGACACCGAACGCGGCCAACTAACATGCTGACACATTATTACTGTACATCATGAGATTTAATGCAGTTGATTCATTTTATCTACTGCCAGCCCCTGATGACTGAAAGAAGTAATAAACTATTGATGAAACGCGCAAGGCTTAGGCTATGTTCACACATCATGGGTTTATCAGTGTTTGTTTTTTCTGCAGCAAAACCTGATCTCTTGTCAGGGGGTTGTTCAGGATTTTTCTTGCTTTTTTGCTTGTTTTTTTGGTGTATTTTTTCACTGTCCTTTTGTCTCTTTAATGCATGTACATAAAGTTCAGTGAAAAGAAAATCTCATTCTGGTTTTGCCATAACAGCAGGGGAGGTGAATTGTTCAAGAATAGTTTACCTAAGACACTGGCAGTGCAATAAGTTTGTATGACACTATTTACTTTTAAGCTATGGGGTCTGCCATTCAGTTGCACAGGCATTGCTCAATTTCACATCTCCCTGGGCCACAGGTATTGTTCAATCTCACACCTAGCTCAGCCAATGTTTACACTCTACACATCACTAATTTAATTTAACTGGCCTTTCTACATAGGGGGCAGTATTATGGTAGTTATATTCTTGTACTTAGGGACAATATTATAGTGGCTTACGAAGGTATTCACCCCCCTTGGCTTTTTATCTATTTTGTTACATAACATTCTGTGTTTAATTATTTTTGTAATCCGATTTGTCTGTGATGCATCAGCACTAAATAGTCTAAGTTGGTGAAGTGAAGTGAGAAAAATATAGGCAGAAATTACATTTATGAGATGAAATAAATAAAAATTGACATGTGCACATGTTTCATCCGTTTTGCGATGAAGCCCCTAAAAATTTCTGGTGCAAGTAATTCCCTTCATAAGTCCCATGCTTAGTGACAGGACGTCCATCTGTGTGCAATCTAAGTGTCACATGTCTGTCAGTATTGTAAGATGGCCGCCGGACAGGTTTTTGAGGGGAGATATGTATTATCGAAGTTGGTAGCTTCGGTGATGTAAACCCGGGAAAGCATGCTCCAGTACATGTAGTGCTAAGAGGGTTAAGAAGTCATATCAGGGCCGGTTTTACAAGCAGCCATAAGAGATGGGTGGGAATGGCTGCTCACATATTCCCACCCCAGGGCGTGGTTTGGTAAATAAAATGGAGACCAAGTGTCTCATTCAGTGTCTGTGGCTGGAGGTGTGGAGACCTCCAGGGTGTTTTGGCTAAAGGACACCGACTGTGAGCGGGCGAACCTGGCATATTGTATGGACTATTTATTTTCTGTATTTCCACTTTGTGCCAGAAAAGGCTGTCATTTTGTTTACGACTAAAGTGCGGTTATGCAGGTATAATAAACCTGCCTTGGGCTTTTTAAAAAAAAAAAACGGTTTCCTGTGCCTACCGCAGCTGAGTGAGTACCAAACCCTACAGTATATACACTTTACCTTTTCTGAAAGGCCACAGAGGCCGCACCACCATTAACAAGAGGCACCACTAACCAAACAACACCATGAAGACCAAGGAGATTTCCAAACAACACCATGAAGACCAAGGAGATCTCCAAATAACGCCATGAAAGCTAAGGAGATCTCCAAGCAAGTCAAGGACAAAGTTGTTGAGAAGTATAAGTCAGGGTCAGTCAATCTCTGAGAATCCCCGAAGCACCATGAAATCCATTATTATCAAATGGAAAGAACATGGTACCACAACAAACCTGCCAAGAGAGGGCGCTCACCAAAACTCTCAGCCCGGGCAAGGAGGGC
Source organism: Phyllobates terribilis (assembly GCF_046119375.1). NCBI lineage: Eukaryota > Metazoa > Chordata > Amphibia > Anura > Dendrobatidae > Phyllobates > Phyllobates terribilis. The sequence goes on from NW_027362764.1 coordinate 762,222,532, forward strand.
ATTAATCAGTGAGGCAGCACAGAGACCAAAGGTAACCCTGAAGGAGCTGCAGAGTTTCCAAGCAGAGACTGGAGCATCTGTCCATACGACAACAATAAGCCGTACAGGCCATAGAGGTGGCCTTCATGGAAGAGTGGGCAGAAAAAAGCCTTTACTTACACACAAAAATTGTAAGTCTCGTTTTGAGTTTGCCAAAAGACATGTGGGAGACACCTCAAATGTTTGGAGGAAGGAGCTGTGGTCAGATGAGACCAAAATTGAACTTTTTGTCCACCAAGGAAAAGGCTCTGTCTGGCACCAAACCAACACAGCAATTCACCCCAAGAACACCATCCCCACAGTGAAACATGGTGGTGACAGCATCATGCTGAGGGGATGTTTTTCGGCAGAAGGGACAGGGAAAATGGTCCGAGTCTAGGGGAAGATGGATGTTGCGAAATACAGGGATATTCTTGAACAAAACCTGTTTCAGTCTGTTAGAGATTTGAGACTGGGACGAAGGTTCACCTTCCAACAAGACAATGATCCAAAGCATACTGCTAAATTAACACTCGAGTGGTTTAAGGGAAAATGTGTAAATGTTTTGAAGTGGCTTCGTCAAAGCCCAGACCTTAATCCAATAGAGAATCTGTGTTCACACTTGAAGATTGGTGTTCACCAGGGGAAACCATCTAACTTAAAGGAGCTGGAGCAGTTTTGCCTTGAGGAATGGGCAAAAATCCCAGTGGTAAGATGTGGAAAGCTCATAGTGACTTATCCAAAGAGACTTGCAGATCTAATTGCCGCAAAAGGAGGCTCTACAAAGTACTGACGTTAGGGGGGTGAATAGTTATGCACACTGAAGTTTCCAGTTATTTTGTCCTACTTGTTGTTAGCTTCACAGTTGTCGGCATGTTCTTTGCATGAACTGATGCAAACCTTCAAAAAAAACTGTGAAATTCCAGGTTGTGAGGTAGCAAAACACGGAAAATGCCAAGAGGGTGAATACTTTTGCAAGCCACTGTATATTGGTGATATTTTTATATCTTTTTGGAGCGGATCTTGCTCTTATATATTTCATTTCATAATATTAGAACTGTCCATCAAGTATTACTATATTTCTTTGAGTCAATTAGTTTCCTCGCAGCTGAACATCTTAATCCGTGGTGTTGAACATGTAACTGTACTCACGGCTCCGTAGCACCTGACATACCGTATAACATTACACCTTCAATATTTTATAGCGATGTATTATGCTATACGCTCAGTCAGGCATATGTCGACATCCCCGTAAACCGATATTACTGTTCCTTGGAAGCACCAAGCTCTCGAAACTGTAGATATAAACCCTTAATGTAATGAGGCTCCGACCCTGGAGATACATGTTCAGCGTCTACACGGCCAGATTAGATTTATATTCCTTTAAACCTTCATCGGATCATCCAGAGTTTGCAGAACACAAACATATTCTAAAAATGTTAGCAACAAAGAAGTGAGAAGGGGTCTTCCTTGAGGGTCTCCGAGCCATATCTTTATATCCAATCACACCGCAGCCAAAGAACTAAGGGCGACTACACAGGGACATGAACATGTAATATTCCAACCTAAAGAAGACATTATCGATTCATTGGATAGGTGGTAACTGATGGATCAGTGTGGATCTCACCTCTATAACCCCCATCAGTCACTAGAAAAGAGAACTTCTGTCCTAAAATGTCAACAAGCCAAAAGTAGCTGAATAGAGCAGCAGGTTGCCTGTGCCTGTTTTTTATGGTGCTGCAGGATGCACAGGCAACCTGCAGCACCATAAAAAAAATCTATGAAACTGAAGGTGCTCAAAGATAACTGAGCACGACTAGTGCCATATACGTTGAGTGATGACAGCCTGCTGTATTGGGTCTTGTTCTTCAGTGATACTATGAGTCAGTGGCATCATTGTGGCACCCGATGGGCACAACATGGCAGCACAAGGAGTCTCTTCAGGTCTATACTGTATGGCTTCACTATAGGAGCCCGGCGTTTTTTGCAAGGAAGCTTTGGCCATAGCTAAAAATTGTATTTTGAGAAAATCGACACCAGAATTTTTCTTTTTGTGGCACAAAAGAACCGAGACGATTTGCAACAATCGCAAAAATTTGATCACTTTGGAATTCCGGACCCTTAATAAAGTAATGGGCACTACCGAGTGTCTTACAAAGTAAGGAAAGAGGAAAGAATAAAAAAAACAATGTAAGACGAAGGAAGGAGGTGGGAGGGGGGTTAGGTTTTCATAAGAACTTTTTTTTATTTTTGGAATTCAGCCACGTGCACAAAAAACAGCTGAAGTCTGGATTTCATCAATGCTTCCCCAGGGGTCTTGGGCCCCTCCAGCAAAGGAGAGAAATGTGCCAAGAAGTAAAGAGGCAAAGACTCGTTCTGAGCGAGCACAAAAAGAACTGGAAAGAACCGGATACAACGCAGATAATATCGCCACAAACGCCATCATGCCCCTATATAACCTGAGTATATACCTACTGAGTATATACCTTCCACAATGACCAATGGGTCCGAAATATTCCTGTCCTCAACCACAAACACGGTACAAACCTGCACTGATCCACAGAAACCTCCAAGGTCACTTCCAAAAGGAGTCCGACTGATGAGGGCACATATTCAAGGAGGAACGTCACATCTGAAATAAAAAATGAGAACGTTGGTAAAGATTCAGAATCACAGATATCACTGTACAGAGCAGTAATCACATAATAGCTCTATAAACCCTGTGTACAAACACCATTTACATCCAGTATTAATCTATAGAAAATAAGACACTATGTACATACATTACATTACTGATCCTGAGTTACATCCTGTATTATACTCCAGAGCTGCACTCACTATTCTGCTGGTGCAGTCACTGTGTACATACATTACATTACTGATCCTGAGTTACATCCTGTATTATACTCCAGAGCTGCACTCACTATTCTGCTGGTGCAGTCACTGTGTACATACATTACATTACTGATCCTGTACTGATCCTGAGTTACATCCTGTATTATACTCCAGAGCTGCACTCACTATTCTGCTGGTGCAGTCACTGTGTACATACATTACATTGCTGATCCTGAGTTACATCCTGTATTATACCCCAGAGCTGCACTCACTATTCTGCTGGTGCAGTCACTGTGTACATACATTACATTACTGATCCTGTACTGATCCTGAGTTACATCCTGTATTATACTCCAGAGCAACGCTCACTATTCTGCTGGTGCAGTCACTGTGTACATACATTACATTACTGATCCTGAGTTACAACCTGTATTATACTCCAGAGCTGCTCTCACTATTCTGCTGGTGCAGTCACTGTGTACATACATTACATTACTGATCCTGTACTGATCCTGAGTTACATCCTGTATTATACTCCAGAGCTGCACTCACTATTCTGCTGGTGCAGTCACTGTGTACATACATTACATTACTGATCCTGAGTTATATCCTGTATTATACTCCAGAGCTGCACTCACTATTCTGCTGGTGCAGTCACTGTGTACATACAGTACATTACTTATCCTGTAGTGATCCTGAGTTACATCCTGTATTATACTCCAGAGCTGCACTCACTATTCTGCTGGTGCAGTCACTGTGTACATACATTACATTACTGATCCTGAGTTACATCCTGTATTATACTCCAGAGCTGCACTCACTATTCTGCTGGTGCAGTCACTGTGTACATACATTACATTACTGATCCTGAGTTACATCCTGTATTATACTCCAGAGCTGCACTCACTATTCTGCTAGTGCAGTCACTGTGTACATACATTACATTACTGATCCTGAGTTACATCCTGTATTATACTCCAGAGCTGCACTCACAATTCTGCTGGTACAGTCACTGTGTACATACATTACATTACTGATCGTGAGTTACATCCTGTATTATACTCCAGAGCTGCTCTCACTATTCTGCTGGTGCAGTCACTGTGTACATACATTACATTACTGATCCTGAGTTACCTCCTGTATTATACTCCAGAGCTGCACTCACTATTCTGCTTGTGCAGTCACTGTGTACATACATTACATTACTGATCATGAGTTACATCCTGTATTATACTCCAGAGCTGCACTCACTATTCTGCTGGTGGAGTCACTGTGTACATACATTACATTACTGATCATGAGTTACATCCTGTATTATACTCCAGAGCTGCACTCACTATTCTGCTGGTGGAGTCACTGTGTACATACATTACATTACTGATCCTGAGTTACATCCTGTATTATCCTCCAGAGCTGCACTCACTATTCTGCTGGTGCAGTCACTGTGTACATACATTACATTACTGATCCTGTACTGATCCTGAGTTACATCCTGTATTATACTCCAGAGCTGCACTCACTATTCTGCTGGTGCAGTCACTGTGTACATACATTACATTACTGATCCTGAGTTACATCCTGTATTATACTCCAGAGCTGCTCTCACTATTCTGCTGGTGCAGTCACTGTGTACATACATTACATTACTGATCCTGTACTGATCCTGAGTTACATCCTGTATTATACTCCAGAGCTGCACTCACTATTCTGCTGGTGCAGTCACTGTGTACATACATTACATTACTGATCTTGAGTTATATCCTGTATTATACTCCAGAGCTGCACTCACTATTCTGCTGGTGCAGTCACTGTGTACATACATTACATTACTGATCCTGAGTTACATCCTGTATTATACTCCAGAGCTGCACTCCTATTCTGCTGGTGCAGTCACTGTGTACATACAGTACATTACTGATCCTGTAGTGATCCTGAGTTACATCCTGTATTATACTCCAGAGCTGCACTCACTATTCTGCTGGTGCAGTCACTGTGTACATACATTACATTACTGATCCTGAGTTACATCCTGTACTATACTCCAGAGCTGCTCTCACTATTCTGCTGGTGCAGTCACTGTGTACATACATTACATTACTGATCCTGTACTGATCCTGAGTTACATCCTGTATTATACTCCAGAGCTGCACTCACTATTCTGCTGGTGCAGTCACTGTGTACATACATTACATTACTGATCCTGTACTGATCCTGAGTTACATCCTGTATTATACCCCAGAGCTGCACTCACTATTCTGCTGGTGCAGTCACTGTAAACATACATTACATTACTGATCCTGTACTGATCCTGAGTTACATCCTGTATTATACTCCAGAGCTGCACTCACTATTCTGCTGGTGCAGTCACTGTGTACATACATTACATTACTGATCCTGTACTGATCCTGAGTTACATCCTGTATTATACCCCAGAGCTGCACTCACTATTCTGCTTGTGCAGTCACTGTGTACATACATTACATTACTGATCATGAGTTACATCCTGTATTATACTCCAGAGCTGCACTCACTATTCTGCTGGTGGAGTCACTGTGTACATACATTACATTACTGATCCTGAGTTACATCCTGTATTATACTCTAGAGCTGCACTCACTATTCTGCTGGTGCAGTCACTGTGTACATACATTACATTACTGATCCTGTACTGATCCTGAGTTACATCCTGTATTATACTCCAGAGCTGCACTCACTATTCTGCTGGTGCAGTCACTGTGTACATACATTACATTACTGATCCTGAGTTACATCCTGTATTATACTCCAGAGCTGCTCTCACTATTCTGCTGGTGCAGTCACTGTGTACATACATTACATTACTGATCCTGTACTGATCCTGAGTTACATCCTGTATTATACTCCAGAGCTGCACTCACTATTCTGCTGGTGCAGTCACTGTGTACATACATTACATTACTGATCCTGAGTTATATCCTGTATTATACTCCAGAGCTGCACTCACTATTCTGCTGGTGCAGTCACTGTGTACATACATTACATTACTGATCCTGAGTTACATCCTGTATTATACTCCAGAGCTGCACTCACTATTCTGCTAGTGCAGTCACTGTGTACATACATTACATTACTGATCCTGAGTTACATCCTGTATTATACTCCAGAGCTGCACTCACAATTCTGCTGGTACAGTCACTGTGTACATACATTACATTACTGATCGTGAGTTACATCCTGTATTATACTCCAGAGCTGCTCTCACTATTCTGCTGGTGCAGTCACTGTGTACATACATTACATTACTGATCCTGTACTGATCCTGAGTTACATCCTGTATTATACTCCAGAGCTGCACTCCTATTCTGCTGGTGCAGTCACTGTGTACATACAGTACATTACTGATCCTGTAGTGATCCTGAGTTACATCCTGTATTATACTCCAGAGCTGCACTCACTATTCTGCTGGTGCAGTCACTGTGTACATACATTACATTACTGATCCTGTACTGATCCTGAGTTACATCCTGTATTATACTCCAGAGCTGCACTCACTATTCTGCTGGTGCAGTCACTGTGTACATACATTACATTGCTGATCCTGAGTTACATCCTGTATTATACCCCAGAGCTGCACTCACTATTCTGCTGGTGCAGTCACTGTGTACATACATTACATTACTGATCCTGTACTGATCCTGAGTTACATCCTGTATTATACTCCAGAGCAACGCTCACTATTCTGCTGGTGCAGTCACTGTGTACATACATTACATTACTGATCCTGAGTTACATCCTGTATTATACTCCAGAGCTGCACTCACTATTCTGCTGGTGCAGTCACTGTGTACATACATTACATTACTGATCCTGAGTTACATCCTGTATTATACTCCAGAGCTGCACTCACTATTCTGCTAGTGCAGTCACTGTGTACATACATTACATTACTGATCCTGAGTTACATCCTGTATTATACTCCAGAGCTGCACTCACAATTCTGCTGGTACAGTCACTGTGTACATACATTACATTACTGATCCTGAGTTACATTCTGTATTATACTCCAGAGCTGCACTCACTATTCTGCTGGTGCAGTCACTGTGTACATACATTACATTACTGATCCTGAGTTACCTCCTGTATTATACTCCAGAGCTGCACTCACTATTCTGCTTGTGCAGTCACTGTGTACATACATTACATTACTGATCATGAGTTACATCCTGTATTATACTCCAGAGCTGCACTCACTATTCTGCTGGTGGAGTCACTGTGTACATACATTACATTACTGATCCTGAGTTACATCCTGTATTATACTCTAGAGCTGCACTCACTATTCTGCTGGTGCAGTCACTGTGTACATACAGTACATTACTGATCCTGTACTGATCCTGAGTTACATCCTGTATTATACTCCAGAGCTGCACTCACTATTCTGCTGGTGCAGTCACTGTGTACATACATTACATTACTGATCCTGAGTTACATCCTGTATTATACTCCAGAGCTGCTCTCACTATTCTGCTGGTGGAGTCACTGTGTACATACATTACATTACTGATCCTGAGTTACATCCTGTATTATACTCTAGAGCTGCACTCACTATTCTGCTGGTGCAGTCACTGTGTACATACATTACATTACTGATCCTGTACTGATCCTGAGTTACATTCTGTATTATACTCCAGAGCTGCACTCACTATTCTGCTGGTGCAGTCACTGTGTACATACATTACAATACTGATCCTGTGTTACATCCTGTATTATACTCCAGAGCTGCACTCACTATTCTGCTTGTGCAGTCACTGTGTACATACATTACATTACTGATCATGAGTTACATCCTGTATTATACTCCAGAGCTGACCTCACTATTCTGCTGGTGGAGTCACTGTGTACATACATTACATTACTGATCCTGAGTTACATTCTGTATTATACTCTAGAGCTGCACTCACTATTCTGCTGGTGCAGTCACTGTGTACATACATTACATTACTGATCCTGTACTGATCCTGAGTTACATCCTGTATTATACTCCAGAGCTGCACTCACTATTCTGCTGGTGCAGTCACTGTGTACATACATTACATTACTGATCCTGAGTTACAACCTGTATTATACTCCAGAGCTGCTCTCACTATTCTGCTGGTGCAGTCACTGTGTACATACATTACATTACTGATCCTGTACTGATCCCGAGTTACATCCTGTATTATACTCCAGAGCTGCACTCACTATTCTGCTGGTGCAGTCACTGTGTACATACATTACATTACTGATCCTGAGTTATATCCTGTATTATACTCCAGAGCTGCACTCACTATTCTGCTGGTGCAGTCACTGTGTACATACAGTACATTACTGATCCTGTAGTGATCCTGAGTTACATCCTGTATTATACTCCAGAGCTGCACTCACTATTCTGCTGGTGCAGTCACTGTGTACATACATTACATTACTGATCCTGAGTTACATCCTGTATTATACTCCAGAGCTGCACTCACTATTCTGCTGGTGCAGTCACTGTGTACATACATTACATTACTGATCCTGAGTTACATCCTGTATTATACTCCAGAGCTGCACTCACTATTCTGCTAGTGCAGTCACTGTGTACATACATTACATTACTGATCCTGAGTTACATCCTGTATTATACTCCAGAGCTGCACTCACAATTCTGCTGGTACAGTCACTGTGTACATACATTACATTACTGATCGTGAGTTACATCCTGTATTATACTCCAGAGCTGCTCTCACTATTCTGCTGGTGCAGTCACTGTGTACATACATTACATTACTGATCCTGAGTTACCTCCTGTATTATACTCCAGAGCTGCACTCACTATTCTGCTTGTGCAGTCACTGTGTACATACATTACATTACTGATCATGAGTTACATCCTGTATTATACTCCAGAGCTGCACTCACTATTCTGCTGGTGGAGTCACTGTGTACATACATTACATTACTGATCATGAGTTACATCCTGTATTATACTCCAGAGCTGCACTCACTATTCTGCTGGTGGAGTCACTGTGTACATACATTACATTACTGATCCTGAGTTACTTCCTGTATTATCCTCCAGAGCTGCACTCACTATTCTGCTGGTGCAGTCACTGTGTACATACATTACATTACTGATCCTGTACTGATCCTGAGTTACATCCTGTATTATACTCCAGAGCTGCACTCACTATTCTGCTGGTGCAGTCACTGTGTACATACATTACATTACTGATCCTGAGTTACATCCTGTATTATACTCCAGAGCTGCTCTCACTATTCTGCTGGTGCAGTCACTGTGTACATACATTACATTACTGATCCTGTACTGATCCTGAGTTACATCCTGTATTATACTCCAGAGCTGCACTCACTATTCTGCTGGTGCAGTCACTGTGTACATACATTACATTACTGATCTTGAGTTATATCCTGTATTATACTCCAGAGCTGCACTCACTATTCTGCTGGTGCAGTCACTGTGTACATACATTACATTACTGATCCTGAGTTACATCCTGTATTATACTCCAGAGCTGCACTCCTATTCTGCTGGTGCAGTCACTGTGTACATACAGTACATTACTGATCCTGTAGTGATCCTGAGTTACATCCTGTATTATACTCCAGAGCTGCACTCACTATTCTGCTGGTGCAGTCACTGTGTACATACATTACATTACTGATCCTGAGTTACATCCTGTATTATACTCCAGAGCTGCTCTCACTATTCTGCTGGTGCAGTCACTGTGTACATACATTACATTACTGATCCTGAGTTACATCCTGTACTATACTCCAGAGCTGCTCTCACTATTCTGCTGGTGCAGTCACTGTGTACATACATTACATTACTGATCCTGTACTGATCCTGAGTTACATCCTGTATTATACTCCAGAGCTGCACTCACTATTCTGCTGGTGCAGTCACTGTGTACATACATTACATTACTGATTCTGAGTTACATCCTGTATTATACTCCAGAGCTGCTCTCACTATTCTGCTGGTGCAGTCACTGTGTACATACATTACATTACTGATCCTGTACTGATCCTGAGTTACATCCTGTATTATACTCCAGAGCTGCACTCACTATTCTGCTGGTGCAGTCACTGTGTACATACATTACATTACTGATTCTGAGTTACATCCTGTATTATACTCCAGAGCTGCTCTCACTATTCTGCTGGTGCAGTAACTGTGTACATACATTACATTACTGATCCTGTACTGATCCTGAGTTACATCCTGTATTATACCCCAGAGCTGCACTCACTATTCTGCTGGTGCAGTCACTGTAAACATACATTACATTACTGATCCTGTACTGATCCTGAGTTACATCCTGTATTATACTCCAGAGCTGCACTCACTATTCTGCTGGTGCAGTCACTGTGTACATACATTACATTACTGATCCTGTACTGATCCTGAGTTACATCCTGTATTATACCCCAGAGCTGCACTCACTATTCTGCTTGTGCAGTCACTGTGTACATACATTACATTACTGATCATGAGTTACATCCTGTATTATACTCCAGAGCTGCACTCACTATTCTGCTGGTGGAGTCACTGTGTACATACATTACATTACTGATCCTGAGTTACATCCTGTATTATACTCTAGAGCTGCACTCACTATTCTGCTGGTGCAGTCACTGTGTACATACATTACATTACTGATCCTGTACTGATCCTGAGTTACATCTTGTATTATACTCCAGAGCTGCACTCACTATTCTGCTGGTGCAGTCACTGTGTACATACATTACATTACTGATCCTGAGTTACATCCTGTATTATACTCCAGAGCTGCTCTCACTATTCTGCTGGTGCAGTCACTGTGTACATAGATTACATTACTGATCCTGTACTGATCCTGAGTTACATCCTGTATTATACTCCAGAGCTGCACTCACTATTCTGCTGGTGCAGTCACTGTGTACATACATTACATTACTGATCCTGAGTTATATCCTGTATTATACTCCAGAGCTGCACTCACTATTCTGCTGGTGCAGTCACTGTGTACATACATTACATTACTGATCCTGTACTGATCCTGAGTTACATCCTGTATTATACTCCAGAGCTGCACTCACTATTCTGCTGGTGCAGTCACTGTGTACATACATTACATTACTGATCCTGAGTTATATCCTGTATTATACTCCAGAGCTGCACTCACTATTCTGCTGGTGCAGTCACTGTGTACATACATTACATTACTGATCCTGTACTGATCCTGAGTTACATCCTGTATTATACTCCAGAGCTGCACTCCTATTCTGCTGGTGCAGTCACTGTGTACATACAGTACATTACTGATCCTGTAGTGATCCTGAGTTACATCCTGTATTATACTCCAGAGCTGCACTCACTATTCTGCTGGTGCAGTCACTGTGTACATACATTACATTACTGATCCTGAGTTATATCCTGTATTATACTCCAGAGCTGCACTCACTATTCTGCTGGTGCAGTCACTGTGTACATACATTACATTACTGATCCTGTACTGATCCTGAGTTACATCCTGTATTATACTCCAGAGCTGCACTCCTATTCTGCTGGTGCAGTCACTGTGTACATACATTACATTACTGATCCTGTAGTGATCCTGAGTTACATCCTGTATTATACTCCAGAGCTGCACTCACTATTCTGCTGGTGCAGTCACTGTGTACATACATTACATTACTGATCCTGAGTTACATCCTGTATTATACTCCAGAGCTGCACTCACTATTCTGCTGGTGCAGTCACTGTGTACATACATTACATTACTGATCCTGAGTTACATCCTGTATTATACTCCAGAGCTGCACTCACTATTCTGCTAGTGCAGTCACTGTGTACATACATTACATTACTGATCCTGAGTTACATCCTGTATTATACTCCAGAGCTGCACTCACAATTCTGCTGGTACAGTCACTGTGTACATACATTACATTACTGATCGTGAGTTACATCCTGTATTATACTCCAGAGCTGCTCTCACTATTCTGCTGGTGCAGTCACTGTGTACATACATTACATTACTGATCCTGAGTTACCTCCTGTATTATACTCCAGAGCTGCACTCACTATTCTGCTTGTGCAGTCACTTTGTACATACATTACATTACTGATCATGAGTTACATCCTGTATTATACTCCAGAGCTGCACTCACTATTCTGCTGGTGGAGTCACTGTGTACATACATTACATTACTGATCATGAGTTACATCCTGTATTATACTCCAGAGCTGCACTCACTATTCTGCTGGTGGAGTCACTGTGTACATACATTACATTACTGATCCTGTACTGATCCTGAGTTACATCCTGTATTATACTCCAGAGCTGCACTCACTATTCTGCTGGTGCAGTCACTGTGTACATACATTACATTACTGATCCTGAGTTACAACCTGTATTATACTCCAGAGCTGCTCTCACTATTCTGCTGGTGCAGTCACTGTGTACATACATTACATTACTGATCCTGTACTGATCCTGAGTTACATCCTGTATTATACTCCAGAGCTGCACTCACTATTCTGCTGGTGCAGTCACTGTGTACATACATTACATTACTGATCCTGAGTTATATCCTGTATTATACTCCAGAGCTGCACTCACTATTCTGCTGGTGCAGTCACTGTGTACATACAGTACATTACTGATCCTGTAGTGATCCTGAGTTACATCCTGTATTATACTCCAGAGCTGCACTCACTATTCTGCTGGTGCAGTCACTGTGTACATACATTACATTACTGTTCCTGAGTTACATCCTGTATTATACTCCAGAGCTGCACTCACTATTCTGCTGGTGCAGTCACTGTGTACATACATTACATTACTGATCCTGAGTTACATCCTGTATTATACTCCAGAGCTGCACTCACTATTCTGCTAGTGCAGTCACTGTGTACATACATTACATTACTGATCCTGAGTTACATCCTGTATTATACTCCAGAGCTGCACTCACAATTCTGCTTGTACAGTCACTGTGTACATACATTACATTACTGATCGTGAGTTACATCCTGTATTATACTCCAGAGCTGCTCTCACTATTCTGCTGGTGCAGTCACTGTGTACATACATTACATTACTGATCCTGAGTTACCTCCTGTATTATACTCCAGAGCTGCACTCACTATTCTGCTTGTGCAGTCACTGTGTACATACATTACATTACTGATCATGAGTTACATCCTGTATTATACTCCAGAGCTGCACTCACTATTCTGCTGGTGGAGTCACTGTGTACATACATTACATTACTGATCATGAGTTACATCCTGTATTATACTCCAGAGCTGCACTCACTATTCTGCTGGTGGAGTCACTGTGTACATACATTACATTACTGATCCTGAGTTACATCCTGTATTATCCTCCAGAGCTGCACTCACTATTCTGCTGGTGCAGTCACTGTGTACATACATTACATTACTGATCCTGTACTGATCCTGAGTTACATCCTGTATTATACTCCAGAGCTGCACTCACTATTCTGCTGGTGCAGTCACTGTGTACATACATTACATTACTGATCCTGAGTTACATCCTGTATTATACTCCAGAGCTGCTCTCACTATTCTGCTGGTGCAGTCACTGTGTACATACATTACATTACTGATCCTGTACTGATCCTGAGTTACATCCTGTATTATACTCCAGAGCTGCACTCACTATTCTGCTGGTGCAGTCACTGTGTACATACATTACATTACTGATCTTGAGTTATATCCTGTATTATACTCCAGAGCTGCACTCACTATTCTGCTGGTGCAGTCACTGTGTACATACATTACATTACTGATCCTGAGTTACATCCTGTATTATACTCCAGAGCTGCACTCCTATTCTGCTGGTGCAGTCACTGTGTACATACAGTACATTACTGATCCTGTAGTGATCCTGAGTTACATCCTGTATTATACTCCAGAGCTGCACTCACTATTCTGCTGGTGCAGTCACTGTGTACATACATTACATTACTGATCCTGAGTTACATCCTGTATTATACTCCAGAGCTGCTCTCACTATTCTGCTGGTGCAGTCACTGTGTACATACATTACATTACTGATCCTGTACTGATCCTGAGTTACATCCTGTATTATACTCCAGAGCTGCACTCACTATTCTGCTGGTGCAGTCACTGTGTACATACATTACATTACTGATTCTGAGTTACATCCTGTATTATACTCCAGAGCTGCTCTCACTATTCTGCTGGTGCAGTCACTGTGTACATACATTACATTACTGATCCTGTACTGATCCTGAGTTACATCCTGTATTATACCCCAGAGCTGCACTCACTATTCTGCTGGTGCAGTCACTGTAAACATACATTACATTACTGATCCTGTACTGATCCTGAGTTACATCCTGTATTATACTCCAGAGCTGCACTCACTATTCTGCTGGTGCAGTCACTGTGTACATACATTACATTACTGATCCTGTACTGATCCTGAGTTACATCCTGTATTATACCCCAGAGCTGCACTCACTATTCTGCTTGTGCAGTCACTGTGTACATACATTACATTACTGATCATGAGTTACATCCTGTATTATACTCCAGAGCTGCACTCACTATTCTGCTGGTGGAGTCACTGTGTACATACATTACATTACTGATCCTGAGTTACATCCTGTATTATACTCTAGAGCTGCACTCACTATTCTGCTGGTGCAGTCACTGTGTACATACATTACATTACTGATCCTGTACTGATCCTGAGTTACATCCTGTATTATACTCCAGAGCTGCACTCACTATTCTGCTGGTGCAGTCACTGTGTACATACATTACATTACTGATCCTGAGTTACATCCTGTATTATACTCCAGAGCTGCTCTCACTATTCTGCTGGTGCAGTCACTGTGTACATACATTACATTACTGATCCTGTACTGATCCTGAGTTACATCCTGTATTATACTCCAGAGCTGCACTCACTATTCTGCTGGTGCAGTCACTGTGTACATACATTACATTACTGATCCTGAGTTATATCCTGTATTATACTCCAGAGCTGCACTCACTATTCTGCTGGTGCAGTCACTGTGTACATACATTACATTACTGATCCTGTACTGATCCTGAGTTACATCCTGTATTATACTCCAGAGCTGCACTCCTATTCTGCTGGTGCAGTCACTGTGTACATACAGTACATTACTGATCCTGTAGTGATCCTGAGTTACATCCTGTATTATACTCCAGAGCTGCACTCACTATTCTGCTGGTGCAGTCACTGTGTACATACATTACATTACTGATCCTGAGTTACATCCTGTACTATACTCCAGAGCTGCTCTCACTATTCTGCTGGTGCAGTCACTGTGTACATACATTACATTACTGATTCTGAGTTACATCCTGTATTATACTCCAGAGCTGCACTCACTATTCTGCTGGTGCAGTCACTGTGTACATACATTACATTACTGATCCTGTACTGATCCTGAGTTACATCCTGTATTATACCCCAGAGCTGCACTCACTATTCTGCTTGTGCAGTCACTGTGTACATACATTACATTACTGATCATGAGTTACATCCTGTATTATACTCCAGAGCTTCACTCACTATTCTGCTGGTGGAGTCACTGTGTACATACATTACATTACTGATCCTGAGTTACATCCTGTATTATACTCTAGAGCTGCACTCACTATTCTGCTGGTGCAGTCACTGTGTACATACATTACATTACTGATCCTGTACTGATCCTGAGTTACATCCTGTATTATACTCCAGAGCTGCACTCACTATTCTGCTGGTGCAGTCACTGTGTACATACATTACATTACTGATCCTGAGTTACATCCTGTATTATACTCCAGAGCTGCTCTCACTATTCTGCTGGTGCAGTCACTGTGTACATACATTACATTACTGATCCTGTACTGATCCTGAGTTACATCCTGTATTATACTCCAGAGCTGCACTCACTATTCTGCTGGTGCAGTCACTGTGTACATACATTACATTACTGATCCTGAGTTATATCCTGTATTATACTCCAGAGCTGCACTCACTATTCTGCTGGTGCAGTCACTGTGTACATACATTACATTACTGATCCTGTACTGATCCTGAGTTACATCCTGTATTATACTCCAGAGCTGCACTCCTATTCTGCTGGTGCAGTCACTGTGTACATACAGTACATTACTGATCCTGTAGTGATCCTGAGTTACATCCTGTATTATACTCCAGAGCTGCACTCACTATTCTGCTGGTGCAGTCACTGTGTACATACATTACATTACTGATCCTGAGTTATATCCTGTATTATACTCCAGAGCTGCACTCACTATTCTGCTGGTGCAGTCACTGTGTACATACATTACATTACTGATCCTGTACTGATCCTGAGTTACATCCTGTATTATACTCCAGAGCTGCACTCCTATTCTGCTGGTGCAGTCACTGTGTACATACAGTACATTACTGATCCTGTAGTGATCCTGAGTTACATCCTGTATTATACTCCAGAGCTGCACTCACTATTCTGCTGGTGCAGTCACTGTGTACATACATTACATTACTGATCCTGAGTTACATTCTGTATTATACTCCAGAGCTGCACTCACTATTCTGCTGGTGCAGTCACTGTGTACATACATTACATTACTGATCCTGAGTTACATCCTGTATTATACTCCAGAGCTGCACTCACTATTCTGCTAGTGCAGTCACTGTGTACATACATTACATTACTGATCCTGAGTTACATCCTGTATTATACTCCAGAGCTGCACTCACAATTCTGCTGGTACAGTCACTGTGTACATACATTACATTACTGATCGTGAGTTACATCCTGTATTATACTCCAGAGCTGCTCTCACTATTCTGCTGGTGCAGTCACTGTGTACATACATTACATTACTGATCCTGAGTTACCTTCTGTATTATACTCCAGAGCTGCACTCACTATTCTGCTTGTGCAGTCACTGTGTACATACATTACATTACTGATCATGAGTTACATCCTGTATTATACTCCAGAGCTGCACTCACTATTCTGCTGGTGGAGTCACTGTGTACATACATTACATTACTGA
This sequence comes from Phyllobates terribilis, assembly GCF_046119375.1. Taxonomy (NCBI): domain Eukaryota; kingdom Metazoa; phylum Chordata; class Amphibia; order Anura; family Dendrobatidae; genus Phyllobates; species Phyllobates terribilis. The sequence goes on from NW_027362764.1 coordinate 762,239,477, forward strand.
TCATGAGTTACATCCTGTATTATACTCCAGAGCTGCACTCACTATTCTGCTGGTGGAGTCACTGTGTACATACATTACATTACTGATCCTGAGTTACATCCTGTATTATCCTCCAGAGCTGCACTCACTATTCTGCTGGTGCAGTCACTGTGTACATACATTACATTACTGATCCTGTACTGATCCTGAGTTACATCCTGTATTATACTCCAGAGCTGCACTCACTATTCTGCTGGTGCAGTCACTGTGTACATACATTACATTACTGATCCTGAGTTACATCCTGTATTATACTCCAGAGCTGCTCTCACTATTCTGCTGGTGCAGTCACTGTGTACATACATTACATTACTGATCCTGTACTGATCCTGAGTTACATCCTGTATTATACTCCAGAGCTGCACTCACTATTCTGCTGGTGCAGTCACTGTGTACATACATTACATTACTGATCTTGAGTTATATCCTGTATTATACTCCAGAGCTGCACTCACTATTCTGCTGGTGCAGTCACTGTGTACATACATTACATTACTGATCCTGAGTTACATCCTGTATTATACTCCAGAGCTGCACTCCTATTCTGCTGGTGCAGTCACTGTGTACATACAGTACATTACTGATCCTGTAGTGATCCTGAGTTACATCCTGTATTATACTCCAGAGCTGCACTCACTATTCTGCTGGTGCAGTCACTGTGTAAATACATTACATTACTGATCCTGAGTTACATCCTGTATTATACTCCAGAGCTGCTCTCACTATTCTGCTGGTGCAGTCACTGTGTACATACATTACATTACTGATCCTGAGTTACATCCTGTACTATACTCCAGAGCTGCTCTCACTATTCTGCTGGTGCAGTCACTGTGTACATACATTACATTACTGATCCTGTACTGATCCTGAGTTACATCCTGTATTATACTCCAGAGCTGCACTCACTATTCTGCTGGTGCAGTCACTGTGTACATACATTACATTACTGATTCTGAGTTACATCCTGTATTATACTCCAGAGCTGCACTCACTATTCTGCTGGTGCAGTCACTGTGTACATACATTACATTACTGATCCTGTACTGATCCTGAGTTACATCCTGTATTATACCCCAGAGCTGCACTCACTATTCTGCTGGTGCAGTCACTGTAAACATACATTACATTACTGATCCTGTATTGATCCTGAGTTACATCCTGTATTATACTCCAGAGCTGCACTCACTATTCTGCTGGTGCAGTCACTGTGTACATACATTACATTACTGATCCTGTACTGATCCTGAGTTACATCCTGTATTATACCCCAGAGCTGCACTCACTATTCTGCTTGTGCAGTCACTGTGTACATACATTACATTACTGATCATGAGTTACATCCTGTATTATACTCCAGAGCTGCACTCATTATTCTGCTGGTGGAGTCACTGTGTACATACATTACATTACTGATCCTGAGTTACATCCTGTATTATACTCTAGAGCTGCACTCACTATTCTGCTGGTGCAGTCACTGTGTACATACATTACATTACTGATCCTGTACTGATCCTGAGTTACATCCTGTATTATACTCCAGAGCTGCACTCACTATTCTGCTGGTGCAGTCACTGTGTACATACATTACATTACTGATCCTGAGTTACATCCTGTATTATACTCCAGAGCTGCTCTCACTATTCTGCTGGTGCAGTCACTGTGTACATACATTACATTACTGATCCTGTACTGATCCTGAGTTACATCCTGTATTATACTCCAGAGCTGCACTCACTATTCTGCTGGTGCAGTCACTGTGTACATACATTACATTACTGATCCTGAGTTATATCCTGTATTATACTCCAGAGCTGCACTCACTATTCTGCTGGTGCAGTCACTGTGTACATACATTACATTACTGATCCTGTACTGATCCTGAGTTACATCCTGTATTATACTCCAGAGCTGCACTCCTATTCTGCTGGTGCAGTCACTGTGTACATACAGTACATTACTGATCCTGTAGTGATCCTGAGTTACATCCTGTATTATACTCCAGAGCTGCACTCACTATTCTGCTGGTGCAGTCACTGTGTACATACATTACATTACTGATCCTGAGTTATATCCTGTATTATACTCCAGAGCTGCACTCACTATTCTGCTGGTGCAGTCACTGTGTACATACATTACATTACTGATCCTGTACTGATCCTGAGTTACATCCTGTATTATACTCCAGAGCTGCACTCACTATTCTGCTGGTGCAGTCACTGTGTACATACATTACATTACTGATCCTGTACTGATCCTGGGTTACATCCTGTATTGTACTCCAGAGCTGCACTCACTATTCTGCTGGTGCAGTCACTGTGTACATACATTACATTACTGATCCTGAGTTACATCCTGTATTATACTCCAGAGCTGCACTCACTATTCTGCTGGTGCAGTCACTGTGTACATACATTACATTACTGATCCTGAGTTACATCCTGTATTATACTCCAGAGCTGCACTCACTATTCTGCTAGTGCAGTCACTGTGTACATACATTACATTACTGATCCTGAGTTACATCCTGTATTATACTCCAGAGCTGCACTCACAATTCTGCTGGTACAGTCACTGTGTACATACATTACATTACTGATCGTGAGTTACATCCTGTATTATACTCCAGAGCTGCTCTCACTATTCTGCTGGTGCAGTCACTGTGTACATACATTACATTACTGATCCTGAGTTACCTCCTGTATTATACTCCAGAGCTGCACTCACTATTCTGCTTGTGCAGTCACTGTGTACATACATTACATTACTGATCATGAGTTACATCCTGTATTATACTCCAGAGCTGCACTCACTATTCTGCTGGTGGAGTCACTGTGTACATACATTACATTACTGATCATGAGTTACATCCTGTATTATACTCCAGAGCTGCACTCACTATTCTGCTGGTGGAGTCACTGTGTACATACATTACATTACTGATCCTGAGTTACATCCTGTATTATCCTCCAGAGCTGCACTCACTATTCTGCTGGTGCAGTCACTGTGTACATACATTACATTACTGATCCTGTACTGATCCTGAGTTACATCCTGTATTATACTCCAGAGCTGCACTCACTATTCTGCTGGTGCAGTCACTGTGTACATACATTACATTACTGATCCTGAGTTACATCCTGTATTATACTCCAGAGCTGCTCTCACTATTCTGCTGGTGCAGTCACTGTGTACATACATTACATTACTGATCCTGTACTGATCCTGAGTTACATCCTGTATTATACTCCAGAGCTGCACTCACTATTCTGCTGGTGCAGTCACTGTGTACATACATTACATTACTGATCTTGAGTTATATCCTGTATTATACTCCAGAGCTGCACTCACTATTCTGCTGGTGCAGTCACTGTGTACATACATTACATTACTGATCCTGAGTTACATCCTGTATTATACTCCAGAGCTGCACTCCTATTCTGCTGGTGCAGTCACTGTGTACATACAGTACATTACTGATCCTGTAGTGATCCTGAGTTACATCCTGTATTATACTCCAGAGCTGCACTCACTATTCTGCTGGTGCAGTCACTGTGTACATACATTACATTACTGATCCTGAGTTACATCCTGCATTATCCTCCAGAGCTGCACTCACTATTCTGCTGGTGCAGTCACTGTGTACATACATTACATTACTGATCCTGTACTGATCCTGAGTTACATCCTGTATTATACTCCAGAGCTGCACTCACTATTCTGCTGGTGCAGTCACTGTGTACATACATTACATTACTGATTCTGAGTTACATCCTGTATTATACTCCAGAGCTGCTCTCACTATTCTGCTGGTGCAGTCACTGTGTACATACATTACATTACTGATCCTGTACTGATCCTGAGTTACATCCTGTATTATACCCCAGAGCTGCACTCACTATTCTGCTGGTGCAGTCACTGTAAACATACATTACATTACTGATCCTGTACTGATCCTGAGTTACATCCTGTATTATACTCCAGAGCTGCACTCACTATTCTGCTGGTGCAGTCACTGTGTACATACATTACATTACTGATCCTGTACTGATCCTGAGTTACATCCTGTATTATACCCCAGAGCTGCACTCACTATTCTGCTTGTGCAGTCACTGTGTACATACATTACATTACTGATCATGAGTTACATCCTGTATTATACTCCAGAGCTGCACTCACTATTCTGCTGGTGGAGTCACTGTGTACATACATTACATTACTGATCCTGAGTTACATCCTGTATTATACTCTAGAGCTGCACTCACTATTCTGCTGGTGCAGTCACTGTGTACATACATTACATTACTGATCCTGTACTGATCCTGAGTTACATCCTGTATTATACTCCAGAGCTGCACTCACTATTCTGCTGGTGCAGTCACTGTGTACATACATTACATTACTGATCCTGAGTTACATCCTGTATTATACTCCAGAGCTGCTCTCACTATTCTGCTGGTGCAGTCACTGTGTACATACATTACATTACTGATCCTGTACTGATCCTGAGTTACATCCTGTATTATACTCCAGAGCTGCACTCACTATTCTGCTGGTGCAGTCACTGTGTACATACATTACATTACTGATCCTGAGTTATATCCTGTATTATACTCCAGAGCTGCACTCACTATTCTGCTGGTGCAGTCACTGTGTACATACATTACATTACTGATCCTGTACTGATCCTGAGTTACATCCTGTATTATACTCCAGAGCTGCACTCCTATTCTGCTGGTGCAGTCACTGTGTACATACAGTACATTACTGATCCTGTAGTGATCCTGAGTTACATCCTGTATTATACTCCAGAGCTGCACTCACTATTCTGCTGGTGCAGTCACTGTGTACATACATTACATTACTGATCCTGAGTTATATCCTGTATTATACTCCAGAGCTGCACTCACTATTCTGCTGGTGCAGTCACTGTGTACATACATTACATTACTGATCCTGAGTTACATCCTGTATTATACTCCAGAGCTGCACTCACTATTCTGCTGGTGCAGTCACTGTGTACATACATTACATTACTGATCCTGAGTTATATCCTGTATTATACTCCAGAGCTGCACTCACTATTCTGCTGGTGCAGTGACTGTGTACATACATTACATTACTGATCCTGTACTGATCCTGAGTTACATCCTGTATTATACCCCAGAGCTGCACTCACTATTCTGCTGGTGCAGTCACTGTAAACATACATTACATTACTGATCCTGTACTGATCCTGAGTTACATCCTGTATTATACTCCAGAGCTGCACTCACTATTCTGCTGGTGCAATCACTGTGTACATACATTACATTACTGATCCTGAGTTACATCCTGTATTATCCTCCAGAGCTGCACTCACTATTCCGCTGGTGCAGTCACTGTGTACATACATTACATTACTGATCCTGAGTTACATCCTGTATTATACCCCAGAGCTGCACTCACTATTCTGCTGGTGCAGTCACTGTGTACATACATTACATTACTGATCCTGTACTGATCCTGAGTTACATCCTGTATTATACTCCAGAGCTGCACTCACTATTCTGCTGGTGCAGTCACTGTGTACATACATTACATTACTGATCCTGAATTACATCCTGCATTATACTCCAGAGCTGCACTCACTATTCTGCTGGTGCAGTCACTGTGTACATACATTACATTACTGATCCTGTACTGATCCTGAGTTACATCCTGTATTATACTCCAGAGCTGCATTTTTTACCACGGTTCCTCACCCCTTCCAAGCGTATAAACTGGACCTCAAACAGTATAAACCTGCAGGTGCACACTATTCTGATTTGGAAGAAGAAATTATGTATCGACTCAATTCATCTTTCTGTGCAGGGATTTATACAAATACCATTGAACTCCATTAATAAGCTCCCCCTAGTGGTGCCTTCTGGCAGCCCGGATTTTATCTTTCCACTTCTTGTAAGTTTCTCTCTGCGCCCTATCCTCCTCCTCCTCCTCCTCCTCCTCCTCTCTGACTCGTTAGCAGAGTATCATCTCTCGCTTCCTAATATAAGTGTGGATATGAATTTATCTATCTGATAAATATACCCCGCTGCACCTGCAGACGCCTTTATGCTGACTTCAGAAATGAGTTGCGAGTCCTTGGCAGTCGCAGCAGATGTTACCTCTCAGACTTTCCACTCACTTGCTAATTAGCAGCACCTAATTAGCCGTTAATTGCAGGGAATAGTTGATAGGAATTAGAGATAGGAAATGGTCTGGGCTTTATAATCAGGTGTTTGTACGGATTTTTTGCGTTGCGTCTTCTGGCTGCCGCTGCTGATTTTATGCATAAGCATTGGGGGTGGGGATTGAATTAATAGTAATTATTATAGCTGGAGAATTCTGATTATGTTACATCATTTTTATTTTTTTTCTTTTACGTAACAGTGGGAGCATCATTATTATTATTATTTTTTTTTTTTTTTTTACACCGTACTGTTTGTGATTTTCGGTAAAATTGGGTGTCCGTTAAAACCTATAGGTCGGCGCAGGTGTAGGATTTTCCAGGCGCATTTAAAGGAACTCTCCAAAAAATGTGTACAAATCCTGCGGCCAATGATCCATAACAAAGATATCCCAAAGCCATGCACCTCCAATTAAAAAAAAAAAAAAAAAAAAAAAAGGAACATAAAGTAAAGGAAAAAGCTGCAAATGTTTCTTAAGCCCCGCCCATTTATTTAGAACACGCCCCCATCTTACAGCATTTCAATCACAAATGATACGAGTTTTGTCTTTTTAATTCCTAATTGAATGCAGAAGTTACAGGGTGAGCTGAGACTTCATGTGCATTCTGGCCCTAATTTCCAAGGTGGGTCCAAAGGCTATGAGTATTTGTAGCAACTTTTGGTAAACTTTTTGAAAACGTAGAAAAAAAAGTAATACATTTATGTTGTAACTTGTAGAGTTATATATGCGGTTTGATTTGCCAGAGGTCACCATCTGTTGAGCAAGAATAGTTTTTTATTATTATGTGACCTGCAGGTGGCGATGCATTTTTATGATGCAACGACACCTGGTGGCAGCGTGTTATGATAGTGTAGCAACTCACTCGGGAAAAATAGGTAACACACTAAAAACTGTAACTGACCCTGCCGGTTCCTGTACAGACTAGAGATCCTGACCTCGCAGTCTCCAGTGGTTCTTGCGTGAGTTGAGATTGCCCTAACCACAAACTAGAAGATGGAAGCTCGGACCTAAACTACCTGAAAGGCCGTCGAGCCCTTCACGTTCTTTATAAAGAACCAGAGGTCAGAGCAGAGTGTAAATTACCTACAAAAGGAAAAGTGTGCTGAAAAAGGAAAGATCCCAGAGTGAGTAAAACAAACCACGAAATACAAAATAAAGGATTAAATATGTTCTGTTAGAGAATATGCCTCCTACTTCCTAAAAAGAAACAGACAATAGGTGCAGGGTAAAGAACATAAACAGCATAGAGATAAACCCTAGCTGGTCTTTCACTGACTGGCTTCATTTATGGCTGGACATCCAAATGAGACTATCACCAGCAGGGAATACCAGCAGGGGGAAAGTATATAAAGCCGCACCCAAAAGGTGATAGGGCTGAAAAATGTGTAAATGAAAACACCTGTTACCCTAAAAAGACTGAAGAAAGAATAACAGAAACTAAACACCCAGAGAAAAGATGCATCTGCTGTGGCTCGGTGGAGAGAGAAGCCGACCACAAAGCACAGGCTCAAGGTTTCAAACCCAGAAGTATGATACAGCGGTTCTAAATAGTAAAAATAATAAATAACAAAAATGCGGTGAACTCTCTCACTACCACATTTTACATTTTTCTAACCAGCTGATCCTAAAAAAATGGAATGAGATTACTCCGATGAAGTTTCACGTTAGTCACTTTTCCTACATTAATAGGTCAACAAGTCCTCCAAGACTGATCATCAGGGGCTCTTGGATCTGCCGGATACAGATGTTGCTCATTTTTTTCATCTGCTCATGTTCATTTCAGATGAATGCCCAAAAAAAAAAAAAAACTGAACAAAAAAATTCAGCCGAGAGTCTGGCATCGTAAAGAAAAACACATGTTCAGCAGTAAGGACGTGTTCATGAGGCTGGAAGCTAAGGTTGTAAAATAGATGTTCTACGAAGAGGTGCTCCAGGGATCCCGCCGTCTCCGCTGCTACAGAATAACGGGCACCTCACCGATAGTATAAACAGAATGGTACGTGATGCCCTCTTATAGATTTAACCTCGCGTCCATGTTCATGGGGGTCCTACACATATCCACCTTGACTTTCATCACATTGGAGGATACCCCCCAACAAAAACTTTTGTAAAAAAATTTTTAAAACTGCAGTCCCAAATGAACCGTATGGTGGTGTTCACGGGAACTTCGGCAAAGGCCTTTCAAGTGCTCATAGGACTTAAAGGGGCAAGCTATCACCCCTCCCGAGAATAGGTTAGAATGGCAAGCCCACCACTGCTCCATTCATTGTCTACAGGACTGCCGGGCAAGGCGCTCGGTCAAAGGACAGAGGTCAATAAATGGAGCGTTGGTGACTCAATTACTACGGGGGAATTTCAAGGCCTATTTCAAGGCCTATTTCAGGATAAGTGGGGATCCAAGCGAAGGGCAAGTTATCCCCTATCTCATAATAGTTGGGATAACCCTTTCATACTGGTGTCTTCTCACGCTTGGCCCCTGTCAGACCTCAGGAGAAGTGGGGTTTGACTGCCATCTTTGGATCTCCAACAACTACCACCTTGACTGTAGTCAAAAACACTCAACCATCTTCTATCGACTCTTGCCATATGGGTCCACTTTAGACAACTTTTTTCAGAAACAGCGCCACCCTTGTCCACAGGCTATGCCAGGTATCGCTGCATACACTTACATGAGGTCTACCTGCAATACAAAAAGAGGCCAACGGAGAAGAGGGAAACTTTTTTTTGGAAAATAAAAACTAACTTTTTTTCGACTTCACACCCCAAAAAAAACTAAACATGGAGCCTGAAATGATGTTGTTACTTCTAATGACTGTGATGATAATGAAACTGCTGAAAACTCTTCCTTAAAAAAAAAAGTCTTTAAAAAAAAAAACAGAGTGATCAGTGTGACAGTTACATGATTATTAATATTGTTTTGCAATTTGAAAAAAAAAATTACAAAAAATTGGCATTTTTTTAATACATGTAACACAAAAAAAACCTGATATAAACATTAGATCAGTTTCTGATGACACATTCTCTTTCACTTACAATTCCTTTTTATTACCCTTTCAAAAAAAGTTTCATTTTACCGCATGGAGTTAACTTTAAATGCCCCCTATGATCTCAATATGTGGGAAAACTGTGGCATTAAACTTCTCGGTGAAATGAAAAAAAGAGTTTTTCACAATTTGCTTGGAATGACCAAAAGAAATATATAATGTAAACCCCCCCCCCCCCGTCAGAAGCCCCCGCGGTGACCTCATTCGCCGTGGAGTGATTTGTTCTGTACACCATCATGATGATAAAAGCCGGGGAGATGATCCGCGCTCACCACGGCTTTCGACACTGGAGCGCGTTAAGATTGGCAGAACATAGTGGAATATAAAGCTGGGAATTGGGGATTTGTTCTGACGAGGACGGAGGATTTGGAAAAAAAAAGTCGCTGCAGCGGGTCAGACGGGGAAACTGATACAAGAAAGTTAGGACAGAGAGAGGCCATTATTAACCCCTTCACAACCCTGGGATTTTCCGTTTTTTTTTTGCATTTTCGTTTTTTTTGCTCCCCTTGTTCCCAGAGTCATAGCGCTTTTATTTTTTTGGTCAATATGGCCGTGTGAGGGCTTATTTTTTGCGGGACGAGTTGTACTTTTGAACGACATTACTGGTTTTACCATATCGTGTACAGGAAAACAGGAAAAAAATTCCAAGTGTGGTGAAATTGCAAAAAAAGTGCAATACCACAGATGTTTTTTTTTTTATTTTTTTTACCACATTCACTTAATGCTAAAACTGACCTGCCATTATTATTCTCCAGGTCATTACGAGTTCGTAGACACCAAACATGTATAGGTTCTTTTTTATTTAAGTGGGGAAAAAAAATTCCAAAGTTTGCTAAAAAAAAAAAATGGCGCCATTTTCCGAGACCTGTAGCGTCTCCATTTTTTGGGAGCTGGGGCCGGGTGAGGGCTTATTTTTTGTGCGCCGATCTGAAGTTTTTATTGATACTATTTTGGGGTAGATCCGATGTTTTGATCGCCCGTTATTGCATTTTATTGCAATGTTGCAGCGACCAAAAAACGTAATTCTGGCGTTTAGAATTTGTTTCTCATTACGCAGTTTACCGATCAGATTAATTTTTTTTATATTGATAGATCGGGCGATTCTGAACGCGGCAATACCAAATATGTGTATGAGTTGTTTTTTTTTTATTATTTTATTTTGAATGGGGTGAAAGGGCGGTGATTTCAACTTTTATATTTTTTAATTTTTTTTTTATATTTTTAAAAACATTTCTTTTACACTTTTTGCATGCTTCTATGGTATCCATAGGAGACTAGAAACAGCACTTGTCTGATCGTCTCTGCTACATAGAGGTGATCAGCAGATCACCTCTATGTAGTAGAAATGGTCCTGTGCTATGAGCACCGACCACTAGGTGGCGCTCATAGCGATCAGCTCATGACAACCACTGGAGTCTGCTGCAGACCCAGGGTTGTCATGCCCACGCATCGGTGACCTGTGATCACGTGACGGGGTCACCGATGGGCGGGGTAAGTGACGCGCTTCCGGCGCGGCGATGTTAAATGCAGCTGTCAGAGATTGACAGCGGCATTTAACATGTTAACAGCTGCGGGTGGATTGCGATTCCACCCGCGGCTGTTGCGGGCACATGTCAGCTGTAATAATCAGCTGATGTGTGCCCAATTCAGTGCGGGCTCAGCGCCGGAGCCCTCACTGAACCGGGGGTTACAGCCTGGTGCGTACTAATACGCCCCGGGCTTTAAAGGGGTTAAAGGGATTTTCCCAAGAACAAAAGTTCATTTTATTCAATAGATCTTGGAATAATAATAATTTCCACAATTGGATGTGTTTAAATAAAATGTCCCTGTGCTGAGATAATCTTATAAATGTGCCCCTGCTGTGTACTGTGTAATGGCTGTGTCTGACCGTACAGAAACATGATCTGATCATACCACATCTCCTGGGCAGGGGAGGAAGCAAAAGAGTATACAGACAGGACAGCAGGGGAGGAAGCAAAAGAGTATACAGACAGGACAGCACAGGATCACAGCTGATTCTTTCTTTGAAGTAACATTTTGTTTAAAAACAGGCAGGGAAATGTTTTATCTCACAAAAAGAATCAGCTGTGATCCCATGCTGTCCTGTCTGTATACTCTCTTTTGCTTCATTTTCTGATTTCACATTTCCTTTAAGCAGATTTTTTGTGTTAAATGTATTTTTTTTTTTTAATTCAGATCTTTATAAAACATTAAAATTAAAAATCTTGCAATTCTCACACCAGCAGCCGGGGCATTTTTTTTAAAGATTTCCTGTAGTTTTAGGAAATCCACATAAACATTAGAAACAATTAACAGACACTGACCCTGTGTTTTGTATTAAAGCATCTAATGAGCGTGTGCAAATGTCATTGTGAAGGGACGAGGAGGAGGTGAGCTGTGATATCACCTATTGTGAATGGTGGATCTTGTGTTATCTACTGTATATAGAGGTGTTATCAGTCATTGTACAGGAGGAGGAGGTGAGTTGTGACATCACCTATTGTGAATGATTGATCCTGTGTTATCTTCTGTATATAGAGGAGTTATCAGTCATTGTATAGGAGGACGTGAGCTGTGACATCACCTATTGTGAATGGTGGATCCTGTGTTATCTTATGTATATAGAGGAGTTATCAGTCATTGTACAGGAGGAGGACGTGAGCTGTGACATCACCTATTGTGAATGGTGGATCCTGTGTTATCTTCTGTATATAGAGGAGTTATCAGTCATTGTACAGGAGGAGGAGGAGGTGAGCTGTGATATCACCTATTGTGAATGGTGGATCCTGTGTTATCTTCTATATATAGAGGAGTTATCAGTCATTGTACAGGAGGAGGACGTGAGCTGTGACATCACCTATTGTGAATGGTGGATCCTTTGTTATCTACTATACAGTGGGAAAAATAAGTATTAGATACATTGCCAATTTTGCAAGAACTGTTAGTTTTTCTTTAAGAATCCTTCCTACTCTGCACACATTATCTGTATTAATTGCAACTGTTTGAACTCGTTACCTGTATAAAAGACACCTGTCCACACACTCAATCAATCACACTCCAACCTCTCCACCATGGCCAAGACCAAAAAGCTGTCTAAGGACACCAGGGACAAAATTGTAGACCTGCACAAGGCTGGGATGGGCTACAGGATAATAGGCAAGCAGCTTGGTGAGAAGGCAACAACTGTTGGCACAATTATTAGAAGACGGAAGAAACACAAGATGACTGTCAATCTTCCTCGGTCTGAGCGCCATGCAATATCTCGCCTTGTGGGGTAAGGATGATTCTGAAAAAGGTCAGGAATCATCCCAGAACTACATGGGAGGACCTGGTCAATGACCTGAAGAGAGCTGGGACCACAGTCTCAAACATTGCCGTTAGTAACATACTACGCCGTCATGGATTAAAATCCTGCAGGGCACGCATGGTCCCCCTGCTCACACCAGCACATGTCCAGGCCCATTTGAAGTTCACCAATGACCATCTGGATGATCCAGAGGAGGCATGGGAGAAGGCCATGTGGTCAGATGAGACCAAAATAGAACTCTTTGGTATCAATCCATTCGCCGTTTTTGGAGGAAGCATAAGGATGAGTACAACCCCAAGAACACAGTCCCAACCGTGAAGCATGGTGGGGGAAACATCATACTTTGGGGGTGCTTTTCTGCAAAGGGGACAGGACGACTGCACCGTATTGAAGGCAGGATGGATGGGGTCATTTATCGCGAGATTTTGGCCAACAACCTCCTTCCCTCAGTAAGACCATTGAAGATGGCTGGGTCTTCCAAAATGGCATTGACCCGAAACACACAGCCAGGGCAACTAAAGAGTGGCTCCGTAAGAAGCATTTCAAGGTCCTGGAGTGGCCTAGCCAGTCTCCAGACCTGAACCCAATAGAAAATCTTTGGAGGGAGCTGAAACTCAATGCTGCCCAGCGACAGCTCCGAAACCTGAAAGATCTGGAGAAGATCTATATGGAGGCGTGGGCCAAAATCCCTGCTGCAGTGTGTGCAAACCCGGTCAAGAACTACAGGAAACGTCTGACCTCTGTAATTGCAAACAAAGGTTTCTGTACCAAATATTAATTTCTGCTTTTCTATTGTATCAAATACTTATATCATGCAATAAAATGCAAATTAATTATGTAAAAATCATACAATGCGATTTTCTGGATTTTAATTTTACATTCTGTCTCTCACAGGTGACGTGTACCTACGGTAAAAATTACAGACCTCTCCATTCTTCTAGGTGGGAAAACTTGCCAAATCGGCCTTGTATCAAATACTTATTTTCCCCACTGTACATAGAGGTGTTATCAGTTACTGTAATGCTGCTTCTACTTATATGCAGTGCACTGAAAACTCTTCCTAAAAGGACAGAAGTCTAAAATAGCCCCAGTGGACAGGGTGAAAATTTCAAGATTTTTAATAAATATTGTGATATAAAAAGAAAAACAAAACTATTTTTTTAACAGAAAAAAAAACAAACAGATTAAAACAAGAGCTAATTTTCTGACGCACATTTCCTTTTCTAGAAGATGTTCAAGATATACGGTTTTCTTAATATAAGAAAAAACCTTGTTGGCTTTTGATGCTGCAGACTGGCATTGAGTGCTAATAGTTCTCTATTCACTAGACACCTACTCAGGCTGTACACAGCAGGTAAACTTGGGAGACCGAAATGTATATCCCTTATGATTATCAACATTAAAACTCATCTATTTCACTATCTAACCAAACTTTCAATAGTTGGGGAAAAAAAAAAAAAAGTTTTAGGAAATAACCCAAGAATCTAAAGTTTTATAATCTTCATCCCATGGCACAGTCCTCACTTCATATTAAGACTCTCCTCCTTCTGTTACGCTCGGACCTTACAGATTCCAGATTACCAGATGATCATTCTCCACACCGTCCATGTCCTACAGCAGTAAGCACCATGTTAAATTACAAACCAGCTTGTGTAATCACCCTCCTCGCATCCCCGCGGAGGAGGCGTGCTCTGACTCTGCCTCGTATCGCCAAACGGAATATTTTTTCACTTAAAATTAACAGATCAATTACGTGAGCGCTCCGCTGCATAATCGGATGAATTATTAACAGCTCAGACAAATACACGGAGCGTGGAAATCCTACAGGACGCCAGGGGGACACGCACAGCCAGAAAAAAAAAAAAAAAGGTTTGTGGCTTTCAGAGGATCTATAAGATGTGATCAGTATAACGAAAGGTGAATGATAATGAAGATACACAGAGACCCCGACCTGACAATAAGGAGCGGAGCGTCTGACGTCACAGACAAACTCCCATCATGTTCTAGGAAGGAGCAAAGATTCCATATCCTCTTAAGAGCCCTGGTCTGTACTCACTGCCACATGATCAGTAAGAAAGCACTGGGGTAAGATCAAGAGCGGGGAAGGAAGTAACACAAAAGGATACAATCACAAAATCTAATTCTCTTATGTCAAGAATATAACTACTAAAAGTAGCGCTCCTTATGCACAAAAATATAACAGCTATAATACTGCCCCTATGTACAAGAATATAACTACTATAATACTGCCCCCTATGTACAAGAATATAACTACTATAATACTGCCCCTATGTACAAGAATATAACTACTATAATACTGCCCCCTATGTACAAGAATATACCTACTATAATACTGCCCCTATGACAAGAGTATAACTACTATAATACTGCCCCCTATGTACAAGAATATACCTACTATAATACTGCTCCTATGTACAAGAATATAACTACTATAATACTGCTCCTATGTACAAGAATATAACTACTATAATACTGCTCCCTATGTACAAGAATATAACTACTATAATACTGCTCCCTATGTACAAGAATATAACTACTATAATACTGCTCCTATGTACAAGAATATAACTACTATAATACTTCCCTCTATATACAAGAATATAACTACTATTATTATTATTATTATTTATTATTATAGCGCCATTTATTCCATGGCGCTTTACATGTGATAGGGATATACATAACAAAAGCATTTACATAATCTTAACAAAACGAGTCAGCGACTGGTACAGGAGGAGCGAGGACCCTGCCCGCGAGGGCTCACAGTCTACGAGATAATACTACCCCCTATGTACAAGAATATAACTACTATAATACTGCTCCTATGTACAAGAATATAACTACTATAATACTGCTCCTATGTACAAGAATATAACTACTATAATACTTCCCTCTATATACAAGAATATAACTACTATAATACTGCTCCACATGTACAAGAATATAACTACTATAATACTGCCCCCTATATACAAGAATATAACTACTATAATACTGCCCCTATGTACAAGAATATAACTACTATAATACTGCTCATATGCACAAGAATATAACTCCTATAATACTGCCCCTATGTACAAGAATATAACAACTATAATACTGCCCCCTATGTACAAGAATATAACTACTATAATACTGCTCCCTATATACAAGAATAGAACTACTATAATACTGCCCCTATCTACAAGAATAGAACTACTATAATACTGCCCCCATGAACAAGAATATAACTACTATAATACTGCCCCCATGTACAAGAATATAACTACTACAATACTGCTCCCTATGTACAATAATATAACTACTATAATACTGCCCCTATGTACAGGAATATAACTACTATAATACTGCCCCTATGTACAAGAATATAACTACTATAATACTGCGCCTATGTACAAGAATATAACTACTATAATACTGCTCTTATGTACAAGAATATAACTACAATAATACTGCCCTCTATGTACAAGAATATAATTACTATAATACTGCCCCCTATGTACAAGAATATAACTACTATAATACTGCTCCTATGTACAAGAATATAACTACTATAATACTGCTCTTATGTGCAAGAATATAACTACTATAATACTGCCTCCTATGTACAAGAATATAACTACTATAACACTGCTCCTATAGTAAAGTATATACTGTAGATCTGAACATGCAAACATTATCATACCTTGCAGGAGTTGCTTTCTTATTAGATCATGTATTAGAATATATGCTTCCTTCTTTTCTTGTATTTTAGTATTTTCTTAGAACAGTAAATACATATTCATTTCATTTTCTTGCTGAGCTTCATAAAAATTATTGTTATTAACCGCTGATCTCATTTGTCACTTCAAAGAGGAGACTGTTAGAAGTTAACGAGCTACTCTTCACTCCTCATCTGCCCTCATACAAGTCTTAGTAAATATGAAGGTTTTGCAGCTGTGCACCCGGCTAATGCATCACAGGTGATCGGCGCTTCCTCTACAGAGGAGAAGTAAAAGGCTTTGATGAATATTTTCTTCAGTGACAAAAGAAGTAAGTAGATCAAAGAAGGAAGAGAAGAGCCATCGCTGATGCTATATGGCTCTGTTGTGTGAATATTTTCAATGTATGCAAGGGGAAAGCTACATCGTGCTCTGTATGAGGCTGTACTGTAGTTACGGTATATTCTTGTACATAGGGGGCAGTATTATAGTAGTTATATTCTTGTACATAGGGGCAGTATTATAGTAGTTATATTCTTGTACATAGGGGCAGTATTATAGTAGTTATATTCTTATACAGAGGAGCAGTATTATAGCAGTTATATTCTTGTACATAGGGGGCAGTATTATAGTAGTTATATTCTTGTACATAGGGGCAGTATTATAGTAGTTATATTCTAGTACATAGGAGCGGTATTATAGTAGTTATATTCTTGTACATAGGGGCAGTATTATAGTAGTTATATTCTTGTACATAGGAGCAGTATTATAGTAGTTATATTCTTGTACATAGGAGCAGTAGTATAGTAGTTATATTCTTGTACATAGGGGGGCAGTATTATAGTAGTTATATTCTTGTACATAGGAGCAGTATTATAGTAGTTATATTCTTGTACATAGGGGCAGTATTATAGTAGTTATATTCTTATACAGAGGAGCAGTATTATAGCAGTTATATTCTTGTACATAGGGGGCAGTATTATAGTAGTTATATTCTTGTACATAGGGGCAGTATTATAGTAGTTATATTCTAGTACATAGGAGCAGTATTATAGTAGTTATATTCTTGTACATAGGGGCAGTATTATAGTAGTTATATTCTTGTACATAGGGTCAGTATTATAGTAGTTATATTCTTGTACATAGGGGCAGTATTATAGTAGTTATATTCTTGTACATAGGGGCAGTATTATAGTAGTTATATTCTTGTACATAGGAGCAGTATTATAGTAGTTATATTCTTGTACATAGGGGCAGTATTATAGTAGTTATATTCTTGTACATAGGGGCAGTATTATAGTAGTTATATTCTTATACAGAGAAGCAGTATTATAGCAGTTATATTCTTGTACATAGGGGGCAGTATTATAGTAGTTATATTCTTGTACATAGGGGCAGTATTATAGTAGTTATATTCTAGTACATAGGAGCAGTATTATAGTAGTTATATTCTTGTACATAGGGGCAGTATTATAGTAGTTATATTCTTGTACATAGGAGCAGTATTATAGTAGTTATATTCTTGTACATAGGAGCAGTAGTATAGTAGTTATATTCTTGTACATAGGGGGGCAGTATTATAGTAGTTATATTCTTGTACATAGGAGCAGTATTATAGTAGTTATATTCTTGTACATAGGGGCAGTATTATAGTAGTTATATTCTTGTACATAGGGGGCAGTATTATAGTAGTTATATTCTTGTACATAGGAGCAGTATTATAGTAGTTATATTCTTATACAGAGGAGCAGTATTATAGTAGTTATATACTTTCTTTGATGAGATATATTACAAAGTAGCTTATTTTCATGTGTTCTATTGATTTATTCCAGAGCTTCTTTGTCTGCATTCACACATCTCTGTAGCGGTGGTATATTTTGTACTCTACATTTACAGATATATCCAGTCGATCTATCTCATGGTAATAATGTGATGTGTTATATATACACATATAGGTGTCATTACACAGGATGGCAGGTTTACACTTATTGTACTCAGCCATTCATTAGGTATCGTTGAAAAGTGGGTAAACAATCTGCACCTTCACCCTTTGTATGTGTGCACAGGCACATAAGGTTTATCCGCAGATGTGACCATGTCCCTAAAGACTCGTATTGTCGGTACATTTGTCTTTTCGCCCGCAGCCTTGTGGTTTTATGAGCTTTATGTGCAGGATATTAGCGCACAATAGTTTGGGATTACAAGTGCACTTCAGTGAGCGTGCGAAGACAAGCAGCAGAACAATGACGAGTCAAGCGACTCACATCCTGAGTGACGCGTGCGCGGCTCGCCCCACCGTTATCCTACTGCCATAGTCAGGACTCAATCCTAATAAAAAAAAAAAAACAACTTTCCCAAAAGTTCTAAAAAAGTTATTTTTGTATCCAAAAGGGAAAATTCTCTTAAAGGGGTTGTATGATTTTTAAGGGGGTTGGAAATGCTTCATTAAGAAAGAGCGCCCCTTTTGTCACGTGGCGAAACTTAGTAATGCATCCCAGCCACATTCAAGTGAAGAGTTGCCATGCTAAAAAGTGGCGCGTGGGTAAAAATGGCCTTAGAAGAAAACAGTCATGATGAGGCTTCTTATTTAGACTCCTCCCCCCTGTGACTGTTCTCAGCCATTCAGCGGACCTTTGATGGTCACATGACTTGGAGGGGCTCACTTCTTTTAGGCTCTTTATAGGCACTTTAAGATGCCATCCATACGGCACAAGCGTACACACAGGCTCAGTTTTGACAAGGCATCACAACGATGGCAGAATTTAAAGGCGCTTTGCTAAATGACACTTCCCCTTTAAATCCTATAATATCAGTAGATGCACATATTACACCTAATTCCGTACACGCGCCCATCCCCCACACCGACGCCTCAAATACAGGCAGAAAATAATAAGCTAAAGCGTCGTGAACAGAGACATAACAGAGCTCGCCCTGGGGCTAATGTTCCCAGATGATAAACCTGCTGGCGAAGACTCCATTACGTGGCACTTTCTGGGTTAACCCTTCGCTGCGTCTTACACTTTTTTCAACCTTGGAAGTTTCGAGAAAGTTTTTTAACTTCTTTTTTTTTTTTTTTTGTGTAATATTTAAAAAAAAAGGGACGGTCCGCTACAAGAAAGAGACAGACCGTAAAAGAGAGTGCCGACTCCCGTTAACTCGCTCCTCTCTTCAGCCAAAAATCCGGGTTTTCAGACTCCAGTTTTTCAAAAGCAAAGAGTCTAAAAAACTTGGCCAGGACGTGCTATAAGTGCCTGATAGACGGGGGGCCCCGTTGCTACAAGAATGGGGGCTCCGTACGTGCAGAAACTTCTGCATTGACTTCTATAAGAGCTGCTGCTATGAACCTGTCATTTACCACGAATCCGTAATTTTTATTACCTGGTGTAAACGCCGCTGTTCTGCTGAATCCGGCAATGTTTTTCTTTTGTTCCTACGCCTCTCCGTTCCGGAGATATGGCCCATTTTCTGTGTATATAAATCTTGTTAGCCAAGTGGGTGTGGTATTTAAGAAGACGCCCACAGGGAGCAGATAAAGACCACGCCCACTTAGCTAGGAAAAAAATTATATACAAGGAAGAGAGGGTCATATCTCAGGAACGGAGAGGGGTAGGAACAAAAGAAAAACAGCGCCGGATTCAGGAGAACAGCGGCGTTTACACCAGGTAAAAAAAATATGTATTTATGGCAAGTCCTCTTTTAGGGATTGTGCATCATCATCACTTTCAGATCATTTGGGATCTGGCACCCAGCATCAGCTGTTTGCAACTCTGGGGTACAGAGCAGGAGGACCACAGCTCCGTACACTGGGTAGTGGTCATTCTCAGGTACTGCAGCTCAGCCCTCATTGAAGTGAACAGGAGCTGAGCTGCAGTACCGGACAACAGCCACTACACAGTGAATGGAGCTGCGGTCATCAATATTCAAGTCCGAAAACAACCCCTTTAAAAAAAGGTCCCAGAACCAAGGACAATATCGTGCATGACAAATCCATCACTGCTTCATCTAGTCAGATACAGCAGAGCCAAATTCGTCATGAAACTTTCTTTTACGCAATTTATAATTGCAAAAGATACAAATGCATGTCTTTTTCCTAAAATCCCACTACTGCCCAAATGCTTGTCCGTCCCCGTGTGCTGACTTCTTCAGTAAATCCGCCATCCATTTCTAACATTAACCCCTCCCCCACACTCCCGCATTGCGTCCCCTTAAAGGCCATTTTTATGCATAATTCAGCAGTCTCTTTGCATCTCGATCACTTGGCTCCGAAGCTCCTAAACTAATCAAATTTAGAACGGCCGTTCGCTCCTGGAACTGAACGCGCTCGTGTCGCGGCCATCTGATATCTGACCAAGAACCGGCGCCAAAGAATATACGCTGCGGAATAAAAGCTGTCAATGTGTAGACCTTATAAATGAACTTCTTATATTGTCCGGGATCCACAAAATCCAAAAATCGAAGAATCCGGACAGATCGTGGTGAAAAGTAAGACTGGGCATGTTGGATTTCGACATGCCCAATCCCTTGTTCTTATAGATAGAAAGCGGAGGTGTCTAGCAGAGGTTTACGCTGCTCTCCCTATTAGGCCAAGCGTGCATGTGTATGGGAAACAAGAAGAGTGTCCAACGACGATAAAAGCAATGTAACATGTGTGGCAAATTTAAAGAGGTCGACAATTAAGAATATTCTTGGTTCTTCCGTCACTTCCCCATATTAAAATGTTCCATCCCGAGGGGTCGGCGATCAATCGCTAAACCACAGGAGTTACAACGGTTCCCAAGAAAGTCAGCGGAGATGTCACTGAACTGACGGGCGAGTCGCCATGTCTGCTCTTAAAGGCGCACTCTGATTTTTGCTTCTCCATAAAGGAGCCTGACCACCCTCACCTGATCCTTGTAGTCAGCAATGTGGCACCAACCAGGAGAATAAAGATTAAGGACTTTGTCCGGCATTGGGTAGATGTCCAAAATCCATGAACTTTTCACACATTTGCTTTAGGATCAAAAACTTTCTTTTAAAGGGAAAGTGTCAGAGAATGACCTTGTTTAGATTAAGTTTTTAAAAACTTCTCGTCAATTTTTTTTTTACATTTCACAATTTAAAAAAAAAAATTATTAGAAATCTTGCAATTCTCACACTGACCACTGGAGCTTTTTTTTAGATCCTAACTTCCAATTGTTTCAACAATGCACATATACATTAGCAGCAATGAACTGGCCCTGACCTCATCTAATGAGCGTGTGCAAAGGTCAATGTGAAGGGAGGAAGAGCAGGTGAGCTGTGACATCACCTATTGTGAATGGTGGATTGTATGTTATCTACTGTATATAGAGGTGTTATCAGTCATTGTACAGGAGGAGGAGGAGGTGAGCTGTGACATCACCTATTGTAAATGGTGGATTCTGTGTTATCAGCTGTATATAGAGGTGTTATCAGTCATTATACAGGAGGAGGAGGTGAGCTGTGACACTTATTGTGAATGGTGGCTCCTGTGTTATCTACTGTATATAGAGGTGTTATCAGTCATTGTACAGGAGGAGGAGGAGGTGAGCTGTGATATCACCTATTGTGAATGGCGGATCCTGTGTTATCTACTGTATATAGAGGTGTTATCAGTCATTGTACAGGAGGAGGAGCAGGTGAGCTGTGACATCACCTATTGTGAATGATGGATCCTGTGTTATCTACTGTATATAGAGCTGCTATCAGTCATTGTACAGGAGGAGGAGGAGGAGGTGAGCTGTGACATCACCTATTGTGAATGGTGGATCCTGTGTTATCTACTGTATATAGAGGTGCTATCAGTCATTGTACAGGAGGAGGAGGAGGTGAGCTGTGACATCACCTATAGTGAATGGTGGATCTTGTATTATCTACTGTATATAGAGGTGTTATCAGTCATTGTACAGGAGGGGGAGGAGGTGAGCTGTGACATCACCTATTGTGAATGGTGGATCCTGTGTTATCTACTGTTTATAGAGGAGTTATCAGTCATTGTCCAGGAGGAGGAGGTAAGCTTTGACTGCTGAAAACTCTTCCTGAAAACATAGGATCTTTAATTCTAAAAAAAGAGCCCCAGTAGATTGTGTAAAAATTACAAGCTTACAATTTTTTGGTTTTTTTAAAATACAGATCCTGATATATGAAAATTACCTAAAAAAAAAAAAATCAAAAAAGAAAAAATTTCACAATGGAGGAAATACAACGACAGTTAATATTGGTATTGAGCTTTTTTCACTATGGACTTAGCGCAAATTACAAAATCTATTTCCAGTAAACCTTGGTCCCATAACCTTTGGACTATAGATCAATTCTCCCGGAACATCACATTTTTGTAGGACGGTGTGATGAAAGCCGGCCGGTGGGTGCAGCTCTCTGGCGCCCCCTTACCTCTCAGGTCAGTCAAGGTACTGCACCTAGAGAAAGTAGTGCCAGGTAGCTGCAACCAGCGCAGGGAACACGGTAGTGTGTTATCCCTTCAACGTCACTACACAGCACAACTCGCTAGCGCCCTCTTAGCCTCAGGTCAGTCAAGGAACTGCACCTAGGATAAGCGGTCGCCAGAGAGACTGTCCTGTAACCTACTGGGTATCGGGGCCCTCTGTAGTGAGGGCGGTATATATATCTTCCTTGGCCGCGCCAGGAATATATATATCTGAACCTCCGACCGTCACTACCAGCCTTCCCCAATCCCCAGTTGGTATGCTGCCACCAGTCCCTATTTTAGATATACGCCCAGTCCGTGAATGGGCCTATATCGGGTCAGGAACCAACCCTGGGTAGCGTTTTTGGCTTGAGCCGAGCTCACACGGACGTGCGTTCGTTATGCAGAATAAAAGGCAGGCCCACAATTACTTGAGGTAATTGATTATAATAATACACTAGATACACGATATACAACTAAATATACACAGGTATAAGGTCAGGCTAAACTATACAACAATGGAATACAACACACAGAATCACCACAGCATATCAGTTACCGGTTTCTTGATTTTCTTGTGACGCAGGGAGAGGATTCTGCGATCGCAGGCACGGTTCTTTGTTACAGGCTGAGGCCTACCACCGCATGGTCAAACTGCTCCTCCCCTTGGTGGCCTCAGCTGGTGCTCAGATGTTCAGCACACCACTCTTGGGTCAAGACTGACTTGTCTCTTGTCTGTCCTGCTATCTTACCTGCCCCGTCCCGCCCACTGCTGGTGAGGTCAGCTGGCTCAGTCTCCACCCTCAGGTCTAACTTCGATCAGAAGCCCAAATTCTATGGAACCCAATAACTTCTTCTGGGATGGTCTCATGATACCCCCAGGGGTTCCCATGGATTCGGGCCGCCGTAACCGACCTTTTGATATCAATTATGATACCATACGGTCCTCAGGAATGGCTCAGCGCTATATCTTGGCTTCCAGAGCACGTACAAACGTCTACCGCGGAGGCTTGTGTGCGCAATGGCTCCGGGACGCCGTGATATTTTTTTATTGGCCCATCCCACGCAACATGCGTGTACTATTCATGTTTCTATATCTTATGCCTCCATGCTTGTGACAGACAAAGAAACTAGTCCTATGGGACAAATGGTCAGGTACATTTAGACGAAGCACCCCCCCCTGCTGGCTGTGTTTCCTCTCGAAGTCTTTGAAGCTCCTAGCATTCAAGTGTTAAGTAGGCTTCTTATCTTACAGGAGCCTGGATGGGGGGAAACTATCTAGTTGACGTTTTAACAGAAGGTCCCAAGGGTGGGGGCTGCTGAAGTGTGGCCATCCCTGGATATGATTTATCATTACCAAGATGGCGGCTACAGGTTCATCACACCTCCCCCTATACGAGGGCGCGAGGGGGTAGCACATTCCTGTGTTCCCCCGTGCGTCCTTCTGCACCCTCCCCTTGCCGGGATAACCCGTCAGCGTTACCGTGGTCACGGCCTCTTCTGTGGCGAATGGAGAAGTGGTACTGCTGGAGAGCGAGGCTCCAGCGTAGCAACCTGCCATTCGACCCAGAGACCGTGTGTAACCAGCTGAGGGGGTTGTGGTCCGTCTCCACGGTGAAATGGCTCCCGTACAAGTAGGGCTGCAGACGCTGCAGGGCCCATACAATTGCCAGGCATTCTTTTTCCACCGTGGAGTAAGCCACCTCCCGGGGCAGTAGCTTCCTGCTCAGGTACAAGACAGGATGTTCCTGGCCTGTCGTGTTGACCTGACTTAGCACAGCACCGAGGCCAAAGTCACTGGCGTCGGTCTGTACCACAAACGGCCGGTCGAAGTCGGCAGCTTGCAGTACAGGGGAGCTACTTAGGGCGGCCTTGAGTGCCCCGAAAGCTGTCTCGCAGGCGACTGTCCAGTCGACTGCGACGGGCAGCTTCTTCTTGGTGAGGTCCGTCAGGGGCTTGGCCAGGGTGCTATAGTGTGGGACGAACCTCCTATAGTACCCGGCGGTCCCCAAGAAGGACATCACCTGCTTTTTGGTCCTAGGAGTGGGCCAGGATGCGATGGCATCCACTTTCCCCGGTTCTGGCTTCAGAACCCCCCCGCCTACCCGGTGACCCAGGTAGAGGACCTCACTCATGCCCAGCTGGCACTTTTCCGGCTTGATGGTCAAGCCTGCCCGGTGGATCCGACCGAGCACCTGCCGCAGGTGCTCTAGGTGATCCTCCCAAGTGGGACTGAAGACTGCAATATCGTCCAAGTACGCAGCCGCGTACCCTTCAAGTCCCTCAAGCAGCGTATTGACCATCCGCTGAAAAGTGGCAGGGGCATTCTTCATGCCGAATGGCATCACTGTGGACTCGTACAGTCCAAAAGGGGTGATAAAGGCAGAGCGTTCCCTTGCCGCGGGGGTCAGAGGAATCTGCCAGTACCCCCGGCTCAGATCCATGATGGTCAGGTACTTAGCCCCGGCCATCCGATCGAGCAGGTCATCGATGCGTGGTATGGGGAACGCATCGGTGGCCGTTACAGCGTTGAGCCCCCGGTAGTCCACGCAGAACCGTGTAGTTCGGTCCTTCTTTGGTACGAGGACTACAGGCGAGGCCCACGCGCTGCTGGATGCCTGGATCACCCCCAGCTTCAGCATCTCGTCTATCTCTTGGCGCATGTTTCCCTGCACCTCGAAAGAGACCCGATATGCTGAACGCCGGATCGGCGGGTGATCGCCAGTGTCCACGTCGTGGACAGCCATCTCAGTCCTTCCGGGCAGGCTGCTGAACAGCCCCCGGAAGGGGTGCAGGGTGGTCCCCAGCTGGGACCGTTGGTCCTCCGTGAGCTGGTGGCCAACCCCCACATCCTCGATGGACCCACCCGCCTTGGCTTGGGTGAGCAGATCCAGGAGGCTTTCTACCTCTCCTTCCTCGGGAAGGTTGCACACTGGGTGGGCAGTCGCTTCCCGCTCATGATGAGCCTTCATCATGTTCACGTGGAAGGCCTTCCTCCTTCCACGGGCGTGATCCAGGGTGACCAGATAGGTGACGGCATTGAGTTTCTGGTGCACGAAGTAGGGACCTTCCCAGGCTGCCTGAAGCTTGTTCTGTGGTACGGGGACCAGTACCCACACCTTTTGACCCACCTGGTAGGTCCTCTCACAAGCATTCTGGTCGTACCACCGCTTCTGGTCGGCCTGGGCCTGGGCCATATTGTCCTGCACCAGCTTTGCCAAGGCCATCATCCTGTCCCGGTGGCGCACGACATACTCGATGACCGACACCTCGGGGGTGGCCAAATCCCCTTCCCATGCTTCCTTCACCAGAGCCAGGGGGCCCCGTACCCGTCGCCCGTACAGGAGCTCAAAGGGGGAGAACCCCGTTGAGGCCTGCGGAACCTCCCGGTAAGCAAATAGGAGGTGTGGGAGGTAACGCTCCCAGTCTCTCCCGTGGGAGTCGACCAACATCTTAAGCATCTGCTTTAAGGTGCCATTGAACCGCTCACACAGGCCATTAGTCTGTGGGTGATACGGGCTGGCCACCAGATGTTGCACCTGCATTTGCTTACAGAGGGACTCCATCAGCCGCGACATGAACTGGGTCCCTCGGTCGGTGAGCATTTCTTGGGGGAAACCCACTCTGGAGAAGATCTCCAGTAAGGCGGTAGCCACCTTGTCGGCCCGAATGGACGACAAAGCTACCGCTTCCGGGTACCGGGTGGCATAGTCCACTACCGTGAGTATGAAGCATTTCCCGGAGTGGCTGGGAGTGGACAGAGGTCCAATAAGATCCACAGCGACCCTCGAGAAAGGCTCTTCGATGATTGGCAGAGTTACCAGTGGGGCTTTGGGGCGCGGCCCCGCCTTCCCCACCCTCTGACAGGTGTCACACGAACGGCAGTAGGCACCCACCGCGGCTCCCATCCCAGGCCAGTAGAAATGCTGAGCTATCCTGGCCTTGGTTTTAGCGATCCCTAGGTGTCCGGCCATCGGAATCTCGTGTGCGATCCGCAACAATTCCGCCCTGAACGGATAGGGTACCACTAACTGTCGGTCCCTGGGCCACGCCTCCGGTGAACCCTGCTGGACCGTTACCCGGTACAGCCGTCCCTGGTCCCAGACCACACGCTCGCAGTCTGACTCCATGGGAGGCTGTGCCGCCTGTTCCTTGAGAGCTTTCAGGCTGTCGTCTGCTTCCAACGCAGCCTGAAATTCCTGACTTGATGTGGCCAGAATCGACGAAACTGCCACATCCTCCGTCAGCCCCTCCGGGCATGTCACCTGGCCGCTGTCTGACCCGGCAGACACTTGGTCAGAAGTGGGGAAGCCGTCGGACCTCTGCAAGGCTCCTTGGGCTCCGGCGCTCCCACTCCTGGTGACAGCGGCTATGACCGCTGTGACCGTGGGTAGTGCCTGCTTCCCCTCTGTTTCTGACCAAGCCGCCCGATCAGGCAGGCTTCCTAGGCCTTTGGACATCTCGGATGTGGGGAACTCCTGCCCTGGGGTCTTACCTGGCGGCTCCTCTCTTGGGACACCCCCACCTCCCATGGCCTGTTCCTCCCCCTGCAGTGGGCCTATACTCAGCAGCCTGGATACCCCTGGGAGCCCTACACTGCCGGTAGCTGCCCCCCTCTCCATCCCTGAGCTTCCCTCTACAGAATCCTGCCCGCCCCCTCCCTCACCGGAGGACAAGAGGTCACGGCACGCCGGCTGAGCACCTCTGCGGGCATCCCCACACTCCCCACCTGCTTTCACTAACCCTGTTTGTGTTGTGTCTGTGCAGGTGTTACCCTCAGGTTTCACTCCCTCCTCCTCAGCAGGACACACACTACATACAACATGGTTGGCATTAGCAGCAGACAAATCAATACACTCTTGGGGGGCCGAACTTGGGGGTTCAGAGGGTACATACTGCGATACTAGACGCCCCAAGTCGGTCCCTAATAAAACATTTGCGGGAATATTTGGCGTTACTCCCACCTCCCGCATCCCCCTTCCGGCACCCCAGTCCAAATACACCATGGCAACGGGAAGTGCCGGCTCCACGCCTCCAACCCCGGAGACGGAAAGAGTCTTTCCTGGTACCAAGTCCTGGGGGGACACCACCTCAGGCCGTACCAGTGTTCGTTCAGCGCCCGTGTCCCGCAGTCCCATGACCGCAGAACGGCCTATGGTGACGGGTTGGATGTTGTCCAGGGACCTACCACCACCCCCTCCCACACACAAAACATTGGGCGCTCTCTGGGACTGGGATGGGGTCTTTTGGCGCTGGGGACACTCAGCCCTAAAGTGTCCTGGTTTGTTGCATAGATGACAACGTCTTACGTCTGGTCCTTGCCTGGAGAGGGCAACAGGGGGATACACCCCTTGTGTTCTAGGGGCCGGGGAAACAGGGGCATGACTGGGCTTACCCCCTCTCCAGGTGCTGCTGGCAGACTTCTTCAGCTCAGGCGCCCTGTTATTGGCATACTCGTCTGCCAGGGCGGCTGTAGCAGAAGCCCCTGTTGGTTTTCGGTCACGGAGGAACTGTCGGAGGTCCTCTGGGCAGTTCCACAAGAACTGCTCCGTGACGAACAGTTCCTGGACCTCCTGGCGGGTAGTAAGCGCTAGACCCGAGGTCCAGTGCTCTGCGGCTCTCAACAGCGCCCGCATATGATCGGTCCAGGTGTCCTTGGGGCCACGCAGCAGGCTCCGGAACTTCTGGCGGTACGACTCGGGAGTGAGGTTGTACTGCCGGATCAGGGCCCGCTTGATGCAGTCGTAGTTCTGTACCTCCCCGGCAGGTAAGTCCCCCAAGGCATCCAGGGACTTACCCCTCAAACGGGGGGTCAGGTATCTGGCCCACTGATCCCGGGCCAGATGGTGCTGAAGACAGGTCCGTTCAAATGCCACCAGAAAGGAGTCCAGGTCCCCATCCTTCTCCAGTAGAGGGAAGTCCTCAGCTCGGACTTTGGACGACTTGGTCTCCTGATGGGTTGGTTGCTCTAGCGGAAGCCCCCGCTGGGCCAGGTCCAGTTGGTGCTGGCGCTCCGCAGCTCGCTCTGCACGCTCCGCAGCCTCCCGGCGCTCTGCAGCTTCACGCTCCGCAGCCTCCCGGCGCTCCGCAGCTTCGCGCTCCTCCTCCGCTGCCTTCTCTGATGCTGCCAGGAGGGTTTTGTAGACGGCATCGCCATGAGACTGGAGACTTGCCATAGCCGCTTGTAAAAGGGCTTGTGATCTGGACAGGCTGGGCTGGGTAGGTGGTGGGCAGCCCACTGCGGGACCGTATACTGGGGACTGGCTCCCTGAGGTGCCCGGGCTGGACTCCTCCTCGCCATGAGTAACAATGTCCTCCCCTCCTGCCACACGGACCGTAGCATTAGCCTCCTGCAGGGTCTTGCTCCTGGTGCCGTCTGCCATCTTGGTAACCGACACCGCTGCAACCCTGAGTTTGCACACACCTTGTTATACTTTTAGCCTGACCGTCTAACGTTGGGCTGACCTTAAGACTCCAGCAGTGGAAGTTACCACTGGCAGTCTTTAGTGCCTGGGAGTAGGGGTCCCACAACACTATTATTCTGCAATCCCACCGCTCTGCCACCAATGTGATGAAAGCCGGCCGGTGGGTGCAGCTCTCTGGCGCCCCCTTACCTCTCAGGTCAGTCAAGGTACTGCACCTAGAGAAAGTAGTGCCAGGTAGCTGCAACCAGCGCAGGGAACACGGTAGTGTGTTATCCCTTCAACGTCACTACACAGCACAACTCGCTAGCGCCCTCTTAGCCTCAGGTCAGTCAAGGAACTGCACCTAGGATAAGCGGTCGCCAGAGAGACTGTCCTGTAACCTACTGGGTATCGGGGCCCTCTGTAGTGAGGGCGGTATATATATCTTCCTTGGCCGCGCCAGGAATATATATATCTGAACCTCCGACCGTCACTACCAGCCTTCCCCAATCCCCAGTTGGTATGCTGCCACCAGTCCCTATTTTAGATATACGCCCAGTCCGTGAATGGGCCTATATCGGGTCAGGAACCAACCCTGGGTAGCGTTTTTGGCTTGAGCCGAGCTCACACGGACGTGCGTTCGTTATGCAGAATAAAAGGCAGGCCCACAATTACTTGAGGTAATTGATTATAATAATACACTAGATACACGATATACAACTAAATATACACAGGTATAAGGTCAGGCTAAACTATACAACAATGGAATACAACACACAGAATCACCACAGCATATCAGTTACCGGTTTCTTGATTTTCTTGTGACGCAGGGAGAGGATTCTGCGATCGCAGGCACGGTTCTTTGTTACAGGCTGAGGCCTACCACCGCATGGTCAAACTGCTCCTCCCCTTGGTGGCCTCAGCTGGTGCTCAGATGTTCAGCACACCACTCTTGGGTCAAGACTGACTTGTCTCTTGTCTGTCCTGCTATCTTACCTGCCCCGTCCCGCCCACTGCTGGTGAGGTCAGCTGGCTCAGTCTCCACCCTCAGGTCTAACTTCGATCAGAAGCCCAAATTCTATGGAACCCAATAACTTCTTCTGGGATGGTCTCATGATACCCCCAGGGGTTCCCATGGATTCGGGCCGCCGTAACCGACCTTTTGATATCAATTATGATACCATACGGTCCTCAGGAATGGCTCAGCGCTATATCTTGGCTTCCAGAGCACGTACAAACGTCTACCGCGGAGGCTTGTGTGCGCAATGGCTCCGGGACGCCGTGATATTTTTTTATTGGCCCATCCCACGCAACATGCGTGTACTATTCATGTTTCTATATCTTATGCCTCCATGCTTGTGACAGACAAAGAAACTAGTCCTATGGGACAAATGGTCAGGTACATTTAGACGAAGCACCCCCCCCTGCTGGCTGTGTTTCCTCTCGAAGTCTTTGAAGCTCCTAGCATTCAAGTGTTAAGTAGGCTTCTTATCTTACAGGAGCCTGGATGGGGGGAAACTATCTAGTTGACGTTTTAACAGAAGGTCCCAAGGGTGGGGGCTGCTGAAGTGTGGCCATCCCTGGATATGATTTATCATTACCAAGATGGCGGCTACAGGTTCATCACAGACGGCCTCAACCTTCCTCCACATTCTCCTGGTGACGGACGTTCACTTTAGGTTTTACTTCCTTGTAACCAATCATTGACTGAGTAGATGGTTGAGGTCAACGTCATGTGCGAATATCTCCACACCCCGGTACCAGATCTTCCTATGGACGACCCTGTTTGCTCTTCTGTAATCACGGCTGTATTTATGATGGCATCAATTACTAAACTAATAAATCCCATAAAAAAAAGCAGAATTCACACTGAGTTTTTTTGCAAGTGAATTTTGGAGACAATTTTGCTCCAAAAATGACATAAAAACTTGCTTAAAATACTAAATGAAGATTCCTACTCATTTCAATGGGAAAACCCTTCTTATGGGGCTGTTTTTTTCCCCCACAACAAGTCAATTATTGAGGCATTTCTGCTGAATAAAAAACAGTTTTGTAAATTGCAGTAAAACTCAAGTTTTGGACAATTTTTGTTATGGATTGTCATAATTTTTTGGAGAGGTTTTTTAGCAGAACCTATTGGTACAACTCATCAAAAAAACATAAAAAAACATGCAGAAAATAAAACAAAGTCTTAGGCTATGTTCACACATGTTGGGTTTTTCAGCGTCACAAATCTGCAGCAAAACCTAATCTCTGGCAGGAAATCAGCTGCGTCAAAAATGCAGGTTTTGCTGCGTTTTTTCAGCATTTTCTTCACTGTCCTTTTGTCTCTATTTATGAATGTACATAAAGTTTTGTGAAAAAAAAAAGAACCCCATTCTATTTTGCCATCAAAAACGCTGATGCAAATTTTGGTGCGCTTTTTGATGCGGTTTTTTTCACCACCCATTACTTCCTATGCTGAATAAACACTGAAAAAAAAGTGACATGCTCTATTTTCCAAAAACCTAACCAAGCCACAAAATACACAACAAAAAAAAACCATGACGTGTCAACAGAGAATTCTGGTTTCTCATAGACTTTGCTGGTACTGCAAAACGCAGTTGAAATTTTGCATAAAAATCTGCAGCAAAAAAACACTGAAAAACCCAACATGTGTGAACATAGCCTAAAACTACATAAAAAAATCCGCCAAAAAAATATCTTAAAGAAGCGTTTTTTAAGAGATGTTCACACAAGAGGTTTTTTTTTTTTTTTTATGTGAATTGTTCAGGCTGAAAAATCCACACCAGAAAGCAGCATTAAAAAAAGCTAAAAAAAAATTTTTGCCATGGTTTTGGGTGTAGCTTTTGACTCATTTTTTTCTATGGATAGGTTTTCTTTTGGATTTTTGTAGTCTAATTTGTAACATTTATTTTGAGCCAAAACCCCTAAAAAAAACCCGCTCCAAAATCTGTATAAAAAATCTCTGTGTAAGCAGTCATACAGGTTAGACCAACGTCTACAACCCTGCCGATACCCACAGGTTTGGACGACAGTTTCATGTGTATGGTGGCCCCAGATAGATGACTGGAGTTAAATATCTGGTATGTTCAATTTCAGACTACAGATTCTTTTGCCGCCCCTACCTTTTTGCCGCCTTAGGCACAAGCTTTGTTATAAATATGGCTGTGAATGTAATGGGCACTTGGCGTCTGATCTTCTAGGATTACAAGTCCACTAGTGACTACACTGAGTTCATTCCTCCAGATATGTCCTTCATTTCCTTTCGACAATGAAATATGATTTTGTGATACTCTGTCAAAGGGGGTGTATGTAATGTGTTCCTATATGTGGCCACCCAGAGGTGAGGATGTGAATTACAGCGGGTAGAGAATTTTTGCTTGCACGTCACGGTAATTTATTAAGTTTGATATTTAAGTCATTTACAAAATTTTCGCAAAAATCAGTACGGAAACATCTTGGTGGTCTTGGAAATTTTTAAAAAATAAAAAAAAATCGCCATCGTTCTGATACATTTTATGTTGTTTTTTTTTAATTTCCAGGATGAGATACTCTGGAAACATGGGGGAAGAAGCCTTCCCAGCCGAGCGATCCCAGTCCAGGAATGTGAGAAGTCATCCACACCGCTGCTCGCTCCGAGCTGAGCGGCTGCCAAGTGCATTAAATAAGGTCTGTACGGAGACCTGAGCCGGGCCGAGAGGGACGGACAATGGGACCAAAATTGGAGTTTGGACAAAAAGTGAAATGAGCTCATGAGAGAAAGGTAGATTATCATCCTGGCCAAGATGTTATAGATTACAGGGAGTTATTAGAGGACTGGAAAACCGGCACACAGCTTCTCAGGACACGTCCACTGTCAGCAACTCATCATTCATCTATTTTTATTTATTTATTTTTTTTACCTCCCCTCAGAACCCCAAGTAGTATATATCACATCGCCTTTCTTCTACAGCTCTGTCAGTCTTCACTGAACTTCTTTCATTCTATTCACGAACCATAAAGGTCTAGCTTCTCTTTTAGTAAAATACATCAGTAAATCGAGTTTGTATCCAACTTCCATGGTCTGTTCACAGCATTCCATAACTTTTAGCATACCCTGACAGCTGATTTCTAGAATTTTATCTAGAACTGGATTCACAGTTACACTGCTCAGTGCTGCTGTATAATGTCCTCTATGCTGAGGTTTTCTAGTTAGTATTTTTCACTCCAGAGCTGGATTCACAGTTACACTGCTCAGTGCTGCTGTATAATGTCCTCTATGCTGAGGTTTTCTAATTAGTATTTTTCACTCCAGAGCTGGATTCACAGTTACACTGCTCAGTGCTGCTGTATAATATCCTCTATGCTGCGGTTTTCTAGTTAGTATTTTTCACTCCAGAGCTGGATTCACAGTTACACTACTCAGTGCTGCTGTATAATGTCCTATATGCTGAGGTTTTCTAGTTAGTATTTTTCACTCCACAGCTGGATTCACAGTTATACTACTCAGTGCTGCTGTATAATGTCCTATATGCTGAGGTTTTCTAATTAGTATTGTTCACTCCACAGCTGGATTCACAGTTACACTACTCAGTGCTGCTGTATAATGTCTTATATGCTGAGGTTTTCTAGTTAGTATTTTTCACTCCAGAGCTGGATTCACAGTTACACTGCTCAGTGCTGCTGTATAGTGTCCTATGTGCTGTTGTTTTCTAGTTAGTATTTTTCACTCCAGAGCTGGATTCACAGTTACACTGCTCAGTGCTGCTGTATAATATCCTCTATGCTGCGGTTTTCTAGTTAGTATTTTTCACTCCAGAGCTGGATTCACAGTTACACTACTCAGTGCTGCTGTATAATGTCCTCTATGCTGAGGTTTTCTAGTTAGTATTTTTCACTACACAGCTGGATTCACAGTTATACTACTCAGTGCTGCTGTATAATGTCCTCTATGCTGAGGTTTTCTAATTAGTATTTTTCACTCCACAGCTGGATTCATAGTTACACTACTCACTGCTGCTGTATAATGTCCTCTATGCTGAGGTTTTCTAATTAGTATTTTTCACTCCACAGCTGGATTCACAGTTACACTACTCAGTGCTGCAGTATAATGTCCTCTATGCTGAGGTTTTCTAGTTAGTATGTTTCACTCCAGAGCTGGATTCACGGTTACACTACTCAGTGCTGCTGTATAATGTCCTATATGCTGAGGTTTTCTAATTAGTATTTTTCACTCCACAGCTGGATTCACAGTTACACTACTCAGTGCTGCTGTATAATGTCCTATATGCTGAGGTTTTCTAGTTAGTATTTTTCACTCCACAGCTGGATTCACAGTTACACTACTCAGTGCTGCTGTATAATGTCCTATATGCTAAGGTTTTCTAGTTAGTATTTTTCACTCCACAGCTGGATTCACAGTTTCACTACTCAGTGCTGCTGTATAATGTCCTCTATGCTGAGGTTTTCTAATTAGTATTTTTCACTCCACAGCTGGATTCACAGTTACACTGCTCAGTGCTTATGTATAATATCCTCTATGCTGCTGTTTTCTAGTTAGTATTTTTCACTCCAGAGCTGGATTCACAGTTACACTACTCAGTGCTGCTGTATAATGTCCTCTATGCTGAGGTTTTCTAGTTAGTATTTTTCACTCCACAGCTGGATTCACAGTTATACTACTCAGTGCTGCTGTATAATGTCCTATATGCTGAGGTTTTCTAATTAGTATTTTTCACTCCACAGCTGGATTCACAGTTACACTATTCAGTGCTGCTGTATAATGTCCTATATGCTGAGGTTTTATAATTAGTATTTTTCACTCCACAGCTGGATTCACAGTTACACTACTCAGTGCTGCTGTATAATGTCCTCTATGCTGAGGTTTTCTAGTTAGTATTTTTCACTCCAGAGCTGGATTCACAGTTACACTGCTCAGTGCTGCTGTATAATGTCCTATATGCTGAGGTTTTCTAGTTAGTATTTTTCACTCCAGAGCTGGATTCACAGTTACACTGCTCAGCGCTGCTGTATAATGTCCTATGTGCTGTTGTTTTCTAGTTAGTATTTTTTACTCCAGAGCTGGATTCACAGTTACACTGCTCAGTGCTGCTGTATAATATCCTCTATGCTGCGGTTTTCTAGTTAGTATTTTTCACTCCAGAGCTGGATTCACAGTTACACTACTCAGTGCTGCTGTATAATGTCCTCTATGCTGAGGTTTTCTAGTTAGTATTTTTCACTCCACAGCTGGATTCACAGTTATACTACTCAGTGCTGCTGTATAATGTCCTCTATGCTGAGGTTTTCTAATTAGTATTTTTCACTCCACAGCTGGATTCATAGTTACACTACTCAGTGCTGCTGTATAATGTCCTCTATGCTGAGGTTTTCTAATTAGTATTTTTCACTCCACAGCTGGATTCACAGTTACGCTACTCAGTGCTGCAGTATAATGTCCTCTATGCTGAGGTTTTCTAGTTAGTATTTTTCACTCCAGAGCTGGGTTCACAGTTACACTACTCAGTGCTGCTGTACAATGTCCTCTATGCTGAGGTTTTCTAATTAGTATTTTTCACTCCACAGCTGGATTCATAGTTACACTACTCAGTGCTGCTGTATAATGTCCTATATGCTGAGGTTTTCTAGTTAGTATTTTTCACTCCACAGCTGGATTCAGAGTTATACTACTCAGTGCTGCTGTATAATGTCCTCTATGCTGAGGTTTTCTAATTAGTATTTTTCACTCCACAGCTGGATTCATAGTTACACTACTCAGTGCTGCTGTATAATGTCCTCTATGCTGAGGTTTTCTAATTAGTATTTTTCACTCCACAGCTGGATTCACAGTTACACTACTCAGTGCTGCTGTATAATGTCCTATATGCTGAGGTTTTCTAGTTAGTATTTTTCACTCCACAGCTGGATTCACAGTTACACTACTCAGTGCTGCTGTATAATGTCCTATATGCTGAGGTTTTCTAGTTAGTATTTTTCACTCCACAGCTGGATTCAGAGTTATACTACTCAGTGCTGCTGTATAATGTCCTCTATGCTGAGGTTTTCTAATTAGTATTTTTCACTCCACAGCTGGATTCATAGTTACACTACTCAGTGCTGCTGTATAATGTCCTCTATGCTGAGGTTTTCTAATTAGTATTTTTCACTCCACAGCTGGATTCATAGTTACACTACTCAGTGCTGCTGTATAATGTCCTCTATGCTGAGGTTTTCTAATTAGTATTTTTCACTCCACAGCTGGATTCACAGTTACACTACTCAGTGCTGCTGTATAATGTCCTATATGCTGAGGTTTTCTAGTTAGTATTTTTCACTCCACAGCTGGATTCAGAGTTATACTACTCAGTGCTGCTGTATAATGTCCTCTATGCTGAGGTTTTCTAATTAGTATTTTTCACTCCACAGCTGGATTCATAGTTACACTACTCAGTGCTGCTGTATAATGTCCTCTATGCTGAGGTTTTCTAATTAGTATTTTTCACTCCACAGCTGGATTCATAGTTACACTACTCAGTGCTGCTGTATAATGTCCTCTATGCTGAGGTTTTCTAATTAGTATTTTTCACTCCACAGCTGGATTCACAGTTACACTACTCAGTGCTGCTGTATAATGTCCTCTATGCTGAGGTTTTCTAATTAGTATTTTTCACTCCACAGCTGGATTCATAGTTACACTACTCAGTGCTGCTGTATAATGTCCTCTATGCTGAGGTTTTCTAATTAGTATTTTTCACTCCACAGCTGGATTCACAGTTACACTACTCAGTGCTGCTGTATAATGTCCTATATGCTGAGGTTTTCTAGTTAGTATTTTTCACTCCACAGCTGGATTCAGAGTTATACTACTCAGTGCTGCTGTATAATGTCCTCTATGCTGAGGTTTTCTAATTAGTATTTTTCACTCCACAGCTGGATTCATAGTTACACTACTCAGTGCTGCTGTATAATGTCCTCTATGCTGAGGTTTTCTAATTAGTATTTTTCACTCCACAGCTGGATTCACAGTTACACTACTCAGTGCTGCTGTATAATGTCCTATATGCTGAGGTTTTCTAGTTAGTATTTTTCACTCCACAGCTGGATTCACAGTTACACTGCTCAGTGCTGCTGTATAATGTCCTCTATGCTGAGGTTTTCTAATTAGTATTTTTCACTCCACAGCTGGATTCACAGTTACACTGCTCAGTGCTTATGTATAATATCCTCTATGCTGCTGTTTTCTAGTTAGTATTTTTCACTCCACAGCTGGATTCACAGTTACACTGCTGTACAATGTCCTCCATGCTGCTGCTGAACACGTGCTACATACAGACAGAAGAGCAGAAATCTCTGTGTGTGCTGTGCATGGGAGACATCATAGCTGTGTCTAGTCCCAACCCATCAGCTCAGAGACAACTGAAATTTTGAGATGGAAAAACTGTAAAAAAAAAAAAAAAAAAAAAAAGCCATATAATGGCCAAAAATAACGTTATTCCTCATGTACACACAGGACAGTCACTTGAAACTACAGATACACCTGAATCAAATAATTCTCACAGCTGAGCGTTTGCTACAGTGTTCCAGTCAATGTAAAATATCTGCTAAATGTGTCAAGTCAGCAGTCAGGGCTCTTTATTCCACCGAGGATCAAGAAGACTAGATAAAACTGTAGCAATCTGCTGGTTGGGAGAAGTATTCGACTAGTTTAGATTCATTAACAGCAAGCAGAGATATTGAAAAACTTGAAAAATTAATAAGGGAAAGATATTGGGAAACTTTGCAATAGTAATAGCCCTCGTGTCAGAATAGTGTGGGACGCGGCGTCTCCGTGGCTCAGGACGAGGCGCGAGACGTATCCAATGCTGCGTCCTCGTAAAGTTTCTCGCCTCCGTCAGCCGCGCAGCATTCAGAATCTTCCCCCATAAACCACCATTAATGTTCTCTGCCTCCAACTTCCTCCAGAATGGATTTTAATTAATTTGATTTACACCAGCAGCTTAGAAAGGAGACCTGGGGGCTAGGATTATATGCCGCAGATCTGAGGAGCCTCCGATAGAAGCATCCAATAGATAGCAGCCAGGGGAGAGGACTGGAAGAGCGGAGGATTCATGGAAATGATGGAAAAGTCACAAATCACAAGATATAAGGGAGACAGATTCTAAAATTCTGTGCAGTGGTTATAGTTCTGCAAATGATACAATTATGGACGCCGACATCCACCACTAGAGGGAGCTTCAGCATATTTATTATTGAATTCAATGGAAAACTGTATGAATTAATTTGTACTGAGCTCCCCCTAGTGGCGGCTATATACGTTCATACACAATGAGCTCCCCTTAGTGGTGGCTGAATAAATTCATACGTTCTGAACTCCTTCTAGTGATGGCTGTATAAACTGATACGTAATGAGCACCCCCTGGTATAAATTCATATATAATTAATTCCCCTTAGCGGTGGCTGTATAACTTAATGTGTTGAGCTTCCCCTAGCGGTGGCTGAATAAATTAATATTTAATGAGCTCCTCCTATTGTTGGCTGTAGAAATGCATACATATTGAGCTCCCCCTAGTGGTGGCTGTATGAATTCATATGTACTGAGCTCCTCCTAGTGGTGGCTATATAAATTCATACATATTGAGCTCCCCCTAGTGGTGGCTGTATGAATTCATATGTACTGAGCTCCTCCTAGTGGTGGCTATATAAATTCATATATACCGAGCTCCTCCTAATGGCGGCTATATAAATTCATACATATTGAGCTCCCCCTAGTGGTGGCTGCGTGCAGATGGAATTTTTTTCATGTAACTATGGAGGTGTAAAGGAAATCAAGGAATTTGTAGCCGTGTATCGGAAAAAAACAAAGCTCTGGCTACAATATGGTTGTGAGACATGTTCCGTACTCAGAATGTGGGAATAGTTACTGGGGTCATTATGGGGGCGTAGTGGCTGGCACCGTTATGGGGGACGTAGTGCTGTGTCAGAAAAACAGTTGCTCCATTGCTAACGAGGCTTGGTGGGTGCACCTTGGGTGGGTGAGGACATAATGGCGGGCAGAGCTAAGGGCCTACATTTGATGTGCTGTTGTGGTAACAGTTATTTTGTGTTTGGGTGAGCAGAGTCGCTGGCACGGTTATCGGGCAGACTGGCTGGCACTCTTACGGGGGGGACATAATGGATGAAACTTTTAAGGGGCCATTGACTGCATTGTTGTGGAAACATCATTATTTTGCTCGTGTGTGGGCACAGTGGTTGGCACTGTTACAGGGTAGAGCAGCTGGCACCGGCACCAGGACACAGCAGTAATGATGTAATACAGCTGCTGCTTTAATATTGAGGTTTAGTGGCTGATACTGTTAACGGGGCACATCTGCTGTAACTTTGTGGTTCTGTGATTATGTGGGCACAGTATCTGGCACTGCTACTGGGCAGAACAGCTGGCAATGTGACCGGAGCACAGCAGTAGGGCTGTCACGGATGGCACTGTTACGGAGTAGTGCATCCGACATGGTTATAGGGGAACAGCAGTAGTGCTACAATGGATACAGAGGTTTAGTGATTGGCCCTTTTAGAGCCCGCGAGTTCAATGTTTGGAACATTTAGGGGGACACAAATAGGGGGCTCTAATACTGGGGCACATTGGGTATTTGGGTCCAATGTCTGGCACTGTTATGGGGGTACAGAAGTAATTTAAGAGTAATGCAGCTGCATTA
Organism: Phyllobates terribilis; assembly: GCF_046119375.1. NCBI lineage: Eukaryota > Metazoa > Chordata > Amphibia > Anura > Dendrobatidae > Phyllobates > Phyllobates terribilis. Next base: position 762,279,312 of record NW_027362764.1, read on the forward strand.
TTAAAGGCTTTTTAGCTGGCACCTTTTTGGGTGGAGGGACACACAGAGGCTGGCACTGTTAACAGGCACGCCGACAATGCGACAATGTTGGCTCCGTGCCTGGCACTGTTAACAGGCACATTGGTAATGTTGGCTCCGTGCCTGGCACTGTTAACAGGCACACCGGCAATGTTAGTTCGGGGGCTGGCACACCGGCAATGTTGGTTCGGGGGCTGGCACACCGGCAATGTTGGTTCGGGGGCTGGCACACCGGCAATGTTGGTTCGGGGGCTGGCACACCGGCAATGTTGGTTCGGGGGCTGGCACACCGGCAATGCTGGTTCGGGGGCTGGCACTGTTAACAAGCACACCGGCAATGTTGGTTTGGGGGCTGGCACTGTTGACAGGCACACCGGCAATGTTGGTTCGGCGGCTGGCACACCGGCAATGTTGGTTCGGGGGCTGGCACTGTTGACAGGCACACCAGCAATGATGGTTCGGGGGCTGGCACTGTTAACAGGCACACCGGCAATGTTGGTTCGGGGGCTGGCACTGTTGACAGGCACACCAGCAATGATGGTTCGGGGGCTGGCACTGTTAACAGGCACACCGGCAATGTTGGTTCGGGGGCTGGCACTGTTGACAGGCACACCAGCAATGATGGTTCGGGGGCTGGCACTGTTAACAAGCGCCCCCCTGTAACCTCTGGTTCTGCACTTTATCCAAGCCTCACCTGGCGGCCAGGACGGAGGATCAGGTATTCAGGCCATTTCTTTAATTTTAGGTCTCATTAGATGGAGCAGCGTGACAACCTGATCGCAGAAGGGGAAGGATTAAACTTTCTGCTAATATTATAATTCGCTGAGGAATTTTGTATTTACACCAGGCTGATAAGAAGGAAGTAATGAGGAACTGCTGGAAAGGACAAAGGACCAAACAAACCAAACAAAGGACCCCTTCATCCTCCCCTCGGGGAGGTTTATGCCTTTCCTATAGGATCACACCTGAGATGTGACCGGACCAGACGCCACCAGAACCAAGAGAAGCCAATGATCTGTCACTTACTAACAATGGTGAAGAACTGGGACACAAAGTATCTGCTCGCTATCGGGAAAAGGAACCCTCCTGGCCAGAAAACCTGGACTTATCCAGTATCCAAGGACGGGAGGTTATTACATCAGCAGCCAATGTAGACGATCCCCTGTCTGCAAACCTCCAGCCCGGACTCCAGATAGATACAATGGAGTAAACTATGTGATAACAAAGGTCATGATCACATCTGGGTCAAAAGCTCTGGCTCAGATCCGGCCAAAAGTAGAGAAAGAAAAAAAGACAAAGACGGAAAACCCCCCGATGGACCCCATTACAAACAACAAGATCCATCGGGTGCAGCTGGTGAGATGGATCTGCCATCATCATCACTGATCAAACACAGCAGAACAACGGGAATTGGAAATGCAGGTGTGAACAGAGATCTATCTATCTGTATATTAGGGATCTAACAATCTATCTAAACAAAAAAAAAGGTTCGACAGAGGCTCAACTGACCATGAGCTGAAAAGTGGCCATTTTGCACACGGGCAAACTTTTTTTCCAGGATCTATCTATCTATCCACCTATCTATCTATCCACCTATCTATCCATCCATCCATCCATATATCCACCTATCCATCCATATATCCACCTATCCATCCATATATCCACCTATCCATCCATATATCCACCTATCTATCCATATATCCACCTATCCATCCATATATTCATCCACCCATCTATCCACCTATCCATCCATATATCCACCTATTCATCCACCCATCTATCCATCCATATATCCACCTATCCATCCACCTATTCATTCACCCATATATTCACCTATCCATCCATCCATATATCTACCTATCTATCTATCCATCCGTCCATCCATATGTCCACCTATCTATCCATCCATCCATATGTCCACCTATCTATCCATCCATCCATATGTCCACCTATCTATCCATCCATCCATATGTCCACCTATCTATCCATCCATCCATATGTCCACCTATCCATCCATCCATATATCCACCTATCTATCCATCCATCCGTCCATCCATATGTCCACCTATCTATCCATCCATCCATATGTCCACCTATTCATCCACCCATCTATCCATCCATATATTCACCTATCTATCCATCCATATGTCCACCTAGCTATCCATCCATCCATATGTCCACCTATTTATCCATCCATCCATATGTCCACCTATCCATCCATCCATATATCCACCTATCTATCCACCATCCATCCATATATGCACCTATCTATCCATCCATCCATATGTCCACCTATTTATCCATCCATCCATATGTCCACCTATTCATCCACCCATCTATCCATCCATATATTCACCTATCTATCCATCCATCCATATATTCACCTATCTATCCATCCATCCATATATTCACCTATCTATCCATCCATCCATATATTCACCTATCTATCCATCCATCCATATATTCACCTATCTATCCATCCATCCATATGTCCACCTATTTATCCATCCATCCATATGTCCACCTATCCATCCATCCATATATCCACCTATCTATCCACCATCCATCCACATATCCACCTATCCACTTATCTATTCATCCACCTATCCATCCACCTATCCACATATCTATTCATCCACCTATCCATCCATCCATCCATCCATCCATCAATCCATCCATCCATCCACCTATCCATCCATCCACCTATCCATCCATCCATCTAGCTACCTACCTATCCATATATTATCTTTCATATTTATGTATTTATATATTATTTATCCATCTATATCTTATGAATATATCTATCCATCTATCCGGTATCTACCTAGATCTAAAATATATCCATTTCCCCATCTTCCTCCCTCTTACTCTCTGCTTTCTCTCCGTTTTCCTCTTGGGGCTGCCGCCATCCTACACATTGGGGACGACCCTGCAGAGCTCAGCGAACGATGAGACTTTCCTTCTCGGTATCCACATATCCTCTCCCTTTATGGGGTTAATACTCATCATGGCCTCCAGTCTATTAACCTTGCAGCCCGATGATGTTTAACCCTGGTCGCCCGAGGCTTGCAGGGAGCCTTCGTTAATCAGAATGTTATTTATAATTAGCAGGCGTCGGGGGAGGGGGAGTATTATTTGCATTATGCCATTTTAATCCGCTAACTCTCTAGTTTCTTTTTCTTGCTTGCTCGGACGCCGGGTCACCGGAGCGCGCAGCTGGCACCGGCAGATAAACACACAGAGAATTCCTGAGCTCTTATTAGAGACGTCACCTGACGCGTTTCTGCCATTTTCATTCTGCGTTTTCCATTTATCGGACAGGACACATCATCGGCTCTTTATACTCGGTGACATTTGAAAGCAATTTCCACCGCGAGCAAAAAAAAAAACTTTAGGTATCGGCACCTGCCCAGCGCCCGGATATCAATTTCACTGCAGAAAACCAGGACGACACTGACAACAGGATCAGACACATTACGTCTGACAACCAGTGGTCAAACGGCCAAGGAACCTGCATCCCAAAATATAGGGCATACCCCCACAATCACCTGCACTGGAGACAGCTTATGTCAAGGGAGGACTTGGGAAGTAACTGAGATGTCAGAATAACCTGATAAATACCACTATTTCTGGCCAATAGATGGCTGGTATCCTGTATATACCACTAGTTTTCCCATTTATCGCTAATTTCCAGTTGTCTCTGAGCTGTTGGGTGGTCACTAGCTACTATGATGTCTGCCATACACAGCACACACAGATATGAGGGATTCCTGCTCTCCTGGATCACATGTTCAGAAGTTGCATGGAGGACAATATACAAAGGTACTGAGCAGTGTAGCTGTGAATCCAGCTCTAGGAGAGATAAACACTCATTAGAAAGCAGCAGCAGCATGGAGGACAATATACAAAGGTACTGAGCAGTGCAGCTGTGAATCCAGCTCTAGGAGAGATAAACACTCATTAGAAAGCAGCAGCAGCATGGAGGACAATATACAAAGGTACTGAGCAGTGCAGCTGTGAATCCAGCTCTAGGAGAGATAAACACTCATTAGAAAGCAGCAGCAGCAAGGAGGACAATATACAAAGGTACTGAGCAGTGTAGCTGTGAATCCAGCTCTAGGAGAGATAAACACATTAGAAAGCAGCAGCAGCAAGGAGGACAATATACAAAGGTACTGAGCAGTGCAGCTGTGAATCCAGCTCTAGGAGAGATAAACACTCATTAGAAAGCAGCAGCAGCAAGGAGGACAATATACAAAGGTACTGAGCAGTGTAGCTGTGAATCCAGCTCTAGGAGAGATAAACACATTAGAAAGCAGCAGCAGCAAGGAGGACAATATACAAAGGTACTGAGCAGTGCAGCTGTGAATCCAGCTCTAGGAGAGATAAACACTCATTAGAAAGCAGCAGCAGCAGCAGCATGGGGGACTATTATGCAGTAGTACTGAGCTGTGAATCCAGCTCTAGGAGAGATAAACACTCATTAGAAAGCAGCAGCAGCGTGAAGGACATTATAAAAATAAGGAAGGAAACATCCAACTACCGCCGAGAGACTGAATTATTTCTTTAAAAAAAACAAAAAACTTTTTATTGACACATGCTAAAAAACATATTTAAAAACATAAGAAACACTAAGGCTAGTATTTTTTATGTTTTAACCATCTTTTTTTTAACATGTGTTAATAAAATGTGTTTTTTCTTAGAAATAATTCAATCTTTTGGCGGTAGCTGGATAATTCCTTCCATTTACTTACTTTTCTCAATTGGGAACCGGACTCAGGATTTCTTTGCACCACACGCATCCAGGAACAACTACCCTCATCTGTGAGCTGATATAATCCTTCTCTCTATAATGGAGAACATTATATAGCAGTACTGAGCAGTGTAGCTGTGAATCCAGCTCTGGGAGAGATTATTATTTCTTTTTAGAGCACCACTGATTCTTATTAGAAAGCAGCAGCAGCATGGAGGGCATGATATAGCGGTACTGAGAAGTGCAGCTATGAATCCAGCTCTGGAAGAGATAAACACTTATTAGAAAGCAGCAGGAAATGTCCTGATCCATCAAAGAAATTTTACCAGAATTCCGTAGTAAATTGCTTTGAAAAAAAAAATAAATAAAAATAATCGCAAAATTTTGGCATAACTCTTTTGGTGTTTTCATGCCACTTTCTATCAGCTTGGAAAAAAATGAGCAGAGCTGGGGGAGGGATGTGGGGGGGCGGCGAGGAGCGACATCATAGCTTGTCTAATTCATGACACCAGAAATGTTACTCCAGACTGATGAAGAGACATGTAACTCTTCATGAACCAGGAGCATCTGACTCCAATACACCCCCGTGGTCTTGATGTATCGGGGCCACCATATTTGTGCATGTTTTTGCTTCAGTCTCCTCCTCTTCCTCCACAGCTGTAATGTGACCCCTCAATGAGCTTCCAGCCCATCTTCCCTTATGCAAAATAGTTTTTTTTCAGTTTTTCCAAAGTGAACAGAGGAGGAGAAAAAGTGGCTCCTAAGTGGAGAAAAAGCAGATTGATCTGATAAGATACATGACAAAGTGTCTTAAATTCACTAGTACTATGGATTTCTGCAAAGATTGACGAATCGACAAAGACATTCATCCTGAGCTCACTGATGCATGAAGGTAATGCAATTGTTACAGTGAAGACTGACACAGAGGCAGCATGTTATGAAAGAAGAAGGTGCAATCAATGGAGATTGAAGGTCTCCTGAAGCTGGTTTTGCACAGTTTATGTCCATTCTCGCCAGGTATTTTTATCGAGTGTGACCATTCCAGAAATGAGTCATTACTGGGGGGGCAGGGAGTGAATTAATGCTTCTCTCAGGGCTGAAAAACTGAGATGACGGAAGAGCCAAACACTTTCTAGTTCTGGCTCACATTCCTGTACAAGTGATTTTTTTTTCCCTTCCAGAAAGTAATTGCTTGCCTGTGGGATGAATGCGGGGGGGCTCTTTAGTCTAGTTCTGAAACTGCTAAGTGTTGATGCCAAGGCTTACGGCCGATCGATGCTCGCAGTCACATGGGACGCTGGAGGTTTTTTTTCTAATTTAAAGGGAAGCTGACGTGAAATTCGGCAGCAGCGTCATCACTACAGATAAAGTGAAATGGCTGATAACAGAGAACAAGAGACTGAAGCATGAAGCACTTCTGAAAATAAAAGGAGTCGTCACCCTCCCAGTGCCCTCTCATCATAACATTTCCTTATAGTACTGTAGTTAAGATCCTTTTTTCTGATACAGAGTAACAAATACCCTGCTTAGTCAAAGCCAAAAGATGGAATTCTGCCTGACTCCAGCCACCACTAGGGGGAGCCTAGGAGCTCACTGCATACTGTGTACACATTCAGCTGCATTATACATCAGCATGGAGTGCGGTCCCACCAGTCCTGGCTTCCGCTAGTGTCAGACAACTTCCTCTAATTTAATAGATAATGTGATAAATAGACAATCTGCAAATCACTTTATTTATTATTTATTCTACTTCCTTATATAGCACCATTAATTCCACAGCGCTTTACATACATGATCATCGCTGTCTCCATTGGGGCTCACAATCTACATTCCCTATCAGTATGTCTTTGGAATGTGGGAGGAAACCGGAGAACCCGGAGGAAACCCACGCAAACACGGGGAGAACATATAAACTCCTTGCAGATGTCGATCTTAGAGGGATTTGAACCCAGGACCCCAGCGCTGCAAGGCTGCAGTGCTAACCACTGAGCCACCATACAGTGCTAACCACTAAGCCTCGTGTTGTCATTCTGCCCCCTCCAAAAAATTAAAATAAATCAATTTTTACAAAGTTGTTGGCCACTAGATGTATCCATTCTATCTAATTTGCTGCCTGTTGTAGGATAAAATCCATCACTTGCAACAGAGAGGCAGAGAGGGATTACTGGAAGTGGCGGCGGGTCTTTATCCCCTCTACAGGAAGTGGGGGTGGATCTTTATCCCCTCTACAGGAAGTGGGTTCTCCAAAAGAGTCGGGGATTTTCCTCCTCTAAAGGAAGTGGGGTTGTTGTTTTTTTTCCTACAGGAAGTGGGGTTGGGTCTTTGTCCCGCTAAAGGAAGTGGAGTCGGGGGGGGGGGGGATTTCTATCTACACAGGAAGTGAGCTCTGAATTTTGTCTCTCTACAGAAAGGAGGGATGGGGCTTTGTCCAGCTACAGGAAGTGGAGTCGGGGCTTTGTCCCTTTAGAGGAAGTGGAGTCAGTTTTTTTCTCTCCACAGGAAGTGAGTTTGGGTTTTTGTCTCTGTACAGGAAGTGGAGTGCATCTTTGTGTTTCCACAGGAAGAGATGTCAGATGTTTGTTTCCCACAGGAAGTTGAGTTGGGCCTTTTTCCCCTTTAAACGGAAGTGTGATTGGGTATTTTCTCTCTACAGGAAGTGGGGTTGAGACTTTGCTCCTCTACAGGAAGTTGGTTCAAATTTTTTTGTCTCTTCACAGGAAGTGATGTTGGATTTTTGTCTCTCTACAGGAAGTGGAGTCGGGGCTTTGTCCCTTTAGAGGAAGTGGGGTCAGGGTTTTTTCTCTCCACAGTAAGTGAGGTTGGGTTTTTGTTTCTGTACAGGAAATGGAGTGCATCTTTGTGTTTCTACAGGAAGTGAGGTCAGATTTTTGTCTCCCCATGGGAAGTTGGGTTGGGGCTTTTCCCTCTCTAAAGGAAGTGTGGTTGGGTTTTTTCTCTTTACAAGAAGTTAGGTTGAGCCTTTGTTCCTCTACAGGAAGTTGGTTTAGGTTTTTTTTTTCTCTACGGGAAGTGGGGAGGGTCTTTTTCTCTCTACAGGAAGTGGAGAGGGTCTTTTTCTCTGTGCAGGAAGTGAAGTTGGCTTTTTATTTCTCTACAGGAAGGGAGGTCAGGTTTTTGTCTCCCACAGGAAGTTGTTTTTTTGTCTCTCTACAGGAAGTGTGGTTGGGGTTTTTCTCTCTACAGGAAGTGGGGTTGGGGTTTTTCTCTCTACAGGAAGTGAGGTGATTTTTGCCTCTACACAGAAAGTGGGGTGAGTTTTTCTCTCCTCACAGGAAGTTGGGTTGGAGCTTTGCACCTCTACAGGAAGTGGGGTCGTAGCTTTATCACCACACTGGAGTTAGGCTCCAGTCTTTTTTTCTCTCCCTGCTCCCGCTATCTTGTGTGCCATACTGTAAATAAGCAGAACAGAGAGGCAGGATTTCAGTTCAGTGTTGGCAAGTCAGTAGACAACAGCTGGAGCAGTCCGTGCTGGGACGTGAGGAATAGAAAGTTCCAGCACTTATAGTGCTGGCAGAATGCTGATGAAGCGTAACCATCAACTAAAAAGGAGTGGGTGACAAGTTACTGAAGAGGAGAATTGTGAGGGATGAGAGCCGTAAGACCGTGGTAAGGACACTGTAAATCTATGTCTACAGTGACTATAAATATATTAATATAAAAATCCGCCATAAGGACACAAGTAAAACTCCTGCACCTCGTTCACTATATTCTCAACGGGAAATGTCTAATTTTTGAAAAATCCTTAATTGTCTGCAGATTTAACCGTGGAGGCCAGATCCGGCGAAATAATAACTGTCAGCACAAGAGAGCGGTGCTCGCCTGTTACCTGGAGGAACCAGGCGTCGTACAAAGGCTCAGAACATAGGACGGCTGCCTGAAAAGCTAAAATAACGGGGGCGGGAGAGAAATGTCAGAGAATGCTGCTGGAACACAAATGACAGGAAAAAGAAAGAAAACCCAATTGCTCCAACTATTAATTGGCGGAAGGTTAAAGCGAGGAGACGGGGCGACGAAGAAGGGGGTTTAGAGATCCGAAAGAGGAAACAAAAATATAGTGAATTTTATTATGAATTCTGCTTTTACATCTGTGGGCCCTAGATACACTGCAACAGGAATAGACTCCTAATTCTTACAGGACACGCCAATATTAGAAGCAACACAATCACATCAATTTGTATATATAGAAGTTGTATCTGGGAAAGGGTCATGGTGAAGGGAGGAGGAGGAGGTGAGCTGTGACATCACCTATTGTGAATGGTGGATCCTGTGTTATCTACTGTATATAGAGGTGTTATCAATCATTGTACAGGAGGAGGAGGTGAGCTGTGACATCACCTATTGTGAATGGTGGATCCTGTGTTATCTACTGTATATAGAGGTGTTATCAGTCATTGCACAGGAGGAGGAGGTGAGCTGTGACATCACCTATTGTGAATGGTGGATCCTGTGTTATCTACTGTATATAGAGGTGTTATCAGTCATTGTACAGGAGGAAGAGGAGGTGAGCTGTGACATCACCTATTGTGAATGGTGGATCCTGTGTTATCTGCTGTATATAGAGGTGTTATCAGTCATTGTACAGGAGGAAGAGGAGGTGAGCTGTGACATCATCTATTGTGAATGGTGGATCCTGTGTTATCTACTGTATATAGAGGTGTTATCAGTCATTGTACAGGAGGAAGAGGAGGTGAGCTGTGACATCACCTATTGTGAATGGTGGATCCTGTGTTATCTACTGTATATAGAGGTGTTATCAATCATTGTACAGGAGGAGGAGGTGAGCTGTGACATCACCTATTGTGAATGGTGGATCCTGTGTTATCTACTGTATATAGAGGTGTTATCAGTCATTGCACAGGAGAAGGAGGTGAGCTGTGACATCACCTATTGTGAATGGTGGATCCTGTGTTATCTACTGTATATAGAGGTGTTATCAGTCATTGCACAGGAGGAGGAGGTGAGCTGTGACATCACCTATTGTGAATGGTGGATCCTGTGTTATCTACTGTATATAGAGGTGTTATCAGTCATTGTACAGGAGGAAGAGGAGGTGAGCTGTGACATCACCTATTGTGAATGGTGGATCCTGTGTTATCTACTGTATATAGAGGTGTTATCAGTCATTGTACAGGAGGAAGAGGAGGTGAGCTGTGACATCACCTATTGTGAATGGTGGATCCTGTGTTATCTGCTGTATATAGAGGTGTTATCAGTCATTGTACAGGAGGAAGAGGAGGTGAGCTGTGACATCACCTATTGTGAATGGTGGATCCTGTGTTATCTGCTGTATATAGAGGTGTTATCAGTCATTGTACAGGAGGAAGAGGAGGTGAGCTGTGACATCATCTATTGTGAATGGTGGATCCTGTGTTATCTACTGTATATAGAGGTGTTATCAGTCATTGTACAGGAGGAAGAGGAGGTGAGCTGTGACATCATCTATTGTGAATGGTGGATCCTGTGTTATCTGCTGTATATAGAGGTGCTATCAGTCATTGTACAAGAGGAAGAGGAGGTGAGCTGTGACATCATCTATTGTGAATGGTGGATCCTGTGTTATCTACTGTATATAGAGGTGTTATCAGTCATTGTACAGGAGGAAGAGGAGGTGAGCTGTGACATCACCTATTGTGAATGGTGGATCCTGTGTTATCTACTGTATATAGAGGTGTTATCAGTCATTGTCCAGGAGGAGGAGGAGGAGGTGAGCTGTGACATCACCTATTTCAAATGCAGAGGTTTTTTGCTGTGTTTTTTTAAGCAAATTAAAAGCTGCTTTGTTACAGAACCAGCAAAACCGATGAGATTTCAGAAATCTCATGCACACTTGTCTGAGCGCTGTATCGTTTTTGTTTTTCTTTAAATCTGCAGCATGGCAGTTCTTTAAAAAAAGCTTAAAAAAATTCAGCAAAAACGCAAGTGTGATTTTTGCAGCGTTTTTTCACTGCTTTCTATGGGCGGCGTTTTTGCTGAGTTTAAGCTTTTTAGGTGAATAAAACTAACTTTATTAAACATGTACCATAGACAGAGCACAAGTAATCCACAACCAAAAATGATGCCCAAAAAAATGCATCAAAAACGCTGAACAGGCCTTTTGAAAGCAACGTTTTTTACTGCTAATACATCAGGTTTTGGTTGCAGAATAAAAACGCTGTGTGGGTTATACTTTCTTTTCTCATACGGAGTCTCCGCTGCTGCATCTGGTATCAGTTACACTCTGCAGCCAATCACTGAGCTCAGCAGAAAATGTGATCAACTTTGGCAGAGCTGCTGAGCTCAGTGATTGGCTGCAGCGCTGTGCAAGTGATATTAGCGCTGAAAACTCAGTGTTGGACCTGGGAAGGGGGAGTAGTTTATTGACTATAGTGAAAAAATAAAACACAAAGTATATTAAAAAGTTGGAGGATCCTTAAATGTACATTATTTTTTTAACATAATTCCTTGATACTTTTATTATTTCGCAGCTTTACAGATTGTTCTTTATAGCCCCATCGTGTTCCCCAGAGATGTAAAACACATGGTGATTGGGTATCAAAATACTGCAGAAATATCACTGCTTCACTGGATTTTAGACTTGGACAAGGGACAAAGATTCATTTTTTTCCCCCCATAATTGTCCGGAAACAAGTGGCGGCAAATAATAACGGCAAATAACAAGACCGCTCATTCTAGAGAAGCCGGAGCCACCCGGCGGAAAGTCCTGACATTTCACTGGGCACCGGAGGGTAATAATATATCACACAAATATTAGAAGGAATGAATAAAACATTGTTATACCCCAGACATTGCTCCATAATCCAAAAAGGACAAGTCACAGGCCATATTCTGTAAATTAACGAGAAGCAGCAATGACTGCTGATATCAGCAGAAATCATACAGAATTATTACACCAAACACATGGTCAGGGAGAAAAAAATCAGAACGACTATAATACTGCCCCCTATGTTCAAGAGTATAACTACTATAATACTGCCCCCTATGTACAAGAATATAACTACTATAATACTGCTCCTATGTACAAGAATATAACTACTATAATACTGCTCCTATGTACAGGAATATAACTACTATAATACTGCTCCCTATGTACAAGAATATAACTACTATAATACTGCCCCCTATGTACAAGAATATAACTACTATAATACTGCTCCTATATACAAGAATATAACTACTATAATACTGCCCCCTATGTACAAGAATATAACTACTATAATACTCCCCCCTATGTACAAGAATATAACTACTATAATACTACCCTTATGTACAAGAATATAACTACTATAATACTGCCCCTATGTACAAGAATATAACTACTATAATACTGCCCCTATGTTCAAGAATATAACTACTATAATACTGCCCTTATGTACAAGAATATAACTACTATAATACTGCCCCTATGTACAAGAATATAACTACTATAATACTGCCCCTATGTACAAGAATATAACTACTATAATACTGCTCCTATGTACAAGAATATAACTACTATAATACTGCTCCTATGTACAAGAATATAATTACTATAATACTGCCCCCTATGTACAAGAATATAACTACTATAATACTGCCCCTATGTACAAGAATATAACTACTATAATACTGCTCCTATGTACAAGAATATAACTACTATAATACTGCCCCCTATGTACAAGAATATAACTACTATAATACTGCTCCTATATACAAGAATATAACTACTATAATACTGCCCCCTATGTACCAGAATATAACTACTATAATACTGCTCCTATGCACAAGAATATAACTACTATAATACTGCTCCTATGTACAAGAATATAACTACTATAATACTGCTCCTATGCACAAGAATATAACTACTATAATACTGCTCCTATGCACAAGAATATAACTACTATAATACTGCTCCTATGTACAAGAATATAACTACTATAATACTGCTCCTCTGTACAAGAATATAACTACTATAATACTGCTCCTATGTACAAGAATATAACTACTATAATACTGCTCCTATGCACAAGAATATAACTACTATAATACTGCTCATATGTACAAGAATATAACTACTATAATACTGCTCCTATGCACAAGAATATAACTACTATAATACTGCTCCTATGCACAAGAATATAACTACTATAATACTGCTCCCTATGTACAAGAATATAACTACAATAATACTGCTCCTATGCACAAGAATATAACTACTATAATACTGCTCCTATGTACAAGAATATAACTACT